>NC_072794.1:91571002-92196002 GCF_028583425.1 Eublepharis macularius | reverse complement strand
TGTGCGTCAGCACATATGCCCAGAGAAAACGACTTTTATCATCACAGATAAGCAAAGCAAAATGTTTTCCTGAATGACTCTGAGGATATGGCCCTATCAGATCCATATGGACCAACTCTAAGGGCTTGTTTGACACCCGGCTACTTGACTTAGCCACAGGATAAGCATGACTTTTCACTTGTTTGCAGACCTGACAGTCTAGAAAATGCTTACATGGTTTCACACTCTCCCCTGGTAACAGAGCCAATGTTTTTCTCAATGTTTCAAACCCAATGTGACCAAGCTTGCGATGTAAGATATGCACACATCCCTCATGGTCACACCTGTTGGACACAACTTGTGCTCCTGCCTGGCCATTCTCAACTGAATATACATTGTTATGCAATTTACCTTGCAGCAGATTCTTTCCCCCTTTAGAGATTGTGCACCCATTCTGGGAAAAAGAAACGCTAAACCCTGCTTTTGTTAGAGCACACACACTTAACAGGTTGCTTTCTAATGAAGGCACACATAAAACGTCTCTGAAGGTGTAACCTAGGGAAGAAAAAGTTAGCTGCCCCTGACAAGTCACCTTGGCACACCTCCCGTCAGCTAGCCTGACGTGAGGCAATGATGACTCGTGGGCTTCATCTAACATGGATTCCTCCCGACAGATGATCTGCAAAGCTCCCGAGTCCAAGACCCAGGACTCCCCGGTAACAGCAGACACCACAAGCCTTGCATCACCGCTCCTGGCTTCACTCTGGCTGTTGCTGGCTACCGGCTTTCTTCCTTTCCTTCGACGTGGGCATTCTCTGTGGAAATGGGATTCACTTTCACAGGTCCAACACTTCCTTGTTGCCAACACGACTGGAGACAACTGTACAGCTTGCCTGTAGTCTGTTTGAAGCTTGCTGTCAGCCCCCTCAGAACACGCTGTAGACTTGGCTGCATTCCCAGACTTGGCTGCATGCCCAGACTTGGCTGCATGCCCAGACTCAGATAACTGCTTGTCTTTTTGCCTCCTCTCTGTGTCCAGCAACTTTGCTATAACATAACTCCAAGTTAAATCATCAGTTTTCACCATCTCTAGTGTAGTTAGAAGAACCTCGTAATATGGTGCAAGGCTAGAGAGCAAAATATACACACGGTCTGGTTCAGAGAAGAACTTCCCTCGTAGCTCCAGGTCCCTGAACCTCTGCGTCAATGCGGCTATGTGGTCTTGCACTGGTTCTCCAGGCTGCTGAACCCTCCGGTACAGGGCTCTCATCAAGGCTATCAGGACTCCTGCCGAATCTCGCAGGTGCCCAGCCATGAGTGCCTTCCAAGCTGCTTGAGCTGTGGTTTTGTGTGCTATATGGTTTAGCTGGCAGTCGGCTATACTCAACAAGATAGCAGCCAGTGCTCTCTCATCTCTTGCCTCCTCTGCCGGCGTGGGGTCATCTGGAGGGTTGTTAACACAGACCCAAAGACCTTCCCTCTTCAAATAATGCTGCATGCGAAGGGACCACACCTGGTAATTGTCACCCGTGAGTTTCTCCACCGGCAGGGCTGTTTGGACTTAAGCCATCTCTGTTATCTGGACTGGCCCCGGGAGAATATCTTCCTTCTCCTCCTCCTCCGCACTGCTTCCCTGTGAGGACAGCTTGCCGGGCATTCCTCACCAATGCAGAACAGTCACTCCTGGACTTCACCGTCCACAGCCCCCAGCTCCAAGCCACACAGGAATTCACGGCTCACAGTTCCTCGAACCTGCAACACCCGCCACGCGGTTCTAGGCCCATAACCCTGTTGGCGCAGCATGGTTTGAACTGTAGCTGAGCTATAAATAAGGCTTCCACACACTTATAGCATTCAAGGGTATGTACAGTTTATTTACAGTGACTTATATACAGAATCTTGTTCTCAGTGTCAAAGTGCTTCACCAAGCACCTAATGGAACAAGCTCCACACCAGCATACGACACTGCTGGCTTATATCCCCTAGTAGCACCCCCCCAGTGTCCAATCACAGCACATCAGGTGAGGTGACGTAGGTTGTTTCTCTGCTCTTGCATCATCCAAGGAACTGTCAAATAGATCTTTTACATCAGTAGTGACATGACAGATACAAACAGCAAGACATGGACATGCTTCTTGGCTCACTATGTCAACAAGCACTGCTGGAGAGAAGGAAGAGTGCTCGTTTACAGGCACAGCATCAACTGGGGCTATTAGATAAAGAGGCAACAGGTGTTCCTCATTAGGACAGCATAAAAGGGAGACACCAAGGAAACCAAGCATAGAAGCAACTCAGCTTGCCACTCCCTGATACCAGAGCTCTACGCCTGGACGCTCATGCCTTGCCTTGCCTTGCCTTGCGCCCTGCTCTGCTTCTTGATTGGACTCTGACCTCAGCCTGCCTTCTGACTTCCCTTCTGCCTGCTCCTCTCTCTGACTGACATCTTGGTCCTGACACTTGGCCTGACTTCTGGATCCTGGTTTGCTGCCTTCTGGACTACTGACCTCCTGGCAGTATCAGTGAGCCTCCTGCCTGTTGTGTTCAGCCCCGCAGTACCACTGAGCCCCCTGCCTGTTGTGTTCAGCCCTGTGCACGACACCGTAGAACTAAGGAAGTGACCTCCTCAGGCAGCCATTTTAAGAAGTGGGAACCGCAACAGACAATGTTCAAGTACAGGGCATTTGCAGAGCGGCACCTCCAACTGTTTTTGTTCGCATAACTGTAGGAGCTGTCACAGTGGGACAGAGCAGGAGCAGTGGTCCTTTAAATTAGAGATGTGGACAGGGAAAAAAATTGGTAAATTTGAGTTCAGTAATACTGAACTGGGAAAAAAATAGTATTCCCCAAATACCAAACTCATCATCTAGTTTGATTCAGTAATGCAGAATAAATTCAATAAAAATCAGTAGTATTTGGCCGTTCAAGGCACATGGTGATCCCTGGCACTGTGAGACCTATTACAGTTCCACTGGGCCTGTAAAATGTAGTTGTTCTGCCAGGAATATGATTAAGATTGTGGTTGAGGAACTGGTGGACTATGGAAAAATACAGAGTCAAGTTACAAACTAAAATAAAAAAATATTCCAAATAAATCTTTATTATGAGTGTACACAAGGTTGTATTTAAAAAGAAGTTAAAAACAGAGCTGTTGGACTATCCTGCTGGTCCCTTGCTGGTTCTGCTCTGCTTCAACTGTCTTAATTAGGGGTGTGAGCTTCAGGTTCCCGGTTCAGAAAAAAAACTCAAACCGGGCTCAATTAATAAAGATTTGGTATTTCTGAATCGGGCCCAGTAAGATGGCTCTGATTTTGAAAAAACGAATCAAAGCTTCCTGAAGCAATTTGGGTCGCTTAGGAAAGCTTCAGGGGGCTTTTTAAAGGGCTCCCTCCTACCAACACCCCACTTACCTGACATCCTGTTGGGTGGTGGAGGCGCTGGCTGCAGCCTTCCCTGCCACCCTGCTGGCTGCCGTGGTGGCCGAAGCGGTGGTGTGGGTGGCGGAGGCACCGGCTCTGGCCTTCCCTGCTGCCCTGCCAGCCAGCACGGTGGAGTGGGTGGCGGAGGCACTGGCTCCAACCTTCAGGTAAGGTAAGTGGGGTTGGGTTGGAGGAAGGGGGGCTCAGGGGGGAGGTAGGGTATGCTCTGAATCATTATGAAGCATACTGAAGCAATTCCAATAACCTGAACCCGAAGTGTCTTGCCACTTCAGGTTCTGGGTTATTCTGAATCATTTTCCTGCTTTGAGTAAACCCGAAGTGGGAAAACCAAACATTTCCCCAGTGCACACCCCAATCTTAATCAGATCTACTGTACCTGTCCCACAGCAAGTTTGTGACTGAAATTGTGCATTGAGAGACGTAGCCTAGAAGTCCTTGTAGATTATGTTTATTTCTTTTATGTTATTTTATAATATTTTATTATTGTTTTATGGATTGTTATATTTATTGATATTTATGATCTAATCTTTACAAGTTTTCAGTAACCAGGATGGACAGGAGTTGAGTGAAAAAGTAGTGCCCTTTGCGGATTCCAAGATCCTAAACCATCCTTTCATATCTCTTTTAGTTCCTAGTTGTTTTTCTCCAGTCACAATAAGATTGCTTTATACTCTGCACTAGCCCACTGTCCATGAAAAGTGAATTTGAGTACAATTCTTTTATTTACTCAAAAGGATGTTCACCCTCTTTGATCTTCCTGTAAGTTACTTCTCCTTAAGCCCTTTATATAAATCCATTATGACCTACCGAAAAGTCTTGACATATTCAAGTTATGTCAACTACATAAATAATCAATGACATAATCAACTACATAAATAACTACAATCAATTGCATAAGTAAGTCTCTAATTAATACTGAATATTCCCTGTAAATCTTATGGAACTACTTTTGTTGGCTTTGATTCAGACCCAGTGTTCTCATTTGGTCTGCAAGGTATGAAATTGCTTATTGGAAATTACTAATCAAAAATATCAATAATAATAAATTAAATATATTCATATTCATTTTCTATTTTTGATCATAGGTAGGAGATGTATTCATTTAGGAAATTTATATGCCACCTCTCAACAGACCTGCAAGGACTATACTATGTATAAAACAAAGGAGATGTGTATATATTAGAACTATGCACTGAGAAAATTTTAGTTACAGTCTCACATCTGGATTTTTAGAACTATTTCCTGTTATTGGCTCAGCTCTAATCCATTTGGTTTTTTTCATTATCATGTGTTTCAGATCCTGTTATTTGCAATGAGGCCTTTGAGGTTTCTTGGAAAAGCTGTTTCTGAAGTTAACAGGAACAAAATGGCACAGAACACAGTCCTCCCTCTAAGCCATTGACCCAACATGTTAAAAACACACAAATGGGGTTCAGTGTTTACAGACCCTGAAGAACAAATGAGGAAAGCATCAAGGGCAGTGCTGTCTGCACAGATGCACATTGTTGTTTTCAAAGGGGGATTGGGGAAATGAGGATCTGGGGAATTGATTTCACACTTAACAAAAAACCACATTGATCATTAGTCCCCCTCCCTCAAAACCATCAATCCACCGAGTTTTTCCTCAGCTACACTGCATACACAATCAATAACAGACCCTGAAGAAAATGGGTGTCAGCAGGCTCACAATATGGCTGGAACCTGGCAAAGTGGTAGCAGGGTACTAGCAGCATGCTAGTGCCCAAGCAGGAGAGTGCTCCAACCAGTGCCACAATATTAAAAAAAACCCTTTCATGTGGGAATGTGATACATTAGGAGGAACTTATCAGTTGTTCCATTTCCCCCCTTTTTCTATCATTGCACTGATAGGTGAGAGAAGGTGAGGCTGTGTATCATTTCCCTTTGAAGCAATGAAGTTAAACCAGTGTTAAACTAGAAATACACCAGATCTGTTTCCCCCCAAATGGAGCTGATCAGGAAGAATACACATGCCAACCCCAAACCACTAGTCCCCCCACCCAAGCATGCAGAATCAAATCAGTCCTTTATAGCTTACATACAGTTTGGTGTAGTGGTTAAGAGTAGTGGGACTCTAATCTGGAAAACTGGGTTTGATTCTCCACCCTTTAACATGAAGCCAGCTGGGTGACCTTGGGTCAGTCACAGCTCTTCCGGAGCACTTTCAACCCCACCTACATCACAGGGTAATTGTTGTGGGGATAATAATAACATACTTTGTAAACCACTCTGAGTGGATGTTAAGTTGTCCTGAAGGGCAGTATATAAATTAAATATAATTATGATTATTTTCACTCAGAACTAGCCATCCTGCCTGCCCTAGCAGCATACAATGGCTAATCTCAGAACATAGCAGAAAGAAACCCTCAAGAGCAGAAAACAGTCCCCCACTACAAGTTTGAGCATGCCCCCATCAGTGTCCTTCAATGTTGTTGTATTTTTTAAAATTGTGTTGTTTTCCTGACTTTCCTGTTGGCAGTATTGAGGAGCAACCAACAGGAATACATGTGAACACAGTGGCAATTGTGTGCATCCCATTGAGTTAAGCTATTTACAAGGGAAGGAAAAGCATGGCCACCTTGAAAGAGGAGTTGGTGAAGCAGTAGTGTCTGTAGCAGAAGAAGGAGAAGCACGGACTGACCAGGGGTTCAAGGCTGGAGCTGCTACAAGACTCTTATTCCGATAGGAGCTTGTGAGGACCCAATTGGCAGGGGAAAATGCTGTTGCCCAGGTAGTGTCACAAAAAAAAATGCACATTCTCCCTTCCCTCCAAAGAGTCAAAAGTTTCCAAAGGTGATATGTGGGGAAGGGTTGGTGCTCCTCCCCTTGCAAGGACCCGACTGGCAGGGAAATGATGCCTGAGTAGTGCTGGAAAAAAATGCTCTCATGTGCATTGAACACATTCCTTCTTCCTTCCAACTAAGTTAATTAGGTGGTAAATATAATGTAAGGAGGACTGTCTCTCTTTGTGATCCAATTGATAAGGAAAACAATTGATAAGGAATTGATAAACAATTGATAAGGAAAACAATCCAGTGCCCGCTGCAGCCACTGTGCTGTAAGAACCAAAATGAAACACACAAACTTTTCTTCTTGATTTGCTTTAGTTAGTTTGTCATGGTTTGTTTGTTCACTTTCTGCTGTGTTGCCGTGGTGCTCTCTCTGTTTCTGGCCCCCGTAGTATATATGCTAATGCAGAGATCCCTAACTTTTTAGATTGTGTGGTTAATATATTTGGAATTTTATGGAAGGGTATTGGGTGCTACAACAGGAATAGCCTGGGAAGGAGCTGGTTCACAAATTGGCTGTTGCATGGGTGGGGTAATCTCAGGATGTTGCACAGCTACAAGGAAATGCTTCCAAGGCATATGGATATCTGATGATGGTGCAGTTGAGGGCATGTGTTTGAAATGCACCCATGATAGCTTTAGAGCTGAGCTCGTCAGACAGATGTTATGGAGCAAATTAAAACTTCCTGTTTTTAAATGTTGCATTCCAGACTCATTGAATTTTTTCCAAGAGACTCAAGAAATAATCTGGAACCTCATTAGTGGGGACAATAGTGCCATCACCATATTGGAGTCACCTTGCTACAGTGAGCAATGTAGCATGCTACTTTCAACTATACTAAACTGATTTAACTACCCAAATATAGGGCTCTATTCTGATGCAGCCAGATTATCGGACATCCTCCAGATACTACTCCCCTCTGGACACTCCGATTGGATAAACATAGTGGGCACCTTTTCCCAGCCAAAAACATTGCGAGAAACGTTCTGGTCTACCCCAAGTTTGCGTCCTTCTTCCATACATCAAAATATGTTCCTTACTGCACTGCTAAAGCTATGGGACAGACATAAGCAGTCCCTTCTTCCGGCTATATCCTGCTTTTCGGTGCTCACATCGCATAAAGGCATGCCTCGCCAGCATAATATAACTGCACTGCCCTCCTGGGATGATCTGAGAGACTTGAGGTTGTTGGACATAGCCACCAAGGATGGTATTATAAGCAGAGTAGACTTGAACAACAACCTAGGCAGGGAAGTCCCCTGGTTTTTCTACCTCCAACTGCGATATCTTCTGAACGAATTAAATGTAAAAAGCGTAATGTCACCAGTGTGCGTCTCCAAACCTATAAGCTTATCCACAGGTGGTACCTCACTCCCCAAAAGCTGCCGAAAATATATCCCAGCAGATCTCCACTCTGCTGGAAAAAATGCGGGGAGCAGGGTACGTTCCTGCACTGCTGGTGGGAGTGTAAAAGTGTTGCTGCCTTCTGGAAGGCTGTTCTCCAGGAAATTTCCCGTATCACGACTTATGTGATACCCCCAAGCCCGGGACTTGTTTTCTTGGACCTTTGGGGAGATCTAGATATTCCTCATTTGCGGAAGGCATTGGTCAGAACTCTCCTAGTAGCTGCAAAAACCACAATTGCACTCAGGTGGAAATCACAATACCCACCCACTCTTGACATATGGTATAGAATAGTGTGGGATCACCTTATAATGGAAAAGATAACAGACAGAATTCGAGTATTGCAAAACCCCTCCAAACCTACACAATTTTACGCACAATGGTACCCCTTTCTGGAATTTTTATCTCAGAATGAATGGCTGATCTCTAAGCTACCTCACTACGCGATTATAAACCCCGAAATTTGAACTATGGATTTACTCTGCGACATACTGGATGTGCCTGTACATGCTTCTCCCGATGCTGTTGTAATTAGCTTGCTTAACACTGTATTAGAATCCTGTTGACTATGTATAATATTTGCACACTTGATTATTGCCGACTATTAGTGTTTTGATGTTTATGTATTGTTGTATTGTTGTATCTGAACATTGTTAGGTATGATACCACCTTTTTTCTACGCATTTATTGTTGATCTTGTTACTTGTTATACTTTCAATAAAAACTTAAAAAAAAAAACTATACTAAACTGATATAAAATCTAACCCTCTCTGTGAAGGCTGTCCACCATCCTGTTTTAGTTTGTAAGGCTGACTGCATAATTAGAAATATGTTTTTATTTTAATGATGTTTTTAAATGTTTTATGGAAATGAATTTTATTGTATTTTAATGGGTTGGGATCCACACTGAGCTCACTTGCAGAGAGGGCGGAATAGAAATGTGAAACAAACAAACAAACAAACAAACAAATAAATAAATATCCTCTTCAGTGTTAACTGAATAGGATTTGAAAGCACATGAGAAAGAAACAGGGCTGGGTCTGATCAGTGATTGGATGGGATACCTCCTGAGAATGATGGAAGAAATCTGAAGTCCATGAAAGCTTATACTGAACCAACATGTTGCTAGACTACAGCAAAGACTCCTGTTTAGTTTTTGCTGCAACAGACTAACGTGGTAATTCCAGCTGTTAGCAGAACTTTTTATCTCTAAGTAAAGCTTACAACCTCTTTTCCAATGTGTATATGTTTCTTCATCTCTGAAACACATTTGAATTCTTTTCAGCTCCATTGTAACAACTTTCTTTCAGCTATACATGAGAAAAACTAGAAATCCCTACTACCCCATCTGATTAGGTGAGATAGCCTCCATTCCAAGGAGATTTCACCAGTACACAGCTGTGCTTGATATCTATAAGGCCAGGAATGAAATAGTTTTCATTGAATTCTAACAGGTCTTTTGGCTGAGCCTGTTTTTGTGGAGCCGTCCGTGCATGTGCTTGATTGGACTCTGAGGCTTAGCTCATCCGGTTACCTAAACATATATTTATATGGTGTTCACAAATCTGTTTCTTTCTTTTTTTCTGAAATGTTCTAGGCTATAATTATACGACACAATCAACCACATTCCTCTGGGATTCTTCCCAAGTTTATTTAAGAAAAAGAAAAAGTTATTATGGAAATTACAACCCACTTTTCTTCTTTCTTTCCTTTTTTTTAACTGGGCATTTTTGCATTAGTTCATAAAACCACAAGAATGTATGTCAGTTTAATAGTTTCCTGTCGAGAAAGCCCTTTCAAGTTGAGCTGTCAGTTAACAAGATGGGTGTAACAACTGAGGTTAAAAAACTATCCAACCGATGACCTTTTGGAGTGAATGAATAGTTGGATGGTTGTGGGATGTCTTTGTTCTTTCTGATTTAAACAACTATTGCCTTTTCTTTAACAGATACATAGAAGAATTTACTGTGGTCTCTGCTGTTCAGCATTTAGAGATGTGTAAGCAGTGAGCGTACTGTGATGAACATATCCCTTAGGACTGTTTCTTTCACTTGAAACAATGCTGGCAATCTCTTATCTGCAGGTGGATGGACTGACAGCTCAACATCTCAGAATTTCCCCAGCTGCCTCTCATTTATGTGTTGGCCTTTGGGTGAGGTTGTGTGGGTGATGGGTATACAAAAAAGGAATTGTTTTTTGCATTTTGTATGTGGATTACAAACCTATGAGGTTCTGAGAAGTTGTTTTGTATTTATATAACAGGCATATAAACACACTTGAAAATAAAATCCTTGGATTTTTAAGATGATCACTGTGTAGACCTACACCAATAATTACCTTCTTCTTTTAAGGCTTTGGGTTCTGTCACATATAATTAGTACAACAATTAACTCATAGGTGTCAAGAGGTAGTAGGATATGAGACCACCACATCACAACAAATAGAAAAGGGATTTTGTTTCACTGGGATTTCAGAGATGTGTGTCCTCTTGTAAATTCTGTCTGCAACTTCAGAAATATTGCTGTGGTTTTTAATTATACAAATTTGGCTGCTAGATCTTTGTGGCTTCTTAGATTTCTAAAAAACGTTTGAGAAAGTCTTTCACTAAAGATTCTAAAGGAAGCTTAGGATGATAAACATTCTTATGCATCAGGAACTTGTTAAGAAACAGGAAACAAAGATTAATTTTTTTTAAAAGTGTTCACAATTAGAAAAATATGTCACAGAATCCTCCAATAGTCTGTAATAGAACAAGTATATAAATAAATATATTATTTATATAAATAAATAAATGGTCTAGAATTGGGGATGAATAGTGAGCTACTGAGTTGTGCTGGAAATGGTGCTGTTATATTTGAACAGTAAAACATTGGATGCAGGGGTATATATCCTACCATTTTACTCAGCAAACCTTGAAACCTTCCTCCAGTCTTAGGTGACTTCCTCCAACTTAAGTAGCTTTTCCTCTAGCAGAACATCCATATAAGTTGGAGGAAGGCTCCTAAGGCTTCAGACTTCATTGAGTCAAATAGGAGAATATATTCTAGTTCAAATGGCTCCAAAAGGATCAGGACCAACAGCCCAAAAGTACAAGAGATGTAACAAAAATGTAAACTAATACATAATGTAAGCCATTCTGATAATTTTCTTGATCCTAGCTTCTTATATCTACTCTGATGAGGGAATCACAGCATAAAGATCAATGAAATTATGTGTCCAGTGTGTTGTGACTATGCAAAGGGACAATGCAATGTGACACATTATTAGAAAAGGGTATGAATTTTCAATTGTTGTTATACTACTTTCTGCAAAAATGGGTATATGGTACAACGGACTACTAAAAAAGTACAACTCTAATGCTAGTTTTATAATGATACTGTAAGTCACCTTGAGCATCTTTCGAGGAAAGTTGGCTAATGCTTTAAATAATAGAGAAATAATTAATGAATGGGATAGAATATCCTCCTTTGGAAGAGAGGCCCAGAAGCTGGTTGTTTAAGTTTAGAAAAACTATTACCTAATTTATTTATTTATTTTATTTTATCACATTTCTAGACTGCCCTCCCCGTCAGACGGGCTCAGGGTGGTTTAACAACAGTTTAAAACAGTAAAAACATTATAAAAACATTAAAATATTATATCAAAACAAAATTGGCGGGTATAAAATATTAAAATACAGCATTTTCCTGCATGGGTGGTGGATGGTCTTCAGTGGTATGGCTGGTGAAAGGACAGCCTAGCCCCCACCAAATGCCTGGCGGAACATCTCCGTCTTGCAGGCCTGGTGGAAAGATAACACATCCTGCTGGGCCCTAGTTTCCTCAGACAGAGAGTTCCACCAGGTCGGAGCCAGGACCGAAAAGGCCCTGGCTCTGGTAGAGGCCAGGTGGACCTCCCTAATATTAATGGGAGGCATGAGAACATTTTATAAGTGTATAAATATTTCAGAGAAAGTGAAATATTTCCATCCTCTTCAAAACACTACAAAATGAAATCAGCCAGCGGACTGACTGATCGTTGCTTAAGGACTAACACGACCAAGTATTACAATCATGTCTTACTTATAGGGGTTACAGAACAAAACAAACAAGCCAGAAACACACTAAAAAAATTGCTATTTTACTTCCAAAATGGTAGACCAAATCCAGGAAACCCAAATATAATGCCTACCAAAAAGTTTGTGCATTTTGTTTAAATTTGGTTCTTATTTCACAGAGGCAGCAACGCCTTGTTTTCATTAATGGCATTCACTGATTGGATCCCAAGAACAGAGAGCCTGTATGTTATTAATGAACTCTGTTAATTGAAAGGGGGATTGTGCACAATGCACATAAGTGCATCCCCCCCCCATTTCTACTCGGGCAACAGCATTTTCTCCCTGCCAATCAGCTCCTCACAAGCTGAGACCCCTCCCTGCCTATTGACTTTGGAAATGTTTGGAAGGAAGAATGTGCAGACTTCAATCATAGGCTGCAATACTAAAGACACTTCCCTGGAAGAAAGACTGTTGAATAAATGGGACTTTCATCTGAGTAGACCTGTTTAGGATTGCTTCTCCCAATCCTGTGAGCCATTTGACTTCCCTCTCAAAAATAATCCTTTTGGGAAAAAACACAGGACTTTTTAGGTTGTGGTGGTAGGGATTTAGACAGTTATACTGCATGCCTGCCTGCACTTGGACAATGGAGATTAGCAGCATTCAATGCAAGAACATCCCTCATAGTGGGAATAAAATTGCAAAGTATATGAATCATGGCACCAATAGGCAACAGCAGGATGCAGCAGTAACAGTTTATTCGTATTATAGAAAAAGAAAAAAATGAACATAAAGCAGGATTGTTTTTAATGCCACAGCTGGCAGGCAGTTTCCTACCATTGTGTGCACCTCCTGCCACTCACATTCTCCAAGATCTGTTGATATGTGTGTGTAACTGAGAAAACTGAGAAAAAACTTGGGGGCTTAATGGTTTAGAGGGAGGACTATATTCTATGTGATTCTGGTGCCTTTAAGTGCAAAAGCAGCTGCCCCAAAGAGCCTGGAAGCCCTCATTGCAAAGAACAGAGCCAAAACCTATCATAGCAAAAAACTCCAAACAAATTAGATCCAAGGCCCATCTGAATAAAAACCCCAAACCAGTATATATTTCCTTTGAAACCCCAGAATCTGAAACTGAAAAGGATTTTTTTTGAGTGCACAGAACACAGAAAAGAACACAGTCCTCCCTCTAAACCATTTTACTCTGTAGATGTTCAGAAGCAGGCAATGTCTTCCCAAGCCCGTAAGAGCACCACTGGTGTGTATGTGTGTGTGTGGGGGGTGTAACATAAAACAACAGCAAGGGCTGAAGTTACAAAAGGGCACATTGATTTTTCTTTGAAGACCAATGAAAGAGAAATGCACATTCTGAACTTTCGCAGACCCTCTCTTCCTGCCTCTCCCCTCCTCAAATTTCTCTTTGATTAAAATGGAATTGATTAGAAACTGACTCCAAATTCTTAAAAAGAGGGGAAGAAAAGGATATTTTAATTTCAGGGAGTAATTGGGTAAAGAGGAATTAAGAGAATTTCTCTTAAAAACCATAGCGTACACCTTTACCTACTTGTGCTTTAGCTGACATTATTGGCAATCTAGCAGCAGTGGCAAGCAGTTCTAACATTTATATGTTTTCATGTAGGCTGTAAAGTAGGCAGCAAACTTCAGGCAATGTAGTCAGTGACTCAACCTACATCAGTAAGTTAGGGCAGTTTTCACTGCAGGTCAGTTTTAATTGGTAGATCTTTAGGATAAAGTAGGTATTTATATTTATTTTTTATTTTCTGCTTATGATTCTTTTGATATATTTCATATAATGAGGAATGTAAAAGGAAGAAGATGGGGTGGCCTTTTCTGTTTTCAAAAAGGGGATACACTTTGTTTATTATAAGTTACTGTACATTATCTATCTATCTATCTATCTATCTATCTATCTATCTATCTATCTATCTATCTATCTATCTATCTATCTATCTATCTATCTATCTATCTATCTATCTATCTATCTATCTATCTATCTATCTATCTATCTATCTATCTATCTATCTATCTATCTATCTATCTATATAAAAGCTTTTTGATCTCAGTGAGAAAGGTGGACTATAAATGAATGAATGAATGAACGAACAAACAAACAAACAAACAAACAAGTTGGTTGAAAGTCCAGTCATTATAGAAGTAAGGCACAGTCAAGTCATATACCCCTCTAATAGATTTGTAGTTGTTTACATTATAACAGGAAACTGTCTTTAGGTAATGGATCACATGGAATTATTTTACGTACTGAGGTTATCAGTCGACACCTCTGTTTTTATCATAAATAGTATGTGAAGGGGTAATTGGCATATACAAAGAAGAAAAAGAGCTACTACAGAACAGGGAAATAAAGTCAATGGCCTAAAAGGCCTGCACCTATTGTATCAGAAAGAATGCTTCCGCCCCTATGTTCTGTTACAACTTTTATTCTGAACCAGGTATGTCTACTGAAGCCTGCTATCTATATACCAAATCAGAAACATGAACAGAGTGGCTTTGATATTCCACGTATTCCAATGAAGGCTTATAAAAACAAATCTGACACTAGGGTTGCTAGGCCACAGCAGGCAACCTCCAGGAGCATTTTGGAGGTAAAGACATCATGAAGTCAAGGGGTGACACTCTAGAATTTGCAAAATCTCAATAGTAAAACCATAGTTTTTCAAATCATGGCATTACTTCTGGGTTTTGATGGGATTGATGCCAGCATTCTGGTGTGGTGCCAGTGCAGACCCACATTATTCATCAATTTTCTCCCACCAGTGGCTCAGTCACCAGCAGGAAATGGAGTGGGGTGGTAGGAGATCTCCAGCTACTGGGAAGCTGTGCATGGTTTTTTGGGTGCAATTTGTGGCAATAGACATGATACAGGATTGTGTGGTGGTTTCTGGGTGGTCTCATATAAAAATCAAGAGGATCCATAAGGATCTGTGCTTTTGAAGCATGTTTTTGCGCCGTGGTGGTGCCACAGATTGGTGGGTAAGTGATTGTTTTGGTGCTGTCTGTAGACTAGGACATGATCTATAACATGATGGCCTTTTTGTTTTGTTTCAATATATAAATCATATGAATTCATGAGGATCTGTTTAAAATCATATGAATTCATGAGGATCCAACTTTTACCAACTCCCTTTGATCTGTTCCCAGAGACTGGTCCATGAACTGGGGCCAGTCTGTGAAAAGTTCATGGTCCGTGAAAACAATCCGTGGTTTTTTCCCAGTCTGTGCCCATCTCTATTGATTTTACTGTGATTGCTCATTTGGAATAGCTCCTCTTTCAAATCTCTTTCAGACTAGTGACAAAAACCATGAAAAAGATTTCAGACTTTTTTGTTGAGTCTACAAGGAAGCATCAAGCAAATGAAGGCAGTTCATCAACATCAAGAGATGAAGGCAGTTCATCAACATCAATCAATCCAGCTGTAATGTCAATTTCCAGTACTTCAGGTTTGGAACTTCAAAGTGCAACAAGTGACTCAGGGAGTTCCACTTCGGTCTCTGAAGCTAGTGGAAGCTTCTGGCCCAGTTGTTGGACTGTAGAGAAGAAAAATGATTTTGTGAAAAAAAATGATTAGTTACTTTTTCATGATGTCAAGTTAGGTTACTCAGTGTGCAAAAATATTGGATGCTTAGGCACAGAGAAGAATGTGGACATGTGACTTTCTAGAGAATGGGTAAATTGTGAGATAACATCTTATGGTGAAACTAGGAAATGGCAACTGATGTCTTTGAGGAAGAAGATTTTTGACCTTCGAGAAAGTGCAGGTCATAAATCTACACTTAAGATAATTGAAGAAATAAAAAAGGAAAGGCTCAACACGGTATGTCTGAAGTCACTAGCTAGAGGGGAGGAAATTACCAACAAGATATTCTGTACTGTGTATAAGGTGGCTAAAAAGAAACAGTTTTTTAATAATTTTGAAGCTGAAATGGATTTACAAGAATTAAATGGTGTTGATAATGAGACAATTTTGCACTCAACTAATGCCTGTATAAATATCATAAATCACATTGGCAGTGAAATGAGAACCACATTGATCAGAAAGATTACTGATTCAAAGAGTAAAATCTCACTGATACTTGATGAATCTACAACTGTGAGTCAGAGATGTGTACTGATAGTTTATATTCACACCTACATTGAGGAAATAGACAGGGGAGACCTGTAAATCTCTTCATTGGTTTGATAGAGCTGGAAGACGTAACAGCAAATGGTATGTACCAAAGTTTGATGTCTCATATTGAAACACTAGGGTTCACTGAGGAATTCTTACAGGAAAATCTAGTTTCAGTGGCCGTTTTCACATGCCCATAGCCTCCGGAAGATCATGCAAAACTCATGGCACGAAGCATCTTTTTAGCGCGATTTCCTGGCACAATCCCATTTAATGGTGTAACTTCTGATGTCATTGCATCATTAAATGGGATTGTGCCCGGAAATTGCACTAGGAAGACACTTCGTGCCTTGAGTTTTGCGCAATCTTCCAGAGGTTTACGGGTGCATATGAAAATGGCCATTGACATGTGATGGTGCTGCAGTGATGCTGGGATCCTGTGGAGGAGTTTCAAAACTTTTCAAAGACAGATTTCCCTGCCATTGTTGTATGGCATTGTTCTAGCCATAGGCTAGAGTTATCAGTACATAATGTTGTCAAAGAAGTTTCTGGCATCAATAGATTTAAGATTTTTTTGGACAAGTTGTATGTCATGTATCATTCATCTCTCCAAAATGCAAGGCAGCTCAAGTCATGTGTAGCTATGTTGGAGATGGAGATTTTAAAAATTGGAAGGATTCTCTCTACAAGATGGAAGGATTCTTTCTAGCTACAGAACTGTTTTGGCTGTGTAGCAGGATTATGAAACCCTAGTGCTTCATTTTGAAAAAGGTAGATCAAAAGATGGTCAAGAAGAAAAGGAGAATAGCACATATGAAGATCTTCATAGAAAGATCACATCGGTTGAATTTATTATGGATCTGGGATTGATTTGTGATGCTTTGCAAGAACTGTCAGAGTTGAAATTAGATTTGCAGGGGAGAAATATTGATCTTTACAAAGCCCACTGCAAGACTGAGTGTCTTGTTGATGTTTGTGGGAAGAGAGGCACTGTTCCAGGTCCTTATTATAAGGAAGCACTCAAGTCAACAGAAGATCTACAGTTTAAGGGTGTCCTGCTGCATAGAAAAAAATAGAGTTGATGACCCACCAATCTCCCCAGTTGCAGTCTATGAACAACTTAAAATTTCTCTTCAGAAAAGACTGCTTTCAAAGGAAGACACAGAACTGTCAAGGCATGGAAGAGTTCTGGATTCTAAGAATTGGCCAGCAAACCCAAGAAACAACGTTCTCTATGGCCATCAATAAATATGCACACTGGCAAGAAGATTTCAGCTCAATGAAAGAGAAGCCATTCAAGCCTTCAGAGAACATCTAAAACTCAGGAAAGAGATGCCCAAGGAACGGTCTTGGATTTGGCACACTCTCAATACAATAGCTATTTCCTCCAGTAAGTGTGAAAGGAGATTTTCCCAGATGAACTTGATTGTCACTCCAGAAAGGTCCTCCTTGTCAGTCAAAACCATAACACCTTTTTTGTTTATAAGAATTGTTGGACCTCCCTTGACAGTGTTTGATCTAACAAAGTATATTAAAACATGGCTGCTTCAAGATCATCTTTCAGTGATAGACACCAAAAGCAAGACCCAAAAAAGAACTGAGGAAGTTGGTGACATGTCTAAAGTTCAGAAAATGCATTAAAGTTGATGTAAGTCTATAGTGCATGAAAATAATATTACTTCAAAGAATCCCATCTGTTTCTCCATTTCCCTCTTGAGAGTTCCACCACCACTTTTCCCAGAAAAAAAGCCCTGGATCTTTTTTTCATTAAATTAGTTCATAGGGGACTGTCACATGAAACAAACGAGTCAGAAATACATACAGAAATTGTTGTATCATTTCATTAAAGTGGCTTCTGGAATGGTGAACCAAATCCAGGAAATGAAGCATCCTCTCACTGAAATACTCGTGTTTTGTTTTGATTCTTATTATGGCAGCAGGCATAATAAGAATAAGTGTTTGCAGCAGGCAGACACTGGGCTGGAAGCATCTCATTTTCTGTAATGACATTCTACCAATCAAATTCCAAAGGGAGAGAACCCCTATGTTATACCACATAATTAACTCCATTGGTGGGAAGTGAGAATGAACTCATGTGTGCATCATTTTATTTTATTTTGGGAGGAGGAGCTACCTGGTCTGTCTCCCCCACCCTGAACAGGGCATGGTTGGTCATTGTGAGGAAAATGTGAGGACAATGATGGTTGGTCATTGTGAGGGAAAATGCTGCTAGGCAGGGTGCAAGTGATCTGTTCAATCAATCAAACTTGATAAAAGCCCTGGAAGACACCAGCCATAGGCTGCAATCCTAACGACACTTCCCTGGGAGAAAAACAATATTGAATAACATTGGACTTCCATAGTCTTTCTGGGCTGTCTCTTTTTCTGAGTCAACTAGCAAATGTATACCACAATGAAACTTCAGCTACTTCACAGTTCCCATCTATGCAAGAAACAGAGCTGAAATAAATGAGACAAGTTACTCGAGTTGTACATGTGTCTGCTTCTCCACCTTGCTTGCCCAGCCCCTGCTCACCCGGCCCCCGCCGAGTGACACCAGGCTATGCAGCTCCGGCCCACGTGGTGCTGCTTTGGGTGGGGGCCAGGTGAGTTGTGGGGGGGAGATGCAGCGACACGGTATGTGAACCCGGGCCAGTGTGGTGTCTGTCCGTAGTGTTGCTGCCTTCCCTCCTGTTCACCCCTCCCCTGCCCGAAGCCACACCAGGTGGTCCGGAGCTGCATAGCCTGGCATCGTTCTGTGGGGGCCAGGCGAGCGGGGGGGGGGGAGATACAGTGACGCTCCAGGCACCCTGTCTGCTGACTTCTTCTCCCGGCCCCTGCCCGAAGTTGCACTAGCACCTAGCAGTGGCCAGGTGCCCTGTCTGCTGTGCGGGAAAGGGGGGGCAGGAGAGGGGCCCCGAGACCACCACACACACCCAGAGGAGGGGAAAGGGGCACCCAGCAAGAGCCTGATGTTGGCACTCCCCTCCCTGCTGCTCTGTAAACATTAAACTTAAAGCTGCAAGGACATCTATACTTCCTACACTTCCCATCAAACCTTGAGGTAAGCAGACACATGTAGAACTCGAGTAACTTGTCTCGTTTAGTCCGGCCCACAGTCTACTTTTCTCTTCAGGTTTCCAAACTACTGCAAGCCCCCCTCCCCTCAATCCAGCATCTGCCATAACACTTCCATGGGAGTAAGCACTCTTGAGTAACATGGAACTTACATCTGACTAGACCTGTTTAGGATGGTTTCCATAATCTTTTGAGTTTTCTGTTTTTCTAAGTCAAATGGCAATACTGTACCCCAGTGTAACTTTAATTCCTCCACAGTTCCCACGTACACATCAATCAATCTACTTTTTCCCTCAGGTTTCTCATCCTAGTGCAATGCGCGCCCCATGCAGTATCTGCCAAACATTATTCTTTAAAAAAAACCTTCTCAATATCAAGCTTAAGTCAAGCTCCTTGAGAACAATTGGCCTTCTCCCTCCTTTCAGAAACAAGCCTGCCTGCTCCCTCAGCAAAAGAAAACTTAGGAAAAACTATAGGTATGTCTCTCTCTCTCTCTCTCTCTCTCTCTCTCTCTCTCTCTCTCTCTCTCTCTCTCTCTCTCTCTGTGACAATCATTTTGCCTGCCTGTCTGCCCTTGGGTGATGGAGAGGATTGGCAGCAATTAATGCAAGTGCATCCTGTTGTGCAATGGAATGCTGAACATCAAAAGGAAGGATTTGGATTTGCCACTCATTGTGCGGATGAAACTGCAAAACACAAGGAAACATGGCAGCAACAGGTAAAAACAGGATGCAAAGGTCATAATTTATTGGCACTACAGAGAAATAAAAAAGTTGAGTATGAAGCAGGATTGTTTTTAATGTTACTGCACTGTGCTATTTGGAGTGCTCTCCTGCTTGTGCTCCAACCCACCACTTCCCCCTATTCCAGCCAGTTCCTCACTATAATATGACCCCCTCCAACATGCACCTTCTTCAGGGTCCATCGTTGTGGGTGAGTGTGTAGTGTAACTGAAAAACTCACTATATTAATGGTTTTGAAGTAGGGGGAATAATGGTTGTTATGGTTTTTGGTTAAGAGTGAAAATAACTTCCCTGGGGCCTTGTTTCCCCACCCTTGAAAAGAAGAATGTGTATGTGCTCACCCAACGCTTGCCTTAACCCCTTTCCCAAGCATCCTTTGGGGTCTGTAATGCAAAATGAGATGGCTTGACTCAATAAAGGAAAATGTAGCCTCCAGTTCCTAAAATTTCAGCAAAGCTGATAATGATAGGATTTTTTGGAAGGTGTTAATTCATAGAGTCACTGTCAGAGGTGACTCACAGAAGTAACACACACACATTTTGGTTTTTTTTTTTAAAGTAATGTCTTTTTCTGATTTTAGTGTGTTGATCTAACAGTTCCTTTCTGCCAAGTGAAGAGTTAGGAGGAAGCTTTTTTTGGAAGATTCACAGTGCAATCCTATGGAGAGTTACTCCAGTCTAAATGCATTGATTTCAATGGACTTAGACTGGAGTAACTCACCATACGATTGCACTGTTTGTGGAAGGGAATATTGGATACAACCCCATGTATACTAGGTATGTACACATATACCAGGTTTGCCATGTGTTGTGCAGCCCTGGATTGGCATGCAATGAACCTATTTCTACAGTTGTCTCTCTCTTTAAGTCAGCTTTGGAATTCTTCTATATTCAAGTATGACTTTGAATCAAAGATGCTTCGGCTTTTTAAAATCACACTGTTTTAACATTTGTCCATCTAAACAGTTGAACAATCTTCCCTTTTATTTCAAGTTAATAGCTCTTCTTACTTTAATCATGGCCACCATTTCCTCCTATTTGTGTTTATGGAAGAACTGGAAGGGTTCAAATCTAACTGTTTAGATTTTTCAAACCTGAAACTACTTCTTTGCAAAGAATAATAGAAGCTAGCTAAGTAGAACATGTATTCTTTTTTTAAAGACACTTCAGAACAGTTTCCACTATGCTCTTGATACATGTGGTTTCAGTTGCCCAGTAATAAGTGGTGGTGTAAGATGAAAGAAAGAATACAAAAACAGTTGAGGAAAGTACAAGCCTATCATTAATAGTTCTCATTCACTAATACGTTTAACTCCAGGAAGTATCTTGATGGGTAAACTTCAGATCAAATTCTAAACCACTTCTTTCGCTGGAATCCAGTGATGAAAAGAGGAATTATCCATTCAAAAAGACTTTATCCTATGAGACATTATGCATTCTAAAAGATGCAAGGGTTTTTTTTTTTTTTGCGTACCTCCAACAAAGAAAGTGTTAGTCTTTTAGACTTGCTGGAGAAGATGACTCATAAAAGACAAATAAGCTCCCTTTCTATCTTTTTTTCCAGTGGGAATTCTTTTGAACACCTGATTTTCAGTTCTAGAGGGAAAAACCTTGGTTGAATTCAGCAGCTTTCGTGAAACACCTTTAATGCTTCATTAAACACTTGACCATTGAATTCCTTTCAATGAACTCCTGAAATTTTTATTAAGGAACACATTTCTGAATCAGATTCTAGCCTGAATTTTAGGGATCATTAACATATTTCACTGCACTTCTTCTGGGGTCAGATGAGTCCACATAGTTTTAACCTGAGGGACACTCTTCAAGAATAAACAGTATAGGCTATACAGTTTGCAGCACCTACAGTGTAGTGGGGTTGTCCTATACCACACTATGCCTCCTTTTCTGGAAGAAAATTGGCATGTTGTAAGCCTATGAATCCTCTAAACAAATACATACTTAGTTTGGGAAGTCTGGGTAGTCCTTACTTTCCTATTAAAATTCACAATACAAATACTTTGGAACCAATTTTTGGATGTCTTTGCATAATTTTACCTTTGGGATAGACTTATTAAAAAGGGGTTGTATTTATAGGTTTCCCTCCTTTGGTAAAATAGATAGTTGGTGAGTTCACACTTCTTGCTTTTTGACCAAAAAAAAGCATAGTTCTGCATTTGAAATCTTCATTTATAAGGCTTTGAACTCTTCATTTATAAGGCTATGTCAAAGGTTTTGTTAATCAACTCTTATTCTGCAGTTTCTAATTGTCAAGTTCTTTCAATATTCAGTTGATGAGAAACTTATCTATGTAGAGTAGGGATGTGCGTTTCGGCTTTCTGAATGCCGAAAGAAAGCCGAAACAAAAGTGTTTCGGCTTCTTTTGGGTTAGCCGAAACGTTTCAGAGAAAGCCGAAACGTTTCGGCTAGCCGAAAGAAAAAAAGCCGAAACGTTTCGGCTTCTTTCGGCTTTCTTTCGGCTTTTCAATGGGAAAATGCCTCCGTCTTCCCGGACGTCTGGGGGAGGCATTTTCCCACCGAATCAGCCCAAAATTGGTGGGGACCTTCCTCTAACCCCTCTCTAAAAGCCCCCAAGTTTCAGACCGATTGGACTTTGGGGGGCCATGTTATGGCCCCCCAAAGCAGGTCCCCCTATCCTCCCATAAGAAAGCGAAGGAGCAGCATATTGTTAGCATGCTGCTGCTCATCTTCTTCATTATTTCCTATGGGGAAAAATGAAGAAGCAGGCTTCCTTTGCCAGGGGTGGCATTTTGCATGCAAAATGCCCCCCAGCCCTCAGGGGCCCTTCTCCCACCCTTCCTCCCACCCCCCACCAAGGCTCAGACTGCTCCCACTTGGGGGGGGCATTGCATGGCCTCCCCAAGTAGGTGCTCTGCTCTCATCTCTACCACTGACAGCTGGGGGAGGCTTGTCAATTCCTGTCAAAAAGACTTTATTTCTTGAACAGCTTTAGAATACACAGCAGGGGGGCGCACCAAAGGGCATGGCAGCAGTATCTTACACAAAAATAACACAACTCACTTAACATCAGAGAATCACCCCAAAATATTGCTGTCAAAAGCACTTTATTTCCTTAACTGCTTTAGGTTACACAGTAGGAAGGCACAACAGGGCATGAAAGCAGTGTACTACATAAAAATAACACAACTCACTTCACATCAGAGAATCACACAAACACAACTGCTGTCAAAAACGGTGAAGTGGGTTGTATTATTTTGTGTAGTACACTTCTATCATGCCCTTTGGTGCGCCCCCCTGCTGTGTATCCTAAAGCTGTTCAAGAAATAAAGTGTTTTTGACAGGAATTGTGCTTTTGTGATTCTCTGATGTTAAGTGAGTTGTGTTATTTTTGTGTAAGATACTGCTGCCATGCCCTTTGGTGTGCCCCCCTGCTGTGTATCCTAAAGCTGTTCAAGAAATAAAGTGTTTTCGACAGGAATCGTGTTTTGTGATTCTCTGATGTTAAGTGAGTTGTGTTTTAATTTTTCTGTGTGGGGGACTGCTGGTGTAGTGTGTCATAATGCTTTGCCTACTTGTACTTTGAAAGGGAGAAAATAATTTTTAAAAAACTTTATTTTGTGTTGTTCGTGTTTTATTCTTTGTTGTGCAGTTGGTTCCCATCATAGGGAACAATGGGGCTGGCTGGCCAGCCATCTCTGTAGGTGGTGGGGGAATTTGAGGGAGGGTGTCTGTGGTTCAGGTGCTCTTTCACAGGGACCAGCTGGCACTCAGAAGTGTGCCCACCATTGTGGCACCCCTGGGCTGTGCAGAATTGCCCAGGGAAAGAGAGTTTAGAAGTTCCCAGCATAGGGAACAAAGGGAGAGGGCTGGCCTTTGCCAGCCTGTTCCTGGGGTTATGGGTGTGGGGCAGGTGGGGGTGGATTTGGGTCTGTGAGGGGCTAATGTGGGGATTTGGGTCTGTGTGTGGCAGCTGGGAGGGAATTGGGTTTGTGTGGGGCTGTAAGGGGTGGACTTTAGGGGCTGAGAGGACCTACTTGGGGAGGCCATGAAATGGCCCCCCAAGTGGGAGCAGGCTGAGCCTTGGTGGGGGGTGGGAGGAGGGGTGGGAGAAGGGCCCCTGAGGGCTGGGGGCATTTTGCATGCAAAATGCCACCCCTGGCAAGACAAGCCTCCCCCAGCTGTCAGTGGTAGAGAAAAGAGCACCTACTTGGGGAGGCCATGAAATGCCCCCCCCCAAGTGGGAGCAGTCTGAGCCTTGGTGGGAGGTGGGAGGAAGGGTGGGAGAAGGGCCCCAGAGGGCTGGGGGGCATTTTGCATGCAAAATGCCACCCCTGGCAAGACAAGCCTCCCCCAGCTGTCAGTGGTAGAGAAAAGAGCACCTACTTGGGAAGGCCATGAAATGCCCCCCCCCAAGTGGGAGCAGTCTGAGCCTTGGTGGGGGGTGGGAGGAGGGGTGGGAGAAGGGCCCCTGAGGGCTGGGGGGCATTTTGCATGCAAAATGCCACCCCTGGCAACACAAGCCTCCCCCAGCTGTCAGTGGTAGAGATGAGAGCAGAGCACCTACTTGGGGAGGCCATGAAATGGCCCCCCCAAGTGGGAGCAGTCTGAGTCTTGGTGGGGGGTGGGAGGAAGGGTGGGAGAAGGGCCCCTGAGGGCTGGGGGGCATTTTGCATGCAAAATGCCACCCCTGGCAAAGGAAGCCTGCTTCTTCATTTTTCCCCATAGGAAATAATGAAGAAGATGAGCAGCAGCATGCTAACAATATGCTGCTCCTTCGCTTTCTTATGGGAGGATAGGGGGACCTGCTTTGGGGGGCCATAACATGGCCCCCCCAAAGTCCAATCGGTCTGAAACTTGGGGGGGGGTAGAGAGGAGTTAGAGGAAGGTCCCCACCAATTTTGGGCTGATTCGGTGGGAAAATGTCTCCCCCAGACATCCGGGAAGACGGAGGCATTTTCCCATTGAAAAAGCCGAAAGCCGAAAGCCGAAAGAAAGCCGAAACAAAGCCGAAAGCCGAAACGGCTGGCCGTTTCGGCTTTCGGCTTATTCGAAAGAGATTCTTCTTTCGGCTTTCGGCTTTAGCCGAAATTTTTTGGCTTGCACACCCCTAATGTAGAGTATTGCTACCAGTTGTACGCTGAGGATCAAAATAGCACATTGTCATGGCCCCACACAGTGAGCTAGACATAGGCTTAGAGGAGAAAAGACACCACATGCTAATTGAGAGTTCAGTACCAACTGTGGTGAGGCAGCCGCAGATGACCTTCTCTGAGAACCATTATCCCAGTCTATCATGGACACAACTTAAGGAAAATTAATGGATATAATAAATATCTTGGCCCACTTTGTCAGCAATTGGAGCCCACTAAAGAAATACTAGGTTCCCTGGATGTCACATCCACTTAGTCCCCTCTCCTCATTTTTTGAGATGCCAGATGAACCACAGAGAATATACTAAATGCTAAAAGATACAAGCATCCAAGCAAGAATGTGTGGTGATGACATTTGTCATCAAAGGGAGAGGGGGAGGTCTACCTCTGGTCTACCTAAAATCAAGTTCTGACCATGGGGAGTGACTTTACTATCTTATTGATTTCTTTTTTGTATTCCTTGGTAGGGTCAGAAGGTAGTGTTCTATAAAACTGTGTTGGAGAGTTGTCTCTCTGCTTCCTGTATGTAGTTCTGTATCTTTGTCCATGATTATGACTGTGCCTCCTTTATCAACTTCCTTGATTATGATGCCAGAATTATTTTTGAGGCTGTTTAGGGCATCTCTTTCTGCACTGCTGATATTCTGCTTTAAGTGATTTTTTGTCAATTATCTTAGCCTGGGTATGTCAACAGAAGCATTCAATGTAAAAGTCTAGTGAGGAGTTATGACTAGACATGAACACAAACAGCATTACGAAAGGGAAAGAACCACGAACAGCCCATTTTTCCATTTGCGAACAGGCCATTCATGAGGCTCCATCCTAAAGGAACGAGTGGTCATTGCAAGCCTTGTTTGTTGCCTTTGTCAGCCGTTCATCAAGCCAGACAGTCTGGGGCCTTTCAATCAATTCCCCTGGCAATGGCAGGTAATGAACTCTGTCTGAACTCTTTCTGGCTTTCCTTCTAGCTTTAACCCTTCAAAGTACTTCCAGCAGAGAATCCTGTTTTTGCCACTGTGATGATAAAATGACAACAAAGGGGGAGACCCATGCATCATGCCTTTCCCGGGGTGCAATTTCTCTGAAATTGGGGGGTCTTTGGAGGACAGTGAGGACTGTGTCCCCTGCAAATTTGGTGGGTATTGGACATTGATAAGGTCGGTTTTGGGGTGTTTAATGGGTCCTGCATGTGGCAGGAAAGGGCCCTTTAAACTATCAGCTGGCAGGCGGCAGGAGGGTATCCCTCCTGCCGTATAGTTTAAAGGGATCTTTAAAGGGCCATGAACAACGAACATGTTTGTGAACAGGGTCATGTTCATTACTGTTCATTGTTCATGGATGGCAATGAACAACGAACAGCTTGTTCAGGTTTTTTTTCCCGTTTGTGCCCTTGTCTAGTTATGATTCTCAGGGGAGTATCTATGTGGAATTATTTTTTCTGGAACTTTGCAACAATGATTGTGCATTGCTTGGCTGGGAGGGTGATTGCTGCTGTGATGGTGTCTGTTCAGTACTTTGTTCAGCAGAGTGGTTGAAGTATTCTTTCAGTCTTAGGCATCTGAAAAAGGGTCTCCACAGAGTTGTATGGTTTGTGTGGATCTGGCTGGGGACTCTCCGTTGATTGGGGGTTGTTCTGGTGTTGGATTGGGGGAGGGTGAGGGTAAGGGAATGGGAAGGGACAAGCTTTTTCTTAATTAAAATTGATATTTAACAATTGGGGTTTAGAAAAATCTTGTGGGTTAGTGCTGTGCGAGTGACTGTTAGCCTCAGTTAGGTTCAGTTAGGCCTACCATGAAAGCATCAGTAGTAGTAGTGGTAGTAGGGACAGAATGAGTGAAAGGAGAGGAATCCAGGGGGTCCTTGTGGGAAAGGTGAAGGTAAAGATTAGAAGGGTAGAAGGGAGAGGGAGGGGAGGACTGCAGCTTTCTCTCCATCTACATAGCAGAGGCCTGTTCCAGCACTGCTGCCTTCTATCAGCCAGGGCTCTAGCTTGGCTGGTGACAGCAAGAAGGTTCACAAGGTCCTCTTTGCCAAGATGGCTGCAGGAGAACTACCCCCACATGGACCTGAGACAGGAGCTGGTAATGAGCAGGGGACTACTGCTGAAGTTCCCCTTTCTCTAACTACTGTGATCCAGCAGTAGGAAGAGGGGGTGGACTTGGGGGACATCAATTTTCCAGTTCTTGAACTCATCCCCACCAAATACCTCCATCAGAGATACCTGGTGTCCCTTACCTACAAGAGACTTGAGAGGAAGAGCCCCTCTTTTATGATAGTCACTGTAGTGTCTAGTCTCCCTTTACAACTAAGTCAAATGCATTCATATTCTGAAATAAAACCTGGATTGTAATACTAAATCAGTATTTTTGCACCTGAATATCAGAAATATTTATAGTATTCCCAATATCCAGATACAAATAATACCAAACTTTTTGGCCCACACTCTTGCTAGGGTCCTAATTAAACACTCTAATCACTATACCACAGTATTTTGAGTTCTGAAATCTTACTGTGGAAATTATCTGACAGCAATCAATTTGTCATGAGCCTAACTCTTACTGGATCTGCTAAAACCTTTGTTCTAACTGAGAGAGGGTGGGGCATCACGCAGCTATGGCAGGCATCTGATAGCCTTGCTCCAAGCCCTGATTCCCTGCTGTGGCTAAAATTAAGCTCCCGAGCAGCAACAATTCTAAAATAATGGGCAAGGTTGGTGGGGGCAAAGGTTAGTGGGGGCCCAACTGTCTGTCCAGCTCTTCACTAAAGGCTTTTTTAGAGCCTACAGAAGCAAATAAATCTTCACCCCAAAAAAGACAAACAGTCCATGATGGCCACCATGAGAAGCCTGGAAAACTCAGAGGAGATCCATGCACTAGAAAATGAGCTGAAAAGTGCAATAGAGAGAATGGAAGAAAAAATTGTTACCAGGATTGAAGGCCTCCTTAAAAACGAACTCAGCAAAATCAAACAGTCACTAAATCAGGTAACTCAGACAGCAGAATGCACAATGGAATTGGGTATTACTGTTCAAGAAGAAGTTCGAGACTTACAAGCTAGAAATGTGGCTCTAGAGAACAAAATAATTGATCTGGATAATAAATTAAGATATAACAATGTAAAACTTAGAAATTTTATGGACGGAACAAAACATGATAGTTCTTCCCAAACCTAATAAGGACACAATTAATCCAGCTTCCTACCACCCTATAACACTCTTAAATTAAGACTTTAAAATATTTACAACAATCCTAATGGTGAGATTAAACAAAATAATTCCAAGCTATATCAATTTAGACCAAACAGGGTTCATTCCAAAAAGACAAGTAATGGACAACATGAGAAAAACACTCGATATAATAAACTACAGTAAAAAAGCTAAATTGCTCTCTCTACATAGAAAAGTTGCTTGATCATGTGGAAACAATTTATTTACAAAAATTACTAGACAAAATGAATTTGGACATAAATTTTCAGAGAAATGTATACACTTTATGCAGCTCCCACCACAACATTTTAAATTAATGGGCTCAAGTCTGAAAAAAATTATGCTACTAAGAGGTACTAGGCAAGGGTGTCCACTCTCCCCACTTTTGTTTGCTTTAGTGATTGAACCTTTTGCAAATTATATAAGGGATAGCCCAACAATAAAGGACATACACACAGGTGATAAAGAATATAAAATTACATTATTCGCAGATGACATGGTAAATTACTCATCAGAACCTAACATCTCAATGAAAACATTAGAAGAGATATCCAATAAGTTTGCTAAAGTGTCAGGCCTTTCTATTAATTACAATAAGAGTGAAATTTATCCAATACATCTATCATCTGAACAAACTGATAGGATTAAAAGAAAACACCAGTATAGATGGGTAAAACAAAACTGGCAATACCTGGGAATTAAAATCCCTATTAATTTAGGTGACTTACATAACAAACTATTCAGAGATAAACCTGTAGGAAATATAGCAGAGATTGTGCAAAGATTGCACATTGGAAGTAATGAGAATAGATTCACAAACACACACTCCAGTGTAGCTTTGTAAGAATACTTTACTAAAGGATAAAAATTAGGGTTACATTTGGATAAAATAATAAATTGCTAAGCTGACTACATCTTGCTAGATAAGTGACTTAGAGTAGAGACAAGAAGAAGTGGAAGTGATGTGGAAGTGAAGAAGAAGTGAAGAAAGAGCAATAAAACTTCAGTATATAGCATCAATTAATTGCCCCCAATAAACAAACTGCCCAATAGAAAATCCTAATCTTACTTCATTATGCTTAGTGACTCCCCTTTCTATGGCGGGAATCTTATTCGAAGCTCTAATGGTTACATTCAAAGTATGTTTACTAATTAAGTAGGTAACACAAACAGTTTAACTCTTTCATGACTGAAATGAAAACACTTGCTAAATTCCGACAAAACCAAACTCTAGCCTCACTATTTAATAATTGGAACAACAGTCCACTCTCACGTTTAGAAAGAATTGATTTGGTTAGGTCATTCATTTTTTCCAAAATTATTATTTTTATTTAGAGCTTTACTTCTAACAATTCCAGACAAAACTTTCAATGTATGGGAATCAAAAATTAGTAAATTCATCTGGAATAATAATAAAAAAAGGATCTCTTATGAAACACTGAAAAGATCCTCAAAAAAAGGAGGCCTCGATGTACCAGACCTCAAAGCCTATTACAAAGCCACACATCTCAAAAATATCTTAGTGCTTCTCTACAACTCTATCACAACCAATTGGAAAACCATGGAACAAACTTATATGAAGGGAAAACCTATTCAAGAATGCATTTGGAATAAAAGTAAAGAAAAACAAAAAATATTTAAAATAATCAATTTCTAATGAGTGATTTAAAAATGGGATAAAATTAGGGGGGAAATAGTACCGAAATTTCTCTTGTCTCCACTTTTGCTGGGTAGAACTGGTTTTACCCAGTTTTAAACTCTAACTCTTTTATATGGTGGAGAAAAATAGCAAAAAAAAGACTCATAGATATTATAGCAACAGGTACAATACAAAAAAAAAGTGAGTTTGGAAAAGATTCTATAGCAAAAATTCCAAGATTTGAATATTTACAAATTAAACATCTTACAGAAGATATAAGGATCAGAAATACACTAAAACAACCTCTTACAGAATTTGAGAAGCTGTTGAGAAGAGACATAGATAAACAGACTGGCTTAATCTCAAAAATCTACCATATTTTACTAGATCTACGACAAAAACTTAAATTACTCTCATACCAAAGAATATGGCAAAAAGAATGTAATATAGATCCCTCTATTGAGACGGATTGAAGTTTGGAAATCACAGAACTTTATATCCAAAATTATTAGTATCAAGTTGCAAACTATAAAATATTTGCTCATTGGTACTTGACACCTGAAAAACTCAATCATATCAATCATGATCTTTTGCCAAAATGCTGGAAACAATGTGGCGAACAGGAAACATTCATACACAGTTGGTGGAGTTGTAAATATATTAAAATGTTCTGGGGAAAAAATAATTTAAAAAATATAACTGATTACTGGCTATGTGGTACCCCAAACCCCAGAAGTAATGTTACTAAATCACTGGAACAACTCAGCTATTCCAAAAATCAGAATAAATCTAGTGTTATCACAAGTAGCTATTGCCAAATCAGTAATTGCTTCCAGGTGGGGCCAGAAAACCTTACCCACACTTTCTGGTTGGCATGCCCATATCTGAGACAATTTTGTCTTTGAGATGTCTGATCAGTTAGTCCAATGGGATGGCCAACATTATAAATCTAATTTTTTGGAGCAATGGTCTCCAGTACTTGATTACTTGACAAATGAAGATATTCAGACAAAAGACAGTTCCAAAAAAATTATTATTTCTCACTGGCATACCTATAATTTCTGGTGACAAAAACAATGCTTTCTTCCCTGGTAAAGGTAAGCTACCTAATAAGTTGTAAAATATATTTATCATATTGTTTTAATTACAGGCCAAACAGTTCAAGTATTTTGAAATAAGAGATAGGATGCGTACTTAAGTATTTAAGCATTTTTTCTTCTATTCTCTGTAATAACTGTTACTAGTTGTTGTTTGTTAAAATTTGAAAATGTTCAATAAAATACAATTAAAAAAACATTCTAACTACATCAATATTTGGTGATACAATTTAGTTTTTAACTATTTCCGTATCTTGGTTAAAGCCATCAGCTTTAGTCATTGACATGAATTCAGCTGCTAGGTCTTGCATTTAAGCACATTATGGATGAAAAAGCTATTTCACATCCACTTTGCCCTGACAACAAAAATATTAAGCTTCCAGGATGAGTTCTAATGGATGCACTGGCAGCTGTACTTCGCAGCACAATGTTTTTTTTTAATCAGTGGCCAGAACATATACATCAGCTCATTGTGTGTGTAGTGCAATCCTAAGGGGGTGGGGGGAGGTGGAAAGCGCACAGGGAGAGAACTATGGCTTGCACAGGTGTAAATGGCTCTTACATGGATGTAACTCCCTCTTTGCCGGTGCCCACCCGAGGAGCGCTACCATGCCAGCAGGGACATGGCAGCTGGGCAGAGGCATAAGTGAGGTGCAAGATCCTGCACAGGCACTGGAGGGGGTAGGGCAGGGGGTGGGCTGTGAGTTAGTTGGCTTCCTAAGCTTCCCCAGGCTGGGGAATGCCCCCTGCAGATGCAGCAACTTACGCCATGAAAAAGGAGGCATAGCCCATAGGCGCCCATTGAATGGGAAAACTTGGGCCCCTCTCTGGTGCTCAGTCCTGCCCATGCAGCCCAAACAGGGCATAGGATGGTGACCACCATATGAACCAATCCGTGTGTGTGTCCTGGGTGGGCAAGCCCCTCTCCCCACACCTAATCACCTGACCAGGCACCCTACAAAACCTCTGGCTGTGCCACCCATGTTCTGAAAAGTGGTCAGGTGGCTGGAGGCTCTGCCTGTCAGCCCCTGCTGCAGAGTCTTTGTGCGTGAGGCGGGAGAGTGGGTGTTCACAGTGATGGGCCATAAGTGCACTGAGGTGACTTAGCAGAAAATTAGGAGCACTTTACACTCATACATGGGAAGAGGAACAAAGTCCAGAATGTCTAACTATCAATAACCACCCAAGTCCCCTTGCAGGTTATCTGACTCTGGAGTTCCAGCTCTGGAAGAAGCAAGGGAGCACTGACAGGTGAGCTAGGGGAAGCAGCTATCCCAGCTTGATGATTTGTGCCAGCTGCCCCCTCACCTAAACTCTCCTGACTGCCAGCCTCTGCAGGTCAAGCTTGGCGGGGGAGGGGGGTGGCGGCGGCAGCCACTGCCTGCCACAGAGAGAGTTGCCCAGAAAACTATTCTTGACACAACCATTTGGGGGCACCAGCTACCCATTTGGGAGCTCTGTTCAGACTCCCTCAACTGGGAGCCCTCCTGGCAGAGGAGGAAGTGCAGCCACAGGTTGGGTTGACTGGTTGTTCGTAACTCCCTGTTGCTGGAGGGTGCGCAGCCCCTTGACTTTCTCCTTCACAGGATTAGATCATCCCAAGTCAGAGCACTTTCTTACCAGAGGGTCATGCATCATCTGGTCACAAGCTGCAGCTGTGGACCTGCCACTGCTGCTCTCAACCATGGACATCTTCCCAGACATTGCAAATTGGGCTTGGCCTTGGCAATGGACCAGGCTGGGTCACTTGCAACACATGTGTCGGTTTCCCTTGCAAGTAGGTCACAATTTGTCCAAGAGACCATGGACCATGGCTGTTTCAGCCCTCAGTAATCCTCTGTGAGTGCCATTCAGGTCCAGCCCAGGGAGCACTTTCCCAAGACAGCCCGCATCTCAGCCTCGCCCCTGTGAGGGCAAGATGAGGGATAGATTTTGCGGCTCTGACTGCTGTGCAAACTACCTTTGCTCCCTTTCCAGCTGAGGAACATTGGCAGGAAACACGTCCAGAGAATCTCTGCACTTTTTCCAGTTTAATAAAATATGTGTTGAAAAATAACAAACTGCTGCCTGTTTGCCTGCTTGTGTGACATTGACAGTAGCAGCCCCCCCCCCAATCCCTGTCGGGATGTTTTCTCACACATCCCCACAAATGTTTCTAGGCTCAGGGCTGGGATGGATGGGGTGGGCTCTGCTGCCAAGAGGAGCAGGTGTCAAGTGGCACCCTATCAAGCTTCCTTGCCCCCTCCCCCCAATGTAACATCAGGCAATGCGGTGGGAATCAAAATATGGCCCATGAATGTCTAGCAGGGTGGGGGGCCTCCACTAAGGAATTTCATTCGCTGATAGACTGAGCTGCTGGCATCTGATAAGCCAGGGAGATGATCACTGCATGCAAGGGAAGGAGGAAGTTGCAGCTTGGCGGTGGGGGATGTGGAGCGACACCTTGGGATCTCTGGGGCTCCTCCTCCAAGAGGATGGAGCACCCTCCTTTTCACTGTTTGTGGAAGTAGGGATGGACTTGGAAAATCTTGTGCAAGGATAGGGTGGACAACAGCCCCCAGAGCAGTTTCTCTGCTCCCGCAGGCTGTCAATCTACTCTGGGGGGGGGCATCACCCCAGGACTGGGGCATGGCTCTTGAGGTCCAACTCGCATTCTCACATCATTGTGATGCAGTGATGTGTTCAAAGGGTGCCACTGCAATTCTGTGGGCACTTTTCACTCCCATCACCTCCAATGGGCCATCTGGCCTTTCTCGTGGTTTCCACTCATTTACCTGGATTTCAGCAAATCTGTTAATAAGGTTCCCCATGACATTCTAATGGGTAAACTGGAAGACTGTGGATTGGATTATAGGACAGCGGTGGATGAGGAACTGGTTAGAGGACCGCACCCAAAAAGTGGTGGTCAATGACATTTCATCAGATTGGAGGGGGGTGTCCAGTGGGCGCTGCAGGGCTCGGTTCTGGGCCCTGTACTTTTCAATATTTTTATCAATGATCTGGATGAAGGAGTCAAAGGGCTGCTCATTAAATTTGCTGATGATACCAAATTGGGAGCGGTAGCAAACACCCAAGAAGATAGAATTAAAATTCAACAAGACCTGAATACTCTGGAGAAGTGGGCAGCTGTGAATAGGATGCAATTCAACAAGTGCACAGTATTACATCTGTGCCACAAAAATGTAAAGCACAAATACTGGATGGGGTATACACATCTGGGTAGTAGTGTATGCGAAAGAGATCTTGGGGTAAGAGTGGACTGTAAACTAAATATGAGTGATACAGTGGCAAAAAAGGCAAACTCAGTCTTGGGTTGTATCAAAAGGGCCATTGCATCAAAATCGCAGGAGATCATAGTCCCTCTCTATCCTGCCCTAGTCAGGCCATACCTGGAGTACTGTGTGCAGTTCTGGAGGCCCTAGTTCAAAAAGAATATGGACAAAATCGAGAGGGTGCAGAAGAGAGCGACGAGCATGATTAGGGGTCTGGAGAGTGATCCATACGAGAAATGTTTGGAGAAGAAGAGATTGAGCGGGGGCATGATTGCTCTCTTTAAATATTTGAAAGGCTGTCATTTGAAGGAGGACAAGGAGCTGTTTCAGTTGGCAGCAGAGGATAGGACCCAAAGCAACGGGCTTAAATTACGTGCAGAAAGGTACTGGTTGGATATTAGGAAAAACTTTTTCATGGTCACAGTAGTTCAAAAGTGGAATCAGCTGCCTAGGGAGGTGGTGAGCTCCCCTTCACTGGCAGTTTTCAAAAAGAGGCTGGATGAATATTTGTTAGGGATGCTTTAGGCTCATCCTGCATTGGGAAGAGGAGTTGTCACCTTCCAACTCTGTGATTCTGTGAACCTGCCCTCCCTTCTGCCTCTCTGGAACCTGGGGTCTGATCCCAAGTGCTTGTGACCCTTACCGAGTCCTGCCACCTTTCTGGTCCTGCTTTTCAGGGAGGGAGAATCTGTTTCTCATGGTGGCAGCAGCAGCGGTGGGGGGATTTGCAGGTGCAGCCACCGGCCTGGCCCTCATCGGAAATGGGGGCTGGACAGGTAAGAGGCTGGGTATCTGATGTACACCTTCAGTGCTACATCTGTCTCTCCCCCCGGCAGGGATACCTACTCCCTGACAGGGTTTTTTTGGTGAGCAGCCTGGATCACAGACTCCCCATTGGCTGTGCTGCTGCTTGCCCCTCACCTGCCTGTCAAGGGAGTGGTGTGGCCATTGGCTGGTGTGGGTGAGGTTCTCAGGGAAATGGCAGGTGGGTGCTCTTGGTGGCAGCCATGCCTTGCCTTGCTGAGCTCTCACACCAGCTTGGCTCTCCTGCAAAAGTCCATAGGGAGTGGTGGAGCAGCGGTGCATTCATGTCAACGCATGGATGGAGGTGCTAACTGAGGGCTTAGGATTGCGCAGGAAGCAGAGTTACTCCAGTCTAAGCCCACTGTTGGAATGCAGAATAATTTAGCACAGACCTAAAGTGTAATTACGTATGTCCAACATGTGCCAGGTTATAGGTGTGTGACTGGAAGTGCAGATGGACATCAGAAGACTTGCTTTAAAAAGTACGTGTTAACTCAGCATTGCAAGGGAGCACTGAGGGGGGGGGGGGAAAGGAGCATCCAGGTTCTATCAACTTTTGCTAGTGGAAAGGGAGGGTGAGGGGCTTTTCATCCCTTTTTTCTTGCTTCATGGGTACATCCCCTGATGTATATCTGTCTTTAAGTCTGGTTGCGCACCCATAAGCCAGCACATGTTCAGTGTTTCATGTAGCTTGGCCCTTAGATGGCAGATTGCAAAGAAACTAGAAAGAAGGGAGAACATGGTGGGATAATTGGAACAGGCACTTAGTGATTAGAAGCTATGGAACAGAACAGGCAGTGGTGAAGAGTATAGAAAAATCCACACACACACACACACACACACACACACGAACGATAACTGGAAGTCCCGTTTTAAGATCCCCATTTTGTTTCTGAGCTTTCACCAGATACTTAGAAATGTTCAAAATATTTGAAACTTGCTTTCCTAAAACACACCCCACACTACATTTCTCAATTAACTAAGATCTGTGCCAAATTCCAGGTTCTTTACTACATGAATAGATATAAGCAGAAACTATAAATATGCAAAACTCCATTCTAGCTCATGAGATTGAAAGGAAAATAATAGTTCTAGCTGACTGTACCTTATCTTAGAAATACACACACTGCAAACCTATGTAATTTTTCACTATATATCTTAAAACCAGCTAATGCTTTTGGAGGAGCACTTGACCCTTGGGAAGTATTATAGAAAGCAATGTATGAGAACCAAGACCAAAGTCTTTCATTTTGTTGTCTTAATTGGGACCTGAACCAAAATGGCCACTGGCTTCCTTTTCCCACCCATCTTCATTTCTTATGCTTGGCAAATGCTGACTAGAAAAGGGAGGACAAAAATGTTCTTGGGAAGATTTCTATAGGTTAAATCCTGGAGATCTCAGCAGGGTGTTCGTAGTGAAAGAGCCCTTCCAGCAGAGTTATTAGGAATGCAGAACTAGTCTGAGTTTTTTTTGGATAGAGCACATATTTCTGGCCCTTCCAAACCTGAAACTCCAAGCCAATATTATTTTTTTCTTCTCCTTCTTCCCACTCCTTTTAGTTCTTTTGAAGAGTCATGGAACCTGCATGGAGATTTATAGCTGCTGGCAAAAAAACAGTGCTGGCAAAAAAACCCCACCCCCACCCCTAAGGCAACCAGCATAAACTGGTAACTTCCACTGCAAAAAAGAAATCGAAATATAGGACCATGGATTTCAAACAGAACCAAGACCATCCTGAATAACAACTTTGTGTTCAAAGCCTGCATCTTTTTATAGGAAAATGCATGCTATCCTTAATAAGGAATCTCCAAACATTTTGAGTCATGGGCACCTTTGGAATTCTGACACGGTGGTGGGCGCAACCATAATCTGGCTGCTGCAGAAGGTGGAGTCAAGCATAAAATGGTTACAGCAGAAGATCACAAAGTCAGGGAGTGAGGTTATGCATAAATCTAATAGTAACTCTTCAAACATTTCAGGCAGACTAATAGGAAACCTTTTAAAATGAACATATTGTTTTAAAATATTTTCTTGCATACACACAACTTACCTTTAGTCACCATAGTGAAGCTGCTACCACAACAGTTTAAAAAAAAACCCTGCATAGTCAATCATTCTGCCATGGCCAGTCAGAAGCCCTGCTGTACAAAAGCCTGACTGGCCCTGCCTACTTTCTAGAAATATTTGGGAGGTACCAGGAAAGGTGTCAGCCAGCACCATGGTGCCCATACCCCCTCCTTATAGTTTGCTATGTATCTAATCTGGAACTTATGTATGAGAAGATTTTATTTTCTACAGATAGGTTACTGGGAGAAATGCAAACTGTCATTGTATTCCACCTGGGCCTGATACCAAGAAATGAATGCAAGATATGGTTTTTTTCCCCCCTTAACCTTGCAAGAAACTAGAGATGGACACGAACAGCAATACGAACTAAAAAAACCCACGAACAGCCCAATCTGCTGTCCGTGAACAAGCTGTTTGTGAGGCCCCATTCTAAACGAACAGCTGGTCATTGCAAGCCTCCTTCGTTGCTGTTTGTCAAGACAGACAGTCTGGCACCTGCAATCAATTCTCATGGCAACTCAGGCAGGGATTGTCTGAACTCTGTCTGAACTCCTGCTCTTGTCCAATTTAGCTTGATAGGCAGGTCTTCCTTCCAAGTGTGGGCTGGAGCTCCTAATTTGTTACAAGAGGAAAGACCAGGGGGGAGGGGGGCTCTGGCTTTCAGGGAGAGACAGCTGCTCTTAGAGAGACCGGGTGAGTGCATTGGAGCTTGAATTTTCTTTGTGTGTGGTGGGATAGGGATCTACCTCTTCAGGTTCCAGGGCTGCTGCCAGGCTCTGGGGCCAAGCTATTATTTATTATTGGAACATTTCCTGCTGCCTGCTCAGGTAGGGTTACTGGGAGTGGTGTAGTAGGGATCTTGATGGCTGGAGGAGAGCCTGCTGCCCCCCACGAACAACAAACAATGAACATGTTAATGACAGGATCATGTTCATCAGTGTTCATTGTTTGTGGATGGCAACTAACAATGAACAACATGTTTGGGTTTTTTTTTCTGTTTGTGCCCATGTCTAAAACAAACTTACAGCTCTCCCATGTGCTGTTTTCCTGACCTAGAATGTCCCCAGGGAACCACTCTTTGCTCTGTTGTGGAAAAACTAACATGTAGCTCTATCAGTACACAAGCAGACACCAATGAGGCAAATAGTGACTCTGTGGGGCCATTTGAGGTCACGAAAACACTGAAGGAGGGGTCGCAGCTCTCCATTCACTGGGGTCCCAGTATAAATCCCATGCATCTGAGAAGTGCGTAGCTCCCAGAACACATCTGTGACCTGACTTAGGGTAGCAATCAGGAAAAATGTAACATGTAGTTAGGCCCCTTGTGTACTGTAAACACTGAATTTAAACTAGGGTGACCTGGGTAAGCCTTGCACACTTAAATTCACTGGGCCAGTTAAATTTACTTTGAGCCAGTCACACATTCAGCCTTACCAGTTTACAGGATTTTTTTTTAATGAACAAAAACAATAGCACAGAATTGTCACTGAGAAATCTCTGGAGAAAAACCAATGCAGCATAATATTAGGCTGCCTTCAAAACCCCATTAATTCTTCCACAATTCTAATCCTTGACAATTTTTTTAAAGATTATGGAAAATGTACAATAAACCAAAAGAAGAAAAATCTGCATAGTTAATCCCAGTTGTGAAATTTAGAACCTCTAAGGGTTTAAATGTAGTTTAGGGCCTCAACATGTCAATCTGGTACTGATAGATATGCTAGTTATCTACCAGGAGAAACAGGAGATAAAATGTATGTGAAACATGCTGAAAAAGTCATGTATAGCTTAGATGAGGACTCTACTATCACTTGGGTATCAAAATGTTTACATACGAGATATTTCTAATTGCTTAAAATGGAAAATAATTTGCAAGGTCTTGAATTATAAATGGGCAAGTGATGAATACTTTAAATGCCAATGCATATTACAAATTAACCAATTAGCACAAGTGAATGGTTTATCATCAATCAAAGCTTGTTGAGGGTCTCTGAGGATCCATATTTAAGTAAGTATAGTAATCAAATATTAAATGGAAACATCAGCCTTGACTGGAGGCAGAAATATGGGATATCTTATGATGGATGCTTCACTAACGATAATATTAATAATGGCAGCTTGATTCACATCTGATGATGAAATGTCATTTGAGCTACGGACTTGGCTGAGTCCTAAATCTGACCATTGGTTGAGTTGTTGATCTTAGACTATCAGTGAAAACAACAGGAATATGGAATTCCTCCATCTTTCTTCTTGAATACATTATTTGCTTCTTTCTTGAAGTCCTCATTAGAAGCACTCCTCTGTTGTTTCCGGTGGTTATCTGTCTCCTTCTTGCCTCTGCAAAGTTTGAGCATTCCAGCATAAATTTGCCATCCAAATCAACTCCTGGCATCTTCATTCATGGAGACTTCTTAAGTTGTCTCAGGTGAAAAATGGCATTTAACCTATCCAGGCTGACTGTATCTGTATGGACCATGTCTCTTTTGGCTTTCTAGTTCTACAATTGCTACACACACTATTAATTAAACCATATATAAATATATAACTTTTTCACACAGCCCAAGAAAGCAATACTATAGACAAAGTATATAAGCTCTATCAGCTTTAATAGGCTAAAATAGAGGATAAATATGGTACCAGAACCTTGCTGCCAAATTTCATGACGTGTCTTACCTCATGGACCTTATCCCAAGACAACTGGGTTGTGTAGCTAGCTTGTAGTTTTGCTGTTAACTTCTTGCTGAGAGCTGGCATGAAAAATATAATGGCTCCTTCTCTTCCTTTTCCCGTCTTTTCCCAGCAGGGTCCAGTGGCTTGTGGCAGGATTCCAAAGAGGCTTATGATTAATGTATGAATATGTAATGGAGGGAAAAAATCTCACATCTTTTTCCCATGCTTTAAACCAATATACTGCTGGGAGTAACCAAGTGAGCTTCCTGTCTTGTGTTTCCTTTCCTACATTCAGATCTCCACCCATGTCTCTTATAAATTTCTCTTGATCTACCTGCCATACAACCTCCACAATGGCATCCAATATGAAGAGTGAAGAAGTCCCAATACTGGGAAAACAACATAGCTTTGGGTCAATGACTGGTTTTATGAATGTCAAACATGCACAACTCTTTGTAATATGCAACTGGATAGAGTGAACTGGAATCAGACATCCAACAGAACAGATTCAAAAATCTCTGATGATTGATTAATGTCTCACATCCTCACCTTTCTCCAAGGAGTTTAAAGTTGCATACAGAGCTTACCTCACTTTTTCTTCACAACAGCCCTTTGAAATTACTTGCCCAGGAATATGACCAAGGACCTCCACACTAAGATTCTTTTGGGTACTCCTTATTCACAACTAGATATGGGCATGAACCACAAAAAACCCGAACCATGCGGTTCGTGGTTTATGGGTTTCCACGAACCAGGAATCACAAACTCCCATGAACTGTGGCAAGTTCCTGAACCAGTTTGTGGTTCATGGTTCGTGGGGTTTAAATGCCCCTTTCTGACTGCTTAGAAGCAGTGAAAGGGGCATTTAATCATTTAAAGGGCCCTTTCCTGCTGCTTGCAAGTGGCAGGACCCTTTAAACTATCAGCTGGCAGGCAGGGGGGATCCTCCCCACCTGCCAGCCAATAGTTTAAATGGACCTGCCACTTGCAAGTGGCAGGGCCCTTTAAATGGCCCAGACCCCACAAACTCCAGCCCCCACCCCTACCCCCACCAGCCCCAGCCCCACACTTACCTTGTCTTCTCCACAGCCTCCTCCCCCTCCTCCAACGAGAGGCGGAAAGGTTGTTTTCAGCCTCCTCCGCCACTGCGTGGACCCACAGAGTGGTGGATGAGGCCGAAAACGGCCTTCCCGCCCCTCAAATGTCCTCTGCAGGTAGGGGCGGGAAGGCTGTTTTTGGCCTCCTTCGCTGCTCTGAGGGCCCACACAGTGGCAGAGGAGACCAAAAACGGCCTTCCCGCCCCTTGTGGGAGGAGGAGGAGGAGGCCGCAGCAGCGGAGAAGACAAGGTAAGTGTGGGGCTGGGGCTGGGGCTGGGTGGGTGAGGGGCTGGGCCTGGGGTTTGTGGAATTTGGGCATTTAAAGGGCCCTGCCACTTGCAAGCAGCAGGTCCCTTTAAATGATCAGCTAGCAGGCAGCAAAGGGGGATCCCCCTACCATTTGCCAGCTGATCATTTAAAGGGATGGAAAAGTTTAAATGGCCATTTCCCCAGAGAAACGGCCATTTAAACTGCCCTTTAATATGAACCAAATGAACCAGTAGACCAGTTTGTGGAAGTTCGTGAAAATGAGCTTCCACGAACCACTGGTTCACAAACCGCAAACCGAGCTGGTTCATGGTTTTTTTTGGTTTGTATTCAGGTCCGTGCCCATCTATATTCACAACACATTTACAGTGCAACCCTAAACAGAATTACTGGGTCCACTGAGCTTAAATTTGATCAGTGGAATACTATGTTAATATATATAATTGTATTTTAACTGTATAAATTGGATGTTTTTAGAATTGTTAATTATAACAACTGTTTTATATATTTTAACCTTTATGTATTTTGTAATCTGCCCTGAGCCTACTGGAAATGTGGGGAGGGCAGAATCAATCAATCAATCAATCAATCAATCAATCAATCAATCAATCAATCAATCAATCAATCAATCAATCAATCAATCAAACAGTGGCTATAACTCTGTTTAGGATTGCTCTTTCAGTCTCTTTCTCTTAAGATGAATACTAGGAATTTACCAAAGTTCATAAAGATGGTTTAATTTTGATAAACCAAGCTTCTGACATGGGTTCTCTTCACTGAGGTTGAAACAGCAGTATTTTTTCCTATCTGCACTAATGTTTTATTGAGAATTATTGCCATTTAAATTGTTACTAGTTCTGCATTAATTGAGTATAAACAGTGTGAAAATGGAGTATAATATATATCTGGCATATAAATGGTGTAAAAATGCTGTAAAATTCACATGCGGACAAAATGCTTCCCTAATAAGCACACACAAAATGCTTTCTTGAAATAGGTATCCCCACAGTGATAATTACATCCAGGGCTTTTGAACATCGGCTTCTGACAGGGAAGTTGAATTGGAATTGATACAAGAGGCAGTAGATACATGTCTATTTGCTTGAAGTTGTGTGATTCCTGAGCTATTTGGGGTAGTTTTGTCTGAAAATCTTCTTCTAACTTTTGGTGTGGGCTCTAGCAAACGGTCCTGCTGGTGGGGGGGGGGGGCTTCTGCTGAGTGAGGTGAGTGAATTTACTGCTGTTGTCTAACTGCCAGGGATGAAGCTACAGCTTACAAGTTTAACTCAGAGTTCATTAGAGGTCAGACTCTGTAAGAAAGTACATGGGTTTCTTGGGGGTTTGCATCCTAGAGCTTTCATGCAGTGCTTTTGAATAAGGGCTTCTAACAGGGGAGCTGAGCTTGGTAATTCAGTGAAGGAGAAGCTGAGTAAGAGAGTCAAGTGTGTGGATGAGAATCTACTAGAATAGTTCCACTCCTGTGCTGACAGCTTCTCTTCTGTGGTGGAGATTGAAGATCTCTAGTTTAGAGGACATCAGGCCGAGGAAGAAAGACTTCATCCCTTAGATGGGACCCCTTCCTCTGATGAGCAAAAAATACCCTCTTGTGCCAGGGATATCCTCTAGGGTTGGAAAGAGGTGGGCTATATTACTAGAAAGATAGAGAGCGAGGTTTGTGACGGGTATTTGACCTGCCTGGTGTGAACATTGTAGTCATTATGTGGTGTCTAGACAGGTTGATAGATAGTTCTGGGGAGGTTGTGAAGTATGTTGGCACCAAAGACATTAAGAAATGTAGTTGTGTGATCCTGGAAGAAAAAATTAGGTTACTAGGCAGAAAGTTAAAGGCATTCTCAGAATTGCAATTGGTTCCACACGCAAGGCCAGCTAGAGAGGTGCAGCAGATTAGGGGTCTCAATGTGTAGATGTGTCAGGATGTTGGCATCTGCCATCAGTCCCAAGGGTAGGGGATGATACAGCCAAGCTGCTCTTCCAAGGTTGTGCAGCCAGGTTGTTTCTTCAAGGTTGTGCAGCTGGCCGGGTGGCCTTGAGCTCTCAGACGTTGAGCTTTCAGGCATTCAAGCCCAACCCCCAAAAGGGGGGGGACTGATTATCTGAAGTATATGTGTTACTGGATTTTGCATGTGTCTTATTCCTAACAATGCCTTTGTAATATCTTGACACTAGGTCTTACAATAAAGCTTCAAAAAACCAACCAGTGGAGTCTTTTGTAATTTCCTTGGCAGGATCCTTACAAGATGAGAAAGAAGTGTTGGGAAGAAGGATTTAGATTGTTTACATCTTGGAGAACTTTCTGGGAGAAGCCAAATCTGTACAGAAGAGATGGGCTTCATTTGAACCAAACAGAAATCAGGCTACTGGTGCTTAATATAATAAAGCTGGCAGAGCAGCTTTTAAATTAATCTCAAAGGGAAAGCCTACAGGAGCTGGGGGCCTCTAGTTCAGGACAACTGAGTTCAAAGGGATAATAGCATACAACATACTAAGGTTGTTTTTAGTAGGAGCACAATAGAACTTGGGAGAAAGAGTAGGATGACAAAGGAGAACCACATTTAGAGACAAAAGGGTAGAGGGAGGTGAGTGTTGTTGGATAGGGAAGCATGCTATAGGTATCTATATGCCACTGCTAGAAGCCTCTGAGCCAACATGAGGGAACTGAAGTGTTTGGTGCGCACCTGTTTCAAAAACATGGTGGGAATGGGGAAAATCAATGGGATATAGTAATCTCTGGGTATAAGCTCTATTGACAGGACAGGGAAGTGAGTGTTGGGGGAGGTGTTGTTTTGTATATCACAGAGGGTATGGATTCAAATAAGTTAGAAAATGTTAGGGGAACAAACTCCCTGACAGAAATCTCATGGGTAAAGATACTAAGATCTAAGTGTTACTTAAAAGAGGAGGTGTACTATTGCCCACTTGATCAAACCCTTGAGGCTGATCTTGAGATGGAGGAGGAGACAAAAGCAGATAATGTTGTAGTATTGGGTGACCAACTACTGTCCTGCCAATATGCTTGGATCATGCAATAGAAATGAGGTTCCTAAACATCATAACTGATTGTGCAAAGTAACAATTGGTGAAAGAGCCAATCAGAGGAGTAATTATCTTGGACTTGGTTCTGAGAGAGGCTTGAGTTCTGGTGAAAGATGTAGATATTTTTGTACAAATTAGGAACAATGACCACTAGGGGTATGCATAACAAAAAAAAGCCAAAAATACATGCAGAACTTGCTGGTTTGGCTTGTTAAAACAGCTTCCAAAAAGCTGAACCAAATCTGGGAAAAGAGGATGTAATGACTCCTCCTGCCAAAAGGTTTGTGTGTTTCATTTTGGTATTTATTGCACAGTGGCTGTGCAGGCAGGCCAGAAAGTTGGGGACCATCAGGCAGCATCTTATTTTCCTTAATGGCAATTCTGTCTGTACATGCAACCAATTGGCTCCAAAGGGGAGAGGCTAAGCCCTTAATGTTAACTCTGCTGTCAGGAAGGGGGTGTGCATGGCACATCTGAGTGCATTTTTCAGTGCATCCTAGGTAATAGGGTTATGGCCTTGGCATTGAATGGCTCATAGGGATTAAAGATTTGCTTTGCACCAAACAGGGAAGCAGCAGATGGCATGGAGCCATCAGTGCCAGTGTCATCCTCACTATCCCTTTCTGTGCATTTATATGCACAATGCAAAGAAAGGCAAGCTGGGAAACATCCACGCGGACATGCACATGTGGGTTTGAGGAGGGAGGGGTCTCCTGCAGCCTCTGAGCCCCCAGCTGTCTCAAAGGCTCATGTTATGCAGATTAAGGTGAAAATTGGAAAGAAAAAACAATTATTAAAGGAGAGCCAGGAAGTCCCAGGTATGTGGAGCTGGTTCATGTCCATCTAGTGGCCTTCTGCTGCTGCTGTCCTTTGCTTAGGTGCCATGGTGCCAGGGCCACCCACTGTGACTTAAGATGTTCTCCAAAGATAGTGGGTCAAGGAGCACCAGGAAGAATTTCATCTTATCCAGAAAGCCTTTCAGCTTTGGGGGCTTTTCCAATTAGAACTGCTGCTAACCCAGAGTTAAATGATGTGCACAGGAACCCTCCCCCAAGTCTTTCCAGATCAGTATTCATGTCCGATTTTTTATTTTTGAGCATGACAATGGGACTCTCTTGTTCAGTTTCTTCTGTGACCCCATTTTCTCTTTTTTTCTTTTTCATTCAACTCTGGATTAATGGTTTTAGTTGGAAAGGGGACCAAATTGGCCCACTTTGAAGCAAGCACACATTCCAGGACCTTTGCGATGATGTCACTTCCCAGAAGTGATGTCATTGCACCACCCTGGGAGCATGCATGTGCAAAGTGATGTCATCATGAAGGCATGTGCACAAAAAGCATGTGCACAAAAAGCATGTGCACAAAAAGTGTGCACAAGGAACAACAAAAAGGTGAGTGTTGTGTTACCCACTGGGAGGGTAAGGGGACCTGGCAACCCTAATTTAAACTGATTCAGTTCTGCTGATTTAAATCAGAATAAATTGGTTTGAACATGAGTACTTTGATTTAATTGAGTTATAACTCAAACTGTAAATTAGAACAAACACAGAGCACTTTAAGGTCCATTGAATAATTTACACAAATAAAGCAAGAGCAAAATGGCAAAGAAGAAGTAAAAAGGAAAAAAAAGCAATCTGCAGAAAGAAGTACTAGGCATTTACCACTAACAGTCCCAGAACACTTGATATAAACAACCACCAAGACATTCTTCTGAAACATTGCACATGTGTAAGAAGGCCTATGTAAAAGAAGAGAAAGTATAAACTTCTTTTCCTCTGCCATCAATCATAGCATGTGATTTAAAAAAAAAAACCTTCAGAGCCAGGCAAATGACTACTTTTGCACAGTGCATATATTAGTTTTGGATTTTGAAGGAAATGGCACCAATTATGAATTACGTGGCTTACATTATATTGTCAGTTTTTGCAAATGCAGCAATAGTTCATCTCAGTCTGTTTAACCCTTGGGCATCCTATTCTGCACATCAGCTATCCTTATTTACACTTGATTTTGAAGCAGGGCAAACAGCTTTTTTTGAAAAAGTACATATCAAGCCCAACTCAGCCCAACATAAGAATACAGAGAACTTCATTTCTTTTGCAGATATTTCACTGAAACGGAGCAAGATGATCAGTGCATGGTAAGCAATAATGGGTTTGTACTTGGACAATTAATGAAAATCTATACTGAACAGACATCTTATTAAGGAGATGCCATGTCTTAACCAAACAGGAAAACTAACAATACTCAGAAATAATGAGAAAAAATTGCTGATCTCTGTATATTTTCTGGTGCCTTTTGTTAGTGTTGTTTCTGGTCCACTAGGCAAGAAGAATGGGATACAAATATGTGTCTGACGCAGTGTTGTTGTCCAACCAGAAGAAATGTTGATATTCCCACAAAACAGAATTATTTCAACTGGAACTATCATGCACACTTGGCACCAATAATTATATTTGTCCCACCATCTCCAAAATAAAGATGCCACACCAAAACTGGATTCAACTGGGACTTGTTTATTAAATAAATTGATACCTAGCCCTCAGTGCAGGCACCTACCTAGTGAGCTACCAGAGGTATGCCAGCATTAATGGGCAATCCACCCTAGCTCCAAGTCCAAGGTGGCCTCAATCCACCATTTACTTTTCCTGGCCTGCATACCAAGATACGACAAGAGAGGTTTTTAGTCCACCATCTTCTCCACATGCTGGCAAACTTGCTGGTGAAGCTGCAGCTCCAAGTGGACTCCATGGATGGTATGCCATGAGATGCTGGTTCAGGAAGCATTCCCCCCATCATAAGACACCTCAGGGTGCTCGCTTTAGTCCCTTAACTTTAACGAAAGCTTGCAGTTCCAGCCAATCCCAGTAGGGCCTAACCTGGCCTAATTAGAACACCCCATCCCAATGAAGTAGTGCAGAACCCAGGGCAATACGTTAACAGAACAGAACCAAGTGCCACTGCCAACATCAACCATCAGCAGAGCCAACCTGGTGCAAGCATAGCCAGCCAGACCTGTAGTAATAGCAAACCATACATAAAGGTTTATGTTGTATCCTCCCAAAGAAGGCCTCAAAAAGTGAGAAAGGGACTAGAGGAGTTATTTGGGTACCCACCCAAGTTCTCTACACTGCAGTCTGCAGCCTATACTGTCACTGGCTCAGAGGAACCTAGACATGGACCTGCAGCTGCCCTCCTCATCACTAGCTCTCCTGTTCCCTCTCCCCCACCCTGTAAAGAAGAACACGTTCAACATGATCAATACAACAGCAGCATGCAGTAGCTTCATTTTTTGTGCTTCTTTAGATTTGCTTCCAATTCTGCTTGTTTATTTCCATACATTAACACATACCACTCAAAACCTTCTGTCCTTAACATCTTTCTTCCTGTTCCAGTGAACAAAATTTTTGCTACTTTTTTTCTTAATTTTCTGCACAAAATTATTCCAAGGTCCAAGGAGCATTCTGGCTGGGCTAGTGTTTTGGGGGTGTTATTTTTTTGGTGATGTTGGTGGAGAGATTCCAGGTTGGAATGTGGATTTTATACAATGTACCAACTGGTTTTCTGATTTCTAACTGAGAGGATGCAGGCACAAAGACAGGCTCACTTCACTCACGCTCAAAGTCCAGAACTGTGAATTGAAGAGAAGCAAGTTGAACTTGAGAAAACCAACTGCTCAAATCTCCAGGGAGCAAGCAGGAGTAATGCAGGCTGACAATGTCACCTGCAAGAGAAAAGACGTGCTTGCTCTGCATGCTTGTCGGATATGGTTGCCAGGTCCCTATAACCTCCTGGCAGGACCAGGGGGGAGGGAACCCAGTACTTACTAGGATGATGATCTTTGTGCATGCTCCCAATTCAACATATTGGGAGCCAGAATTGGCCCCTGCAAAATGCAGGAGCATTCCCATGGCCAGTGTAATGTCTTTACTTCAGGAAGTATTGCCATTGCACCCCACTGGGAGCACAGCCATTGCACACTTGCCCAAATTGCCTGCATGTGGCAGGCGATTGCTGAGCAGTTTGCAGCCTCTCACCGATTTCTAGTGATTGGTGGGCCAAGGAAACCACCTGGAGTTAGCCTGCTGCATGCCAGTAGGCATAGGAGGAGCCTCTGAGCCACATAAGAGAGGTCTGGCAAGACTGCATCTTTCCTGGCTCAGTAGCTAAGTGGAGAGTTGAAATGCAACTCACAGGGCTCCAAAAGGTAGTCCCTGGCTATTGCATCTCCTAAATTTAGGCTCATGCTTCCCTTGTTCCCAAAGGGGGTTGACTGCCTCTCCAATGACCTCCATTTCCAGGGACATGTGGGAGCAGCTACTGTCCTGCACGCTGCAAAAAGGCCAGGTCTAGGCTTCTCTAATGTACAGCCTCAGGTTTGGCTGACTAGGCTTTGGAGTGTGGACTGGAGTTTGGAGCTTGTGCCTAATGGATTGGTTGATCCAGCAATGCATCCTGAATAGGCTGAGAGCTAATGTGGCTCAGCTACACTTGCTGGCAGAGGTGAGGCTCCTGAGACTGAGCTGTGCCTTGGCCACAATCCTTTGAAGCAGCACTACTCTCAGAGTTGTTCTGGATCCAGATGGATTGCATGCTGTTAGTCTGTCAGTTCACATTCTTTGTGCTATCTCAACCTGGGTCTTTGATTGACACCACACTTCTGGAGTGGGAACGGGTCCTGAGGAGCTACTGGCCAGGGTTCATGTCCTGGCTGGCAGACACCTAGTAGTTATTAGAAGTGTGCATAATGAAAATCATGAACCAGAAAAATGACAAAAATAATACTTTCCAGGTCTTCCTTTTGACTCTCTGGAATGGAAACACTAGTACTGGCTGCTTGGAAGTCCTGAAATCCCTCTCTAAACAAATCAGTGTTTTTTTCTGAATTTGGGCATGTGACAGATTGCACGTTTTAAAAATCCTGGAAAGGCTGTACAGCTGCAGGACTGTTAAGGGTTAATCCTTCACAGAATCAGAGAACTTTGAATGACAGGCTATTCCAAGGAATATGACTGTGTAGCATGAGCTGGAAAGAGGAAGGTCTGTTTTTCAGTCCTAGCAGAGAGGAAGAGAATGTGAAGAGTTGGGGATACAGAGTCAGGAGTCAGTTTTAACACTGGCAGGAGAACTGGGGAAAGTTAGCAAGGAGGTTTGGGGAGTAGGTGCAGACTCCTAAATGGGCCAAAGAAAGGGGTAAATCTTCTAAGGAGAGGAGATTTTCCCTACCCAGTCAAACAGGGAGGTAGCTCTTGAGAGTGATCCCTGACTAACAGTGCAATCCTAAGCAGAGTTACTCCAGTATAAACCCATTGATTTCAATGGGCTTAGACTGGAGTAGCTCTGCTTAGGATTCAACTGTAAACATTTTGTGGGTCTGCCTGGAGATGAAAATATGTACCCTTTTTAAAAGCCTTATTTAGTTAATGTTTTTATTATGATTTTAACTACATTAGCAAAGAAGCTTAATTCTTCTTCAAGAGTCAAGCAGCTCCCTTCTTGAGACCCAGAGACTAGTTAGTCGGAACACTGTTTTTCTTAGCCACCTGATCTGGCTTCACAGAAGTCAAGACTAAGAGCAAGGAGAGCAGCCTAACAATTTTTTCCCCAGTTCAGCTATGGCCTATTTATCTATTTGGCAATAACATTTACTCTCTTCTAATACCTACCACAAGCCTCTTTAGGGAAAACTCTGTTTCATAAGCTGAAAATTACTTTGTGTGTTTTTATATGCCTCACCTACATTAAAACCTAGCAACAAAAATTTCCTTCAGAACAACCCAACAAGGGCACCCCAAAACTGGGGAACCCCCAACTGGTTAGGTACAATAACAACTGCAGAGCAACTCTTTAAATATAACAACAACAACAACTCTTTAAATATTAAACCACAGCCAAACACTGACAACTCCCCCAAAATTAGTCTGCTTACTCCCACAAAAACAGTAACAACCACCCAGCAACAACAGAATGCAGGAAAAAGATCAACCCACACACAACAGCTACAACAAGTATCAAACACCACCTACTAACAACAGAACACAATCAAAAACAATTTTCAATAAACCCCTCACAACAGCCCTTTAAATATTAATCTTCAAGAACAAACAAATCCAACAGCATGCAAGAAAAAAACCCAACAGAAAGCACCCCCTGGCAATAAACATAAAGAAAGATTTAAATGGGGAGGATGTACAAAGTAACCTTTAAAAGCAAACTAGAGCATCACCGAAAAGATTTAAAAAGCAGAAAAATAAATTCAAAAGTCCCCCTCCCCAACAAGGCAACAGAAAGAATTAGAGAACAACAAAAACCAAGGGAGCAAGCTGTAACTCAAAACCAGTGACCCCCCCCCCAAACAAAACACCAAAGAAAATAAAATTTTAAAAGAAAGGAGCCTGAAAGAAAAAAGCTTGCCCCTTTCCCTTTGTCCCCCTGCCCATGACCCAATACAAGGCTACTCGCTTGGTAAGGAAAATGGTAAGAATTTTTTTTTAAGATGTCTTTTAAAACCAGGTCTTTTTTCTCCAGGCAAGCCGCAGTTCTTCAGGTGATTTCAGGCAGACAGCTGAGTAATCCAAAAGGTAGAGATCCAAAAGAAAGTGGTAATCCAAAAGGCAGACTCCCAGAGCAGGGAGAGGCTAAGAGTACTCAATAACACACTCTCCAGAAATCTCACTCTAAAATGGAGTCTGCTATGAGCCAGGCCTGCTTTTAGCAGCTTGTAAGGATTTTAAAAAGCCTCTTCATTCAGGTATCAATGTGATTAGCCTGACAATTACAGCTCTCCCAAGGCCACATCTCCTCGGTCAAGTTCAAGTTCAAGTTAGCCTTTATTGGCATATAATCTCCTTGGTCACTCAATCACTCCCCCTTCCCCCCTGCCACCTGGGAGAAAAAAGCCCAGGAAAAAACAAGCCAGCCAGCTTTAACATGGCTGGCACTGCCATTCTGAAATTAACCCGAATAATTCAGGTCTATTTGAGAATACAGTATTCGGTAGGGTTGCCAGTCCCCTGCTGGAAAGTACAGAACTGTCTTACATTGAAAACAATGGAAAATAATGAAATAGATTTATGAAAATGAAACAATAATGAAAGAAACAATAACACAAAATCATATAAAACAACTGAATAACGAAACAGTTCTTTTTAGAATTAATAAAAACAAAAGAAATGAAACAAACTACCATGCACAAATCTAGCACCAATACAGTACAGGTCTACAAACTTTTCCAAGTAGTCAGGACTCAGGAGTAGAGGTGGGCACGATCCCAAAAAAATACCGATCAGGCTGATCATGGATCTGCGCGGGCGACAACCCCAGATCACCGATCCACCCCGAACAAGTCCCGTTTCCGATCCAGGATCAGGGATTGGGGAGGCCAAAGCAGAGGGGCGCCCCCCCCCCCACACACTTAGAGCAGAGGGGGGGGAGTTTTTAACCCATCAACGAGCTGCCTCCCCTCAGGGAGGGGACATTTTCACACACACACACACACACACACACACACTTAGAGCAGAGGGGGGGGAGTTTTTAACCCGTTCCTGCCTCTCCAAATAGAGAGAGAGAGAGAGAGACACCCCGTCAACATGTTTCAGCCAGCTTTAAAAAAAATAGCAGGGATAGAATCCTCCATTCCTCCCCACCCAGTTTTAAAAGCAAGCAGCCAGTCTTCCAAAAACATACTTTAAACAGGAAGAAAGTAAAACCAGGATCCACATGGATCCTCGCAGATCCTATGGTTTTTTAAATAGGAAAAACACAAATGAAACATCAAATCACATATCACAGCCAGGTCCACAGACTGAAATATAAAAAACACAGATCCAAAAATATTTGGCGCTGCTACAGTGAAAAAACATGAATTCAGAACACGGATCCTCATGAATTCATATAATTTTTACACTGAAACAAAACAAAAAGGCTATCATATTTTAGATCTTTTGGTCCTGTTTGTGGCATTGGACATGATCTGGGACGGTATACTGGATTTTGGGTGGCCCCATGTAAAAATCAAGAGGATCCATGAGGATCCATCCTTTTGAACCATGTTTTTGCGCCATGGCGCTGCCACAAAGCGGTGGATGGATGATTTTATTGGCCCCATTTGTGGATATAGACATGATCTGGTTTTGTATGGTGGATTTTGGGTGGCCCCATGTAAAAATCAAGAGGATCCATGAGGATCCGTGCTTTGAACCATGTTTTTGCGCCGTGGCACTGGCACAAAGCGGTGGATGAATGTTTTTTTTTGGTCCCATTTGTGGATATGGACATGATCTGGGATTGTATGGTGGATTTTGGGTGGTCCCGTGTAAAAATCTAGAGGATCCATGCGGATCCGTGCTTTTGAACCGTATTTTTGTGCCGTGGCGGTTCCACCAAGTAGTGGATGGCTGAATTTTTTGGTCCCATTTGTGGCAACAGACATGGTCTGTGATTGTGTGGTGGATTTTGGGTGGTCCCACTTAAAAATAAAGGGGATCCATGCGGATCCGTGCTTTTTTAGCATGTTTTTGTGCCGTGGCAGCACCACGGATTAGTGGATGCATGATTGCTTTGTTGCTGTCTGTAGACTAGGACATGATCTATAATATGACAGCCTTTTTGTTTTCTTTCAATATAAAAATCATATGAATTCATGAGGATCCGTTTAAAAACATCTGGATCCAGCTTTTACCCACTCCCTTTTAAACACGCACACAGAGCCGTGAATGAGGTTTCCCCACAAAATACAGTGTTTTAAAAGCAGGTTAAAAACAGAGAATGACAGACAGAAAAACAGCCATTCCTCCTACAAAGCCCCTTTTTTAAAAAAGCAAAAAAGGTTTGGAGTGCCCATGGCTACAGAACACCCCCTTCCCCCGCCCTCCGCTGGCTGTCTTCTCCCAACTGGTGAGTACATTGCTGCTCCCTGGAAAGAATCCCTGCTGATCAAGGAAAGCTGGGCTTCCATTTGGGTTGACAGAAGGAGGGGAAACACAGCTCAGGCATTCCCCTGGCTCTATTGCCAGGGCAATAGATTACTGGCACCAGAGTGTCTGCATCCCCGATCTGAGCACGGACGCCCCAATCCAGGCCCCTCCCGATTGCTGGATCGTTGGGCATAGCTGATCACTATCTGCTGAGTCACGATCACGCGATTGCCATTATCGTGTTTTTTTTCCGATCGTAATGCAGATCATGCCCATCTCTACTCAGGAGCCTATTAGGATTGGGCATGCAGGAGGAGGTGGAGTGCTTGGTAGCCTGCTGTGACCAGTTTGCCAGTACTTTGGGGATCAGTAACCATTTGGACTCTACATTAGCAATGATAGGCTCAGATTATGCTAGGGCACCAGTTTATTCAGTTGTATGGAATATCTTTCAGTTTATTCAGTCTGAGGATGCAGACAAGATTCTTAGAAGTCTGACACCTACTACCCTCTTCTATGAACGTTGCTCCTCCCGGTTGTTTAAATCTGATGGAGGCAGGTCTGGTTGACTTCTTCTGAGAGACAGTAAATGCTTCTTTGAGAGCAGGAAAACCTTGTGTTTAAGTGTTTCATTAATTGTTATTTTAAATGTTTAATATCTATCTATGTTTTGATTGTTCACCATTTTGAGGACCCTAAGTTGCTTGGAAAGACAGCCAAAAATGTATTCAAAGCAGAGAACAAAACATTACCCGAATAACAGGTGTATCCCTTCAGTTATGAAAGTTCACAGTACTTAATCATTTAGAATGCATCTGTATTTTGGGCTCAAACTATCTTCATGTCATTTACTTTTAAATCCTAGTACAGGAAAACTGTTGCCCCATCCGTCCAAGGATTGTAGGGATTGTCAGGAAGATGGCTCCAATCTAAAGAACGTTAGCTGTGCTTAAGTTCCTTTGTTATTATCAACGGGGCATACTAATTGTAAATAATTTAAGTCTGGGAATTAACAATTATTCATGAGTGGTTTTTTTAAGCATGAATGGAGATTAGTCATGATATGAAATGGGTGTGGGTCGTAGCTCCCCTGCAGAATGTGGGCTTTGACTATATGACATGAATGGCTTGACTGGAAGGGGATACAGCCAAGCTAGAAATGACATAGTGATAGCAGGGCAGAATAGAGCACACTATGCCAAACACTCCTATACGGAACAGGGTAAAAGCCGGAACGAGACGGAACAGGCTGGAACGGGCACTGAAGAAATGCAAGTGCCACAAAAAAGAGGGGGATGTGTTAGAGACACTCCGGAACAATATTTTAGAAATGAAAACTCTGGACTGGCACCCTTTAATTAACCCATTCCATGCCAAAAAGATCCCGAAACAGCACAAAACAGCCCGGAACGGGCACAAAAGAAATGCCAGTGCCACAAAAAACAGTGGGATGTGTTAGAGACACTCCAGAACAATATTTTAGAAATGAAAACTCTGGACTGCCCCGCTTTTATTAACCTGTTCCATGCCAAAAAGATACCGGAACAGCACAAAACAGCCCGGAACGGGCACAAAAGAAATGCCAGTGCCACAAAAAACAGTGGGATGTGTTAGAGACACTCCAGAACAATATTTTAGAAATGAAAACTCTGGACTGCCCCGCTTTTATTAACCTGTTCCATGCCAAAAAGATACCGGAACAGCACAAAACAGCCCGGAACGGGCACTAAAGAAATGCCAGTGCCACAAAAAACAGTGGGATGTGTTAGAGACACTCCAGAACAATATTTTAGAAATGAAAACTCTGGACTGGCACCCTTCAATTAACCCTTTCTATGCCAATATGATCACGGAACAGCACAAAACAGACTGCAGTTTTCTGCAGACTCGGGACTGAAAGCACACCCAGACCATGTTTTTCGCTTCCCTCCACCCCAACAATTATCTCTTGGTAGCCTGGGACTTAGCCTCAGGTGAAGAGGAGTTACCTGGCTGGATGCTCCAAGTAACAATAAAAAAAATGTCCTATTTTTTCAGTTATTTATTTGTTTATTTATTTGAAAAAAAAATTAAGAGATGTCCGATTAATATATATAATAAACCAAAAAAAGGAATCCACTTTAAGGATTGCTTCCCATAGACCAATTCAGTTAGAGGGTCAAAATGAAGGTGAGTGCAAAAATGATGCGAAGGGGGTGTGTGTTTGTACAGTGAACAGTGGATTAATGTGAACAAAATCAGTGATGCAAAAATTCGTGACAGCTTGGTTGGAAAGCTGCATGAAGTATTGGTATCTGAAGAGGGTTTTGACTAAAGTGTCAGCAGGTGCTTGTAGAAACGGTTCAAGCATACAGGAGGGAACAGCAGAGCTGATTTGAAGAGAAGGAGACTGGGTAAGGTTGCAACCTCCAGATAGAGCCTGGAGTTCTGGAATTACAGCTGATCTCCAGATAAGAGAGATCAACTCCCCTGGAATAGCTGCTTTGGAGGGAGGACTCTATGACATTATATGCCACCGAGGTTCCTTTCCTTCCTAAACCACACCATCCTCTGATATTACCCCTAAATCTGCTGGCACAAGCAGGAGTCAGCAACTGTAAGACTGGGGAGGCTGAGGATGGTGAAGCAGCAAATATCATACTCTAGAATGTAACAGATAAAGGGCTTCTAAGCAATATCAGGTTTGCCATTATGGCCTCTAGGAGAAAATTTCCTATGGGATGGTGGTCTGGGGTACCACTTGTCTGCACACAACACACACACACGTCAGTGCCCAGGCAGCCAGGAGGGCCAATAAGGCTGGCTAGGCAAGAATCAGCCAGTGGTCTAGTGGTGCAGAAAAGCCTGGTGCTGCAGCTGCTGCCTATCCTCCTCACTTGGCTTGCCTTTGGCTCAGTTGCCCCATCAGTGATCCCTCTTAATCAGAGACACCAGCCACAGATGACCAATGATGAGGCAAGTGAGGCAAAGACGAGCCAAGGGAGACAGGCAGCAATAGTCCTTGGCTTCACTGTGGTGCTGCCTCCTGCTGCTGGCTTGTACTTGCATATTAGCCCATTATCTGTTGGATCTCCTCCAGATGAGGCAGTGTTGATGGAAGAGGGATGGGACCAATGGTGAAGAACCATTTTCCATGGCTTCTTTGGCAACCCTGTCCACCCCCGTTGCCACGTCATAAAGATGATCCATTTCAGTCTGATTGTTGCCCTCATCATGGCAGACTAAGATCATTTGTTGCCCCGATGAATGCCCTACACTGATCCTCTTATTTGGAAACTGCATCCTTGTTTGTTTTCCTGTACTTCTTAGTGCCTTTTGATATCGTTGACAATGCCATCCTGTGACAGCACAGCATTCATATTTGCTAACGCTGTGACCTGGAACCAGGTATTTGGGACACAGGGAGGTGGGGCGGGGGGCGTCGGGGGGAGCGGCGCAGCCTACATAGGCCACTCCCATTTATTCAGTACTAATGCACAGCACTGGAGCATACAAAACAAAAACTGCTTGACTGAGCTAAACTCTAGGGCATCATTCATCTGGACAAATCATATTAAGTTGAAGGTGAGCTATTCCCATGCTTTTATTTAGCTTCTGCTTGTTTCACTGTAGCTTGCATAAGAGAAATTCTCTGATGGATTGCATCTTGGGGGGTTAAAATGTACACATGAATTCAGTGCAACAGACTTTTTCTGATCTGCTCTGCCAAACTTTCTGAGACAGCCTTTGCATTCCTTGATTGACAGAATGTGCTGCTTCTGCAAGCTTGAGTCAGTGATCCAATGGGAAAGGAAGCAGTAAAGAAGGAAAAGTCAAATAAAGTTATGGCACCAGATTCCCAGCTGAAAAACACTGGACACTGCTGCCATAGAGATGTTTATTGTATGATTGCTAGTCTTAGATAATTCTGGAGAAGGTATTACAAGAAGCACAATTAATTTTATATCTAGGGGAACTGGGTGGCAAAATAACTTAGCTGCAAGGGTCAGTGAACGACAATGTCTCCACTTCTAACAAAAAGGAAAATGGTGGGTTTTTTTAAGGCTATGGAGTTCCTACTTATTGCCTTGAAAAAATAGAAAATACATTCAAACATTAACAAATCAAAACCTAAACTGAAAATGCCTGGTATGAGGGTCCTTACTTCTCCCATTCTTGGGTATATTTGAAGGTCATCAGAGGTGGTGAGAGGAAGAGAACTCATTTTCCCTTCCTTACTGGTTAGCTCCTAGGCATAAATAAAGAGCAACACTTACTTCATCGTTACCCTTTAAATAGTCCTTGATAGTCTATAGGATATAGTCATAGTTGCTTGGGTAAACTGTAGACTTCACAGTCTAAAGCATAGAGACAAATGTGTTCATCTGGTATAGATAAACTGGAGATCAGTTGACCCACCAAGGCTCAGGCAGCCAGAACCGCAGAGCTCACCAACAGTCAAGTCCAGAATACCACAATTGTGACTAGCTAATCCCATGCTAGCTGCGGCCTTATAAAAGGAGTTTCTCCTACAGGTGAGGCTGGGTTCATTAAGCTTCTTTCTCCACAAATTACAACTGATCTCCAAATGACAGATTTTGTGGGGATCTCCATTAAGCTTCTTTCTCCAAGCTGGCTCATCTCTGTTACTCAGGAGGAGTAGATCAGATCCTGTACTGGCTCTCCTGACATTTCCTCAGCAGGGGGAAGGCCGTGGGATGCCAGGCATTTGTTGTAATTTGTGGAGAAAGAAGCTTAATGAACCCAGCCTCACCTGTAGGAGAAACTCCCTTTATAAAGCCGCAGCTAGCATGGGATTAGCTAGTCACAATTGTGGTATTCTGGACTTGACTGTTGGTGAGCTCTGCGGTTCTGGCTGCCTGAGCCTTGGTGGGTCACAGTCTTTGATTTTGGAATCTGTTACTTGACCATGGAGTTTGACCTGAGAACCTTTGTTGTTGGCCCTGTTGTCGTCAGAACTTGCCTCCAACCTGGTGAGCAGGATACTTCTGTTTCTATTTGTTGCTCTCCATTATACTCTTAGATTATGTTGCTGCTGTTTCTGTGGGTTTGTCATGAAAATATGGTTTAGAGCAAATTATACTAAGTGATACATGTGAACTTTGTTTTAGAATTTCATTAGGCTGTCTTGGTTTGGGGCATAAATTGAGCCAAATGTGTAAGTTTGGTTTTCTGTAGTGCCTTTAATAAATATGAATCTGCCTTTCGGATCTCTTAACGTATCTTTACGTTGGAAGGGTAAATATTTTTACTTTACCTTCTCAACATAAATTTTAAATTTCAGGCATGGGAGAGACGGAGCTCTTTCAATGTGCTATCATTCTCTTCAACACCGACACCACACCCTCCGCTTTTCTCCATTTCTCAGCTTCTTCTGGTGGTAGCTAGGATATTTCACCCCATGAAGTAGGTTCAGGTATTTCTGCTGTTCTTAGTGCAGAGGTAGTCAAGTCAAGTTTATTATTACAGTCTGCGACGAGTACATATAAAACCATTTGCATATCAGTTTAAAAACAGTTGAGACTGGATACCGGGGAAGAACGATGAATAAATATAAGAGTAAAAAAATAAGATCATCATAAATTAGTTGTTTAAGCTGCCTTATGTGATTTACGTTGCTTGTAGACCTGGGCACAGAATCTTGATACTTAACATGGTGTCTGGTGATTCCGATCAGACAAAAGATAATCAATGTATTGTCGGAGGCTTTCACGGCCGGAGAACGATAGCTGTTGTGGGTTTTCCGGGCTGTATTGCCGTGGTCTTGGCATTGTAGTTCCTGACGTTTCGCCAGCAGCTGTGGCTGGCATCTTCAGAGGTGTAGCACCAAAAGACAGAGATCTCTCAGTGTCACAGTGTGGAAAAGATGTAGGTCATTTGTATCTACTCAGGAGGAGTGGGGTTGAGCTGAGTCATCCTGTAAGAGTTTCCCAGGGTGTGGAATGTTAATGGCGGGAGGCTTCACTGTATCCTGAGGAGGTTCTTTTGCATATGGATTGGTACTTGATGTGCTAATCTTCTCTGCAGGGCTATTGTCGGGGATACAGGGGGAAACTGCAGGCCTCCTCTATTGATAGGCGACTGCTGTCCCTTTTGGGGGCTATGCACAAGCAAACTGCCCTCAGTAAGGTGCAGCCGAATTGGGCATTTGACTGACCCCATTCAAACTTACAGGCAGGTGTGCCTTCTAGCCCCCTTTCTGTTTATCTTCTACATCAACAATTTGGTAATCCTTTTGAATGCCCCTGGATTGCACCCTCCCAAATTAGCAAATAGGCACATTCACGTACTGCTCTATGCAGATGATGCTGTATTACTTTCTAGGACCCCCATAGGGCTGAAACGAGCCCTAAAAAAATTCTCCCAATTCTGTGATACTGAACACCTTCTAACTAATTACCAAAAAACTAAGATCCTGGCTTTCGGTAAAAATCCAAAGATCAGACGGTGGGAGCTTCAGGGGCATCAGTTAGAACAACTTACCAGCTTCAAATATTTGGGTGTAGTTTTGCAAGCCTCAGGTACCAAAACAACACACAGCAGCTTCATTGCTGATGTGGGAGAAAAAACAGCACACGGTATACTGAAATTCTATCGATCACAAGGGGGGCAGTATGTACCGGCTGCACTCAGATTGTTTAAAGCCAAACCATTGGCCCAATTAGTATACGGATCATTCTTGGGGCTGCCATCCTCCTCTTTCTCTCAACTTGAGAGAGTGCAGTCCAAATTCCTTAGAGCTCTATTACAAGTGCCCAAATGCATGCCTAACTCATGGGTTAGACTGGAAACAGGAATGTTAAGGGTAGAGGCCAGAATCACCATCCTTTCAATTTTCAAATGGCTGTCAGGACGTCTAAACCCGCAAGGTCTGCTCCCTCTGTTATTCCAAGACAATCTAATTGGCAAAAGGCGACTCTGAAATCCCTGGGAAAATTGGGTCTTTCCCCTCAAAGTTTGCTAGTCATGGGGTTAGACCGAGCAAAATCACTCATTAAGCAGAGAGTGACAGACATTGAAAGACAAACATTTTCTTAGAGCACCAGGTTTTATTTCTTCAGATACTACTAAATATATTGCCGCTCCTGCAGCCTATTTTTACTTTCTTGAATCCAGTAACTCCAGAAGGGCATTTGCTTTAGCTAGAAGTTCAACTCTACCCTCTGCCGTTCTGGAAGGAAAGTTTAAAGCTGTCCATTACTCTCTTAGGCTTTGCTCCTATCCCCTAAGAGAAATTGACTCAATGGAGCACATCTTCTTCAACTGCCCAAGTCATAGTAAAATTAGAGCGGAAACCATCAGTCCATTAGTAGAAAGATTCCCTGGAAGTTCAAATAAAATCAAAATTGATTATCTTTTGGTGGCTGTTGTGGGTTTTCCGGGCTGTACTGCCGTGGTCTTGGCATTGTAGTTCCTGACGTTTCGCCAGCAGCTGTGGCTGGCATCTTCAGAGGTGTAGCACCAAAAGACAGAGATCTCTCAGTGTCACAGTGTGGAAAAGATGTAGGTCATTTGTATCTACTCAGGAGGGGTGGGGTTGAGCTGAGTCATCCTGTAAGAGTTTCCCAGGGTGTGGAATGTTAATGGCGGGAGGCTTCACTGTATCCTGAGGAGGTTCTTTTGCATATGGATTGGTACTTGATGTGCTAATCTTCTCTGCAGGGCTATTGTCGGGGATAGAATGTTTTGTTAGCCTGGTGTTTTTCAGAACTGGAAACCATGCTCTGTTCATTCTTAAGGTTTCTTCTTTCCTGTTGAAGTTTTGCTTATGCTTGTGAATTTCAATGGCTTCCCTGTGCAGTCTGACAAAGTAGTTGGAAGTGTTGTCCAGTATTTTGGTGTCCTGGAATAAGATACTGTGCCCTGTTTGAGTTAGGCTATGTTCAGCCACTGCTGATTTTTCAGGTTGTCCAAGTCTGCAGTGTCTTTCATGTTCTTTTATTCTTGTCTGGATGCTACGCTTTGTGGTCCCGATGTAAACTTGTCCACAGCTGCAGGGTATATGGTATACTCCTGCAGAGGTGAGGGGGTCTCTACTGTCTTTTGCTGATCGTAGCATCTGTTGTATTTTTCGGGTGGGTCTGAATACTGCTTGAAGGTTATGCTTTTTCATAAGCTTTCCCATCTGATCAGTAATTCCTTTGATATATGGCAAAAACACTTTTCCTGTAGGAGACTGTTTTTCCTTGGTTGTTTGATTCATCCTGGGTTTGATTGCTCTTCGGATTTCATTTCTGGAGTAGCCATTTGCCTGAAGTGCGTGGTTTAGATGATTAATTTCCTCATTGAGAAAGTGCGGCTCACATATCCGTCTTGCACGATCCACTAATGTTTTCATTATGCCTCTTTTCTGTCGGGGGATTTTCAAAATGTTCCATGTAGAAGTTTGCTATAACTGGGCTGAGTGGGCTCCCCATGGCCACCCCATCCATCTGTTCATAGAATTCGTTGTCCCATTCCTCTGTTTTCATGATCATTGTAGCATTGCCTTTATCAGCTGGTTGAATGATGATGTCTGGATCTGCATTGAGGGTCTTGATGGCATTTCTCTCCTTGCATGTTATATTGCTGGTGGGAAGTTTTGCCTTTCGTAGAATCCTGGCTGTTTCTCCTCTTATTTCCTCAGCTTCCTCTTCAGGTAGATGACGAATGGCAGCTTCTACATTTGCAATGATGTCTTCCACAGGAATACTGGTGGGGGTGACTGCAAAGTTTCCTCCCTTCGCCAAGATGGAGGTTTCTTCTGGTGAGAGTTGACGGTCTGTCAGATTGATGACAATGCGTGCATTGTCGAACATTCGGCTTGTCTGTCTTTTTTCCTGTAGTTTGTTAAACCTCTGCTTCTGTCTGGATGTGTGGTTGGTAAAAACTTGTTCCATCTTCCTGTAGGTGAGATTATCGACCTTGTCCCAATCCTGACTTCTCATTTTATGGCTGGTGTTGATATGCAAGCAAAATAGCTCCTTGTCTGTGGCAGCAAGTTCTCTGCGGGTAGTGTGGATTCTCTCATGTAAGAGGGCCTGATCTAGACGGTCATAAATGCGGTTCGCCTGTGTGGTTTTGAAGATTCTTTTAGTTGTGAGAAAAGATGGAATGGTTCTTGTGTCCCTGCAGCGTAGGAGAAAGGTTAAAGAACAGAGTAGATGTGCTTTCTTGCAAATGCCCTTCTACCAGCTGATAAAGGCAATGCTACAGTGATCATGAAAACAGAGGAATACAAAAAGAAGATTAAGGAACTCCTGGACCCCTCCACCTACAAAAAACTAAAACGAGATCCCACTTGCAAAATCACCAGGCTAACAAATGCGCTGATCAAGAATTCCTCACTACATCCTGACACGCACAGAAAACTATGCAAGACTGGACTTCCGGTTTGGGATTCATGGAGGTCTGACGCAGCTCCACTTGCGGAGCTGACCGGACTGCCGTTTTAAGCGGCCGGCGGGGGAAATTTAGCCCGCGGCCGACTGCTCTCAGGCGGAGAGCAGGCAAAGAACACTCAAGACCTCAGGGCGCGTCGATCTTGGGCGAGGGGGGGGTTCTGCGCAACGGACCCTCTCCCGACCCTTGAGGTCCCACCCTGTGACAGGTCGGCTACGATCTCTGTGGCAGTTTCAGGGCCAATGCGGTTGGCATAAGACCTACGTACCCAAGCTTCAATAGGGGAAAGAAGAGTAGAGGAGAAACTAAGATTGAAACAGCGATTACAACCCAAGGAAAGTGAATGAGAAGGTAAAGATCACTATCTTCTGATACGGGACAGATTGTTAAAAGTAAAGAAGAATAAAAGTAGATTTTCAAACTGCAACAGGCTAATAACAAGGAGGGGAAGACTCGGCAAGAGTTGTATCAGAAAAGAGACTAAGTTTAAAGAAGTTATTAAAGAAATTGGACTATTGTTTTGAATACTTGCGGTTACGGAGCTGTGAGAAAATTTTACCATCGCGAGAGCTACTGTGGGAAGTCGGGAAATAGGAAGTACGTAATAACAATAGAGTTGCTGGAGAGAAGCGGCCCCTGCCGGAGGGCAGGAAGAAGGGAATCGCCATCTTTGAAAAGGGAAGGGTTGCGGCTTCAGCGGAAGAGGAAGTAAGCCATTTTGGATTACAAAAATCATAGAAGAACCATAGAGAAAAGACGCCCGACATTTTGGACTTTTTAAAAGTTTTTTCTGCAAGAAGACCGGGACATTTGAATTAAAAAGACACTAAATTTTACGCCACGGAGTTAAGGAAGAGAGCGGACTCGTGGGAGCGAGCCAAAGCAAGCCCCACGATGTCGAAAAAAGAGTGGCAATCGGCAATAGAAAATTTAGATAAAAAACTTTTAGAAGTGATTAAAGAACTTAAGGACATGAAACCGGAGCTGATCAAAGAGGTTAAACAGACAGTGAAAAGCGAGCTGTCAGAAGTGAAGAAAGGTATGGAAACAATGCAAAATGAACTGCAAGGAACACAGCAGAGAGTCAAAGTAGTGGAAGGCGCGGTGGAGAATCTAGCTGATACGCAACAAACGGAGATGAGACTGATGAGGGGAAGAATGGCGGTTGCGGAAAGTAAACACATGGAGAAGCAGCTGAGATTTCGCAGCTTGCCGGAAGTGGAAGGAAAGACAGCGCAAGAACAGATTACTGAGGTGTTAGCTGAATACCTGGGAAAGGAGGAGGAGGAAGTTGTGGCTATCCTGGATGTGGTATATCGTGTAAATTCAAGAATTGCGACCCAGAGGAAATTACCAAGAGACGTGATTGTGCAGTTCACGACTCGAAATATGAAAGAGAAGATTGTGACTAAACAGTTTCAAGATCCATTGGAGACTGATGGCAAGACGATTATCATTATGAAGGAACTACCCAGATCGGTGTTACTAGATCGGAAAAAATATAAAGCGCTAATTCAGATTCTGAAGGACATGAAAATCAGGTACAGATGGGAATTACCAGAAGGAGTGTCCTTTGAATTTGGAGGGGCCAAAAAGCGTATCAGGTCTGAGCAAGAGATGGAGCGATTCTTAAGGGACAATGAAAAGGACTTACCAGCAATAAGACCATGATTATGGAGTGTAAAGTTTTATCTTGGAATGTAAATGGACTTAATTCACCGAACAAGAGAAAAAGCATTTTCCACTGGCTATTAAAACAAAAATGTGATATTGTATGTTTGCAAGAGACCCATATTCGAAAACAGGATGTAAAATATTTAAAATTGAAAAAATTGGGCAATGATTTTGCAGCGGCCTCTAATAAGAAAAAAAGAGGAGTGGTGTTGTATATAAAAGAGGAGCTGCAGCCAAAGTTTGTAATGAAAGATGTGGAAGCCAGATTCATAGCAGTGGAATGTATATGGAATCTAAAGAGAGTGCTGGTAGTCGGAATTTATGCACCTAATGGAGCAAAAGAAAGCTTCTTTGAGGATTTGAGGAAGCAACTAGATGAACTTTCATATGACCAGATAATTCTTGCTGGAGACTTCAATGGAGTGACAAATTTGGAATTAGATAAAAAATCACCAACGGCACAAAAGAAAAGAGGACTGTTACCAAAGCTCTTTTTTGAATTGACACAGCAGGAAATTTTAGAAGATGTATGGAGAAGACAAAACCCTAAAAGTAGACAATTTACGTTCTTCTCCGCAAGGCATTCTACACTATCGAGAATTGATATGATCTGGGCCTCAAAAGACTTAGTGTTATGGACTAAGGAGGTGGAAATAATGCCGATGGTAGGCTCGGATCATAATCCAATTATGTGGAAACTGGGGAGAAGGAGAAAAAGGAAAGGATGGAGAATAAATGAGGATTTGTTACAAGAGGGAGAGAATATGGAGATGCTGAGAAGAGAGACAAAGTTCTTCATACAATACAACGTGAATAAAGAAGTACCAACCAATAAGGTTTGGGACACCTATAAGGCGGTAATCAGGGGCATACTAATGGATTTAAATGGTAGAGCCAGAAAAAAGAAAGAGGAGAAGAGACAGGAGATTGTGGAGAAAATAAAAGCCAAAGAAATACAGTTAAAGAAAAGACCAGGGAAAAAGAAAATCTATCAGGACATTAAAATACTTCAAGAACAGCTGACAGCAATGAATAACAAAGAATTGGAGTGGAATCTTAAAAGACTGAACCAAAAAGCGTTTGAAGGTGCAAACAAACCTGGGAAATATCTGGCATGGCAACTGAAAAAGAGAAAGGAAAAGAAAACAATAAATAAAATTTGTGAAGATAACAAAACGTATTTGGAACAGACAGCCATTAGTAGAGCCTTCTATAAATTCTATGCTAAATTGTATAACAAGAAAGAGGTGAACAAAGAATCAATAGCGACATACTTGGAGAAAATGAAGTTCCCAGTAATTTCGGAAGCTTGGAGAGATAGACTGAACAATGAAGTAACGGATGAGGAAATAAGAAAGGCAATACAGTCAGCAAACCTGGGAAAGGCGCCAGGGCCAGATGGACTTACAGCTAAATTTTATAAGGTAATGGCCAACGAACTGGCACCATTCCTAAAAGAGGTGATCAATGGAGTCTTAAAGGATCAACGGATTCCAGACACCTGGAATGAAGCTAACATATCATTGATCCCTAAAGAGGGCCAAGATCTGACTAATGTGAAAAATTACAGACCTATATCGTTACTTAATAATGACTATAAAATCTTTGCGAAGATACTGGCGGAGAGAGTGAAGGGGTGGCTTTCGGAAGTTATTGAGGAGGAACAAGCAGGCTTCTTGCCAGATAGACAAATCAGAGACAATTTGAGGGCAGTGATCAATGCTATTGAATACTATGATAAGCGTTGTGATAAAGAGGTTGGTTTCTTCTTTGTCGATGCTGAAAAAGCGTTCGACAATCTAAACTGGGACTTTATGTTTGCCACTATGGAAAAGCTACAAATGGGAGAAAGATTCATAAGAGCAATTAAAGAAATTTATAGAGACCAGAATGCAGCAATTGTGGTGAACGACGAAGCTACTAAGAAATTGACTATAAGCAAAGGAACAAGACAAGGTTGCCCGTTGTCTCCGCTGTTATTTATTTTGGTATTGGAGATCCTGATGATACAAATACGACAAGATGAAGGAATTCGGGGAATAAAAATAAAGGACTTTTTTTACAAGGTCAGAGCATTTGCGGATGATATAATGTTAATTGTAGAGGACCCAACGGAGAACATGCCAAAAGTGATAGACAAGATTAAGGAGTTTGGAGACTTGGCAGGTTTCTATATTAACAAAAAGAAGTCAAAGATATTATGCAAAAATATGACTAAGCAAAAACAACAATTGCTAATGGAAATAACAGACTGTGAAGTAACAAGTAAGGTGAAATATTTGGGAACTGAACTGACTGCAAAGAACATAGATCTATTCAAAAATAACTATGAAAAATTATGGACTCAGATAGAGCAAGATCTGATTAAATGGAATAGACTGAATTTGTCGTGGTTGGGAAGGATTGCAGCAGTTAAGATGAATGTGTTACCAAGAGTAATGTTTTTGCTACAGACAATACCAATTATTCGAGACTCTAAGCAGTTTGAAAAATGGCAGAGGAAAATATCAGACTTTGTTTGGGCAGGCAAGAAGCCTCGAGTGAAAATGAAAGTTTTACAAGACGCAAAAGAAAGAGGCGGAATGCAACTGCCCAATCTAAGACTTTATGACGATGCAATCTGCCTAGTGTGGCTGAAAGACTGGATGATGCTGAAGAATAAGAAATTATTGGCCCTAGAGGGATATAAAAAAATATTTGGATGGCATGCGTACCTATGCTATGATAAAGTAAAAGTGAACTCTATGTTCTTGCATCATTACATACGGAGAAGCCTATACGCAACTTGGAAGAAGTACAGAGACTATTTACAAGAAGGAACCCCCCTATGGGTGGTTCCATATGAGGTAATAGATCCGAGAGCTGTCGATACTGAGCAACAGTGTTTAACGTATAAGGAGATAACCCGAATAGAATCTTTTAAACTTAAAATAAAGACACAGGACGAGTTATCACCAAACTATGATTGGTTTCAGTACAGACAGATCAGAGATCTCTACAATTCGGACTGTGCAAAGGGAGGCATAAGAACAGAGAACTCGGAACTAGAGCAGACACTTTTAAAAGAGGACAAGAAGGAAATTTCCAAGGTATACCAAGTACTGTTGAAATGGTATACTGAAGATGAAATAGTTAAAGTACAAATGGTGAAGTGGGCCATAAATTTCAACAAAGAAATAACAATGGAGGCATGGGAATACTTGTGGAAGAATACAATGAAGACTACGATGTGTACTAATATTAAAGAGAACATTTACAAAATGATTTATCGTTGGTACATGACACCAAAGAAGATTGCGCTAGGGAATCTCAACACTTCTAACAAATGCTGGAAATGTAAAAAGCATGAGGGTTCCCTGTATCATATGTGGTGGACGTGTGAGGTAGCTAGGCAGTACTGGGGGGAAATAATAAGAGTAATAAGTGAGATTTTACAATTTCAAATTAATAAGAACCCAGAACTCCTGCTACTGAATTTGGGAATGGAGGACATTCCAGCTCAACACAGGACATTGTTATTTTACATGACAGCAGCGGCTAGACTTTTGTATGCGCAAAAATGGAAAGTACAAGAAGTGCCAACTATTGAGGACTGGATTTACAAATTGCTGTATATGGCGGAAATGGACAAAATGACAAGAAAATTGAGAAACCTTGACCCAGGACAGTTCAACACAGATTGGGAAAAGCTGAAACAATATTTGGTGAAGAAATGGGAGGTGGGAGGAGAACTGTGGCAGTTCGAGAACTATTGAAACATAATAAAATGCAGAGGGGGTGACTTTACCGGGGGGTGGAGAGGTAAATGAGAATTTCTAAGCAGTTACTTTGTTAGATTATTATATATAGAATAATATATAGAATATTGATAGAAAATAACTAATTATGAGGACTGACCAACTAATACTACTTTTGGTAAAAATTGTATAAGGTACTAAATTGAATAAGTCTACCTGAAGATATATATGGGTCAAATTGATTGATAACTTTTGATGATAGTTATATAGATGTATAATCAAAGTAGAATAAAAATAATAATATAATTAAATATAACTAAAGCAGAATGAAGATAAGATATGCAGAAAAAATAACATATAGAGTATAAGTTAAATTGGTTGACTTATATGAATGTATGGTTTATATGGTTTATGGTTTATAGAAATATGTGAAAGTATGAAAAATGGGACAAATTGTCTAATATGGAAGGAGGGACTTAAAGATAGGGTACAGAGTATTAAAAATAGTTAAAGAATTATTGCTTAGAATAAAGGGAAAGTATATGTTTGTTAGATAGATGAATTTAAAATGAGTAAGGGAAAAAGGGACAAAGAGTTGGAAAACTGTTGGAAGTCTACAAAAAGGGGGGGAAAGGGAGGGGGTTAGAAATTGGGAAATGGGGGAATTGATTGTAATGTGAAATCAAATGATTCTAATCCAATAAAAATTTTGTCAGGCTGTGGCACGCCCCCTGGCGGCGGGTCTGGGCGGGGCGGTCCCGGCGGGTCCGTGCTGGTAGCCTGGAGCGGCTGGGCGGGTCCCCAAGGAAGCGTGGAGGCTCTTTCACAGGCGGCCTCAGACTAGGGCGGCCCTTGTCTGACCGGCGGGCCGGTCAGCACGTGGCTCCACCCGGCCGGCTGCGCCTTAACCTTCAGGGCAGCCGGCTGACAAATGGCAGGGTGCTCGCCTTAGGATGCCGGGCACCTGCTATGTCTCTTCCAGTACCTTCCTCCTCGGCCTGCCTCCAGAGCCTCCTTAAATACTTTCCCCACTCCAGCTCCACCCTCACCCCCGAGTGCTTCCACCCACCATCAATCCCAACACCTGTGCCACCTGCATCCCAGCCCATTGGGCCCACCTCCCTCTACCCCGTTGGTGGGCTGCTAGCCGGGCTGCCCCGCTCTCCCCCAATGCCTCTTGCCCTCCTCCCTCCTGCCCTGTGATGGATGGCGGGCTAGGCCCCTGACGGGGCGATCTGGCCCTTCCCCGGGCCGCCCTCCAATCACAGGCTGGCTTGCTCCTCCCTCCCCCCTGCTGGCCCCGGCCGCCATCCCGCTCGGCCGAGGGCGCCTGCGCCGGCGTTTGGCAGCCCGGCGCGGCCTCGCCCCGCTCGCTGCGGCCTTCCCCGCGGCCCGGACGGGGCCGTCGCCGCCAGAGCGCTGACCGCGCCGGCCGCCGCTTCCGAGTGCGCCCGCTGTCGTGGCCGCTCGGGCTCCTCTCCTCCGGTGCGGCGGCGGGCGGCGGCGCAGCGGCGGCGCAGCCGCTGGGGCCTTCTTCCACCGGTGGGGCCTCGTCCTTGGCCTCTCCCGCCCGGTAGGTGGGCTCTGCGTCGTCGGGGGGGTGGGGGTGGGGGGAGTCCGAGGCCGGCGTGTCGGGCCTCGGACAAATTTTATTAAAAAAAAAAAGAAAACTATGCAAGACTGAAGCACAGCCACCTAGACTATATGGACTCCCCAAAATACATAAGGATTCAGTCCCACTCCAACCCATTGTGAGTGCCATTGGCTCACCGACATATGAATTAGCTAGACATCTGGCCGATCTCCTGCAGGACCACATCGGGAAAACCTCGTCTGACATCAAAGATTCAGCAGATTTCATCAACACAATCAGTTCTCTGAAACTCAATCCACAAGACATACTTGTCAGTTTTGATGTTGTATCCCTGTTTACCAAGGTTCCAGTAAAAGACACTATTGCACTTATTAACCAGATTTTCCCAGAGGATGTAACAGCCTTATTCCACCATTGTCTGACAACCAGTTACTTCCAATGGGACAACGAATTCTATGAACAGATGGATGGGGTGGCCATGGGGAGCCCTCTCAGCCCAGTTATAGCAAACTTCTACATGGAACATTTTGAAAAAACAGCTCTAGAATCAGCACCCCACAAACCTAGTGTATGGTTCCGGTTTGTGGATGATACATTTATCATTTGGAGCCATGGGGAGGAAGAATTGATGGGGTTTTTGAATCATCTCAACAACATCCACCTGAACATACAATTCACAATGGAGAAAGAAATCGAGGGAAAACTCCCATTCCTGGATACCTTGGTCATCCGCAAAGCAAACTTTCAGTTAGGTCACAGGGTCTACAGGAAACCAACTCACACTGATCGGTACTTACACAAAAACTCCAATCACCACCCCCGACAGAAAAGAGGCATAATGAAAACATTAGTGGATCGTGCAAGACGGATATGTGAGCCGCACTTTCTCAATGAGGAAATTAATCATCTAAACCACGCACTTCAGGCAAATGGCTACTCCAGAAATGAAATCCGAAGAGCAATCAAACCCAGGATGAATCAAACAACCAAGGAAAAACAGTCTCCTACAGGAAAAGTGTTTTTGCCATATATCAAAGGAATTACTGATCAGATGGGAAAGCTTATGAAAAAGCATAACCTTCAAGCAGTATTCAGACCCACCCGAAAAATACAACAGATGCTACGATCAGCAAAAGACAGTAGAGACCCCCTCACCTCTGCAGGAGTATACCGTATACCCTGCAGCTGTGGACAAGTTTACATCGGGACCACAAAGCGTAGCATCCAGACAAGAATAAAAGAACATGAAAGACACTGCAGACTTGGACAACCTGAAAAATCAGCAGTGGCTGAACATAGCCTAACTCAAACAGGGCACAGTATCTTATTCCAGGACACCAAAATACTGGACAACACTTCCAACTACTTTGTCAGACTGCACAGGGAAGCCATTGAAATTCACAAGCATAAGCAAAACTTCAACAGGAAAGAAGAAACCTTAAGAATGAACAGAGCATGGTTTCCAGTTCTGAAAAACACCAGGCTAACAAAACATTCTATCCCCGACAATAGCCCTGCAGAGAAGATTAGCACATCAAGTACCAATCCATATGCAAAAGAACCTCCTCAGGATACAGTGAAGCCTCCCGCCATTAACATTCCACACCCTGGGAAACTCTTACAGGATGACTCAGCTCAACCCCACCCCTCCTGAGTAGATACAAATGACCTACATCTTTTCCACACTGTGACACTGAGAGATCTCTGTCTTTTGGTGCTACACCTCTGAAGATGCCAGCCACAGCTGCTGGCGAAACGTCAGGAACTACAATGCCAAGACCACGGCAGTACAGCCCGGAAAACCCACAACAGCCACCAAAAGATAATCAATTTTGATTTTATTTGAACTTCCAGGGAATCTTTCTACTAATGGACTGATGGTTTCCGCTCTAATTTTACTATGACTTGGGCAGTTGAAGAAGATGTGCTCCATTGAGTCAATTTCTCTTAGGGGATAGGAGCAAAGCCTAAGAGAGTAATGGACAGCTTTAAACTTTCCTTCCAGAACGGCAGAGGGTAGAGTTGAACTTCTAGCTAAAGCAAATGCCCTTCTGGAGTTACTGGATTCAAGAAAGTAAAAATAGGCTGCAGGAGCGGCAATATATTTAGTAGTATCTGAAGAAATAAAACCTGGTGCTCTAAGAAAATGTTTGTCTTTCAATGTCTGTCACTCTCTGCTTAATGAGTGATTTTGCTCGGTCTAACCCCATGACTAGCAAACTTTGAGGGGAAAGACCCAATTTTCCCAGGGATTTCAGAGTCGCCTTTTGCCAATTAGATTGTCTTGGAATAACAGAGGGAGCAGACCTTGCGGGTTTAGACGTCCTGACAGCCATTTGAAAATTGAAAGGATGGTGATTCTGGCCTCTACCCTTAACATTCCTGTTTCCAGTCTAACCCATGAGTTAGGCATGCATTTGGGCACTTGTAATAGAGCTCTAAGGAATTTGGACTGCACTCTCTCAAGTTGAGAGAAAGAGGAGGATGGCAGCCCCAAGAATGATCCGTATACTAATTGGGCCAATGGTTTGGCTTTAAACAATCTGAGTGCAGCCGGTACATACTGCCCCCCTTGTGATCGATAGAATTTCAGTATACCATGTGCTGTTTTTTCTCCCACATCAGCAATGAAGCTGCTGTGTGTTGTTTTGGTACCTGAGGCTTGCAAAACTACACCCAAATATTTGAAGCTGGTAAGTTGTTCTAACTGATGCCCCTGAAGCTCCCACCGTCTGATCTTTGGATTTTTACCGAAAGCCAGGATCTTAGTTTTTTGGTAATTAGTTAGAAGGTGTTCAGTATCACAGAATTGGGAGAATTTTTTTAGGGCTCATTTCAGCCCTATGGGGGTCCTAGAAAGTAATACAGCATCATCTGCATAGAGCAGTACGTGAATGTGCCTATTTGCTAATTTGGGAGGGTGCAATCCAGGGGCATTCAAAAGGTTTACCAAATTGTTGATGTAGAAGATAAACAGAAAGGGGGCTAGAAGGCACACCTGCCTGTAAGTTTGAATGGGGTCAGTCAAATGCCCAATTCGGCTGCACCTTACTCAGGGCAGTTTGCTTGTGCATAGCCCCCAAAAGGGACAGCAGTCGCCTATCAATAGAGGAGGCCTGCAGTTTCCTCCAAAGTCTATTTCTAGAGACTGTGTCAAAAGCTGCTTTTAAATCAACAAATGCCCGATAAAGTGATGCTTGGTTTCCTGTAGCGTATTTCTCTACAAGGTGTTGCATTACTAGGCAGTGATCTATTGTTGACCTGCCAGCTCTAAACCCAGCTTGCTCATCAGCAATTATATCCTCCTGTTCTAGCCAGTCTAAAAATTTCTTCAGCAGACGTTTTGTAGACAACTTGCTTACAATGCTTAGTAAGCTGATTGGTCTATAATTGGATGGATCCTCCTTCTTTCCCTTCTTATGGAAGGGGACTACTATAGCCATTCCCCAATCATTGGGGATGTAGCCGGTTTCATCAATATAAGTAAATAGGGAGGCTAGGAAAGTTTCCCACCAGTCCTTATTTGTTTTTAGTAATTCTGGAGATATTCCATCAAGCCCAGGGGCTTTTGCATTCTTTAACTGGCTAATATAAGCTTTTACCTCTTCGGCATGAACTGGGGGGCATTTGGCCAGATTTTCTATTGTTAGGGCAGGAGGGGGTTGAATAGGATCATCATACATTTTTTGGAAAAAAGAAGTCCATTTATCTGGGGGGATAGAGGAAACCAAGGGGGAGGCGGCTGTGGAGGTGCGGTTTGACACTAGTTTCCAGAACACCACTGAGTTTTTGCTCGTAGCTGCTTCAATTATATTGGCCCACAGTTTTCTGGTATGTTCTTTCGTACAGCGGGCAACCAGTGATTTATATTTCTTTTTTAAAAATGAAAGAGAACGATATGCATCTTGTCTGGTCTTTTCATCAGCTCTCAGTGCTAGCTTATAGGCATAGATTAAAGCATTTTTAGCACAAATACAGCTTTGATCAAACCAAGGTTTAGATGACAAATTGGTCTTGACCAGTTTTCCCTCTCGAGCACCTACCAAAAGTGGCCTTAAGGATTGGACGAGGTCATCATAACTCTTTAAAGGATTTTCAGATTTTGAGGAAACCTTAAAAGCTTGGCTATATAGTTGTAGGTTCTAGTGCAGAGGTATTTTTCCCTGCACTTGTTCCTCTGCAGCTATGCGCATTGCTACAGCAGAATTTCCCTACTTTCCTCCCTTTTATTGCAGCCATGAAGCTGACTTTCTGCCCATTTCTTTCCAGACACAGCAGAATAGCTGTGAAGATTTTAGTGTTTTCCACTCTGCCTCTTCTCTTGGTGTTGCTGGGATACAGTTTGCTCTATGAAGTGGGTTTTTTTCTTAGCTCTGGAGGCAGTTTCCCACCTTTTCCCTTTTGTTTTCCTTCTCACTTCTTGCTTGGCTTCCTCAAGTTGCTGAAAAGTTTCTTTTTGTAGCATTGGAAGCTATTTCCCCACCTTTTTCCTGGCTGGCACAACAGAGTGTCTTCTACTCCCACCCCCTTCTCATGTTTGCTGTGAGACAATGAGAGAGAGAATTGTGTTGTACTTGAAAAGGAGATACTTTTGTCTGCAGTTACTTAATTTGTTTGCTTTCTTCTTTTTAGCTGGCTCTCTGGAGAGCTAAAAAGGAGTAGTTTCACTAAGGATTGTTCCTCTCAAGTTGACTGAGTCTTCTGAGATAACTTTGAGTAATTGAGAGGGCGGGTAGCGGAATAGCTGCAGGTATACCTGGGTGATGCCTCTATCCTGGATCCATTCAAGTCCAGCTTCAGGCCCGGCCATGGTACAGAGACGGCTCTGGTTGCCCTCACAGATGATCTGCGGCGACACCTGGACCGGAGTGGGTCGGCACTGCTGATACTTTTAGATCTTACAGCAGCATTTGACATGGTCAATCATAATCTTCTGACCCATTGCCTTGCCGATGTGGGGATTCGTGGAACAGCCCTGCAATGGCTGAACTCCTTCCTTCACAATCTAGGACAGAGGGTGGCACTCAGGGAACAGATGTCTGCTTACCATTCTTTGGTATGTGGCATCCCTCAGGGGGCGATTCTTTCCCCGATGCTATTTAACATCTATATGTGCCCCGTTAGCCCGCAGCTTTGGGCTAGGTTGTCACTGGTATGCGGATGACACTCAGCTCTATCTGCTGATGGATGGTGTTATGACCTTTACTTTCTTTAGGGTAGATTTTTCTTTTAATCTATCCCTTAACCCTCTGGGTAGTCTGCTGCCACCCGGAATATTTTATTCCAAGATATTTTATTTAAATTTTCCCTTTGGTAACATTCCTAAGCATCAGGCTCCTTCGTGGTTCTATGTGGCCCTGAAGATAGGAATGGGATATAGCAATGACAGCTACACTGTTTTGCTATAGCAAAGCAAAAATAAGCTTTTATTTATTCGAGAAGCGTATCGGTTTCATAAAAGTAGTTCTCGGTTCTTAAAGTTACTTCATTTACTCTCATTCACACAGCTGGCCTCTCTTTCCCTGACTGAGTGTCCTTTCACAAACATGCTCAGTTCAGGTTCCACACAGGTTATATTTCTCTCATAAACACTTCAACATATTCAGGCAGCACACAGCTAGCCTGCTTTCTTCTGACTAAAAATTTTCTCTCTACTCTCAGTCTCAAACTGCATTCACTCCACCCACCCTCTCAGTCCTCAACCAATCATATTGTCAGAAACTGTTTTAACCTAAGTAACGCCATATTTAATCGTGTAGTGTTTAGACTTCTTTCCCTCCAGGCAACACCTGCAAGGAGCCGATTCCATGGGAAAGGATCCTGTCTTATCTGCTGTTTCGACCTTGGCCAGCTCAGCGCACCTCTGAGAAGTTTTGCTGTATGAACTCGGGGGGGAGGCTGGGCTCCGGGAGTGTGAAATGCTCTGTGATTCATTCTTAGCAACGCTTTGCTCGGCCAGGATCTCTAATCCTGGAATATGCACATCTGGGCTTGAATGCTGTCTTTCACAATAAACCTTTTGAAATCAAAAGACCTCGTCTTCTTGCAGAAGGGAGTGAAACAGACTATCAAGTCTGGAATGCCATAGCCTGACACATATCACTCACTCATCCATCTCCTTCACTCCCCATTCTTCACTAATCTCATCAAGCATTTAAAGATACATGCACACATTTACTTGGAATCATTACAGATGGCCAGTCCGATCTTGCTTTGGATTCCTTGGTCAAGGGTCTTGAGGCTGTGACGGTATGGTTACATCAGAGTCGCCTGAAATTGAATCCCCTGAAGAGAGAGGTTCTGTGTCTGGATCATGGGGCATTCAAGCTGGGAACCGGCTCCCAGCTGTTGATGGGGTACAATTGAAACCTTCCCTGATGGTGAGGAGTCTGGGTGTGACCTTGGATGCTACACTTTCAATGAAGGCCCAGGTCATGACTGTTGCCAGGTCTGCCTTTTTTCATCTTCGACAGGGCAGGCAACTGGCGCCCTATCTTTCACCACAGGACCTAGCCACAGTAATCCATGCAACGGTCACCTCCAGGCTAGACTACTGCAACTCACTCTATCCTGGACTGCCCTTGGGTCTGACCCGGAAGTTACAGCTGATCCACGCATCCTTACCGGAACGCCCATCCAAACGCACATTCATTATGTGCTGTGCCAGCTGCACTGGCTTCCAATGGAGTTCCAGATCTGGTTCAAGGTGTTAACCTTGGTATTTAAAGCCCTTCATGGACTGGGACCTCCATACCTGCGGGACCGCCTCTTTCATTACGTCCCCTGCAGGGTGTTGCGCTCTGCAGACAAGCAACTCCTGGTGGTCCCTGGCCCAAAGGACATCCATCTGGCCTCAACCAGGGCGAAGGCTTTTTCTGCCCTGGCCCTGGCCTGGTGGAATGCTCTCCCGCTGGAGATCTGGGCCCTGTGGGACCTGTTACAGTTTTGCAGGGCTTGTAAAACGGAGATGTTCTGCTGGGCCTTTGGCTGAGTGCCAGCGAGTGTCCTTCTTCTTCCATCTAAGACCACCATTTCTTCCGGAGCTGCCCTCAGCCATCTGCCATGCCTGTATACGGACTCCCAATATTTGTTTAAATAGCCTGCTCCTGGACTAGTTTAATTATTTTTAAAAAAATATTATTGATTTTATGTTTCTGTGATTTTAATGTATTTTTTAATGTTGTTAGCCACCCTTAGCTCATCTGTGAGGAGGGCAGGGTATTAAATGAATAAATAAATAAATAAGTAAATAAATAAATAAAAAAGTTACGGTGAGCTTTTGAGCTGCTTGATGTCTGTGGACAGGACCATTTAGGGGGTGCTCAATAGGTTTTCTCAGTTGCATTTTTTTCAAGAAAGTAATCTGTATAAAACTATGCCCCTCTTGAGGTCTGTGCCCAAGGCGGCTGCCTAGTTGGTCTAATGGTAGCATTGGCCCTGTCTATAGTTATGGCAAACAGAAATGGGGAAAGGGGACAGCCTTGTCTATTTCCCCTTGCTATATGGATATCTATTGAATGTACATTGTTAGTCCTAACTGTAGCTTTTGGAGAAAGATAAAGAGCATTAATGGCATTTTAGAATTGGTCGCCAAAACCCATTTTTTGAAGTAAAAGTTTTAGATATGGTATTTCCACTTAATCAAATGCCTTCTCTATATCAAAGGCCAGAAGTAATGCAGGGGTTTTGTATGCTTCACAGAAATTAATTATAGTTAAAGTGTTACGTGTATTGTCTGGTCAAGGTGAATGTAGTTGGTTATTTAAATTTAGACAATGTTTTGGCAAATATGCTTGTAAAGATCTTTTGGTCTTGATTCAGTAAGGGTACTGGTTGAGAAGATTTAGTATTTGTAATATGGTTGTCCTTTTTTGGAGTAACTACTATTTCAGCCTCTGACCAAGATAGAGGGATGCTACCTCCTAACATAACAGAGTTGCATGTGGCAGTTAGTGGAGTTGAAAGTAGGTGAATGTATTTTTTTGTAAAAATTTGGCAGGGAATCCATCCCTGTCTGAAGCTTTGTTATTTTTTTCAAGGATGTGATAGTGACTATAACATCTTCTGTTGTGACTGGTTGGTCCAGATATTGTTTATGTTCTTGTGAGTTTTTTTCCAAATTTCCTGTGATGATAAATAATTTAAAATATGATTAGTGTCAGGATTGACTGATGTACAAATGGTTTGGTAGTATTCAGCAAACACATCGGCTAATTTTACAGAATTAGTTTGAGTTTTTCCTGGGTGCCTTTAATAGCTTGTATAGAATGTGAGGAGGTTTTTTCCTCTAATTTTCATGCAAGCAAGTTTATAGATTGGGTGGCCTTTTTGTGTTCATCTTCTAGTTTTCTTATTCTAGATATCATTTCATTTCTAATGTTTTCTTTTTGCTCTTCATGACAGGAGGCAATGGAGATTAATTTCCCTCTAAGTACCACTTCCATAGCATCCTACACGTGGATTTGAGGAATGCCACATAGTTTGTTTCTATTGTTTAATTTCTAAAGAGACTTCAGAAGAAATTTATTTGTTAAATAAAAGAGATTTATTTAGTTTCCAATTTGTTTGATGTCATTTATTCTCAGTGTACATTGTGTCCAAGCATAGTCTGTCCACAACTTGTCACCAATCCTTGATGTAAGAGTTTGACTAATTAATTTAGGAGATAAGAATATGTCATTTAAATATGTAATTTAGAAGATAAGAATATGTAATCAATCCTTGTGTATATATTGTGGATAGAAGAGAAGTATGTATAGTCCGTTACCAGTGGGTTTTGAAGATGTCACTAGATCAATAGATAAAGCCTAAGAGCCATTAATTGATCTTAGCAGCTTAGTAACTGTATTGTTAATTTTAATTGCTTTGACACGATAGACAGTAAAATTTAAAAGGTCATTCAGAGAGGAGTGATACAAATGTTTACTGCTGACACATTGATTTACCCATGCTGAACGAAAGCAGAATTGAAAGCCAAGAGAATCAAGTGTACTCTGCATGAAGACAGCTCGTCAGGTTGTTTTGATCTACAAGCAGCTCTCCACACTGAAAGCAGTGAAAGCAGCTTTCTCAGTAATCATGCTTTGCGGTATTATCCAATACAATTTTTAAAGTTTGTATATGTACACTCACACATTATGCAATGCATTTATATTTTGTATCACTTTCATATTTATCAAAATACTTAATTTCACAGGTCAAGGGATGGTGTCATGGAAATATAAATAATAATAATAACTGTGCTTATATACCGCTCTTCAACACATATTAGTGCCTCACCCAGAGCAGTGAACAAGTTAGTGTTATTCTTATCCCCACAATGGAGCTGGGGCTGACAGGAGTGGCTGACCCAAGGCCACCTACTGAGCTCATGTCAGTAGTGGGATTCAAACCAGTAGACTGCTGATTATGGTTTAGAACACATACTTCGTGAAACATATGCATTCTAAATAACGCTGTATGAACATCACTGTAGTTCTTTTTCTAGTATGGTGTATAACTGGTGCTTTATCTTTGACAGCCAATTAAAAATAGTGAACAGTATCAGATACATGTTCTGTAATTGTTAGCAGAGACCAAGGATGATCTGGTCATGTAACTTTTCTTGTCATTTTTACTATCCATATCTCTTATCTTGCAGCTGGGCATAGTGGTACTTTTGGCTAGGTAGAATGTCACATGATTGGAAATAGTAAAAAAGAATTAAATTATGATTGGTTTGATATTTATCTTTGTTATCATATGAAAGGATCTTAGATTTCTGCATAAGATAATATATAAAAATGGTAATCCAAATAGCAGATCAGGGGTTTGGCCAAAAGAAATCTCATGAAGATTTAGGCAGGAAACTTACCCTTGTAATATGTGCTACGGTAACTTGAATGCATTTCATCGTTAATCTGACTGAGTTAGATTTCATTAAGAAATGTTAGGAAACTTAATTCTTGTTGTGTTCATCTGTTCTATTTTTCTGTTTTATTTAAATAAACATTTATATTTTGATACCTCACGTAATGAAAATGACTAGCATTTGTTAATGAAAGAAGCCATTAAACTCTTAGGAGGAGTCTGTCTCCTGGTTGGGAGAGTGCAACAAAAACATACATCCTGTTTATTTTGTACTGAAAAGCAGTTTCTGTAAAACAGAGAAACGTGTTTTCAGTTCTCACTTGAAGTTTTCAAGCTGCTCAGGATTTAAGATAAAACCTTCAACCCATTTCTACCGAGTATTTAATACTTTTTACTTAATGTTTAAAAGTTATGTCTAATATTTATGCCTAATATGATTATAGAAGCAATACTGTTTGAATTATCTATAAACTTATTTGACTTGGATTGTTAGAAAAATTACAATTTTATGAAATGTTTACCATGTTATAACATTACAACTTTGTACCAAAAACGTTTTGCATGTAGAAGAGGTTGCCAAAAATAAAATCCCCCCACCCCCACCCCCACCCCCACCCCCACCGAAGACGACGACGACGACGACGACGACGACGACAAAGACAAAGACAAAGACAAAGACAAAGACAAAGACAAAGACAAAGACAAAGACAAAGACAAAGACAAAGACAGCTGGGCCCCCGGGGGTCGCGGCTGCGCCGCTCCCCCCGACGCCCCCCGCCCCGCCTCCGGCGGGCCGGGGGCCCCCGGGGGTCACGGCTGTGCCGCTCCCCCGACGCCCCCCGCCCCGCCCCGCCTCCGGCGGGCCGGGGGCCCCCCCGGGGTCGCGGCTGCGCCGCTCCCCCCGACGCCCCCCGCCCCGCCCCGCCTCCGGCGGGCCGGGGGCCCCCGGGGGTCGCGGCTGCGCCGCTCCCCCCGACGCCCCCCGCCCCGCCTCCGGCGTCTCTAACACATCCCACTGTTTTTTGTGGCACTGGCGTTTCTTTAGTGCCCGTTCCAGGCTGTTTTGTGCTGTTCCAGGAGCTTTTTGCATGGAACGGGTTAATAAAAGCGGGGCAGTCCAGAGTTTTCATTTCTATAATATTGTTCTGGAGTGTCTCTAACACATCCCACTGTTTTTTGTAGCACTGGCATTTCTTTTGTGCCCGTTCTGGGCTGTTTTGTGCTGTTCCGGGAGCTTTTTGGCATGGAATGGGTTAATTAAAGGGTGCCAGTCCAGAGTTTTCATTTCTAAAATATTGTCCCGGAGTGTCTTTAACAACAGCACAAGGAGGGGGGAGGGGGGACAGCAGAAATTTGAGACCCAGATACAGCCAAGACAAGAGAGGAAACAACTTTTATTTCCAGGAACACATCGATATCATCTGCAAACCCCTGTGTCAGGCACTGTCTTCTGGAACCTGTCATTCTTCCCAGAAGGCACAGTAAAATGAGCCCCAGTTTATCTATACCAGATGAACACATTTGTCTCTATGCTTTAGACTGTGAAGTCTACAGTTTACCTAAGCAACTATGACTATATCCTATAGACTATCAAGGACTATTTAAAGGGTAACGATGAAGTAAGTGTTGCTCTTTATTTATGCCTAGGAGCTAACCAGTAAGGAAGGGAAAATGAGTTCTCTTCCTCTCACCACCTCTGATGACCTTCAAATACACCCAAGAATGGGAGAAGTAAGGACCCTCATACCAGGCATTTTCAGTTTAGGTTTTGATTTGTTAATGTTTGAATGTATTTTCTATTTTTTCAAGGCAATAAGTAGGAACTCCATAGCCTTAAAAAAACCCACCATTTTCCTTTTTGTTAGAAGTGGAGACATTGTCGTTCACTGACCCTTGCAGCTAAGTTATTTTGCCACCCAGTTCCCCTAGATATAAAATTAATTGTGCTTCTTGTAATACCTTCTCCAGAATTATCTAAGACTAGCAATCATACAATAAACATCTCTATGGCAGCAGTGTCCAGTGTTTTTCAGCTGGGAATCTGGTGCCATAACTTTATTTGACTTTTCCTTCTTTACTGCTTCCTTTCCCGTTGGATCACTGACTCAAGCTTGCAGAAGCAGCACATCCTGTCAATCAAGGAATGCAAAGGCTGTCTCAGAAAGTTTGGCAGAGCAGATCAGAAAAAGTCTGTTGCACTGAATTCATGTGTACATTTTAACCCCCCAAGATGCAATCCATCAGAGAATTTCTCTTATGCAAGCTACAGTGAAACAAGCAGAAGCTAAATAAAAGCATGGGAATAGCTCACCTTCAACTTAATATGATTTGTCCAGATGAATGATGCCCTAGAGTTTAGCTCAGTCAAGCAGTTTTTGTTTTGTATGCTCCAGTGCTGTGCATTAGTACTGAATAAATGGGAGTGGCCTATGTAGGGCTCAAAGACACAGATGGTTAGGTAAGATTTACAGTAGCCAAGAAAAGCAAGACTTAACCTGACTTTTCAAAGATAGCTTCTTTTAGAAGTCCAAAACACAAGACGGTTTTATGTCACCAAAATCTTATATTTATTTTCCTACTTGCATCTTCAAAATGAACATAGGCCAGAACATGGTTGTAAGGTGTGGCATTTTTGTATAGTCAGAAGGATCAAATCTCACTGTTTGATTCATATAGTTCAGAAAAGGTTCTGAGAAGCTTGGGACATCTGGATCTTATACTTTTATTTGACCTTTTTACAAAGGACATTTTAAAATGAGCATCTTTGCCCATTATATGGCTGGTATCCTATCCATATTTTAAAAGATGACAAGTGAAAGGAAATGGTGGGAGAACACCTAAACCCTCCTACCACCCAGAAAACACAGCACTACATGTTCTGTATTCTTATCTTTTTTATTATTTCATACTAGCATCACAATTTAGGAAAAAACCTACAATACAGTAAAGTCATATACCATGGTGTTTGTGAATCAGACCAATATATCATCTTGATTTGACATTAACTCAATAAAATAACTTATTTATTTTAAACAGTAGAGTTCTCCTTCACACACACATAAGTACGTAAAATATTTCTCTTTAGATTAGTGGCTCCAACAGCTGCAACTGAAACAAGCAATCAGCAAAGCCCCTTGTTTTTATTGGAACTGAAGTGCCTTGTTGAAAATGGATTGGATTACAGGGATCAATCAGTAGCAGCCGGCCTCAGAGGCTGAGGGAACTCTGCCAACACAATGGCTGCCAAAAATGAAAAATCCTAAGGCCATTGCCGGGCCCTAATGTGCTGGGAAATCCATTGTTTTACAATAGGCTTTAGAGATAGGAAATAGATTTACTTGCCTACAAAGAAAGAAAGAAAGAAAGAAAGAAAGAAAGAAAGAAAGAAAGAAAGAAAGAAAGAAAAGTTTCTTTGTGTATAGCATCTGATAAAATATAAAATAAACCATATAATTATGTCTGCCTGTATTCCAGGGAAAGCTAAACAAGCAATCATAAAATGGTCCAGCTTTTTGAGTGACAGCTTGGGAAATAAGAGATATTTTAGGTTTTCCTAGTTATCATCAATTCAATGTTTGAAAACTGCCTGAGTCTCTAAGAGAACAGGTCAATCTTGACAAGTGTAGAGTCATCAGTTCTCATTGGGTTGGTGAGAGTTTACTGACTGCTACTTCTTGACAGACCCCTACTCTGTACACATTACACAAATCTCTTAATCATAGATCCATTTTCTGTCTTATTTCTCAAGATACCATTCAGAGAACTGTGTTACAATTCCCCATGACTATCTGAATCCACCATGTGTCTGTTCATGCCCCCAGCTCTTCTGGACTGTAGAGATATACCTTTAGTAGTTCCTGCCACCACCTAGAGATGTTTAGTTTTGAGACTGGTTGCTCTAGGCCAACTAGTAGTTCTCCCCTTGAACAGTAAGTATGTGCTTGTCTTAGAGTTAACAGGGCTTCCATGGCAACCAGCTGAGCAGTGCTGGGAAGTGTCCACTTGGGGCAAGAGATCCTCTGCTCCAACCAGGGGAATGGTAAGCCTAGCCTGTCTGCTAGGGTTTGCTTACAGTGCCCAACTCATAGGAGAAAACAACCCAAAGACTCTCAAAGCACAGTATGAATTGTAAAAATATTTATCCTACATACACACACACACACACACACATTAATGAGGAAATCTAAAAAGGTAAAACTAAAGAATGCAAAACAAAGGGTGGGGGTACAATGCACGCGATAACTAAAACTTAGACAACTTCACAGCTCTCTCTCTAGGAGATGGATCACTTTTTTGACATTACTTGGGCTTGGCAAAACAGTGACAAAGACTTGCACATTTCCAGTTCACATTTCAAGTGGCTGCTAAGAAGCAGAAAATTCCCTTTTTGGGAAAGTGAGGGGCTAAGTCAAAACTCCCTCCAAAGGAAGAATTAACCGATACTGTTTTCCCACCCAGACGGAATGAAGAGGCAGACACAAGTGTTGGGAACTAATGGGTCATTTTATTTTGGCAACAGCATAACATTATACATAATACGGCAAGGGCCTAAATAGCGGTACAGGTCAGGCCCTGGGGTCACTCCTGGACCACCACTCTGACCTGTCTGGGTGAGCCCTTCTGCCCCAAGTGTGAGCCATCCAAGGCATGGCTGGGACCTGGCCGGCCAAGTGTATGGGACCAAGCTTAATAACCCCCCTGCCATCAAACATGAGGGGCCGTACTTGTACAGGAGGTCCCATGTGGCAGTCTGCCCTCTCAGCTGGCAGCCATCAAACAATACCAGAGATCCTGACAGAAATGGTGATGTGCCAAAGGTGCTCACCAGTCCGCTCATTTCTCCCAAACCCTATCCTGCCAAGGAAGACCTGTTTATGGCACCACCGCAAAGCCAATAACCACAACCCAGCTAAACTTACAATACTGCAGGGTGGGTGGGAGCACTGAGCACAAGGCAAACTACTAAGGAGGCCTTGGGCAGAGCCACCTCTCAAGTGCTTGGCTTGGCTCTGCCCCCTCCCCAGATCCCTGGATGTCCATCAGAGCATGCTGCATCTCTTCCTCCACTGGGGGGGGGGAAGGTGGCCCCCAGCCCAAATCAGCTACATTGCTGGCTGAGAGGGCTGAATTGCTCACCCAGATGGAATGAAGAGGCAGACAGAATTGTTGGGAACTAATGGGCCATTTTATTTTGGCAACAACATAACATTAAACACAATAAGGCAAGGGCCTAACTAGCAGTACAGGTCAGGCCTTGGGGTCACTCCTGGACCAGGAGTGCCATCTAAGGCATGTCTGGGACCCAGCTGGCCAGGTGTATGGAACCTCCACCAAGCCTAATAACACCCCTCCTATTAAACATGAGGAGATCAGGTGTGGCATATCTGCTGATCCCCTGATCTCCAATCTGGGATGTTTGTAAGCTTTGTTCATTTCCATGTAATAGAACTGATGGCCCAACTGAAAACTCAAAACAGGACAGGGCTATTTCTCTCTAAAACATAGGTAACTTTCCATAACAACCTGGATATTTTATATTTATTTATTTATTTATTTTGTCCCTTTTATAGAAAAATGAGCCCTGACATGAATGGCTCAGATGAACCTGATCTCATCAGATCTCAGAAGCTAAGCCTTGGTTAGTAATTGGATGGGAGACTTCCAATGAAGAGCAGGGTTGCAGAGGCAGGCAGTGGCAAATCACCTCTGTTAATCTCTTGCTATGAAAACCCTGCCAGGGTTCGTCATAAGTCAGCTATGACTTGGGGGCACCACACACACACACACATACACACACAGAGAAATGAGTAAACAGGCAGGCATGAATTGAATATATTGAATTCACAACTGAATATATTCTTGCCTTGGCACTAAAGAAAGTGGTACATGCAGATGTAGCATTAGTAGTAGTAGCAGCAGAACAAAAATGTTAGCTACTAGTGTCTTTCAGGAAGAGTTAAAATAGTCCTTAACATTGCCACTCTTCCCCAGTTGGGAAGTTTGTGTGATTTGGATTAGATTTTAATTAATTATTATTAAACGTCTCCATTTATTTCATTATTAATTACAATATTGCATTTTTTCATAATTATAATATGAAAGTGAAAAAATTCCCTGTTAGGGGTGTGCATTTTGAAAATTTTTGTTATGTTTTTGAATGCATGGCTGTTGAGTGAAATTCTTATCATGACTGGGTAGTTTTCTGACAGGGCACTGTTGGGTTGGACTGGTAATTCATCAGTTTCTTTCTGTTCTCGTGATTTTTGTTGCTGTTCTTTTCTTTTTTTTCTTTTTTAAAATTTATTTTCAGAACAAAGAGGGGTACAAAAAAAGAAGGGAGGATAACAGGGTCAGAGGAACAATAAGATTTTGCACTACAAGAGTTGTTATAATAAAAAAAAGAGTGTACAAAGCATACCTTAATCAGAGTTCATCAATATTACCGCTCCTATTCCAACTCCTGTGTATCTTCTCAAACTAAATACGATCTTTTTCCTACACAGTATTCAATTTTAGATCAACTAAAGGTCAAAACAAGCAATCTCCATGTACATTCTTACTGATATATCCTAATATGGTCTAATGCTTCTATATAGATTATTTCTATTTAATAACTATTTCTCTTTGAATTCTCTCATTGGTCTTCTGTTTAAATAGCTTATTAGTTTTGCCATCGCTGCGTATTCTACCATCTTAGTTGCTGTTCTTTTCAATGGGGAAGGGGAAGGGAACCAATTGAAGGCTCTGAGGCAGCTGTTTTTGCACTTAACCATACAGTATCTTATCTGTACATATGTGCACAAATAGTACATCAGTACTATTACAGTATCTTATCTAACATCTGTGCACAAATAGTAAGTGGCTGAGTGGTGAATCTTCTGGCTCTGGTGGAAAGAATGTGCAGCATGATGTAGGCAGATCTGGCAGAGGGGGAGGGAGATAAAGGGATGATTTTGAAAAAAGCAGGAGTAGCCAACAGTAGTAGCTGTCTACCTGCTACTGGAAGTCCCCTCTGCAAATTCAAGCTACTGTTCTTCAAGCTAAGTGGCTATAGAGCCAATTCCTCAAGGTGCTTTATTACTTTTTCCTATCAACTCTCCTATAGACTTCAATGTTAAACATGGGCATCTTTAATTGCCTCAAAAACTGGGACCCCTTTATTCTATTTGTCTGATATTTGGGTGATATTTGATCTATTTGTCTGATATTTGATTTCAATGGGCTTAGACCGGTGTAACTCTTCTTAGGATTGCTCTGTTAATGTCCTAGCAGAGTACTGCAATACTTCTGTCCATTTTGCATAGAAAACTAGGAAATTACAGACTAGACATGGGCACAGACCAGGAAAAAAATGAACTGGGAGGTTTGAGATTCATGCAGTTTCACAAACCACGAATTTTCATGAACTTGCCCCAGTTCCTGAACCAGTTTGTGTGGTTTGTGAAAACCTCACTTCTGGGGCAGCAGAAGGTCTGCAGAATAGGGGTGTGAGCTTCCAGTTTCCTCCTTTTAAACACCAGCCACTTTTTAGCTGATGGGAGGGGAATCCCCATCAGCTGAGAAAAACTGCCAGTTGTTCCCATGTTTGCAGAAGTTTGCTTATTCCCTGCTGGTTTTAAAAGCCAGGAAAGGGCTAAATGGCTGGTTTTCCCTTCCTCCTTTGGGGTGTGCACGCACTCTCTCTTTTTTTCCAAAGGCAAGAAAGTGTCGTAACGTTATAACATTGTAGTATTGCAACATTGTAACATTGCTGCACTTTCCTCCTGGCTTTAAAAGTCAGGAAAGGATTAAATAGCTGCTTTTCTCTCCCTCCAAGGAATATTTCAGGCTTTGCAAAAAGAAAAAGGAGAAGAGAAGCAGCAGCAGCTTCCCTGCCACTTTGTTTCCAAAGGGCTATGCAAAATGCTTGGGTTTTTTTCTCTTTGCAAAGCCTGAAACATGCCTTGGAGGGAGGGGAAAGCAGCTATTTAATCCTTTCCTGGATTTTAAAGCCAGGAGGAAAGTGCAGTAATGTTACAATGTTGCAATGTTGCAGAACAGATACTGAAACACTTTAAAGTTCCAGCTGGCATTTTCTTGCATGGAAGAGAAATGTTGCTCCTTTCAAATGCAGGTGCTTTTTTCAGCTGATGGGGGATCCCCCTCCCATCAGTTGAAAGGCGGCCAGGTGCACACCTCTACTGCAGAAAGCTCATCTCTGATTGCCTAGGAAACTGATTGATCAGGGCTAGGCTGTCTGCAGCGATGAACCAAAAATGAACCAGCCTAAAGTTCATCCTGGTTCATCAGAAATGAGCTCTGATGAACCGCTGGTTCGCAAACCACGAACTGGCCAGATATGTGAAAAATTTTGTTCATATTTCAGTTCGTGCCCATCTCTAGTACAGACACAAGAAAAGGGGTGGGGGGGGTACTTTCACAGCAACCAATGGGGAATAATTACTGGATAGAATTATGAAAATGAAACAAAAATAACAAAAGAAACAATAACAAAATAAAACCATAGGAAACATCCCAATAATGAAACAGTACCTTTGGGAATTAATAGTAAAAACAAAACAAACAAGACAAATTCCAATGCACAAGTCTAATTATTATACAAATATTCTTCCTCAATATAATTACTTATATGTTATGGGTCAAAAATTGTATTTGAGACATCTACATCTTGCCCTGAAATAGTTATTGTATGATGATTAGTTGTAATTTCCATCCAGAGCAAGCAGTAACTCAGTTTCTCTGTTGAGGTACTCTCTCCATTATGAGTAAACCCCCATCCAGAACATCCTATTTCTTCATCAGCAGCATTTCCATCTTCTCAGGATTAAGTATAAAACTTTATATCTCACCCAGTCCTTCCCTGTCTCTGCTCATTGGTCTGGTTTGGTATGTCTACTGTTTCTCTGAAATTAGATGGGAAGGAAAGTTACTTTCTTCAGCATATTGATGATGACACTTCACTCCATTTCTCTAAATGATTTTTCCCACTGGCTTCATGTAAATGTTAAATATGATGATATAAATAATAAAGAGGACTCAGATCAAATTCTGATGAGTTAAATTCTGAAGTCAAGTACCAGTGGAAAACTTCCTAAAAGACTTCAGTGTAGCAAGGAAAATGGTAGAACTGTGCACTGAAAAATTTGGGAATTCTGAAAGAACTATGTGCTTTAATTAGTTTTTTGCAGGTGAGGGGTGGCTGGTAGGGGTGTGCAAAGGCACTCTGTTTCGTTATTCTTGTTTCGGGTTTCCCGAAACAAGAATCTTTTTCGGATACAGGCAAAAGCCGAAACGGCTAGCCGTTTCGGCTTTCGGCTTTCGGCTTTTTCTATGGGAAAATGCCTCCGTCTTCCCGGACGCCTGGGGGAGGCATTTTCCCACCGAATCAAGCCAAAATTGGTGGGAACCTTCCTCTAACCCCTCTCTAACAATCCTCCAAGTTTCAGACCGATTGGACTTTGGGGGGCCATGTTATGGCCCCCCAAACCAGGTCCCCCTATCCTCTCATTAAGAAGCACTGAGTAAGCAGCATATTGTTAGACTGCTGCTGCTCATCTTCTTCTTCATTATTTCCTTTGGGGAAAAATGAAGAGGCAGGCTTCCTTTGCCAGGGGTGGCATTTTGCATGCAAAATGCCCCCCTACCCTCAGGGGCCCTTCTCCCACCTTTCCTCTCACCCCCCACCAAGGCTCAGCCTGCTCCCACTTGGGGGGGCCATTTCATGGCCTCCCCAAGTAGGTGCTCTTTTCTCTACTACTTACAGCTGGGGGAGGCTTGTCTTGCCAGGGGTGGCATTTTGCATGCAAAATGCCACCCCTACCCTCTGGGGCCCTTCTCCCACCCTTACTCCCACCCCCCACCAAGGCTCAGACTGCTCCCCCTTGGGGGGGCATTTCATGGCCTCCCCAAGTAGGTGCTCTCAGCCCCCAAAGTCCACCCCCTGCTGCCCCATACAAACCCAATTCCCCCCGTCTGCCAAACACAGACCCAAATCCCCCCAGTAGCCCCTCAAAGACCCAAATCCACCCCCAGCTGCCCCACACCCACCATAACCCCAGGAACAGGCTGGCCAGCCCTCCCCCTTTTGGAACTCCTAAACTCTCTTTCCCAGGGCAATTCCGCACAGCCCAGGGGTGCCACAATGGTGGGCACACTCCTGAGTGCCAACTTATCCCTGGGAAAGAGCACCTGACACACAACCACCCCCTGACACCCCCCCACCTACATAGAAGGCTGGCCTGCCTGCCCCATTGTTCCCAATGATGGGAACCAACCTCACATCAAAGAAGGGAACACACACAATGATTCAAGTTTGAAAAAACTTTATTTTATCACTTTCAAATTACAATAGGTCAACAATTCACAACATATCACACTAATTGTCCCCCACTCAAAAGCACTACACAATTAACTACACATCAGAGAATCTTAAAAAAAAATTTTTTTTAACAAACTCTAAAATTTTTGAACTGAATTGGGTTATACAGTAGGAGTGCACAACAGGGCATGAAAACAGAAGTCCCCTAGACAAAATTAACACAACGAACTTCAAATCACAGATTAAACAAAACCATAACAAGAGCTTTCAAAAACACTTTATTCCATGAACTGCTTAAATTTACACAGCTAACAATATAAAGGGAAACCCACGGGGCTAGTTAAGACTACTATGCACAGAATGCAAAAGCTTACTTTATACAGTAATCGTTTACTTGTAACTCAACATGCAAAATTCATAACATGAAAATTAATTTGTACATATTCAATAAGAGTATACATAGAATGAACCTGCAAAGTAAATATAAGTTAACCAGTGTCCAACTCGTGTCTTCTTAAATATCACAAACTGCACCAACATAAATGATGTCTTCTCTGAACGCGAAGCAGCAAGGGGTTAAAGTGTCCATGTATATTCCACTTCACTGCAAGTCGCTCACTCGGAAGCAAGAGACACGCCCAATCTGGGGCCGGCTGAAGCTCAGATTTCGATAACGCCTCATCAGGGGCGTCAGTCTCAACATTATTTTACTCCCAGCTGTGTGCCTGTGAAAAACTTGTTTGTGCACTTTAGGTAGTATGTAAAATAAAGGAATTCTTGGAGCTTTCACCTGCAGCGCATAATAAAGACTGTCCTCTAACTCTTCCAGCTCCCTCGCCTCATCCAGCACTACTTTGATAAGGCTCTGTATGTGATTACCATACATCACAACGCATCCCTAGAGGCTTGCGTATACAAAAGCCACCAGGGATGTTTGCTGACGATGAAACATTCAAGACTGACTGGGCTTCCATTTTGAATAAATGCAGTTTTGATTTAATGCTGTTGGTGATTAGACACTGCAAAAAAGAGACTGAAGCTTTAGTCGAGGAGATACGGAGTGCAAGCGAGACTCTAAAGGCTTCCATGCCCATGGTGGATTATGAGGCACATCTGCAAGAATTAGAAAGACAGGTGAAACAATTTGAAACACGCACAAAGGAACTTAAGGTTAAGAAGTTCAAACGTGACAACCTGGATTACGTTAATAACAGGGTCTACTTTTGGTGGGATCAATCGAGGGCAGGTTTAGGGAAACAACGCAAAGTCTCGTGGGCAACTCCAGTCAGCTCCTTTTCTGACCTGGAAACCTTGGGTGTTTCAGACAGCTCAGGAGACGAGGGCTCAAGTGGGAGAAATCTTCGTACTAGAACTGTGTATCCCCCACAACGAGGCTCTTTTTTAGGGAGAGGCAAGAGGAAACCCTTCCAGAGACTGAAACCGCAAACTTAGTTTTTAATTTGGCTTCCCGCCCCTTGAGTAAAGCTGAGATGTCGGTACTTAACAAGGGACTGGGTTTTGTTCCCACCCCGCCTTATAGACCTTTGCAAACACGCATAGATATTTTCAAATTGGTTCGCCAAATTAAGTTAAAGTTATTTTTTGCCTCATCGCCAGTATCAGTTCACAGTGCTGCTTTTCCAGTGCCTCAACGTCTTAAAGGCACATCGACCTTTATTCCTTCGTTGTCTGACCATCGGATAGATACGTTTGAATTTTTAGTTTTAAGGGATATAACAGCTTTAGAAAATAAACCCAACCGAGTGTGGCACAATTTAAATCATGAGGAGAGACAAGCCTTAAGGAATTTACGTGCTGACCCCTCCTTGGTGATTAAGCCAGCTGACAAAGGAGGCGGCATAGTGGTTTTGGATAAGGATATGTATGTTAATGAGGTCCGTAGACAATTACAGGACCCTTTAAGTTATTGTGCAATCCCATCGGACCCCACTAATCACATACAGAGCCTTATCAAAGTAGTGCTGGATGAGGCGAGGGAGCTGGGAGAGTTAGAGGACAGTCTTTATTATGCGCTGCAGGTGAAAGCTCCAAGAATTCCTTTATTTTACATACTACCTAAAGTGCACAAACAAGTTTTTCCTCCACCAGGCTGACCAATCGTGGCAGCCTGCGGCTCAATTCTAGAGCCGCTGGCCATTCTTTTGGATGTGGTATTGCAACCATCAGTTCAAAAGATTGATTTTTTGTTACGTGACACTAAGGAATTCATTAGACAGGTAGAGGATTTCCATTTAGAACAGGGCCATTTCCAGACGGCCCCCCGCCTCGCGAAACGTCGCGCGTCGTCGCGCGTCGTTGCGCAGAAAACGCGAAATATCGCGTTTTCTCGCGCGAGTTTTGCGCGACGTCGCGCAAAACTCGCGCGAGAAAACGCGATATTTCGCGTTTTCTGCGCGACGACGCGTGACGACGCGCGACGTTTCGCGAGGCGGGGGGCCGTCTGGAAATGGCCCAGGATGTAGTTTTTCTAACAATGGATGTGAATTCACTGTACACAATCATTCCATATGAAGCTGCAAGGGAAGTGGTTGAGGACTCTTTGAGGGACAACAATGATGGCTGTTCCCTACCAACACCGCTTCTGCTACAGATGTTGGATTTGGTATTAGAGAAAAATTACTTTGTTTCAGGAGCAATTTTACTTTCAAAGGAGTGGTGTGGCTATGGGCTGTTCTGCGGCACCAGCCATCGCTAATCTCTTCATGGCACGGTGGGAGAGAACATTTATTTTGAATGAAACAAATCCCATCAGGAAGTGTATTAATTTTTACAGGAGGTACCTTGATGATCTTTATTTTCTATTTTGTGGAGAGAATCAGGTGGAACCCTTCTGCAATTGGCTGAACACCAGGGACCCTCAGGTCCAATACACCTGGAGACACGATAAGGGGTATATTGATTTTTTGGATGTGATCACCTATAGGGATTCCTCTAATAGGGTTAAGGTAAGAATGTTCACGAAACCAACTGATCGTAATTCATATTTGCATTTCCACTCCTTTCATCCTAGACATTTGAAGGAGAACATCCCTTATGGACAGCTGCTTCGCATTAAGCGCAACTCTTCCACTCCCCAGGATTTTATAAGAGATGGAAAGATTTTGTATAAGCACTTTCTTGATAGGGATTATCCAAAAAGAACCCTCGATGCTGCACTACATCGTGTGAAGGAGATAGATCGGGCAGGGCTTTTTCAAATTAAAACCCGTGCTCCTGCGGACAGCATTAAATGGGCTCTAGACTACACACCACTAGCCAATTCCATCAAGAAGGTAGTAACCCGACATTGGAACATAATTCAGGACATCAAGGGCTGTGAATCACAGCCACTATGTGGCTTTAGAAAAACCACTAGTCTTAAAGACACTTTAGTCCACGCCTGCATGGATGAGCCTAAGGAAAGAGTACACCTGCCTCGAGGTAATTTTAGGTGTGGCAGGTGCACTATATGTAATTTCATAGTGGAGGGGAATGAGTTTGTGATCAAAGGGCAGAGAGTAAGGTTTAATCATTTTGCTTCATGCTACACTGCAGGGGTGGTTTATTTGATTGAGTGCCTGTGCAAATTGGTGTATATAGGCTGCACTATTAGACCATTAAAAGTACGTATCTTAGAGCATCTGTCTCGAATTAGGAATAAGGTCATGGAAGCACCTTTGGTGCAGCACTATGTAGAGCACAATCATGAGAGAGACTCCCTTCGGGTGGTGATTCTGGAAGCAGTGCAAAAAGAACGCTTTAATCAGATTATTCTCCTACGCAGGGAAGCCTTTTGGATCTTACGCTTGCACACCGTGAAGCCTCAAGGGTTAAATAATGAACTGGTGTTGAATTGTTTTCTTTAATGGTTTCCTTAATTTGCCATTAGTAACTGAATTGTTTTCTTTAATGGTGCCATTTGTAACTGAGCTGTGGAAGGCATTGGTTTCTTTAAGTTAGAGGGACGGGCTGATTAAACGACCTTTAAGAAAGCTGTGCTTATCTCAGATGGGGCGCGCTAGAGAATAAACGGCCGCCGATTGTTACCAGTGGGATATTTTGACATGGTCCATTGGGATCGAGACAATAAGAACTGTATGCCCAAGTAAGTGACAAACTGCTTTATAGTGAGTTTGATGATTTTTAGAAGACAGTTTGGTGGTTTATGGGTATCTTTATTTTCAGACGCACACAGCTGGGAGTAAAATAATGTTGAGACTGACGCCCCTGATGAGGCGTTATCGAAATCTGAGCTTCAGCCGGCCCCAGATTGGGCGTGTCTCTTGCTTCCAAGTGAGCGACTTGCAGTGAAGTGGAATATACATGGACACTTTAACCCCTTGCTGCTTCGCGTTCAGAGAAGACATCATTTATGTTGGTGCAGTTTGTGATATTTAAGAAGACACGAGTTGGACACTGGTTAACTTATATTTACTTTGCAGGTTCATTCTATGTATACTCTTATTGAATATGTACAAATTAATTTTCATGTTATGAATTTTGCATGTTGAGTTACAAGTAAACGATTACTGTATAAAGTAAGCTTTTGCATTCTGTGCATAGTAGTCTTAACTAGCCCCGTGGGTTTCCCTTTATATTGTTAGCTACAACGGGGGTGGCCCCTCCTTTTTTGTTGGTAAATTTACACAGCAGCAGGGCACAAAGGGGCATGGAAACAGCATGCTTGCAGTGATTCACACTACACAAACATAACACACAACTCAATTAATATTAGACAAAACTTGTAACCAGCATTACAAGATGTGGGTTGCACAGCGGGGGCGCAAAATGGGTCAAAAACACTTTCTGTCTTGGACAGATGTAGGCAACATGGCAGCAGGGCACACCCACAGGCAGGACAGCATTGTCTCAGACTCTGCGTCAGAAAATAACACAACTATCATGAAATAAAATACTAATTTGCTCATCCCCTCGACACCTCCTCCATAACAACAAAACACAACACAAAAAAGTTTTTTGAAGTGTGCTTGTGAGTGCCAGGCCAGCCAGCAAACAGGCACCAAAGCCAGAGCAGCAGGCCTATGTGTGGGCCAGAGGCTGGCACACTTGTTCAGGAGCCTGGTGGGAAGCCTTGGAAGCAGGGGACCAAACACAGAAAAAGAGCCCCCCTAGTCTCAGGGGCCCTTCTCCCACCTCTACTCCCACCCCTCACCTCATGCATTCCTTATTAACAATTATGAATTCTGGAGTTTACTATCACGTGCATGTCAGTCCCTCAAAGACTGAAGCACTATGGAGTGAACCATTCACACTTTGAATTCTACTGATCCTCAGACACAATTAGGGATCCATTTCCCCTGGTGGGGGATCCCCCACTCCCACCTTTCGCCCCCTGTCACTGCTTACCTTGCTGGAAGGGGGAAAGTCAGAGAATGAGCCTTTGGGGTATGCTCCTGGGGCTGCTGCAGTAATGTCACTGATGTCATCTGGCTGCCCTGAGAGTATTCCTGTGCTTTGCAGCAGGCTGATTTGGGCCCTAAACAGGCCGAAGCAGGATCATTTGTGGCCCAAATCAGCCTGCTGTGAAGTATGTGTGCTCCCCAGCCTTGTGTGATGATGACATCACTTCCTAGAAGAGACATCATCATGCCAGTGCAGTGCCATGAAATGATCATGCATGTGTGAACAGACCCTAAGTATCCTCTAGGCTCCAGTGATGGTGTAGTAATGTTAACAATGTTTTCACACACATTATAGAGAGAGAGAGACAGAGAAGGAGGGAGGCACTGAACCTAGATTATTTCATCTATTTTGCTGTACCCTTCCAAAGCCAGGGTAGCATTGGAACAATGCCCCCTCCCCCCCCCCCCGGCCTGAGCCTTAGAACCATTTTGCAGTGACTGGCCCATGCATCATACTCATTTTTGAGCCACAGCCAAGTTGTGTGCCTTTTGGAGAAGAATGGTTAAGTTGGTGGTGGGGTATAACCAATTTTAAGATATCCAGTGTAGTGCAATGGCTAGAGTGTTGGACTAGAATCTGGGAGACTCTGATCCTGTGCCTTGGAGGCTTGATGGATGTTTTTGGCTCAGCCAATGTAACGCATAGAGTTGTTTTTTTCAGAGGCAGTCTTAGTGATTCTGGGGCCCTGGACAAACGTTCAGGATGGGGCCCCAGAATCAGTGCTGCCCCACCACTGGCTCCTTGCCAAGACCAAGCAATGGGTGGCCCTAGCCCTATGTGGAGTGGGCAGGAGCTCCTGCTGCCGCCATTTTCCATTTTGTTACCTAGGCCCCAGATAGAGTAGGCTGGAGTGTGTTTTCTCCCTCCCCTCCCCTCCACCCCCTTCAACTACTAAGAAGGCCATCGGCGGCTGAAGTCACTCCCAATGTGGGGCATGGAGCAGCTGTCTATTGTTATCCTGTTTGTTATGATGATGTTAAAACAAAGCAAGGGAGAACAATAGTGTGTAAACCACTATAGGTTTCCAGGGGGGAGAAAACCAGGGCATAAGATAAACTAATAAATGGGTGGGGGGTTATATATGCACTAAGATATATATTTTATGTGTATGTGTGTATGTTTTATGCATTCAAATCACTTATGGTGAACTTAAGAATTAATGAGCTCCAAAATATCCCAACAACCTTGTTCATGTATTGCAAACTGAAGTCAATCCACCACCTTTAGGGTCTTCTTCTTTTCCCTACTGCCTTCAATTTTTCCTAGCATTATTGTCTTTTCTAGTGAGTCTTGTCTTCTCATGATGTGACCAAAGCACAATCATTTTATCTTCAAGGGAGAATTCAGGCTTGATTTGGTCTGGATGGAAGCCACTTACATGTCTTTTTCGGAGTCCATGGTATATGTAAATTAAAACTTTCTTCCTACACTACAGTTTGAATGCATTTTCTTCCTGTCAGCCTTGTATAACTTTTACTTTAATGAAACTGCTCATTTGGACAATAGGCCTTGAGCAATGCCACATTAAATACTACAAAATAAAAAGATATTTTAAAAACCATTTAAAAATGTCTTTAGTGCCACACTTAAAATTCTTCGATTTTAAAAACATAAGCAAAATGTTTGGGTACAACTAGACAAGTGAATGAGTTAAACACAGCCCAATGCCACTGCTGTTTAAAACCCATTTTTGATGATGGTCTGGATTGACTTACATTGGCATCATTGAACTTGGAATCAGGAACCTGAAAGTGTTCCATGGGGGCTACACCTACCGTGCCAAGGCTATGAGTGTGGAAATGGGATCTCTGTAGGGTTGCAAACTCTGGCCTTGGAAGTTCCTGGCAATTTGGGGATGGGACTTGTGGAAAGGGAAATCTGAGTAGGGATTTCCCCTAGAATCCATGGTCAACTTTTGCCCTACCTGGAGTTTGGCTGCCCTATGCCAATTTCTGATAAAGATGGCAAAGGAGGGCCAGCAACTGATAGAGGCATGGAAGCCCTCACCAAGACATTAGCCAGGGCCTAATTGGGAACAAAGGGCTACCAGGGAATAAAGTCCCCAAGTAGGTGCTCTCATCCCCCAAAGTCCACTCCTTACAGCCCCACACAAACCCAATTCCACCCCCCAGCTGCCACACACAGACCCAAATCCCGCCATTATCCCTCACAGACCCAAATCCACCCCCAGCTGCCCCACACCCATAACCCCAGGAACAGGCTGGCCAGCCCTCCCCCTTTGTTCCCTATGCTGGGAACTTCTAAACTCTCTTTCCCAGGGCAATTCCGCACAGCCCAGGGGTGCCACAATGGGAACACTCCTGTCCTGAGTGCCAACTCGTCTCTGGGAAAGAGCACCTGACCTGGCACACAGGCAACCACCCCCTGACCCCCCCCCCCCTACAGAGAAGGCTGGCCAGCCTGCCCCATTGTTCCCAATGATGGGAACCAACCTCACATCAAAGAAGGGAACACACACACAATGATTCAAGCTTAAAAAAACTTTATTTTATCACTTTCAAATTACAATAGGTCAACAAATCACAACATATCACACTAATTGTCCCCCACTCAAAAGCACTACACAATTAACTACACATCAGAGAATCTTAAAAAAAATTTTTTTTTTTGAAAAGGACAAACTCTAAATTTTAGAACATATTCAGGTTACATAGTAGGAGGACACAACTGGGCATGGAAAAAGAAGCCCACACTAGACAACATTATCATAACTACCAGCTTAATACAACTCTCCCTCCATAACCCAACTTGATGGGGGGAAACCACTGCAACAGGGTCCAGCAGAACCTATGTCATTTCCTGCGGCTATGCTTTCAGTTCAGGCACAAAAAGCTGGACTGGGCACTGCCAAGGCACTGGACACTGGTATTTCTGGAGCAGTGTTGCAGAGGTTTCCCCCCACCCCCACACCAGCCTCAGCATTTACCTGGAAACATCTGCGAGAGATCATCATTGGCTGGTGCCCATCCACAACTCTTCCCGCATCCCCCGCCCCAGCAAACCAAACATTAACATTACAACAAATATTTTTGTTTTTGTTTTTTTTTTAAACAAGAACAGTCCATCAACTTTGAAAAAACATAACCGCAACATTTTTTTTGGTTTTTTTTTTTAACATGAACATTACATCAACTTTGAAAAAACATAACCGCAACATTTTTTTTGGTTTTTTTTTTACAAAGATTTCAGCAGTGAAAAACATTTTAAACATTCATAGCAGGATCTGATATTTTCCCATCCCCTAATCCCCACCTAAGCAATCCCTATCTAACCTATTTCTCCCTCCAGTGGCAATCCATGTTTCTGGGGCATTATTTTTCTGAATAAATTTGGTCCCACAGGGTCTGTCTCAGTGCTGGGAGAGGTTTTTAATTCCCTTGGGGGGGTTCAAATTGCTGGGGGGATTCCCTTTGCCACTGGTTCCTAACCACCCTCCCTCTACTGGCCGGTTTTAACTGTGTCTACAGGGTTTTATGCAGGGGAGAGCGCGATTCCAAAGGATTGGACTCGCAGAGGATGCAGGCCACAAGTTGGGCTCACCTCAGTCACTCTGGAAGTCCAGTCCTGAGAAATCGAAGAGGTGAGAGTTGACCTTTAGGAAGGTCAACTGCTCGACTCTCCATGGGAGAAGGCGAGTGCGATGTGGGCCGACAATGTCACCCGCATGTGAAAAGACGCGCTCGCCCTCCACGCTCGTTGGAGGGCATGAGAGCAGCCTCTGCGCCTCGAGGGAGAGGTCCGGCCAGACCGACTCCTTCCTGGCCCAGTAGCTGAGCGGATTGGTGGAGAGCGACTCACAGGGCTCCGCAAGGTAGTCCCTGACCATTGCCTCCGCCGGATCCTCTCTCACAGTCCTCACAACCCCAGAGGGGACGAGGGCCCACCGGAGCAGCTCCTTCTCCATTGGTACTCCGGTGGTGGCCGCGGGGGGGCCTGCGCAGAGGGGGCGTCAGAGGGACCCGCACGGCAGGGCCCCTCTTGCGTCCCCCCTGTCGACAGACATCCCCTCGCGGCCTGCCTGCGCCTCACCCAAGAGCAGAGCCCGTCTCTGGCTTGGGTGAGGTTCCTGTCCCACTCAGCGAAAGTGCCCTTTATGCGCGGGTCACACATGGTCGCCAACATGTATGACTCTTCCTTAGTGAGAGGGGTTAGCCTGGCAACTATGCCAAGCTACAGCCTTCTCATTAGTGCGCGCACCGCTGGAACAAGGTCAGCACGGGGCGCGACCCGGTCTGCAAGGGTGGCCAGATTCCTCTGGAGCGTATGCACCAGGGGAATGACGAGGGTCGCTGTGTCTGACGAGACCGCCACAGTGAAGTCCTTGAAGGGCTTCAGGACCTCCACTGTCTGGGTGACGGTGAGCCAATCCTCCCGGCTGAACTCACCCACCTGACTCGCACTGAGGCTCTCGGAGAGCCACGCGTGGAGTGCGGCCTGCTGCTCCACCAAGCGCTCAAGCATGGCGCAGGTGGAGTTCCAGTGAGTGCTAATGTCAGTGAGCAGAGTGTGCTCTGGCACACCTGTCCTGACCTGTGTCTGGCGCAGTTCGTGCGTGGACTTCACGCTGCGCGAGAAGTGACCCGTGAGCCTCCGACATTTCTGGATCAGTAACTGGAGTTCATGAGTCCGGGTATCAAGGGGTTCCTTCGAGGAGCCCAACCCCAGCGCGTCTCTCACCACTAGGTGAAGCTTGTGAGCCGCACAGTAGACGCACTCTCGGCTCACTAGACGCGCTGCCGCCCTCATGTTCTTGCCACCGTCCGTCACCATGCATCCCATGGTGGCGGGTCCCTGGCCTACCCAGTCTTCCAACTGTCTCCTTAAGGTGGCAGCGATGTTCTCCGCCGTGTGGGACACGTCGAGCACCTCGGCGTGAAGCAAGGCCTTGCAGTAGCCGGCCTGGCGGTCTCCCATCCTTCCCTGGCTAGCTGTGCTAGGCACCTCCCCCCGGCCCCCACCCACAACCGCCTCAGGTTCCCACCAGTGAGCAGTAAGCAAGAGGTACACTTGCTGCACACTTGGGCAGGTCCAGATGTCTGATGTGAAGTGCACAGTTCTCCCGGCAACCCGGGACAGCTGTGCCTTCACATGGTCCCTGGCAGCCCTGTAAAACGAGGGCACCACCGATCTGCTCAACGTCGTGCGAGCAGGGACGGAGTACCAGGGAAAGAAATCGTGGAGCAGCCCTGAGAAGCCGAAGTCTTCTACTATGGAAAACGGTCTCCCATCCACCGCTACCATGTTGACGATGTGGAACGTGATGTGCCGGCTCGCCCTCCGGATCCCCTCTCTGGGCACACTAGGGCCCTGCATACCAAGCATCTCCGGGAGAGAGGCTTGGCGTCCCTTCCCTGCAGGTACCCTTGGGGGGAGAGCACCAGAGGAGCCTGCCTCCTTCTGGCTAGCTGGCGGCCGTGTGGCGCCACTTGAACCCTCCTCCCAAAGAAGCACCGCCTGGTGGTGCCTCTTCATATGGTACCTCATCCCAGACGTGGAGAGATGCAGCACATCTCTGCCACGGCTGACGTGCTGCCTACAATGCAGGCACTGGGCTGCTCGGGGATCCTCCGTTCTCTGGAAGTGCTTCCAGATTTCGGAGGAAAAGGGCATCCCACGCTTCCCAGGAGAAGCACTTTCGGGACCACCCTGAGGCACCTCCTGTGAGGTTCTCTGGCCAGACCGTGTCCCACTCTCGGCCAGGCAGGTGGGGAAGGATGAGGCTGAAGGGGCAGAGATGTGGGCTCTTCCACCACAGTCTCTGCCTCTTCCTCCTGCATCCTCCCCTCCTGCACAGCCGCGAGAGGCCTGCTGCTGGCCTCAGAGGAAACTGGGGTAGACCGCCCCACAGGGGGTCTCACGGGCAGTTCCTCCAACATCCTCCTGGGGTGATCGTGAGGGATGGAAAAGTCACATGCCCCACGTCCATCCCAGGAGACACCACATGCTGCCCCTCCTCCAGCAGCTGGCTCGCAACCACTGGAGGAGGAGGATCCTCAGCAGCAGGCCCTGCCCAGTGCCAGCCCCTGCCTGAGACACCTGGGTTGGGGGTGGCCCTCCAGCAGCTGCCTCAGGAAAGAGAGCCTTGCGCACCCTCTTCCTGTCACCAGAAGCGAGGCTGGTGAACGGCAGCAGCGCAGGGGAGGGCCTCCTCCGCTCAGATGGGGAGGCTGCCACAGCAGTCCCCCTCTCCCTCCCCTCCTCCCGTCTAGATTTCTCCCTAGCCTTTCCCCCTGGGCCCCTCTCTTCTTTCCTCTCTGACATGCTTTCCCCTCCCGAAATCTACCCTAACTAATCAGAAAACCTTGGGAAAACAAAGGTCAACTTTGTTTTCGAGACCTAACTTACCTGCTCTAAATCTGTACTTCTAGTGGCTCTGTGACTTGGAGATGAACAATCAAGTGCCCTTTTAAGCGACCCTATTTATGTCGGGGAACCTGAGCCTTCCAAACAGCTGAATTCCTCCAGAATTGAGCTGGCCCTAAACCCCAATAACAGGTGACAGACAGCCTTAGACACTCACACACTAGTATGCCCGGGCCGGCCTGGCACCACCACGGGTGCCAGAGATGCGCAGTGGAACCCTAGTTATGGGGGCACTAATGGGAAGCCTATTGACAGCTATTCCAAATTTATATATATATATATATATAGAATTCAAACCTTACGCTCACTCACTAATGCTTTTCCTGCTGAGTCCCTATTTAGTTTTTTTTTAAAAAACTAGGCTTGGTTTCCCTAAAGATTAAGTTGAGGGCAATTAGCCCCTGAATACCTACCAACTGGCCTACCTACCTAAGACACTATTTAGCGGGAACAATGTTTCTGTGGTGTGTCTGTGTGGGGTGTGGATGTGGTGGTCTGAAGATGAGCCTCCCCCCTCCCAAGCTAGCAAGAACCCACCCCTAAGCCCACCCAAATATAAACCTGGACTCACACACCACCACCAGTCCTGCAGTCCAGCGATGTTCAGGCGGTCTTGCAGCTGGTCCTCCTCTCCTCCGCGATGCTGTCAAGAAAGTTGGAATGTTAACAGAGTCAATAACACACGCCGCACACGCAACCCCCAAAAGTCAAGGCCCCGATCTACAAGTCAAGTCAAGGCACACCCCCCCAAAGGCTAGGGCCAACCAGTGGTAAAACACAACACATCCACCCTGCAGAGCGGGCCTGTGTGTAGGCCTGAAGCTGGCACACTCATTTTTTATGCCTGGGAAACAGTAGATCAAGCCCACCCCACACTCAAGCATAACAAAGGAAACATCAAAGAAAGCAAGCACAGCAATCAATACTGAACCCCCCCCCAACCCCCAAACAATGTCCTCTTGCCCAACTATAAAATGTCCCCCCTAGCCCAAGCCATAAAGACCAAACTAAAGCATATGCTAGCAGATTGCCACAGCAGCAGCAATAAGTTCAAAAAACAATTTTTTTAACAACCCTACCAGTCCTCCTCTCCAGATGCCCAGCAGCAAAGTTGATCCTCCACACGCAGAGGTCTCCAGGCAGATATCCTCCAAGTGCAGTCCAGTCCAGAAGAGGTCCACGAACGGTCAGCAACCTGTTTGTGGAGCATAAATGTGAGTGCCAGGCCAGCTAGCAGAGAGAGGCACCAAAGCCAGAGCAGCAGGCCTGTGTGTAGGCCAGAGGCTGGCACACTTGTTTGAGAGCCTGGTCGGAAGCCTTGTAAGAAGGGGACCAGACACAGCTAAGCAACCCCACACCATTCCAATTTGTGGAGCATAACTGTGAGTGCCAGGCCAGCTAGCAGAGAGAGGCACCAAAGCCAGAGCAGCAGGCCTGTGTGTGGGCCAGAGGCTGGCACACTTGTTTGAGAGCCTGGTGGGAAGCCTTGTAAGAAGGGGACCAGACACAGCTAAGCAACCACACACCAATCCAATTCGTGGAGCATAACTGTGAGTGCCAGGCCAGCTAGCAGAGAGAGGCACCAAAGCCAGAGCAGCAGGCCTGTGTGTAGGCCAGAGGCTAGCACACTTGTTTGAGAGCCTGGTCGGAAGCCTTGTAAGAAGGGGACCAGACACAGCTAAGCAACCACACACCAATCCAATTTGTGCAGCATAACTGTGAGAGCCAGCCAGAAGACAGGCACCAAAGCCACCCAGCAGAGCTTCTGGCCTGTGTAGGCCCAAAGCTAGCACACTCATTTTAAATTCCTGTGAAACAGTAGATCAAGCCCACCCCACACTCAAGCATGAGAAAGTAAACATTAAAGAAGGCAAGCACAACAACCAATGCTGAACCCCCACCCCCACCCCCAAACATTGTCTGCCCAACCTGTCCCCCCAGGCCATGCCAAGACTTAACTGAAACACCTTTTTGCAGAGGCAGGCCACAGCAGCACATTGCCCAGCATCAAAAAACTTACAAAAATTTAAAAAAGGCCTACCAGGTGTCCTCTCAGGATGTCCAGCACAGTTGATCCTCCAGGCAGATGTCCTCCAGGTGCAGTCTCTCTTCTCCTCTCTCGGTCAGCAGAAGCAACAGAAGTGTTCCAGACCAGTCTTGCTCCAAATTTAAATCCCCTGCTGCAGCCTCAGCCAAAGATTTAAATCTATTGGCTGGCATAAGAATGTAGCAGTGGGATTAGTGACTCCTAAAGTCCCCCCTCCCCTGCCTTTCCCCACCCACACTCCAAGAGTCACCCTCCTCCTGCTCCCCCTCCCCTACCTGTTAATTTTGGCGGGAATCTCTGCTTCCACTGCTTTGCAAATGCAAAGTGCAATGCTAGCAATGCACCTTGCATTTGCAAGGCAAAGCACAGGATTCCCTATCCTCCTTTGCAAGAGGGGTGGGGGGTGACAGAAGGAGTGAGTGATTCACTCCTTCTCCCCCCCTCCCCTCTTCGAAGAGCCTGCAGGAAGCCTTAGCTTCCAGCAGGATTTTGCTAGACGCTTGCTAAGGCAAACGCCTAGCAAAAACAAAATGGCGATTCTTGAATGCTGAAAGAAAGCCGAAACAAGCCAAAACGTTTCGGCTTGTTTTGTTTCGGATAACCCGAAACGTTTCGGCTTTCCCCGAAACGTTTTGGATAACCTGAAATAAGCCGAAAGACGTTTCTTTCGGCTTTCTTTCGGCATTCAGAAAGCCGAAACGCACATCCCTAGTGGCTGGCTAGGATCTAATCTATTCGGGTTTTTTCATGATAATGAATTTCAGCTCTGTTCTTAGCAATGGGGGCTTCCAGGCTCTTTGGGGCAGATCCTTTTGCACTCAACAGCCCCCATATCACACAGAACACAGTCCTCTCACTAAACCATTGATCCAGCCAGTTTTTCCTCAGTTACACTACACACAAAACAACAAAAACAAACCCTGAAGAAGATGAGTGTCAGTGGCTGGGTGCACATTAGGGGGAGAAACTGACCAGCAAAGGGGTAGCGGCTGTGAGGAGGTGGCAACATTAAAAACTATCCTGCTTTATGTTAACTTTCCCCCTTTTTCTATAGTGCAACTATTTATTACTTTTGCATTCTTCTGTTGCCTATTGGTTTCATGTTTCCTTGTACTTACTCCCAGGGAAGTGTCAAGTGTCCTTAGAACTGCAGACTATAATTGAAGGCTTCCAGAGCTTTTTTTCAAGTTTGATTGATTGGACAGATCACTTGCCCCCCCACACACACACATCAGGGGTACTTTTCCTCACAGTGACCATCCAAGTGTCCTAATAGGGTTGGGGGAGACAGACCAGTGCCTGGGCAGTGCAGCAAAACAAACCAAGATGCAGGTCAACACAGATGTAAGTCCACGTTATTCAATAGTGCTTACTCCCAGGGAAATGTCTTTCAGATTGCATCCTATGATTGAAGTCTGCACATTCCCCATTCCAAATATTTCCAAAGCTAACAGGTGGAGAGGGGTCTCCTCTTGTGAGGACCCAATTGGCAGAGAGACAATGCCATTGCCCAGGTAGCAACAGGAAAACAAAAGATGCACTCATGCATATTGCACACATTCCCCCTTCCCACCAACATAGTTAATTAATAGCTACCCTGGGGTCCAATTGTTAAGGAAAACCAGATGCTGCCCTGCCAGGTGAGCCCAGTTCCTGCTGCTGCTGAAAGGTATGAACTGAAATAAAACACACAAACTCTAAACAAAAGAAAACAGTGATTTCCAGGTGTATTTCTGGCTCATTTCTTTCATTTTGCACTTCCCTAGAATTTGGCATTCTCTCAGCTTTAACTCTTTGAGGCCTAATTCCAGCTTTTGGCAGGAGTGATCTACAATGAGTGTTCTACTATGAGTATTATAATGTGTGAAATCACAGGTTTCAGCAACAGCAACTTCTATATTTTGTAACCTGGTAAAGTATTATGTAGACTATGAAAATTGTTTGATTGTGATGGCAAATTTCCTAAAATGCGTGAACTAGTCATATGTCTAACATTTGGCCCAAGCTGGGTCAATAGGAGAGAGAGAATGTACATAAGCCAACAGTCAGAAATATCTCATATCAAAAGCGATGCATTGAATATCATAGATTACCCTGGTTTCCAGATGGTAGATTTCTTCATTTAGAGATGGATTTTGATCTAGTTTCCTTCAATGGAGAGGGAACCCAGTGTAACATAATCTGTGACTTTTATGGGCAATTGGAAGATGTATCTGATCATCTTTCTTAAGTTTTTCATTTATCAAAAACTGAGATTCTACAATGGCAGAACACAAGGAATTCTCTGAACAATGATTAATGAAAGTATACAGTTTTTAATTAACAGAAGAACATCCATTTAATCAGAGCTAGGTAATTGTTCTTGATAAACTTGTAAATCTTTAATTACTCTTGCTTGACTTATACCTATATGCACAGTTCCTCTATTTTTATTAACTCCTAGAATTGTTTATGTTCTATTTCAGCAATTCTTCAACTTTGTATTGGATCCTTGCTAATGCAAGGATCTTTGTAAAATCCTATGACATTGTTTATGGAAATGTCCTTGACACTGTATGGAAATATCCTTGATACTGATTGTACTAATCTCACACTATGTAATCCCCCTTGAGTCTCAGTTAGAAAGGTGGACCATAAACAAACAAACAAACAAACAAACAAACAAACAAACAAACAAACAAACAAACAAACAAACAAACAAACAAACAAACAAACAAACAAACAAACAAAATTTCATTCACCACCACAAAAAGTCTAATTTGCTACCCCATTTGGGGCTGGAAGGCAAGTGTTTGGGGAATATGAAAATAGCATTCAGTTTGGCTCTCTGCTTTCTGTACTATGCCACATGGCATAAAACTTTTATGCTTCACCTATAATCTGCCCTGCCTCTCAAAGGAAAACAAGTATTGGTTAAAAGAAAGGTTAGCCCTGCCTTTCCCCCTACAAACCAGTCCTTCCCCACTTTTTCCCCTACCTGTGCCACATGTGAGAAGACAAGGCCCACAAAGAAAGCAGACTAGATCTAATGTCCCCAGGAAAATCTTGTACTTTGGCTCTTTGCTGCAAAAACATGAACAAGTGTCAGAAGACTGTAAGTTGGAGCCATGGCAGAGCTCAATTATACTTCAGCTGCTGCACCAAAGATTCCAAGGGACATCAAAATCAGCTAATTAACTGGAAACTGCAACTGCATATAGGGTAGGTCCATGCACCCTCTCACTCTAAAACTGTAGCTAAAAACGTTTTGTAATCATAACTAAGAATGATTTTGAATGTCTCATCCCTGCCATTTCAAGCAGAAAATTCCTGCTTAGATTTCACTTATCTCATGTGAATTAATCAAGCAAGTCTTTTTTTCCATACTATTTTATTTCCACATTTTGAATATTTCCCATAAAATGAACACATTAATTACTTGCTGTACCTTAATTAATTGTCATTGTACAAAATACAATGTATGTATAATACTACATTAATTGCATATGAAAACTGTACAATGTATTTACACAACACAAATCTACAAAACCAACAGCAAAAATCAGTGAATCAAAACCATTGACAAAAATGTAAATAAGTACAAGTCAAAAGGAAGGAAGGAGGAAGGAAGGAAAACAGGGAACGTTTGCTCACCCCTTGTAATAACTTACTGTTATGCACAAACTTGTGCCTTAGGTGTCCCTCTTGCCAATCACAACAAGAGACACACACCACGGAGTCCTGTAGAATGAAGCAATATATGATTGTTTAATTAAACAATGGAGGAGCAATTTACACAGGAGTAGATGGTCTCCTTGTGTCCAAAGCTCATCAAAGCTACAATAGAAGTGCAAAGCAATTAATACCCTCAGGTTAATTTTAATATTAGTTATCTTATTGGTTCGCAGAATGCAGAGGTCCCCCATTGGCATAGAAAGAGGATCTCCTGTCTTGACGCAAGTGTCTAGGGTTACTTTGATTGGAAGAAGCAAACTAAGGTCAGTGCATAATTGAGAGATTGCAAGATTGCAATTTCCTTATCTGTCCTTGGGCCTGTTCCTCTCGGAAGAACATCTGTGGGTGGAAAGGAATGTCCCCCACTTGTGCACTTTCTCTCTTTCGCAGCCTTGAGAGAGATGATACTAAAAGTGGCTGACCTAGTTTGCTACATTAATCATTTTTTTGTTTTTTTTTACAAAGAGCTCTCTTGTATTGAATCCTATTAGAATCATATAGGATAATATAATATTTGTGTGACATTTCTACAGGTGCATCTCTACAAGCAGTATATTATTCAGTCCTCAGTTCTTACACAGTTTTAACATGTTTAACGTACATTCTTCTTTGGTCTTCTTGTTTCAAGTGTCATATTCTTGCAGGTTGCATTACAAATACTACAATGGCTCCTGAGCATAGAAAAGGTACAAGGCATGTAATACTGAAAGGCACAGAAGTGGTATATAAAATCTCTTTCTTCAAATCCATATTCCTCATTACCTCAATATATTATACCATGTGATCATGATTCATTTGTCTTTGTATTAAAAGAATGAAATGTCTATGATATTAATACTAGCAATGCCCTTAGAAGAGATACACCAGTGCATGAGATGCAGATCACATATGGACAAAAGCAATGGTATTCTTTAATTATGGAACCATAATTGTACATAAACTTTGAAAGCCACATATTTTTGAAGAAAAAATGTAGAACAGCTTACCTCCTTTGATATAAGGCAGATTATAAAGCTTTCTAGCAGAGTATTGGGGCAGACAGCTTCCCTATCTAAGGTAATCCAGATGTGGAGTTCTGTTTCTGCGGTGATTAGATGAATACAGATCCCTGCTACATTGGAAGATACTTAGCTGATTCGGCAAATATGAAAGCCTTCTGCTATGAAAATATAACATAGAGTATATAGTCTGTGAGGCACAGAATTTTTCTATGGAAACTTTTATGTATGCTAGAATTGTGATCAATAACAGTATGAAAAAAACTAAGAGCAAGCTGTTTCCAAAATCAGTTCTCTCTTCTTTGTTCTTAAAATACCTATAGAGTATATAGTCTGTGAGGCACAGAATTTTTTATGGAAACTTTTATGTATGGTAGAATTGTGATCAATAACAGTATGAAAAAAACTAAGAGCAAGCTGTTTCCAAAATCAGTTCTCTCTTCTTTGTTCTTAAAATACCTATACAAAGTACCCTTCTTTATTATGCAGAAACCAAACGGATGTTACATGCAACAGTTCTTTTTAAATCATACTGCTGTTTTGTTTTTTGGAAAAACAACTTGGGCAGTACTTTAAAACAAAATAGTAGTAGGGGAGTGGTAGTGTTTAACCCTTTCTTTCATTGTGTTTTTTCTAGCTGTTTCCCTCTACAGGATTTGGTCTGCAACTCTGCAAGCATGAGTCAATTGTCTGAAACATGAATATACCGATGGATGGACCCCCTCCAATGGCATTTACCAAGTATATTTATAAGTAAAATTTACATTAGAACTCTGCCCTGAAGTTTGGATGTGAATTGCACAGGACAGTGGCACACAGACCATGTCGGTAGCTGATTTCATCCTTCCAAGAGATGTCATATAGGCTGGAATTATACAAGATTCAAGAGCATTTGCCGATCAAATGACATTGCCACATAAGGAATCTCATCAGCTACACACCAGTAAGGAATTAAAATCAGAGCTACTAGTTAATAGTAGCATAACTTATACTCATTTGCTATGAACACCATTTGATGAACTCCAGGTGCCCTGTGCAAGCACCGAATCATTACTGACCCATGGGGGAATGTTGCATCATGAAGTTTTCATGGCATCATGTCGCATCATGACGTTTTTTGTTACGGGGTGGTTTGCCATTGCCTTCCCCAGTCATCTACACTTTACGCTCAGGAAACTGGGTACTCATTTTACTGACATTGGAAGGCTGAGTCAACCTTGAGCTGGTTATTTGAACTCAGCTTCTGCCAGGATCAAACTCAGGTCATAAGCAGAGTTTGGGCTGCAGTACTGCAGCTTACCACTCTGCACCATGGGGTTCTCTATATATATAACACATGTGGGTTAAAGTGAGTGATACAGGGCCTTGGTCAAAAAGTAAATACTTCCCCCTTCTCCCCTATCACTGCTGTAGGAACCAAAGGATCTTAAGCATAGGGCAGCAGGAATTGAATTCCACATATGCTGAGGTAGGATATAGGGATACCAGAAATCCTTCCACCCAGAGACTTTGAGGAGTTCACCAGCTTACTCTACATTGAGTTACTTTTTCAACCTTGCCTAATATGGAAGGACTGGTTAAGAACATTTGAATACTGTGGGACCAGTGAGTATGAAAATAATGTTTGTCTTTCTGTAAAATGCTGTAGACATGGGACGAAAGTTTTTTTATCTTAATTTTATTGTAGAACTAACATCATGCCTGTGAGGAAGCGTTCTTCGCGAAATGGGAATTGACAAACTGCTGGCATAGACCCGTAGGCTGCTTTGCAAGGACGATTTGTGGTGGCTGCTTTGCAAGGATATTTCGCAATTCCAATGAAGCATGGTCTACACTTTCGTATAACAGTTTTGTACACCAGTTGGTCGGTTCAGCATATGTACCACTGACTTGTTGATGCTGTATCATGGTCTTTACTACATTGTATGTAGGATTTATTGTATTATATTGCATTGTATTTGCTATTTCACTGGGCACTTTGCACTTTATAAATCAATTTATATATTTGATAGAACCTTTTTTGTATTAATTTCATTGTTTATTGCCTTCCTTTATCCTTGTGGCTTGCTAATATGGAAGGAAAGCAAAATAGAGCCAAGAATATTTGGCCCTGGGCTTGACTGGGCAAATGTTTTGCTTTCTTCTGGTGCTCTGCCTGCTCTGTGTCCCTTTGCTTTTTATGTCAAATTTAAACTGTCTTTTGCTCAGGGACATGGCTTCAATTTGGACTCTGCTGACTTTTTGTGCCTATTGACTATCAGTGATGACCAGCACCTCCCATATGCTGTGATGCTTGTCTTTGCTACTGGTAGTTAGCTCAAATATACTCCCAACTCTGAGAAAAGTTAACTGTGATGAGGAAAAGAATTGCTTGTCTGAGTCCCCCCCCTCCCCCGCCAAGGTAAAAAACATCATGAATAAGTCACATCTTCAAGGTGTATCAATTAATTGTTTTTTTCCACATGAGGGGAAGACATCTCATGAGGTCTGAGGCTGAGGCTGAAGCTTTGTGTTCCTTCCACTCATAAATGTAAAATGCAAACCTTTTTGCAGAAATGAAGAAAAGGCTGTAATCTATTATTTATCACATTAATTGATTTTGGCAGTCAAGCCAAAAGCACACAAGGAGCGAAGTAGTCTAAATCACTTTTATGTACAGAGATAATCAATTTGGGGATCTTCTTTTTACTGTGCTGCAGTCAAGTTAGGGTATCAAGCTTCTTAAACTGTCATAATTATAGTTCTCTGAGGAGACATTTAAGTCATCTTGCAATTACCCCTGCTTTCCACACCTCTGGTGCTGATCATGAAGTGAACAGGAGGGCATTCTCTGGCTTATTCTAGTTCTAGGTGTTAACTGGGAGAGAGCTATCCTTGGAAATAATGTGAAGTGAGGCTCCTGAGCAACAGAGAATGAAAGAGGCAAAGGAAAAAATAAAGGAACTGTGAGACTCCCAGCTACCACAGACGTGCTAGTGTGAATGCTGCAGTAATTAAACATATTACAAAACAATTAACAACTCATTCAGATGAAAGTATTGTTCCACTTGCCTATTGCCATGCAAAGATTTAGATACAAACCCACTGTATGGCTTGTACACTGTGTCAATGTACCTTAAGTAGACAACAGTTTAATTTCATATGTTTACAATAGACATTCCTTAATAAGTAGTTACCTATATTTGTAACTATGGGTTGGATCCTAATTCCTGACACTTCACTTAGCTAAATGCAGAAGCTTCCCCTAGCACAAGGACCACTCATCAGAAAGAACTTTCTGCCAGAGGAAGAGGCCACTCTGGAGTAGAGATGGGCACGAACAGTAATATGAACAAAAAAAAAAAGCCACAAACAGCCCAATCTGCTATTCGAGAACAAGCTGTTTGTGAGGCCCCATTCTAAACGAACAGGTGGTTGTTGCAAGCCTCATTCATTGCTGTTCGCTGTTCATCAAGCCAGACAATCTGGCACCTGCAATCAATTCCCTTGGCAACCGGAGACAGGGACTGCCTGAACTCTGTCTGAACTCCTGCTGTTGCCCTGGAAACCCCAATCTAGCTTGATAGGCAGGACTTCCTTTCAATTGTGGAGCTCCAAATTTGTTACAAGGAAGCAAAGAGCAGGGGGGAAGGGGGCTCCCAGCTCTGATTTTGCAGACAGTGAGAGATTTTGAGAGACCGGAAGAGTGCATTGGAGCTTGAATTTTCTTTGTGTGTGGTGGGATAGGGATCTACCTCTTCATGTACTAGGGCTGCTGCCAGGCTCTGGTCCAAGCTATTATTTATTACTGGTACCTTTTCTGCTGCCTGCTCTGGTAAGGTTTCTGGGAGTGGTGTGGTAGGGATCTACCCCTTCAGGTTCCGGGGCTTCTGCCAGGCTCTGGGGCCAAGCTATTATTTATTATTGGCACATTTCCTGCTGCGTGCTCAGGTCAGGTTTCTGGGAGTGGTGCAGTAGGGATCTTGATGGCTGGAGAAGAGCCTACTGTCCCCCACAAACAATGAACAATGAACATGTTCATGACAGGATCATGTTCATCAGTGTTTGTTGTTCGTGGATGGCAATGAACAATGAACACCATGTTCGGGTTTTTTTCTGTTCGTGCCCAAGTCTACTCTGGAGTGATAGGATCCAACTCAATGAATCCATGAAATGAGGTCTGCCTTTGCAATTCATTCTCCTTATTTTTTTAATTGACTTGTTTATTTATCTCTTAAATGTAGTCTCAGAGGAAATAGAAATGGTAATATTGAATCTGCAGCTAATTAATATCTAGACTAGGTGTTTACAAAGCCACGTTGAATAGGTCTGCTCCAGTCATATTCAATAATTTAAAGCATTACAAGCAGGTCTAGAGTCAATGGTTGACATGGACGGGCATTTACTAAGCCTGTGTTCTAGTAAAAGGCCTATCACTGCCTGGAATCTCCATAACTGATGTTGCTGAGCTTGACAAATAGTAGTGGCTAGGATGACTACATGAAGCAACTCTAACAGTGCAATCCTATGGAGAGTTACTCCAGCCTAACCTGGTTGACTTCAGTGGGCTTAGACTGGGATAACTCACCATAGGATTGCACTGTAAATGACTGAATTCACATTAGGTTGCAAAGAAAGGCACATTTTGTGAAGATCTCAACTGAACCAAACTTCTTCACAAGCTAGGGCAGAATATATAAGCTACATAGAATTCATACCTAGATGGCTGTCATGTGCTCTGTTGAATATAATTCCAGGTTTGGACAATGGAGAACTGTGATGGCAATGAGAAAGGTATAGGGGAAGGAGAAGAGTGAGAGATGAGGGAGCCTTCTGAGGAAACCCCCTCAGCCTCCCACAATCAGTAAAAAGGGGGCACAGAAGCTTTATTTAACTGGCTGTACCATGTAAGCTTTGTATTCCCTAAAGGATTCTTATTTGTGATCGTAAAAGAATAATACGTTACCTAATTATAGGTAAATATTACCCCCTTTCACAGCTATTTGGACTTGACAGACAAGACACAAATAGAACTGAACAACAAATATTTGAAAATATGATGTAAGCTAGTAAAGGTTTAGTGTGGAATAATCAGTATGGAATGTACAGCTGGTTCTTAACTGCACTCCCCAGAAGGTATAAACTTTTTCTACTGGAAATTAACACATTGAACTGAGCCTTAGTTAACATACAAAACACTGAGGGGAGATTTAACTCATTTTTCTCCAAACATAAGTCCTCTGCATTCAACTTAACCTTTTTACTACAGTTGACAGGCTCAAGGCGGTTTAACAACAGCTTAAAACAGTAAAAACATTATAAAAACATTAAAAAATCATATCAAAACAATTAAAATTGGTGGGTATAAAATATTAAAATACAGCATTGTCCTGCATGGGTGGTGGAAGGTCTTCAGTGGTATGGCCAGCGAGAGGACAGCCTAGCCCGCGCCAAATGCCTGGTGGAACATCTCCGTCTTGCAGGCCCGGGGGAAAGATAACAAATCCTGCCGGGCCCTAGTTTCCTCAGAGAGTTCCACCAGGTCGGAGCCAGAACTGAGAAAACCCTGGCTCTGGTAGAGGCCAGGTGGACCTCCCTGGGGCCAGGGACCATCAGCAAGTTCTTAGTGGCTGATCGAAGCAACCTCCGGGGAACATAAGGGGAGAGGCGGTCCCGAAGGTATGCTGGGCCCAGGTCAACACCAAAACCTTGAACCGGACCCGGTACTCAACCGGCAACCAGTGCTGCTGACAGAGGATACTGCTAAAGTTCCAGAGCACTTCTTTAACTCACAGAACTTTGGGTTATAGAACCTATATCCAAAAGTAATATTTGCCGGGATCTTAACAGGGTGCTAACCTCACCTCAAATCCTAACTCACAGCCAAAACAAAAGACCTGTCTAAGCTTATGCTGTTCACCCTCAAAAGCCCTAACTGAAGGAAAACATATTGGTTTTCCTTTCTTAATCTGAGGCTGGCTCACCCCCTCCTATCTAGTGGAGTTCTAGGAGCTCTGATTTGCTGGCAATCTCTGGTATTTGCATGAAGCCTAAATCACCGGGATTGGTCCAGACCCCTGGAGCATAGGCAGGAACCTGGGGTTGATTTCCACAGAAACTATAAACTCATGGTAGCCCATTCTGGGAAAAGATCACACTCACCTCCATTGGACACCTGTGATGTACACTGTCGAGGAGATGGTTAGAGCCTGTCTTCTGTGTCATGACCATAGCTCTGTGCAAAACCACCAGAGTGCTAGGTACATAACTCCCATGATCCTGATGAAACAATTTCTTGTACAGGATCTTTGTAGAAGAACATTTGCATTACTGCCCACAAACACATACATCTTAAGGAATGATTGAGCTTCCTTTAAATGGTGGTATGAATAAAAATCAGTTTAAATTTCAGTTCCAAGGCTTCTGGAATAATTCCATTCAATTTCTAGTTTGTTTTGGATTGGCTAGTGCCAGCTCAGAAATCATCCATTTGGTTTGGTCTGGTTTCATGAGTTTCGGCCCACTGTGGGCATGCGCAAAGTGTGCTTTGGCCACACATGTGCAGACACATGCTGTTCTTTTCAAAGGAGGGTGTGGAAATGAGGCTCTGGGGCAACTGTTTTCACTCTTAACCAAAAACCACATCAAACATTAGCCCCCTCCTAGTCTAAAACATTGATTCACTGAGTTTTTCCTCAAGTACAATAACACACACACAACAACAGATTGTAGAAGGTGAGTGTTGGCAGGTGGAACAGTGGTAGCAGGGTGCTCCCAAGTAGGAAAGGACTCCAACCAGTGCTGAGCAACAGTAAAAACAAGCCTGCTTTATGTTCACTTTTTTCTTTTTCTATAATGCCAATAATTTATTACCTTTGCATTCAGCCATTGCCTGTTAGTTTCATATTTCCTTCTTAGTACTCACAATGAAGAATGAATTCAACTTCTCCCTTTGGATATATATATACACTATACTCACACACATACACATACACATACATATGTACTGGAGTTGCTGGAGGAACCTTGGGGGGGGGCATAAAATGCCCTCCAGAGTCCAATCTTTATGAAACTTGAGGAGTCATTAGAGGATAGTTAGGAGTAGGTCCCCTATAAATTTGGTGAAATTTGATCCAAAAATTACTCACCCCCATCCCCCGCCCCAAACCACTGGATATACTGGAATTGAGTTTCCCATAGGAAACAGTGGCCAAATATTACTGAATTTTACAGATTTTCCCTGTTTTACTGAAATGAACTCAAAAATGAATTATTTCTTTTCAGTATTCAGGGGACTACCAATTTTTTTTCCAGTTCGGTATTACTGAAACCGGATTTCTAATTTATTTTCCTGTGGACACCCCTAATCATATCACACTCCACTTGTCCATCCAGCCCTTATTTTTTTCCTCAGAGACCTCCATTTAAACTCACAGAGACACTTATTAAAAACCCACACTAGCAAGCAGAAGTAATACCTAAATTAAACACATTACATGCAAAACATTACACCATGATGTCCTGACTTAGATCTAGTTTCCAGTTTTCTAGGGGCAGCATCTGCTTCAGCTGAAGTGCTTGTGGGACCACAGTGTAAGACTCATGGTGCCTGACTAGTGACAACTGGACAAACTTTTCAAAAATATAATAAAGCAATTTGAATGTGGGACTATTGTCCTAATTGGTTGTAATTCTAGGGTTTATAATCTAACCCCAGTCACAAATTATGCTTTAAAGAAATTCCCAAAGGACAAAATGGAATGATAATCTTTTCATGGTATAATATGCAATCAACAATTAACAGACACCAAATGCTTTGGAATTATATGCCAAGGTTACCAAAAAATCAACAAGTTCAAACTTATTCCACCAGAACATAACCAAATATGAAGCAAGTTTAAGTACTCAGGGATATCAGTTACCCAATCTTCCATGTGTAGTTTCTCATTCCCAGACTACATTGGGTACAAGTCTCTGTAAGGGAGGAATTTCTTTTCTTTTGGAAGTTTATATTAAAATTCTCTTTCTCATGACCCAGAAGAGATTATGGAATTGAACTAAACAAACTTACTGTTTCCAATTAAAGAGATACTCCTGTTTATTGTTTTACCACAGGCATTCTCATTTAGTTTTGACAATCCACATGTCCTTTGCATAGAGGTACTTAGCTGGAAAAAACAGTTCTGTCCATTATTTTGAAAGCTTGCTTTACACTGATTTCTACCCCTCTTTACTGGCATATTTTGCTACAATTTTCAGTTCCTTCCATTAATTTGCATCTTTGCCCCTTTTGTATTATGAGTACATACATGTGCATTAATCAAACACTGTCAGCTAATTTGAGGTCAAAGTCCATTAAATTATGAGAAGATCCTGTTTGCAGAAGCAGTTTTTTACTTTCTAAGTTAATATTTTAGTTTACAGTTTATTGTTGTAGCCATAGACCATAGCATTCTAGCATATACACCAACATGTAACAATATTCCACAACAAAAGGGTTACTTAAAACATTATTACATTTTTACATAACAAGATAAAACTAAAATTTAAAACTAAAGTAGTAAGGAATAAATACAGCAAAAAGGAAACAAAGAAAAACCATGCAATAACACAGAATTACAATTTGGCTATAATTTTTAAATGGGATTAATGGATATGAATCTCTTCCTTATATTTATTGATAAAAAGATAAAAGCAGACACTTTAAGGGTAACAAAAAGGATAACATCAGCCAATAAAAAATTAATATATTCCTCAACTGAACTGGAAAAAATTACAACAGTTGATTCAGCAGCTTATTTCAAATGAACCTATAGAAGGAGCAATGTAGAACATACTGTACACTATCTTCCACCTGTTAAAGACCACAGGAGCAGAGATGTTGTTCCACAGGTATTTTTTTAAATCTGTATTGTAAATACTCAGATGACATAGTCTGGAAACGAGCACTAGTAAATGTCTTTCTTAATGTAACATTTGAAAGGTCAGCTAAGTAATGAGAGAAGAATTTGTTTTTCTTAATCCGAGGATACCACAGAGAGAATTCTGATTATTGAGCCATACCGATATCACGAAGGGCATCTTTTTGCAAAAAGCCAAGTACAAATTTTGAGTTCCAAAGCTTTACAGCCTCTAAAGAGAGTAATCTTTTAGTTGTTCTCTCTCTCTCTTTTGTATTTGTATTCAGTTTTGATGTTGCATATTTTTTTGGAAAATATAATCATATCTATTTTTATTTTCAATTGGAAAAAAATATAGAGAGTGCCATGAGAAGGAAGTGGGTGCTCAAATACACATTCAGCCCACAGGCTTCTCCAAATCTGAAAAACGGACCTAGTTTTGTCTTCATCTATTGTGTTCATGTCTATCATGATATTTGAAGTTAGGTCATGTTTTTGTGGTTATATCCTTTGTCAAAGAGAATGAAAATATGGTGTTATAACAAACAATTTTGCATAACAATGTAAAAAGCAAGAAACTATCCCCCCATGCTTTTACTGTAAACAACGTAAAAAGAGCAAGAAACTATCTCCCCCCCCCATGCTTTTAGGAGGAAAGAGGAAATTGTGCATGAAAGAGGTGCAGGCTCAAAAGGTAAATTTCACTCATTCATCCTGCCTTTGGATGTGGAAGGGAGTCTCTTTTGGATTATGCCTTTGGAAGTGAAAAACACACCCTGTTTGCATCTGTTTATTAGCTGCTCTGAATCTCGGTTGGTCTTACTATAATTTCTATTACTTAATATTTATTTAGTGTCAACAATGGTTAGGAAAACATTTTAAAAGTATGTAGAATATGAAATATCTCCATGCCCATATATTCTATAATAATGGACAGAACAGGCATGAGAGAAGACAGGAATTAGGTAGGGAAGAGTTAAATAGCAGTGGGGTAGTCAGTGTGGGATCTAGTGGTCCAAGAAAGAGTTTGACTTAGGGAGGAAAGGGGAATTGAATGCTTGATCATATAGAGAATAGAAAGATCAGGAATGGGAACCAAAAGAAGGAAGTATAATGTAGTTATTAATATAAAAGGAATATTGTTTTCCTCTGCTGTTAGCAAGGCTAGGATGTTACAGACCTAAAGCTCATTGGGTGACCTTGGGTCAGTCCTGTTCTTTCAACTTCACATGGTTGTTACAATGATAAAATGCAGACAAGGAGAACATATATGGTGCCCTGAGCATCTTGGACAAAGGATGGGATACAAATCTGATAGATAGAATAGCTCTACGGCAATCAGAAATGCATAGGGCCGTTATTTCTACCTGAACAGCTGTGGAAAGACTGGGGAACAGGATGCTCAGTTATTCCAGATTCTTGGGGCATTAGACACTGCTGTCATATCTCCTACTCCTGTGAATATTAATAAAAATGAAGCTATGCCATGAGGCACACTGTAGGCCAGATAGCTATTGCTGAAGAAGTTGGAGACAAGCTCTTCTATAAGAAAATAAATCTACTAAACTTCTATCTAAATCTTTCCACTTCATTCTGTATGGGAGAAAAATAATTCCCAGGTCAATAAGTTAGGTCACTCAATCAGTTGCCACGTTTTATACAGATAGCACTTTGTAACTTGCTGTATGTGTGGAGCACTAAAAGAAATCTGGCCATGTCTTCACATTTCACACCTTCTTAATTACCCACCTGCATTCTTTTTATTATGGGGTATTGTATAGGGTCACTTGTAAAATAAAAGCTAAAAAGGAAATTGCTGGGCTTTAAAAATGCCTCATCAGTGTGAAATAGAGTCATTTAATATCTGAGCCCTTTGGTCCCATAATTTTCCTTTCCTTGCCATGCAAAATCCCACAATCAGAATGTAATGTTAGGCCTCATGCCCTGAGCAATCTGGAATTCTAACCACAATCTCACCTTTCTACAGTATATCAAATTAAAATGGCTTGCTTGAAATTCAAGCTTTTGAGCTTATCTTTTTTGAAAGGACCTAAACTATCAAAAAAAGGTGTTAAGATCCTCTAAGGTATTGTGATATACTAGTAAGCAGTCATGGGTTTCCAGTAGAACACAAAAACACTTTACTGTGAAGTAAAAAAGACAGAAATGACTTGGAACTGAAAAATACTGTGTGAGCATCTAGTCTGTCCCCCTGAAATCTTGCTGATAGTTTAATTTCTCCTGATAACTCCAGGTGATGATGGTAAGCAATGAAATTATTGCCATCACTTTCTTACTCTTAATTAAGTGTATTTTCAAAGCTCAGCTACTGTTTCAGATAGTCAATAAAATTACTTAGAGTGAATTTTCCAGCACCCAAACCCAAATTTGCATGGTTATATCCACGCGAAGTGCTCACTATGTCATTTCATTGTTTATACGTACAGTCATTCACTGCATAGAGCAAGTGAGGTGGCTGGAGGGACCAAAACAATCACAATCACATAAGGGCAAAGTGGAAGTTAGCTTTTACTGAATAGTGTTGGGCAGGGCTTTTTTCCTGGGAAAACAGGTGGTGGAATGCTCTATAATCACATGTGCTCACGCCAAGTGCGAGCTCCCAGAAATGCATGATGACATCACTTCCAGAAGTGACATCATTCCCAGAAGTGACATCACTTCCCGGAAGTGACCTGGCTTTCTGGAAGTGACGCCCCTTCCCAAAACCCAGCACAATGCATTACGGCGAGATAAATGTTAGTAAGCTTGGGAAATTGCACTATTATGAGAAACGTTTTTTTCCTTTCTGTATCCTCTACAAAAAGTGAAATCTTCCATTCCCTTTCCCAAACATTTCATTTCTTTGGAATCATATTTTAAAATATACAAGAAGGAGGGGGCCACTAAAAATCCAAAACCTATCTCACAAATCTAAATTCTAACAGATTCCCTCTGCCAGTGTAGAAAAAAAAATCCAAAATCCTTTCTCAAAATTCCACAGAGTCTGAAATTCCTAATCTAATAAATATTAAATTTTCAAATTTTCAGGGAGGGTTTTGCTTTACTGGAGCAAATCAAAATTAGATACTCAACTTTAGCTGCATTAGATCTATACTTAGTTTAAAATGGCTTTTTTTTGTTGTCTGCCAACTCTACCTTACCAATGGCTAAGCTGTTGTGACATTGTGAAATGCTCATAAATATTCCAATGTCCCAGACAAACAATATTCATAAAAACTTCCTTAACACCCATCTGTCCACTGCAATTTCAGTGATGTTAATTAGCTGAGGGTGGGGAGAACCATTTGAGTTACAGCTATTAAGACATAAGAACACCTATATGCTGGTGAATATATTGATGAAAGCCTTCTGTGACTTGGACACAGCTATCCATTCCTAGAATAAAACTAGAATAACCATAACTGAAATTTTAACTAATACAAATAAACATAATGGATATATTTAACTAACACAGAACCAATCTGCATTCAAAATCTGTGGGAAACATAACAATGTCAACTTCAGTCAGCAACACACACACACACACACACAGCCCCAGCCACCCCATGAAAAGAAAGCAGAATGAACTCAAAGCAGCACACACACACACAGCTCCCACCTCCCCATGAAAAGAAAGCAGAATGAACTCAAAGCAGCACACACTTACACAGAAACCCCTGAATGAAATGAAAGCAGAGTGAACTCAAAAGCAGCTTCACCTCCTCTGGAGAGCCAGCCCCAGCAGCTCTGCTTGCATTCTCTCTCTCTCTCTCTCTCTCTCTCTCTCTCAGAGAGGAATGAAAAGAAAGAAGAATGAACTCAAAGCAGCTTAACCTGCTCTAGAGAGCCGGCCCCAGCAGCTCTGCTTGCACTTGCTCTCTTGCTCTCTCATAGAGGAATGAAAAGAAAGCAGAATGAACTCAAAGAAGCACACAAACACAGACACACACAGCCCCACCCACCCACTCCCCCAATGAAAATAAAACAGAATGAACTCAAAGCAGCCCACACATACATAGAAACCCCTGAATGAAAGCAGAATGAACTCATAGCTGCTTAACCCTCTTCTGCAGAGCCCGCGCTGGTCCCCATCTCTCTCTCTCTCTCTCTCTCTCTCTCTCTCTCTCTCTCTCTCTCTCTCTCTCTCTTACCGAGGAATGAAAAGAAAGCAGAATGAACTCAAAGCAGCTTAACCTCCTCTGCAGAGCCCGCAGGGCCGAAGGGGGAAGGAATCATGTGGGCAGATTCTAGAGCTGCCGGAATGCCGTTCCAGTGCATTCCCCCTCAAAAAAAAGCCCTGATGTTGGGAAAGTATTGCCTAAAGGTGTGTGGAAAATAATCATCATGAAAACAAAGTATCTTTCAATAAATAGTACTAGCTTCAATAAATAGTACACACACACACATGCACCTCTTCCAACTTCTGACTCCCATCAGTTGTAGGATAAGCACATGGAGTTGGATCCAGACTGAATATTCCAATGGCAGAATTGCAGTGCAATCGAGGGTGGGGGGAGTGCTCAGGAAGCCAACTAGAAGGTACGATGGCATATCTCACACTTATCCTGTATCTCTCCTATAATGGGGCAGAGAGCCCTAGCCCCCTGTACTGTGCTCAGGTTCCCCACCGGCACTTGGCTGCAGCAGTGGAGAGGGTGAACTGGGGTGTAACCTCCTGCATCAGTGGGCTGGGGGAGGGGCCAAGGGGCAGAGCATGAGTTAATCCACTCCCTAAGCCATTTTGGGCATGGGAACACTCCCAGCAGCCGTGGAAAGTTACACCTCGATAAAAGATGGTGTGGCCTATAGGTGACCATTGTAAGGGAAAAGTTGCCTCACCCTGCTCCTAGCCCTGCCCAAGAGGCCTAGTGGAGCAGACTACCATGGCTACCGATCCACTCACACCCCCACTGTGACTGAGCCACTTCCCCCACCCTACATGACCTTATATGTACATAACCATCCATGAATCCAGATAAGTAGTGATGCAACTGGAAGCTCTCACTGACAGCCCTTAAAGCACGAGGTGAGAGAGAATGCACACAGTGGCGGGGCAAGAGAGTACAGGGGGAACTTTGTGAAAATCGTTGTGTGCCTTGCACTCACATATGGGAGGACAGCTAAGTCCAGAATGTCTGACTAACATCTATCACCCAAGTTCCTTTGCAGGTAGCCTGTCTCTTAGGTACTAGCTTGGGAAGGGGCGAGGGTGAACCAACAGGTAAGAAGGTGCTGAGGAGCCAGCTGCCCAGCCTTGCTTGTTCGCAACAGCCTTCACTCTTCTCTCATCAATGCCTATTGAACATCTGCCTGATTCATTTGAGAGTTCATTAAGGGAATAATAATTGGTGGAGATTCCTAATTACTTCCTCTCGCTTGTCTCCTTAGTACTAATTCCCCCAACAGACAAAGGAGACCTCCTACTTGGTTAACTGGTGGCCATCAGCGTGGGGTCTACATCCCTGTGGCAGGATGTCTGTGCCTGGGGCATGTCAGTCCTTGCAGGGAGTGGCCAGTCTTCATGCTGCAGTCACACATGCACAGATGGGAAAGTCAGATCCCTGTTTCTGGGGGGAAGCAGTGGGAGGACAGTCCCCATTGGATCCTTCTCTTCGTCAGTGATAGTGGAAGACAGGACAGGTAGCTGGCTGCTAGTTCCCCATTCCGACTGAGACCAGTGGAAGCTGCTGTTGGATGTTGTGGAGCATGGCAGAGACAGCCACGAGCTTGGTGATTGTCATGAGCTGCTTGACCTGCTGCCCCTCCCACCTATATGGTGGAGGAAGCAGAAATGCATCTTCAGGTGGCTGAATGTCCTCTCAATTAGCATTCTTGTCTGCTGGTGAGCTTGGTTGTAAGTAGATTAGTCTGCTGGCTCATCTGAGGGATATGGGGTCAGGAGGTATAGGAGGAGTGGATAGCCTCGGTCACCTGCATGAGTAGGGAAAATGACAGGCATCAGGGCCCCATTCCTGTGGCATCCCTTTTTTTTTTACCAGCCCATCTACCCAGCAGCTGGCCCATGCAGCCTCTGGCCATGCAGCAAAGAGGAGATTCAGGCATTGGCTGCCAGCCTGACCCTTGCCAAACATGGGGGGGGGTACAACCTGCCTGCTGCTTGGCTGAGCAACTCCTCCTGCCCATGCACAGGATCCATCTTGAGCAAGGAGCTTCTGCACCCCAAGTGCTTGCTCTTTGCAGGGAAGAAGACTGACATAAACAGGCAGTGTTGGAGGACTGTCTGTCAGGGGGCGGAACCTCACAGGCCCACCTGCCCCGGGTGGGGATGACAGAAACACATCCACTGGAACAAAGGCTCCACCCCCACGGAGGGCTTCCCCCGAGATGGGTGCCTTGATATGAGCACTGTAATTGCAGAGGCCGGTTATCTCCAGTAGAGATGGGCGTGAATCACAAAAAAATGAACCATGAGGTTCGTGGTTTGTGGTTTTTCATGAACCAAGAACCACAAACTGGCACAAACTGGGGCAAGTTTATGAACCAGTTTGTGGTTCGTGGGGTTTAAATGCCCCTTTCTGGATGCTTAGCAGTTGCAAGGAAAGGGGCATTTGACAGTTTAAAAGGCCCTTCCCTGCCTTGCAAGTGGCAGGTCCCTTTAAACTATTAGCTGGCAGGCGGCAGGGGGGATCCCCCCCTCGCCGCCTGCCAGCTGATAGTTTAAAGGCACCTGCCACTTTAAACTGCCCCTTTACAACCCAAACGAACCAGTAGACCAGTTCATGCAAGTTCGTGGAAACGAGCTTCCACGAACCACTGGTTCGCGAACCACGAACCAACCTGGTTCGTGCATTTTTTTGGGTCATAATTCAATTCGTGCCCATCTCTAGTCCCCAGCCTCCTGATCTTTGCAGGGAAGGAAAGAGGTATTGACAGGTGGCAGAGATTGTGGCCCGTGAGGGGCAGCATGGCCATTGAGGGTTGCTGGCAGGGTTGTCAGGGAAATGAGGGTGGGGTGTATGCATTCCCTGCTGTAGCCTCACTGTGCCTTGCCATGCTTTGTTGCTGGCATACCTCTCCCGTGAAAGTCCTTAGGCAGGGGATAAGTGGCACCACAGATCTGCATGCATGCAGGTTCCAGCTGAGCCTTAGAAATTGGAAATCCTTCTTGCCTCATCCATTCCACTGCAGCTCACTTATCTCCATGAAAAGTTTCTCCCTGGGGGATAGGGGACCCCAAGAAATGACATGAGAGGGTCTGCAGCAGGAAAGGAGAGTCAGTGGAAACTGTAGATTCACAGTGCAATCCTAAGCAAAGTTACTCCAGTCAAAGCCCACTGAAATTAATGAGCTTAGACTGGAGTAACTCTGCTTATGGTTGCTCTGTTAGTCTGGATCCAAACCAGGACGTAGGGTATACCATGCTAAAAGAACAAGAATATATTGTAGTCCTGAAGATTGTTTAAAATCATGGTTTTGCTGCATGTGACTGTTTGCAATTAGCCATTGTTATCATGTATGTTAATTGTATGTGATTGTACCTCTCTTCCCAAAATAAGAGGCCCTATAAAATTAAAGACATATAGTTGCTTTACAGTCCATCAAGGAATCTGAACTTTCCAGAGTCAACATTGCAGTTAGATGTTGATTCATTTAAAAGAAAGTCCAGACCAATTAACCAGATAACCATCAGGTCATACTTCTTATGCCTTTACCAAAAAAAAAAAAAGTTTCCAGTTCAAATCCATGGAGAAATCTTAGATTTTGGTCTATCTTCTATCACATTCTGTTTATAGGCAGATTAAAAACCTCCAGGAACAAACTTTTTAGCTCTTGTTAAACAAAGGCAGCATCTTTTGCTTTAATCATTTCTTCTCAGTTCAACTTTATCCTTTATGAAATTATAATGACTGATGAGAAGCAATTAAGGTTAATTCCTCCCCCATCCCGAGACATCCAGAGAGATCTGGTTTGCCTTGTTCTCTTTTGAAACTGACTTATCCATGATTCGGTTTCGGTTTCGCGGCCATGTCGGATGCTCCTCTCAGCAGGTCCGAGAGGAAGCGGCCGAGCAGCCTGACCGGGCGGCTGATCTGCAAAGGTTAGCCCTCAGGACTCCCAGGGAGGGAGTCTGGGTCTGGGACGCGGCGGGAAGAGCCCCCTGGAAATCGAGCAGGGGGTAAATTGCCCGTTTGTCCCCATGGAGGCTGGCAGACGTGCGTGGCACCTTGTGTGCTGCTGGGCCACGGAAAACGGCAAAGAACAGGATTAGGCGGAAGCCTGTAAGTAAGCGAATCCCTTCTGTTATTACAAGCGCATGTGAAGGAGTGGTGGGATCTGAAGTTAAGAAGACTCGGATTTCTTCCCCCTCGTTGAGTTTCGGAAGGTTGGCGATCCCCCCCCCCCTAAAATGGCAGCAAAAAATCAGAGTCCTGCCTTGGGCAAGTCAGTTTCGGCTGCCCTGCAGGGAAGAGGGGAGTCGCTCGAGGATTTGGTGAAAAGGTCGGTTATCGAAGCCATAAAACCCTTTGTTGACAAGTTGAATGAAACAGATCAAAGGGTGGGCTTAATTGAGAGCGATGTGAAAGCCATCAAGGAAGTAGCGGGGGGGGGGCAGAGAAGTCTGCTTGGGAAAATGCGTCACTGATGAGAGCAACGAACAAGGAGCTAAAGTTGGTGGAAAACCAGCTGATCGGGCTGCAAGTGGAGCGAACACAGACCATTTTGCGTCTCCAGAATGTTAAAGAGGAGGAAAACGAGGATCTAAGGGATCTTGCCTCAGAACTATTGGCGACACCCGCGAGGGCAACTAAAGAAGAAGTAAAAAGCGCCATTTTGGAAGTCCGTCAGGCTTCTTCAAAATATGCAATGAAGCGGCAGCCGCCTCGCGAGATTTTTATTGAGTTTTCATCTAGGAGGGTCCGGGACACTATCCTATATAACTCATATAATGTGGACTTGGACTTTCTGGGAAATAAAGTCAAGATACTGAAGGACGTTCCATTTTTAGTTCGGAAAAGAAGATTTAAGTACAAAAGGCTGGCAGCTCTCTTGAGGGAACGTGGCATAAAGTACAAATGGCTATTTCCGGAAGGAATTTGGTTCAGTTATAAAGATCAAGCTTACAAGATAAATTCGGAAGATCAGCTAAGGGATTTTGTGGACAAAAATCAAGAATTTGGGCAAGACACCAAGCAAAAAGAAGAAGATCCGAAGCCTGAAGGGAGGGGGGAGGCAACGAGCGCTGCGGCTGTAGCTGCTCAGAGAGAACTGTGTCCGAGGCCCGGGGGGGGGAGATTTAATTTGAACTGTAATTTGTATTTTGTAAGATCAACCATTCCATCATTACTTTATTAAGGTTTAATTTTTAATTATGGCAGTATGAAGGGAAAGCATTGAAGTGTAGTGTTTATTGTTTGTATGTTGCCTTCCCCTTTTTTCCACCCCCCTTCCCTTTCTCTTTTTCTCCCTTTTTCCCTCCCCTTGTACTATCATAGTTTTTTGTAGTTCATTGTTTTAGATGTTAAAAATAAAAATATATTAAAAAAAAAAGAAAAGAAACTGACTTATCCATTTTCGTCTTCCTATTAAGAGAGTAGTCAACATGGGGTGGGCTTGTGGGGCTTATACACCGTGGGGGAATTGGACCTAATCCTATTTGAGTTCCATTTATTTTCACAAGTGACAGACCTCCTGCTGCAGCTTTCAAACACTGGTAATTGTAATGGAGGGTCCAGCTGTCAGTCACAGTCTGTGTCTTAGCTTCCAGAAATGTGCATGTGTGGTGGCAGGAGATAGGAGACTGGATATGACTCAGGCAGGTAAACAAACATTAGCAAAAAAAATCCCCCAAAAGAGACTTTTAACCTTAAGACATTATCAGGGGAGAGATTAAATCAGGTGTCTAGCTGTATTTTATCATGCTGCTCCAAAGGCATCTAGCTTTGTGTTCCCCTGGGTTACATCTTTTTCACTGTCAGGTAAGCTAACTGTTCACAACTCAAAGGATAAGAAATCCTAAGGATTGTACAAGAAGTAGGAATATATTTTGCCTTATCACTTGGGTTCTTATATCCTATCCTTGGGATTGTATAATCTAAAACACAGAATGTGTTAATTAAGGATACCTCCTACATCTCTCATACACTATTTACTGCTCCAACATACTAATGTAAAGCTGGGAGAAGGAAAAGGACCGAAACGTTAAATGTTTCCCCAAGTGAACATAATTTTCTTGGTAGAATCTTGAATATAACTTCCTTGTTTGGATCTTCAGACTCTAGCTGGTGCAGAATACTGCAGCTCAAGTCTTATTGGGAGATAGGTAGATTATGCATATTACACTTACACAGCAGTTACTCCACTCGTTACTGATTAGTGTTCTGGTTTTGTTCAAGGTACTGGCTATCACATTCAAATTCCTACATAGCATTGGACCCATATGCCTACAGGACTGCCTCTCCTGCTATGCTTCATGGAATATGAAGTTCCTCAAGTAGAAAACATGTTCATGCTAGTGATTTGGCTACCATCAAAAGATAGGTTTTCAGTTTGGCTTAAGGTCTGACGATATAGTGTAGTAATGAGCTTTGAGAGACATATTAGATGATGTATACCCCTTGGTTTTCCAGTTTAATATAGAAAATATATTAATCTCCACTTACACTAGTGGCCAAAATTGTGGAAACCTTTTGGAAACAGTGTATTTTTGAGGATTGATGGCTCATAACTAGAGGTGGGTACAAACTGCATTATGAACTTCATTAAAAAACCCACGAAATTGGGGATCGCGATCCGGCGGTTTGTGAGTGTCCACGGCAAATGAACCAGCATTCGGAAAAGGCTGGGTTTGGTGCATTTGGCCACAGTTCGGGAAGCCAGACAGTCAGGCGCCATCAATCAATTCCCCTGGAAACAGAGCTGGGGGAATGCCTGAACTCTGTCTGCGTTCCTTCTGTCACCCTGGAAACCCGAATGGAAGCCCAGCTTACCTTGATCATCAGGTCTTCCTTCCAACCATGGAGCTGCAAAGCGGTTGCAAGTTGGGAGAAGACACCCAGGGGAGGGAGGGGGAAGGGGGTGTTCTGTAGCCATGGGCACTCCAATCTCATCCCTGCAAACCCTGATAGGCAGCTCTGACGGAAAAACACAGACCTCCTGCATTTCTTAATGAGTCCTCAGCTTATAAATAGCAGTTGGCTCCCAGGCTGGGTTTCACTTTCAGCCAGCAGTGGAGTGTGACAGAGCTGCTGCTTGCTACTTGCTAGCCTTTGGAGAGAGAGAGACAGTATAATTGAGCTTGGATTTTGGAGATAGGCCTCTATCTCCTCTGGTTCCAGGGCTGTTGCCTGGCTCTGGGGCCAAGCTCAGTGGGCACCTCAGCTGAGGGCTCACATTGATTATTGATCAGTTCCTGATTGGGTCAGGTCTGTGGGAGTGGTGGGCTAGGGCTCTAGTCCCTTCTGGTGCCAGGGCTGCTGCCAGGCCCTGGGGCCACGCTCGGTGGGCACCTCGACTAAGGACTCACATTAGTGCCTGATCTGTTCAGGTCTGTGGGAGTGGTGGGCTAGGGTTCTAGTCCTTCCTTCCCTCTGGTGTCAGGGCTGCTGCCAGGCCCTGGGGCCAAGCTCGGTGGGCACCTCGGCTGAAGGCTCACATTAGTGCCTGATCTGTTCAGCTCTGTGGGAGTGGTGAGCTAGGGCTCTAGTCCCTCCCTCCCTCTGGTGCCAGGGCTGCTGCCAGGCCCTGGGGCCAAGCTCGGTGGGCACCTCGACTGAGGGTTCACATTAGTGCCTGATCTGGACAGGATTGTGGGAGTGGTGGGCTAGGGCTCTAGTCCCTCCTTCCCTCTGGTGCCAGGGCTGCTGCCAGGCCCTGAGGCCAAGCTCAGTGGGCACCTCAGCTGAGGGTTCACAGTGTCATCTCCTTTCTTCTCCTCAATTGTTTGCTGGCACGATGAGGCTTCGGGTGGGGGACAAGAGTGGTTGTGGGGGGAAGTGCAGAGATTGTCCCGGTTGCAGCATGGGAAGCAATGCTGTGCAGGACTCTGGAGAAGCAGAGACTCCAGCTCCCGAAAAATCACCAGTTGCAGCTATGGAGGAGGACGAAGAGCTCTTGCTGGCAGCGGAAGAAGAACTCTTGAAAAAAATTTTTTGGGAGGAGGCCGAGGGATCCTTGGAGGAATGGTTGCAGTTCGAGGAAACATCCATCCCGTCCCCATCCCAAACTTCCAGTGGTGTTGTCCCTGCCTGCAGTCCACCCATCACTCCGTCTTCCATTGCCAGCTCTGTGGCACAGCGAGCAGTAACCCTTCGTCAACCCTCCCCTCAAACCGTTAGTGGGCCACGGTTCAACCTCAATGTTTGGAGGCACTTTTGGGCCCTTCCTACTGACCCCCGTGTGGTGCGGTGCTATGTGTGTGAGGGCCTGGTGCACAGTGGCAATGACCCAAAGCACCTGTCATCAATGGCCCTGACAACGGTGCCCAGCTTGCCCCCGGGCTACAGGGTGGTTCTTCTTCAGGCCCAGGGGATGGATGAGGTCCACACCGGGAAGAACATCACCACCACCATAAAGGCAGCTCTGAGGGAGTGGATGTCTGAGGTGGAAGGGTTTGTCCGTGGCTTCATGGTGACAGACACGGGAGCTAATATGTTGGGAGCCCTGAAAGAGGCATCCCTCCTGGGCCTGGTGTGCATGGCGCACAAGCTGCACCTCATGATGCGGGACTTGCTCAGGCTGGGGAGCAAGCCAAGGGACAGCTGGGACAAGGGAACCTTGTGGACGCGCAATCTGCTGGACAGCTGCCCTCACATCGCTTCCCACTTCTCCCTCAGCATAAACTCTTCCCACGCACTGTTTCAGAGGCAGGGGGAGGCAGGGGACCCAGAGCATCAACTCTTCCAGGACCTGCTCACCTGCTGGAACTCCACCTACCCCCCCCCAAATATAGAGCAACACGGTAATACTGCTATCAAACAAAAAAAAAAAAATTCCCGTGTACTGTAATGCCTCCACAATCAACAATAAAGCATGTAATATTGTCTCCAGAATTATTTATTCACCAATATATAAGGGGTATATTAAACAACTTGTATTTCAAATTATTTCTCTTAGCACATTCAAGAACTGTACCACATATTGCACTCCCCCTCAACCTCAATCATATAGGCATTTCAGACGTCCTGTAATTAATCTATTAAAGTGTCACGTGCTCCAAGTGCTATAATTATTACAATTAAAGTGCATTTACTGGTCGGGCATCCTATGACACTACTTTTCCTATACAGGGTTTAAATTGCCTTGTTCACAATTATAATATACAGTCACAATATAGGTGCAGTCCAAGAATAATTCCAGACACTGTGGGTGTCACAGCTCGTGGGTAGACCTATGTCCTTCCAATATGCGTTGTAAACTCTGTGACTGAGTTCTCTAACGGACGGTCCAGATCCTTGTAAGGTCCGTTTCCAAAGTTCTTTTTCAAAGAGCACAGTAGCTGGAAAAACATACATAGTCATAAAGAGTCCCTGAGTATCTAATGTTTATACTAATACATTCATGGTACAATATACTCACTCAGAGATTCTTGCAATTAACCTTCCATATCCCCTTCTAGTATTCCAATTACTTCCATCTGTATCTTGTTAGCTAGTAACCGTTTTATCCTCTGAATGTAATCCACGCCCCCATCGTATAGTTATTCTATCTTAAAGTGATATTATTCCCATAAGTAGTTATAAGAAACACGTATAGTCATTGGCTATATTCAAGCCATTAGGTATGAGAGTATTGAGTTTATATATCCAAAAGGTTTCTTTTTGGTGTAGTTCCCTAGTAGCAGTCATATATTCTCTCTTTCGAGTCTTGAACAGCACAGTAAATAACATCTCCATGTCACTATGTTTTCTCTCCAAATAATGTTGGACCATGGGTGCCTCTAATACGTTATTCTTTATTCTGGACTGATGTTCACCAAGCCTTGTTCTAATGGAGCGTGTGGTACTTCCTACATATAATAGACCACACGGGCATTTCAAAACATACACTACCCCCTCAGTGCCGCAGTTAACAAATTCATTTGTAGTCCTTAATCCTGACTGTTCCAAATCCTCTGTAGTCATTATTAGGGAGCATTGCTTACATCTCCCACATTTGTATACACCCCTCGGCAGTCCTATGTTTCTGATGCCAGTATCGTAGTTTAAATCCGAATGTATAATCTGATCTTTGATGTTCCGAGTCCTCCTGAAGGCTACCAATGGGGGAGTCTCACAGCCTGGGATATCATTGACAAGCGGCCAGTATTTCAAGATTGCCCTGCGGATGGCATTTGCTTTCTCACTATAGTCAAGAACACCCACGATACGGTCTCCGGTCGTTCGTACCTTCAGTCTAAGTAATTCTTCTCTGGTCATTTCGTCAGCACGTCGTCTTGCTTGCAATAACACCCTATCTGGGTAACCCCGTTGCTTCAGATGTTCTTGCAATATATTACTCTGGAGAACATAATCAGTGTTACTAGTAGAATTTCTTTTAAGTCGCAGGAATTGTCCAAAGGGTAAGTTGGCCACACAAAAATAACACAAGTCACTTCACATTAAAGAATCACCCCAAAAAATTGCTGTCAAAAGCACTTTATTTCTGTAACTGCTTTAGGTTACACAGTAGGAAGGCACCACAGAGCAGGAAAGCAGTGTACTACACAAAAATAACACAACTCACTTCACATTAGAGAATCACACAAACACAATTGCTGTCAAAAACGGTGAAGTGGGTTGTATTATTTTTTGTAGTACATTGCTATCATGCCCTGTTGTGCCCTCCTACTGTGTAACCTAAAGCTCTTCAAGAAATAAAGTGTTTTTGACAGGAATTGTGCTTTTGTGATTCTCTGATGTTAAGTGAGTTGTGTTATTTTTGTGTAAGATAGTGCTGCCATGCCCTTTGGTGTTCCCCCCTGCTGTGTAACCTAAAGCTGTTCAAGAAATAAAGTGTTTTTGACAGGAATTGTGCTTTGTGATTCTCTGATGTTAAGTGAGTTGTGTTATTTTTGTGTAAGATAGTGCTGCCATGCCCTTTGGTGTTCCCCCCTGCTGTGTAACCTAAAGCTGTTCAAGAAATAAAGTGTTTTTGACAGGAATCATGCTTTGTGATTCTCTGATGTTAAGTGAGTTGTGTTATTTTTCTGTGTGGGGGACTGCTGGTGTAATGTGTCATAATGCTTTGCCTACTTGTACTTTGGAAGGGAGAAAAAAAATTTAAAACTTTATTTTGTGTTGTTCTTGTTTTATTCTTTGTTGTGCAGTTGGTTCCCATCATAGGGAACAATGGGGCTGGCTGGCCAGCCATCTCTGTAGGTGGTGGGGGAATTTGAGGGAGGGTGTCTGTGGTTCAGGTGCTCTTTCACAGGGACCAGCTGGCACTCAGAAGTGTGCCCACCATTGTGGCACCCCTGGGCTGTGCAGAATTGCCCAGGGAAAGAGAGTTTAGAAGTTCCCAGCATAGGGAACAAAGGGAGAGGGCTGGCCTTTGCCAGCCTGTTCCTGGGGTTATGGGTGTGGGGCAGGTGGGGGTGGATTTGGGTCTGTGAGGGGCTAATGTGGGGATTTGGGTCTGTGTGTGGCAGCTGGGAGGGAATTGGGTTTGTGTGGGGCTGTAAGGGGTGGACTTTAGGGGCTGAGAGGACCTACTTGGGGAGGCCATGAAATGCCCCCCCCAAGTGGGAGCAGTCTGAGCCTTGGTGGGGGGTGGGAGGAAGGGTGGGAGAAGGGCCCCAGAGGGCTGGGGGGCATTTTGCATGCAAAATGCCACCCCTGGCAAGACAAGCCTTCCCCAGCTGTCAGTGGTAGAGAAAAGAGCACCTACTTGGGGAGGCCATGAAATGGCCCCCCCAAGTGGGAGCAGTCTGAGCCTGGGTGGGGGGTGGGGGGAAGGGTGGGAGAAGGGCCCCTGAAGGCTGGGGGGCATTTTGCATGCAAAATGCCACCCCTGGCAACACAAGCCTCCCCCAGCTGTCAGTGGTAGAGATTAGAGCACCTACTTGGGGAGGCCATGAAATGGCCCCCCCCAAGTGGGAGCAGGCTGAGCCTTGGTGGGGGGTGGGAGGAGGGGTGGGAGAAGGGCCCCTGAGGGTGAGGGGGCATTTTGCATGCAAAATGCCACCCCTGGCAAAGGAAGCCTGCTTCTTCATTTTTTCCCCATAGGAAATAATGAAGAAGATAAGTAGCAGCATGCTAACAATATGCTGCTCCTTCGCTTTCTTATGGGAGGATGGGGGGACCTGCTTTGGGGGGCCATAACATGGCCCCCCAAAGTCCAATCTGTCTGAAACTTGGGTGGTTGTTAGAGAAGGGTTAGAGGAAGGTCCCCACCAATTTTGGGCTTATTCGGTGGGAAAATGCCTCCCCCAGACGTCCGGGAAGACGGAGGCATTTTCCCATTGAAAAGCCGAATGAAAGCCGAAAGAATCCCGAAACGTTTCAGCTTTTTTCTTTCGGCTACCCGAAACGTTTCGGCATTCCCCGAAACGTTTCGGCATTCCCCGAAAGAAGCCGAAACACTTTTGTTTCGGCATTCTTTCGGCATTCTGAATGCCGAAACGCACATCCCTACTGTCGACAATGAACAGCAATGTTTGACCTACAAGGAGATAACACAAATACAATATTCAACAATAAGAATAAAGACAGAAGAAGAGCTGTCTCCTTGTTATGGATGGTTTCAATTAGACAGATCAGAGATCTTTTCAATTCGGACTGTTTAAAAGGAGGAATAAGAATGGAAAACTCAGAATTAGAAGAAGTGATATTACAAGAAGGCAAAAAAGAAATTTCAAAGATTTATAAAGTACTTCTAAAATGGCATACGGAGGATGAAATAGTAAAAGTCCAGATGGTGAAGTGGGCAGTAAATTTCAATAAAGAAATAACAATGGAGGCGTGGGAGCACCTGTGGAAAAACACATTGAAGATTTCAACTTGTACAAACATTAAAGAGAATGTATACAAAATGATATATAGATGGTATTTAACACCAAAGAAGATTGCGCTAGGAAACACTAACATGTCAGACAAATGTTGGAAATGTAAAAAGCACGAAGGGTCACTATATCATATGTGGTGGACTTGTGAGGTAGCTAAGCAATACTGGGGAGATATAATTGAAGCAATTAATGAAATTTTACAAATCCAAATAAATAAGAACCCAGAATTGTTGCTACTGAACTTTGGAATGGAAGGTGTTCCAGTGCAGTACAGAACATTGTTATTTTATATGACCACAGTGGCAAGACTTTTGTACGCGCAGAAATGGAAAATACAAGAAATACCAACTATAGAAGATTGGATTTATAAATTGCTGTACATGGCGGAGATGGACAAAATGACAAGAAAACTTAAAGATCTTGATCCAGGACAATTTATTGCTGATTGGGGGAAATTGAAACAATATTTAGAAAAAAAATGGGATGTGAAGGGAGAACTGTGGCAGTTTGAGAACTACTAAAATGTGATGTTGTAAATAGAAGAGATAAGCGACTTTACCATTAAGGGGGAATTTAATTATTATAATCTAAGCTAGTATTATGTTTAAGCAAATCTTATTTAGAATATAGAGTTTAATCAAGGAAGAGTAAAATGGATACATTGGTGGATTAGTGATTTTAATATAGTATATATATAAAACAATTTGAATATGCTTAGAGTAAGAGATATTACGATATATGTGTTATAGAAGAATATAAGTGAAGTCAAGTTAAGTAATAAGAAGGGTTAAGGGTTGGAAAGCTGTTGGAAGTCGATAAGGAGGGGGGAGGAAAGGGTGGGGGTTAGAGTAAATTAGATATGATGGGAATGTATGTATTAAACATGAAATATAAACTCACCAATATTTTTTTTTAAAAAAAGGTCAACCTCAACCTACTGGGGCACCCTCCCATGGACCTGGACCTACCTGGGCTCTGAGCAACTCTGGGGTTGTAGCCAGCCCAGCTCGTCCACAGCGGGCTCAAGACTCCCTCAGTTCTCGGGGCTGCTTCCATGGCTAGTGACCCTTTGCCCTCCTCTTCCAGACAAGTTCCCATTCCCTCTTCCCACCTCTCCCTCTCCGGATGCTGCACAAACGACCACTCCCCACAACTTGTCCTGCCCATCCCATCCTTCCTGTGAAAGCAGGGTGGTTGTTTTCTGATGGGCACAAGGGGCAGTTCAGGAGCTGTTGCTGGTGTTAGTGTGGCACCACATGGTACCCCCCCCTTTCCATGGGCACCTGCTGCCCCGCTGAGCAGGGGGGAATGGGTCCCTCACCCTCACACCTTTTCCGTGAAGGCCGGATGGTGGGTGCTGTATGCTGCTTCGGCTTTTGGCCACGAGGGACAGATCAACTGCTGTTGCACATAAAATTGCACGTCACAGTGGCCCCTGCCAACAGCAGTGGCAGTCCCCTCTGGACAGGGGTGAATGGGTAATGCCACCATGACCGGTCACATCCTTTCCATGAAGGCAGGAAGGTGAGTGATGCTGGTGACAGCCTCCACTGTGACACAGGGGGAGCGGACAAGCCTCTGCCACAGCAGTGTGCGCACTCCTTCAGGGTGGATGAAGGGTCCCTCCATCCCGGTCCTGCTGCGCAATGCGGCCTGGAAGCCTCGGGCTCAGCCCTCCTCTCCCACACAAGTACATGGTCCGTCTTCTCACCTCACCCTCTCCAGAACACTCAGTCCCCTTCCAACGACCTCTCCAGTCCTGTCCTATTCCATCCTTTCCACAAAGGCAAGAAGGTGGTTGATACTGGCTGTTTCCACAGAGTACCTCAGTAAGATCCTCAGAGGAGGCCTCTCAGCTGTTGGGATCTTCCGACATCACAGACCCTCTTTCGACCTGTCCCTCTCTGGAGTACTCCAACCACTCCAACGACATCTCTCTCTCCCATCCTTTCCGTGAAGGCAGGAAGGTGGATGCTGTTGACTGCCGCCACAGAGTAGCTCAGTGGAAGCTTCAGAGGAGGCCTCGCGGCTGTTGGTGGATCTTCCCACTTCCCCTCCAAATGACATCTCCTCTCTTCTGGCAAGGCAGGAAGGTGGGTGCTGTCGGCTGCTGCCGCACTGTTCCTCAGTGAGACCCTCGGGTGAGGACCCACAGTTGCTGGGGAATCAGGCCTCCATCCGAATGTCATGTCCTCTCCCACCCATGCCGGGAATGCCAGCATGCTCCTCTTTGGCCTGGTGGGCGGGCACATGGGGGGTGCTGCCAGCGAGCAGCCAGACCCCCTGCCCCCTAAAGAGGAGGTGGCTTGTCGCTGCCTCCCCATGCCTGCTAGGCCTGGCAGCCACCGTCATCACCCTCCTTCCGGCCTGCGCCAGGAATACCAGCGTTCTCCACTTTGGACTGGCAGTTGCAGGGGGATCTTCCCACGTACCCCTCCAAACGACATCTCCTCTCTCTCCATCCTTTCTGGCAAGGCAGGAAGGTGGGTACTGTTGGCTGCTGCTACATTGTTCCTCAGTGGGAACCTCGGGTGAGGACCCACGGTTGCTGGGGGATCAGGCCTCCATCCGAATGACATGTCCTCTCCCGCCCATGCCGGGAATGCCAGCACACTCCTCTTTGGCCTAGCAGGTGGGCTCATGGGGGGCTCCGCCAGCGAGCAGCCAGACCCCCTGCCCCCTAAAGGTGGCTCATCACTACCTCCCCATGCCTGCCAGGCCAGGCGGCTGCCATCAAAACTCACCTTATGTACACTGGGCCAACGTCAACCCGTGGCTCTAATTGTATCAAGTGGGAGTTCCCTGGGGGCCTTGGATTGGAGAGGGTATAATTCCAATGTCCCTTTTGCAATCTTGTCCAAACTTGGGTGATAGCTGTAGGAGAGCCTGCAAAACACTCCCCGGGAATATGGGTCCTCTAATTGCCACGGGGCTGTTCTGTGCCCCACGAACCGCGAATCGGTTCAGCAACGGTAAATGTTTGTTGCAGTTCGTGACCTCGGGATCATCATCGGCACCGAACCACGAACCGTAGAGTCATTAAGTTTTTTTGGTTTGTGCCCATGTCTTCTCATAACACCACTTTTTTTGGAGTAATACCATAAAATTATATATCAATGGAAAGATAATTTAATCAAGAATGTAATGCAATAACTTTTATGAAGGAATTTTTTTTAGAACAGTAGTTATAAAGAAGAAAATTGAAACACACAGAAAAAATGAGTTATACAACAATTCTCACCATGTCAGTTAATACTTAGTTGGGTAACCTTTTGCTTTAATTACGGCCTTACAACACCTTCCCATGGAGTGAACCAAGTTTTTTAGTTCTACAGCTGTTATAATGTGAAATCATGATTGAGTTATTGCTAATATTAATTGCGTTTTATTGCTGGTTTGCTTCTCACTAACCAGTTTCTTTAGTCGGCTCCATAGATTTTTGATGGGGTTAAGGTCTGGGGTATTCCCAGGCTATTCCAACAATGGAATATGATTATCTTGAAACCACTTTTTGCACACAGCAGCAACGTGACATGGAGCTGAATCTTGTTGAAATATAAATGCTTCATTATCTTGGAAAATATCACTTGTGGAAGGCTTCAGTTTGAGCTCAAGTATTTCATTTATGTATTTTTGGGCATTTATATTGCCATTTATCACGCAAATTCTGCCCACACCTTTTGATGTCATACAATGCCATATCATAACACTGGGTGTTTCACGGTAGGTGTAATACAATCAGGATGCAAATCTTCTCCAGATCTTCTCCAATTCTTCTTCTCACGTATTTTATGCCATCGCTACCAAAGAGGGAGATTTGGTTTCATCATTCCAAATAACACTGTCCCATTGTTCTGCTGTCCAGTTAACATGGGTTTTAGCCCAGTTTAATCTTTTCAACCTTTTTTTGACAGATAACAATGGGTTTTTTCATGGAATTCTAGCATTATGACCAAATTCCTCCAGTCTGTGCCGAACAGTCCTTGTACTCAACTTCACATTGAATTGCGCCATTTCGTTCTGTATGATTTTCGTTCTGCATGATTTTCTTCTGTCTCCTAGGCTCAGTCTCTCAATTCTTCTATCATCCCTTCCTTCTGTGCACCTTTTCCTGCCTTTACCAGTCTGGTTTTGTAGTGACTGAGTTGCCTTATACCTCTTCAAAAATTTAGAAATGCCACCTTTGGTTAAGTTCCCACCAATTTTTCTTCTAATTTCTTCATAACTGTAGCCTTGTTCACTTAATAGTACTATTTTACATTGCTTTCTGGGTGACCAGTCAACTCTTTGTGCCATTTCTTTAATTTTATTATGTTTTACAAACTCACTAAATGAAAGAACACAAAACAAACAAACCAACTTGATAGCAATCACATAACACACTGACAAATAACCTCCTCTCGGCTCCAATACATGACATCAATAGCTGAATCCTACTGTGACCTGATTGGCTCATTGCCAAAACAAGGTGACACCTGATTGGCTCTCTAAAGACTCATGCTCATTGGCTACATTCAAATGAAGGAAAGCTATGTCATATCAACCTAAGCAAGTTGTGCTTCCTTTTCCTGGTTATTTGGCTATAACATTTGATAGAATACAGATAATTGAACAAACTTTGTTGCATTACATTCTTGATTAAATTATCTTTCCATTGATATATAATTTTATGGTATTACTCCAAAAAAAGTGGTGTTGTGAGCCATCAAACCTTAAAAATGCACTTTTTCCAAAAGTTTCCACAATTTTGGCCACTAGTGTAATTTATCTGATGAGCAGGGCTGGCTGTGCTCCCAGCAACTACAACAAAACAGTGGCATCATATGACTGGTGCAGCCAGCCATGATTGATGATGCCTTCTGCAAACTTATTAGTGATAGGAACACTGCCCTGCACTATTGATGCTACATCTATATCATGAAGCAGTCAGGATTATATGCCATACCATGTACCTTCACCGTACCTTGTATGCCAGCCAGCTTGTGGCAGAACTGATATGAACTTCTCAGCCTGCAACCTGGATGTTTCATGTCATGTTCTGAGATGATGGATAGGTTGCTTCCTAATAACTGGGAGGATAGGGGCTGGGGTTACTATGATCCAAGGATGCCTTGAGTGTTGGAAATTAGGCCCTTCCTTGTTCTGTTACTTGGTGGCAAACAGAAACAGGCACCCAGGAGTAAAGCTGGCTTCCCACCAGTGGGATTGGTGATATAGTGCATGAAGAGCAACATCTGATCCAGTATTTCTGGTATTTTTATCAAGCTGCAAAACGTCTTCTCAGAAAGGTGACCGCTGGAGTTGCAAACTCAGGATCTGGGAAATTCCTGGAGATATGGGGATGTGCCTGTGCAGGGGGGAATTTGGGAATGGATTTCACTTAGAATCTATGGTCTGTACTAGAGTCTGCCTTCTGAAGCCTCCATTTGCTCCAGGGGAACTGATTTCTGTAGTCTGGAGATCAGTTGTAATTCCAGCAGAACTCTTGGTCCCATGCTAGATCCAAACTTTCTCCTCCGAGAAAGAGAATCTTTTCACATCCTCATCTTGCTCCTGATCTTGTTAGAAGTGAAAGCTCATTTATTTGGTCCATTTTTTGTCTGGTATATTATGCACTCTTGCCAGTGTTGGATTTCTTTCCAACATTAGTTATCCTCACAGTCCCCACCCCCACTCCCACTGGAAAAAGAGTTCTGATTAGAAGAAAGACCCTCTGAAAATGATCACCTCATTGCATGTGCCATTTGTTTTGCACGATTGTTAAATCACTAAAATGACCAGTTGTCCATACCCTACTTGAATCCCTCCTCCCATCCGCTAGCATTGCATCATTTTTTTTTTTTTTTGCATACTACTAGTTCTGTACAACCAGGCTCCCTGCATCCCTCTTGCCTGCTTTTGGTCATCCAGCCTTGCCAAGTGCCAAAGCACCATGCCCTTCAGAGCCATGCACACTAAGTCTCAATCTTCAGGAGCTCTGCCTGCCTGGCAAGCCCCTAAGTGTAGCAGTGGATCCCCATTTGACATAGTATAAGGCCAAATGGGGAGGAGGACGATGACATAGCCCATGCATTAAGAGTTAGAGAATCACAACCTCTGCTTCTCGCAGAACATTCCCTGCTGTCTGCTTCTGGGTATGTGGATACACCAGCTCTAGTTACCCTCAGACAACAAATGCAAACATGATATATGCATTTCCTATTACTATAAATTCCTGTTCAAGAGGCAGTGAAAGAAGGTAAACAATTATGCTAAGCATCAGCGTTTAAGGTACAACTTCTCATCAAGGGCAGATACCGTAAGATCCCTTGGGCAGAGAGACTATGCCCATGCAATAGTGGTGAGACAGAGACGACAGCCCATATGTTCTTTTGCTATTATTTCTATAATGTGATCCGCGCTGTGCATATCCTTCTGTTACTGGAGCGTTCTACAGACACTTCTGAGTTGGTTAACATAAATAGGCTTCTGTCTGATGAAAGTACGGGGACCACTCAGCAGGTAGCCAAGTTTTGCCCCCAAGCAATTAAACTTCGATCTTCTCACATCTTGCCTGTCAATGTTGATGAAGAATTGATTGTAATATCTAACACGTCATCTTAGCCATACTTTGTCTGAGTTGTGCAAACCCTTATCTCCACTTATAGTAAGTCCTGGTTTAACATGTTAGATGTTAGTTGGCATATTCTGGACTTTTAGTAGCATTGCACTAGTATGTTTTAGTTTTCGATTGGTCCTGATGGACTTCTTTTAATTTTGCAAGTTAGTGTTTGTTATGAAATTATGTATCCACATATAGACCTGTTACACTCTTGCTGTATTTTATATATGCTGTATTCTGGTCACTTTTATCTCATTCCTCTCTGGTCACTGACTGTAATAAAGAAAGATTGATTGCTTGATACAACTTCAAATGAGCATTCAGATTGATATATCATAGACAGAGACTAGAAAGGACTAAGGGCAGTGTTCCAGAGCTGTCTACAAGACGATTTGTGCAAACACAATGGTCTATATTCTAAAAGGAAGATAAAGCAAAAGATTTTAATGCCAGAGGAGAAAATATTATCTTTCAAAACCCCTATAAGCCACAGTGCTGCTGCTATACAAATGACTTATAGCATCATGTATTAAGGTCACAGTGCTGAAATGTCGGGAACTTGACCCAAAGACAAAACTCCAGTATAGTATAGGTAAAGGTAAAGGTAGTCCCCTGTGCAAGCACCGAGTCGTTACTGACCCAAGGGGGGATATCGCATCACGACATTTTCTTGGCAGACTTTTTACGGGGTGGTTTGCCATTGCCTTCCCCAGTCATCTACACCTTACCCCCCGAAAACTGGGTACTCATTTTACCGACCTCAGAAGGATGGAATACTATATGCTAGTATAAACTATACCTATGTGGGTCTGTTGGGCTAAATCAGGAATAAAATTTGCAAGACAAATTTATTTGAACAGAACATCTTTAACTCAAAATCTTCCACCATGTAAAGCAATACAGAAAAGTTTCATATCACCAAATACATAGATATCCATAGTTAACAGAAATATGCAACAAGTCATCTCTTGGAATTCAATTTAAGAACCATCCCTTGCTTACAAAACTTAGCAGTGAGCCACATGAACTTCCCCTTCAGCCCACCAAGGTGCTGGGTTCATCCAGTTCCTCTTGCAAAAGTAATTCAGTTCCAGCAAAGAGAATAACGCTGCAACCAAACTACACTCTGTAGTTTGAAAGAAATAACCCTACAATAACAGTGTAATTATCACAGCAATACCAATATACTAAATTTAATCCCTCTCCTTTTCACATACATTTTCACAACTATCTTATCTAAAGTGATAACAGCAAAAAAGATCTTATCCTGATCGCCAGCAAACAAGCTGAGAAAACTGACTTCCTCTTTCTGGGTAACTTTCCATTCATTGACTTTATGGACAAACCAACTAGTTCTTGGTAAGGTAATGAACTAGCACTGTGGGTGGGAGTGGAGAGGGAAACATGCAGGAATAAAGGATGGGAAAGAATGCCAGTGGATTCTAGCAGTGATCTGTAATCTACCACCTTGCTTCATGGCTTAATTTCTATAAAAAGAGATACCAGGATTCAAGTCTTCCTGGAATTACTACCCACTGATGAGGTAGCCTCTCTTTAGTCTTTGAAGTGTAGAATCTTTTTGTAATTGCTCGGTGATGTGGAAATATGTTCAGAGGCACATTCATCTTCAAATATTCCATGATTAGTCCATAACATTAAAAAAATAAAGATGGTGTGGTTGAGCACTGCTGACTCCTGGCACAAATGATCTCCTATGTCAACTCAGAGTGTCAGGTTCAGCAGGAGATAAAATGCTGAGTTGTAATTGGAGAGGAAGACTGGTAATGGCAGAGGAGACAGACTTGCCGGGTTTTATCTTCCATCCCAAGCAAGTAACATACTATAGGCGCAGAAATTAAAACTGATTTGAACTTCTGCAATTATAGCAGACCCTTATGAACAGGCTGTAGGATTTATAAATAGGAATGTAAGTCCATTTACATTTTTAAATTATAAATGCATATTTGTATTGCCTACTCCACCACCAATCACTTTGAAATGAGCCAGAATAACAACTCTAGGAGAGAGAAAATGGGGACAGAAGTGATGGGGGAGTTTGTTTTCTTTCGGCTACTTTATCTCATTTTATTTCAATGAGAACAGTAAAAAATGTTGAGAATAAGTGAAACCAACTGTTAGGCATCAGTCCAAATGGTTCACATAGAATCCCAAAGTAGTTTATAACTTTCTTTCAAATTCTACAAATAAAAGGTGCTGGCATAAAAAAAACACACTTTTTTCTTTGTAAAAATTATGCATTGAACTCTTTGGCAGGAATTAAAGTTTTGCATTCTATGATTTCCTAGAGAGACAATGTTCCAAGATTCTTTAGAAGAGGCATCAAACTGAAGTCTACTTTTTGCCATTAAAGATTCCAACATGCTTTTGTTGTTGTTGCAAAAGTAACATGGTTAGTCAGGTGCCTGAGGAAAATTCCAAATCTACCATCATTTCCGCAGTCCTTTCTGTGGCATTTTGAATTACAATTGGCTCTAGAACTACACTAATTTTTTCCTAGCCATATTTTTGTGGCAAGAAAATCTACATTTGGTACCTGGAAAACAATAGTCAAAATATCATGAACATATCCCTAAATCTTCTTTGTTGCTTGGATACACGTTGTAAAATGTTTTGAGCTTTGAAGAGCAAAACAGTCACATGACAAACTGCTTTTGAATGACCCAATTTTGAATAACCCAAGCTGTTTATTTGCATTTCAGCTGTGTGAAAACTAGGATGTTAACACAGAGCTCACTGAGTCTTGCAAAGGGCTTCTCAGCTCATCCAATGCCAGAGAGAGAAGCTGAAAGCTGCATGCTACTTATCACTTCAGGATACCCCTATGCCAAACCAACTAGTCATGGGAGAGAGCTCATATTCTAATGGATGGGTGAGATAAGCAACAGTGGATGCCATACAGAGATGCTTAGGTAGCTAGTGCTCAAGTTTTAGGTAGGCAGTTTTATTATTTAGCAATATTTTATTATTTAGCAATAATTGCTTCCCATATTATTACAGAGAGGATGCAAGATTGACTCTATGGACTCCAAGTGAAGGTATTATCTTGGAATGTAGCAAGTTGGAATTCTAGAGTCCAAACACAAGAGGTGGAATCCTTTTTCAAAAAAAAAATATATTGCTTCAGGAAACATGGTCAACAAACAAAATCTGTTTAACAGGTTATGTAGCTTTTTCCATTAAAGCTCAATCAGGTAAAAATGGTGGGAATCCTAAAGCGGTCTGGCCTGTTTATTTTCTAACAAAATAGAATGTATCTCAATAGAACAGAAGGAATCTTCTTCATCGGCCCTAGCTGTGTATATAAAATTTAGCAATGATTCCCTCATATTAGTAAATCAGTTTATTTACCACCTGTCAGAGATAAAAACACTATTTTGAGTAATTGGAGGAAGCCAAGGGTCTTAATAGAAAAATTAGTAACATCTGATCCCAACACTAAGTTGCTAATTGCTGGTGATTTTAATGCTAAAATTGGACCTAATGATGAGCAATTACTGAAGGCTGGAGGGATGAATGGCTCTGAAATTGATGAGATGGGATTTTTTTACCATTATGATAAGGAGTGCTTGGATATGAAGATAAATGCAGTGGAGCTGAGTTTGTTAGATTTTGTTATAAAAGAAAGATTGGTGATATTGAATAGACACAGGAACATAGATGACAGGGAAGAATTTATGTGTGTTTCTTTCAGATGAACCAGTCTGACTGACTATTTTCTTGTTTCACCAGACTTGGTTCCTTGGGTGAGCAGTTTGCAAGTAGAGATCTTTTATGGTACTGCCCATTTGCCTTTAGCCCTTACTATAAAGGGGGATCTTGTTGAATTCTTGGCTTTAGAGCATGAAGTTCTGTGTGACAATGAAACCATTTTGCTGGTCTTCATCAATTAATGCTCTTATTCCGACGCAAGGAGGGAATCCCAACCCTTTGTCGTCAAGTGTCAACGCACACGCATGGGTTACAAACTTAAATAGTTTTGTTTAACTTCTTCATACACGTAAGGAATCTCTACTCACAATTCTTCTAAATAATGAAAGGAGAGAGTTCATCTTTCATGCATAAAGGCACTTGATGGAGCTTTGTAGACCCAATGAATGTGGTGAAAAAAGAGAGATGACTTGCTCCTCTCCCTGCTGAGGTGTGAATGAACAAAAAAGGAAATGGCCTTAACAAGTTTTGGCGAGCTTTGAATGCCCTGGGAACTGAACTACAACTCCCAAGATGCACTTATCTTAAAACTATAGGCATACATTCTAGCCTGGTACATATCAATATAGTCAGCTTGCTGCTGGAACAGTACAGCTCTTATGCCTTCTCTTAGTTGTAGAAGTGTTACAGATGAGCTATATAAAATAGTATTAACACCTCTATAGAAATATTGGTTAAACTACTGTATTCTTTAAAACCTATCTTTTCTAGAACATCCTGCTCAGCTAACAATTTAGACTTTTGTAACAATTGGTTTGATAATGAAAGTACGCATTTGAACAAGCTTATTCAGTGTCAACATAGGAAGTTTAGAGTGTTATGATGACCTGCAGGCCCTTGTTTAAAGTATGATTTTAGGATCATGATTAGGATTTTAAAAAAACATAAGGCAATGTTAGAAGGGTGGAACATGTTGATTATAAGGAGTAATAATCGAAAGAAAATCTGGTCATTGGTAAAACCTTAGTTTAGCATTAAAATAATAGCTCCCTTCTGTTTTCCTGCCAAAGACTAGGAACTTAATTTTTCTAAACTTTATTCTTCATCAGCACTTGTTAATTATATGGAAGAAAATCCTGAGCAATTACCCCCAAGATTTTGCTTGCAGAAATTGAAGAACTCCTTGGCAAAATGAAAAAGCGCCTGGTCCAGATTTCATCCCTACCAAGCTGTACCAGCATAAAATTGCTTGGTGGAGCTCGAATTTGGCTACAGTTTTCTCAGTGATAAATGAAACTGGTATAATTCCAAGTGGAAGAAAACAAGCTGTTATAGTCCCTATTCATAAAAAAGATGATGGGTCAAATCCCACCAATTATTGTCCAATTAGCTTTTTGTCTTCATTAGGAAAACTTTATGATTCCTTGCTAATACTAAAGTTATTAGAGTGCGTGACTTCTGAAAAGATTCTGGGTCCCAGCAAGAGCAGCCAAAGAAGGTGGTTTTACTTTTGTAGTACAGGTGCAAGATGGTGATAGTCAGGGCTTTTTTTTTTTGTTGGAACATGGAGGAATGCCATTCCAGCACCTCTTGGTGCCAGAAGCTGGAGGAGGTGGTGGCAGTGGACGGGCACCTGTGTGGCCTCCCTGCCGAGCCTGCCAAGCAGCCTCTCCATCCCAGTGCTGGGAGCTGGAGGAAGTAGTGGTGGTGGGTGAGCACCCACGCGGCCTCCCCACTGGGCCTATCAAGCAGCCTCTCCATCTCAGCGTCAGGAGCTGGAGGAGGCAGAGGCAGCAGCGGGCGGGTGCCTGCGCAGCTTCCCTGCTGGGCCCACCAAGCAGCCTCTCTGTCCTGGCACTGGGAGCTGGGAGAGGCAGTGGTGGCAGTGGGCAGGTGCCTGCTGGGACTCCCCACCAGGCCTACCGAGAAGCCTCTCCATTCTGGCGCTGGGAGCTACAGGAGGCAGCAGCAGTGGGTGGCGCCCCTGCAGCCTCTCTACTAGGCCTGCCGAGCAGCCTCTCTGTCCTGGTGCTGGGAGTTGGAGGAGGCAGCGGTGGTGGGTGGACAGCTGAGGGTCATCTCTGCTGCGGCTCCGGGAGCCAGAGGAGGCGGCAGTGGCAGTGGGCAGGCGGCTGAGTGCAGGTGGGCAATCGGCTACATGGTGCGCCCTGGCCTCGGCTGGCTCGTGTCCTTTAAGTTTGCCAGCTCTAGGTAGGAAAATTCCTGAAGATTTGGAGGCTGGCACCTGGAGAGGGTGGAGTTTGAGGGTGTCTGCTTCCAGCTCCTGAAACTCAAGCTGTATTCCGCTCCCCCCCCCTCCCCATCAAGTCTGCCCTACATTATTACCTTGGTATAAAAGTTAAGGAAGTTAGGTTCTTGTTTCTTAACACTTTCAGTTCTGTATCCAACTTCTGGTTGTTTTCAAATTTCTGCAACCTATTCCCTATTGTATTGTTTATTGAATGCCCCATTCTGTTGATTGTATTGACTTACACTGTGAAATGTGCCTTGAGTCTCAGTGAGAAAGGCTGACTATAAAGCTTGCAAACAAAACAAAATAAATAGCAACCTTGCAAAGTTTTTAAGGCAAGAGATGTGCAGAGGTGGTTTGCCATTGCCTACCTTGCAAAACAACCCTGGAGGGATCACCTACTTAGCTTTCAAGATCTAAGATCAGGCTAGCCAGGGTTGTCCTGTTCTGGGCTCAGGTAGTATACTGCCCCTATATGTGGAGTATCCGGTTAACTCTTATGCTAAAATAAGTGAACAGCCTGTTCATCCACACTTTTCTCTAATCATTTTTAAAGTCTCTAATAGCGATAGGCACGCATTACGAACTTCAAAAACCTATGAAAGTGGAAATCACGCGATTGCGATCCAGCGGCTCGTGATTGTTCATGGCCAATGAACCAGCATTCGGAAGAAGGTTGGTTCAGTGCATTTGGCCGCGGTATGGGAAGCCAGACACTCAGGTGCCAGCAATCAATTCCCCTGGCAACAGAGCCGAGGGAATGTCTGAACTCTGTCTGCGCTCCTTCTGTCACCCTGGAAACCTGAATAGAAGCCCAGCTTACCTTGATCAGCAGGTCTTCCTTCCAACCACAGAGCTGCAAAGCGGTTACACATTGGAAGAAGACACCCAGGGGAGGGAGGGGGAAGGGGGTGTTCTGTAGCCATGGGCACTCCAATCACATCCCTGCAAACCCTGATAGGCAGCTCTGACAGCCAAACACAGACCTCCTGCGTTGCTCAATGGGACCTGTGCTTATAAATAGCAGTGGGCTCCCAGGCTGGGTTTCACTTTCAGTGAGCAGTGGAGTGGGACAGAGCTCTTGCTTGCCACTTGCTGGCCTTTGGGGAGAGAGACTAACTCAGCTTGGATTTGGGGGATAGGGCTGCTGTGTCCTATCTCCTCTGGTTCCAGGGCTTCTGTCTGGCTCTGGGGCCAAGCTCAGTGGGCACCTCGGCTGAGGGCTCACATTGATTATTGATCATTGCCTGATCGGGTCAGGTCTGTGGGAGTGGTGGCTAGGGCTCTAGTCCCTCCTTCCCTCTGGTGCCAGGGCTGCTGCCAGGCCCTGGGGCCAAGCTCAGTGGGTACCTCAGCTGAGGGCTCACATAAGTGTCTGATCTGTTCAGGTCTGTGGGAGTGGTGGGCTAGGGCTCTAGTCCCTCCCTCCCTCTGGTGCCAGGGCTGCTTCCAGGCCCTGGGGTCAAGCTCAGTGGGCACCTCAGCTGAGGGCTCACATTGATTATTATTAACCAGTGCCTGTTCTGTTCAGGTCTGTGGGAGTGGTGAGCTAGGGCTCTAGTCCCTCCCTCCCTCTGGTGCCAGGGCTGCTGCCAGGCCCTGAGGCCAAGCTCAGTGGTCACCTCAGCTGAGAGCTCACACAGTGTTATTAGTGCCTGATCTGTTCAGGTCTGTGGGAGTGGTGGGCTAGGGCTCTAGTCCCTCCCTCCCTCTGGTTCTAGGGCTGCTACCAGGCCCTGGGGCCAAGCTCAGTGGTCACCTTGGCTGATGGCTCACATTGATTATTATTAATCAGTGCCTGATTGGGTCAGATCGGTGGGCATGGTGGGCTAGGGCTGTAGTCCCTCCCTCCCTCTGGTGCCAGGGCTGCTGCCAGGCCCTGGGGCCAAGCTCATTGGGCACCGTGGTGGAGGGCACACAAAGCCATCTCCTTTCCTGTCCTTCTTAACTCTAGTTTGGTGGCACAATGAGTCTTCCTCTTGTGTTGGCTGCCAAGGGTGGTTGTGGGGTGAAGTGCGATGGCAGTCCTCCATCGGCAATGGGTGGGGAGGTGAACAAACTTGAATTGCAGGAGCACTCCTGGGAGGCCGCCATGCCCTGTGCGATGATATCACTTCTTGGAAGTGTCATCACTGCATGGTTCTGGGTACCACAGGACTACCTCCTGCCGGGAGTTTCCTTGGGTGCTGGTAACCCACGCTACTCCACTGAGTTCCACTACCTCTTTCCACAGAAAAAAAGCCCTGATGCTAGCCATCTGAAATATATATTCAGTCACAAATGTGCAGTCATAGAGAAAACAAAAATTCTTATGCTAAGTATCTCCTTATAGTAAGGGTTGGCAAAGTCTCCAAGTGCTGTTTTCACAGCAACTCCAAGTACATTTATTCATAAGTAAATTATGGTTATTTGAATGGAACTAAACTTCAATAAGGGAAGGAAGGTGGCATGGTATAGCCCTATCTTGCCAGATCTTGGAACCTAACCAGGATCAGTAATTGGATGGGTGACCACCGAGGAAGACTATGCAGAGGAAGACAATGGAAACTCACCTTTGCTTCTAACTTGCCTTGAAAGCTGCTTGATAGGGTTGCCATAAATTGGTTGTGACTTGATGGCACATACATACATATAAAATTTCAATAAAGAGTGTTTAGGACAGTGGTCATTGACACAACTCACACAGGATAGGTTGTCCTTGTTTGTAGAGAAGGAACTGCAACACTCTTAAATACAAATGACATGTCCAACTTCATACAGGCCATGTGACAAAAACAGACTACGGGAGTACTTTTTGTGAGTTCCAGTCCACATGGCCTGACCACAAACTTCATTAAAGAAAACTTTTAAACCAGTTATAGAAGTTGGAGAGGAAATGGTGGAATTTCAGCAACAATGGGACATGTGTTCACTGAACATAGTGTTTTAATGGTACTGCTATTCCTCATAGGTCTCTCATCATTTATATTTAATAGGTTTTAATGTTTATTTTTACCTATTTGTCTATAAAAATCCCTAACTGTAAGGGCAAATTGTTAGGCATAATTTTCTTATGATGTTCATGTTACAAGTTCAAGCATTACTGCATCAAAGGAAAAATACAGGCATTCTGATCAGGATGAGGCCTGGAATGTTTATATTCAAGTGAGCAGAAGGGAAAATGAGGACTCTATGAAGGGAGTGACTCAGACAGTTATTAAGAAGATCCTGCTTTCTTACAAACTAGATCTTACCAGCTCATTAAGGAGGTATTTCTCCTCCTGCTTTAATTAATATCTTGTCTCTTCCTTCCGAAATCCTTAATCACAGAGTGAAATCATACTGGAAATATTGCCCTGAAGTGAACATTGGCATTTTCTCAAGATATTGTACCCATATATATTTTAATAGCAGTAATTAGAAACTACTCTGCCAGCTTATAGAGTTGCTTTTCATTTCTGGCTGTCTGCCAATTTGTCTCTCTCCCTACCTAATGAATGGCAACATTTGTGTACAAGAGATCTGAACTTCATTTTAAAAATACTCCCAATGAAATTGGTCGTCACTGGTAATTAACTAAAAAACAATTTACATATCAGTATGTGTGTGTGTATATATTTTTTTCCTGTGTAATAGATAGAAAATAATCTATTTCCTATTCCTTGGCAACCAGTTTTTCACTACTTAAAGGATTATAGTTGTCCAATACCTTCCAGAGCCAGATTTCTGAAGCAAATAACAATCTCAACAATCTCAGATTTCACATTTTGTTTCCCTATGTGATTCCTTGATATCTCATGATTCCAGGTAATTAAATATTTTATTTATGTTATGCTATATGTAATTTTCAGGTTTTCATTATTATACTGATGTTGTTGGTAATTTCTAAACAGCTATTAGTTACCTCAAATTGGCATTAAAAGTGCTCTGTGATTTTTTTAAAAAAAACACTGTAAATGTTAGGGTTGTTATGGGTGAGGGGGTGAGGATTTCTTTTTCTAAAATTTTCTTTTTTACATAGAGCAGTTGGTTCCGCTTATTCTCATTTCCTCTTTCAAAATGATTTCTCTAATTTATTTTGGAGGGTTCTTTTTAAAAATCATGTAATAGTATAATTTCTGTTTATACCATACAATAGTGCTCTGTGTGTCCTTTTGTAACTTCAGCCCTTTCAGCCTTACTACTTCACAGGGGGGTTGTGAGAATGCAAATGGAGACAGTGTGGTGTATTCATTAAGATGTCAAACTGGATTGACTCCCACCACTGCCATGCTGACCTTGGGTCAGTCACACACTTTCAGCCTAACCAAACGTACAAGGTTGTTGGGACGATAAAATGGAGGAAAAGTGATCAACGTAAGTTGCTGGCAGAAAGGCAGCAGTGAGAAGGTGGGTGTAAAATATCCCATCCTTTACATAATTGGGGGTGGGGTTAAGAACTTTCCTGAGCTATCAGAGACAATGTGGTGCAGCAGCTGGAAGACATCATTTCTTTGCGATGTAATCAAATCTTCCCCTTCACAAAAAGGAATTGTTTTGATACTGACAATAATTCCTTTAAAGAAGGAATTTGATAATTCCTTTAAAGAAGAATAAAAATAGATTGCTGGATTTCAGGGAGAAATTCAGCAAAAAATTTAAGAAAATTCCTCTTAACAACTCTAGTGAATTTCTGCCTAATAGAATAGGAGGGATGATTTTTGCCAATTCTTTCCTCACATGGTAGATCTCCAGTTCACTCCTTGTTCTGTTCCCAATGGTCTGTTGTTTCCAGAACCAACACTATCGAGAGTATTTTGGTTTACAAGGTGGCAAGGAAGTGCCTTTGGAGAGTGTTTTGGGCTGCAGGGCAGCAAGGAAGTTCCTTACAAGGAAACAAGCAAGTCCCTTTCTGTGGACAGAAATTCCATTCCATCAGTGGCATTTTACTGTGGGATCCATTCAATAGTGATTTCTAGCTCTTAAATCATGCTTTTAAATGTAAGACATCATGCCTCTGAAAACAATTCAGATGTTACATTTTTGCCTGGTACCATAAGTAAGTTACTTGATGTTTCATATCTGCTAAAAATATTGAATAAGTGACATGAAGGGATCATATGCATCAAAATTATTTGATCCTAAGTTCGCTTAAAGATACAGTTCTGGCCACAGTAAAAGTCCATACAATTATGGGCCAAACTACTTTGAGTTCCATGATTGGAATTCTTGACGTTTCTTCCATCCTCAAAGCAACCAGGGTAGTTGTGTGTAATCTGGATCAAAGCTGGATATCCATTCCCTTCTTTCCTATAAGTATACATACCCCTGGCTCAATTTACCTTTTTATGTCCCATATATTCTTGCTTCTTATCATTAGAAATGTTTTTCCTTTTCTATTCATGAAGCTATTCTCTTCGTCTTCTTTTAAAAAAAACACCTATCCAAACTTCACTAGGGCCCCATACTCCACTCCACCATTCATTGTCTATCTCTGATTGCCCATTTCCTATAGACCAGCGATGGCGAACCTATGGCATGCGTGCCACAGCTGGCACGCAGAGCCCTCTCTGTGGGCACGCAAGCCAAGTCGCCGATCGCTAGGTCCAGGACTCATCTGGGGGGGGGGACACCTGCAACGGCATTCCAGTAGCTCTGAGCAGAGATCACATGGGTTTTGGCCCTGCCCACGTGATTCCTTTTCCTCAAGGCTGCCTCCCCGCTGCCGGTCTCTTTAGCAGCAGGAAGCGGAGGCAGCAGCGAGGCTGCTTGGGCTGGCTTTCTAAAGAAGAGTAAGCTGCTTTGATTTAACTTGCTTTACTTTCAGTCATGGCTCTTGAGTGAGTGAGAGAGAGAGGGAGCTTGCAAGCAGGGCTGCTGGTCTAAAAAAGGGCAAACTGCTTTGATTTAACTTGCTTTACTTTCATTCATGGCTCCTGAGTGTGTGTGTGTGTGTGTGTGTGTGTGTGTGTGAGAGAGAGAGAGAGAGAGAGAGAGAGAGAGAGAGAGAGAGAGAGAGAGAGAGAGAGAGAGAGAGATGTTAATTAGTTGGGACAACTGTATGAGTTGTTTTTTCTTTTCTTTTTCTTTTTTGAAATTTTTTTTATTGGGTGAGTTAACATACAAATTAATTATTATACATTTTATTGCCCTACCTATTCCTGTTTCCCCCACCCACTCCCTCCCCCCTTTTCTTACTAGACTTCCAACAGCTTTCCAACCCATTATCTAATTGTATCTATTATTCTAACTAATACATTATCTAAAGAAAAAGAAAAGTATATTATTTTTACACTATTAACTTATTTTTACTTTCCAAATATTATTTCCATCGACAAAGACAACCTATCTCCCCCCTTAATAACTATCCAATGACCACACTTTCCCCCTTACATCACATTTCTTTTCCAAGTATCTTTTAAATTTCCCCCAGTCCGTAACAAATTCTTCTGAGACTTGTTCTCTTGTTTTCCTTATCAATTTATCCATCTCTGCCATGTACAGCAATTTCTGTATCCAATCTTCTGTTGTCGGTATCTCTTGTGTCTTCCATAATTGTGCATATAACATCCTTGCTGCGGTTATCATATAAACATTAGCGTTCTATCTTGGGTCACAAAATCTTCTAAACCCATACATAGCAATAACAATTCTGAGTTTTTATTCACTTTTTTCTGTAATATATCTGACATAACTTCAACCATATTCCCCCAAAATTGTTTTGCTTTTTCACAAAACCACCACATATGATAAAACAAATGTTTTTTACATTTCCAACATTTTTTTTTTACATTTCCAACATTTATCCGACATTTGGCTATTCCCAAAAGCTAATTTCTTTGGTGTTAAATACCATCTATGTATCATTTTATAAACATTCTCCCTTATATTAGTACATGTTGATATCTTTAATGTATTTCTCCACAAATGTTCCCATGCTTCCATTGTAATATCTTTGTTACAATTTATTGCCCACTTTACCATTTGCACTTTTACTACTTCATCTTCCATAAACCATTTTAACAAAATCTTATATATCTTAGATATCATTTTTTCCCCTTCTTGTAATAAACATTCTTCAAATTCTGTATTTTTTAATCTGAATCCTATTTTCCTACAATCTGAATCATACAAATCTTTAATTTGTCTGTACTGGAACCACCCATATTGGAATGGTAGCTCGTCATTTGCTTTAATTTTAATTGTTTTTTGCTCCATTCTCAAAATTTCTTTGTATGTCATCCACTCCTCGCCATTATACTCCATTTTAGGATTTACAACTTCCGCCAGTACAATCCACAATGGGGTTTCTTCATCTAAATATCTCTTATATTTTTGCCAAACCATAAATAAATTCCGTCTCACATAATGATGTAAAAACATAGCATCTGCTTTGACCTTATCATACCATAAATATGCATGCCATCCAAATATTTTATTGTATCCTTCCAAAGCTAGTAACTTATGATTCTTTAATAACATCCAAGCTTTCAACCACACTAAACAGATTGCTTTGTGGTAAAGTCGCAGGTTAGGTAATTGTAGTCCTCCTTGTTCCTTGGCATCATACAACACTTTCATTTTCACTCTAGGCTTCTTTCCTGCCCACACAAAATTTAATATCTTTCTTTGCCATTTTTCAAATTGCTTTTTGTCTCTTACTATTGGTATTGTTTGTAGTAGAAACATCCTTGGAAGTACATTCATTTTAATCACTGCAATACGGCCTAACCATGACAGATTTAAATTATTCCATTTCATCATATCCCTATCTATTTGTTGCCACAGTTTGTCATAGTTATTCTTAAATAAGTCAATATTCTTAGCAGTGAGTTCAATCCCTAAGTATTTTACTTTATGTACCACCTCACAGTTTGTTATCTCCATTAAATCTTGCTGTTTTTGCTTGGTCATATTTTTACATAACAGCTTAGATTTGCTTCTGTTGATCTAAAACCCAGCCACGTCACCAAATTCTTTTGTTTTGTTTAACAGCTTTGGCATGTTTTGCATTGGATCTTCAATTATAACCATCACGTCATCAGTAGGGGTGTGCAAAGCCAGACCGTTTTGGTATTTCTGTTTCAGTTATTACAGAAACAAGAAACCGTTTCGGTAATTGCGAATACTGAAATGGGAAGCTGTTTCAGTATTCATGATTCGGTAATTGTTTTGGTATTTTGGATTGTTTCAGTAATACATTTCAATGGAAAAAAGCCTCCCCAGGATTCCTGGAAGCCTGGGGGAGGCATTTTCCCACTGAATTAAGCCAAACTTGGTGTGGACCTTCATTTAACTCCTCTCTAACTTCCCCCCAAGTTTCAGGAAGATTGGACAGGTGCCCCTGTCCACGACTAAAAAGGGAAAGGTTTTTGCTTACTGCTGCTAATCTCCTATTATGTGCTTGCTGCTGCTGATCTCCATTATTTTCTATGGGGAAAAAATGAAGAGGCTTAGGGGTGGCATTTTGCATGCAAAATGCCCCCAACCCTCAGGGGCCCTTCTCCTACCTTTCCTCCCACCCCCCACCAAGGCTCAGCCTGCTCCCACTTGGGGGGCATTTTATGGCCTCCCAAAATAAGTGCTCTCCCCCCCACACACCTTTCTCCACTATTTCCAAGGTGGGAAATAACAGAGGCTTGTCTTGGCAGGGGTGGCATTTTGCATGCAAAATGCCCCCAACCCTCAGGGGCCCTTCTCCCACCTTTCCTCCCACCCCCCACCAAGTCTCAACCTGCTCCCACTTGGGGGGGGGCTTTCATGGCCTCCCAAAGTAGGTCCTCTCAGCCCCCAAAGTCCACCCCCTACAGCCCCACACATACCCAATTCCCCCCCCAGCAGCCACACACAGACCCAAATCCCCACATTAGCCCCTCACAGACCCAAATCCACCCCCAGCAGCCCCACACCCATAACCCCAGGAACAGGCCGGCCAGCCTTCCCCCTTTGTTCCCTATGCTGGGAACTTCTAAACTCTCTTTCCCAGGGCAATTCTGCACAGCCCAGGGGTGCCACAATGGTGGACACACTTCTGAGTGCCAGCTTGTCCCTGTGAAAGAGCACCTGAACCACAGACACCCTCCCCCTGACACCCCCACCACCTACAGAAATGGCTGGCCAGCCTGCCCCATTGTTCCCTATGCTGGGAACCAACCTCACATCAAAGAATGAAAAATGAATACACACACAATGAATCAAGTTTTAAAAAAATTATTTTCTCACTTTCAAAGTACAATTGGGCAAAGCATCATGGTACATCACATTAGCAGTGCCCCACACAAAAGGATAACACAATTCACTTCACATCAAATAATCTTTAAAAAAATACACTGTTATAAACACTAATACACTGTTATAAACGTTTCTGGAACTGCTTTAGGTTACACAGTAGGAGGGCACAACAGGGCATGAAAAAAGCATTCTAGACAGAATTCTAGACAGATTTAAAACAACTAACTTCAAATCAGAGCATCACCAAAACCACAAGACCTTTCCAAAACACTTTATTTCTTGAACAGCTTTGATTTACACAGCTGTAGGGCACAAAAGGGCATGATAGCAGCTCATTACACAAAAATAACACAACTCAATATCAGAACATCACCCCAAACACAATAACCGCTATAAACACTTTATTTATGGAAAAGATGTGGGTTACATAGCGGGAGGGCACAAAAGGGCATGAAAGCATTTCACCAGACAAAAGTAACACAACTCACTTCAGATCTGAGAATCACCAAAAACACAATTCCTGTCAAAAACACTTTGTTTCTTGAACAGATTTAGGTTACACAGTAGCAGGGCACACCAACAGGCATGACAACATTATCTTTGCCAGAAAATAACACAACTCACTTCACATCAAGTGGCACAACACAAATCCTGAAAAAGACAACTTATTTGCTTAACCCCTCTACACCTCCTCCAGAATAACAAAAAGCACACAGAGACATTTTTTCTTTCAAAATCTCTTTATTTCTTGGCACATGAGGCCATCTCCCATCCTGAGTCCCAAAACCAACACAATAGGGGGAAACCATTGCAACAAGGTCCAGCAGAACCAATGTCATTTCCTGCGGCTATGCTTTCAGTTCAGCCACACAAAGCTGGACCGGGCACTGCCATGGGCACTACTCAGTGGTATTTCCGGAGCAGTGTTGCAGAGGTTTTCCCCCACACACACACCAGCCTCAGCATCTACCTGGAAACATCTGTGAGACATCATCATCAGCTGGTGCCCATCCCCAACTCTCCCCCAACTGTCCCCCAACCCCCCCCCAAGCAAACCCAACAGTAACATTTCAACTTTTGTTTTGTTTTGTTTTTCTTTTTTTTTAACATTTCAACTTTGAAAAAACATTTAAAACATTCAAACAGCATTTAACATTTATACACTGCACATCAGCATCCCATTCCCTAATCCCCACCTAAGCAATCTCAATCTTAACCTATTTCTCCCTCCAGCGGCAATCAAAGTTTATGGGGCATTATTTTTCAGAATAAATTTGGTCCCACAGGGTCTGTCTCAGTACTGGGAGATGTTTTAAATTCCCTTTGGGGAGGGTATTCAAATTGCAGGGTGGATTCCCTTTGCCACTGGTACCTAACCACCCTCCTTCTACTGGCCGGTTTTAACTGCGTCTACAGGGTTTTATGCAGGGAAGAGAGCAATTCCAAAGGACAGGACTCGCAGAAGATGAAGGCCACAAGTTGGGCTCACCTCAGTCACTCTGGAAGTCCAGTCCTGAGAAATCGAAGAGGCGAGAGTTGACCTTCAGGAAGGTCAACTGCTTGACTCTCCATGGAAGAAAGTGAGAGCGATGTGGGCTGACAATGTCGCCCACATGAGAAAACATGCGCTCGCTCTCCACGCTCGTCGGAGGGCTTGAGAGCAGCCACTGCGCCTTGAGGGAGAGGTCCGGCCAGACCAACTCCTTCTGGGCCCAGTAGCTGAGCGGATCGGTGGAGGGCAACTCGCAGGGCTCCACAAGGTAGTCCCTGGCCACTGCCTCCGCCAAATCCTCTCTCATGTTCCTCACGATCCCAGAGGGGCTGAGGGCCCACCGGAGCATCTCCATCTCCATCGGCACTCCGGTGGTGGCTGCAGGGGGAGCTCACTCAGAGGGGGCGTGAGAGGGACCCACATGGCAGGGCCGCTCTCCCGTCCCCTCTGGTGACAGGTGTCCCCTCTTGGTCTGCCTGTTCCTCACCCAAGTACAGAGGGCGTCTCTGGCTTGGGTGAGGTTCCCGTTCCACTCGGCGAAAGTGCCCTTAATGCGCGGGTTACACATGGTCGCCAACATGTATGACTCGTTCTGAGTGAGAGGAGTTAGCCTGGCAACTCTGCCATGCTGCAGCCTTCTCTCCAGCACGCACACTGATGGAACGATGTCAGCACAAGGTGCGTCTCGGCCTGAAAAGGTGGCCAGATTCCTCTGGAGCGTGTGCACCAGGGGAATGATCAGACCCCTGGTCTGATGAGACCACCACAGTGAAGTCCTTGAAGGGCTTCAGGACCTCCACTGTCTGGGTGATGGTGAGCCAATCCTCCCGGCTGAACTCACCCACCTGACTCACACCACGGCTCTCGGAGAGCCACACATGGAGTGCAGCCTGCTTCTCCACCAAGCGCTCAAACATGGCACAGGTGGAGTTCCAGTGAGTGCTGATGTCAGCGATCAGTGCATGCTCCAGCACGCCTGTCCTGACCCGCTTCTGGCACAGTTTGTGAGTGGCTGTCACGCTGCGTGAGAATTGACTCGTGAGCCTCCGACATTTCTGGAGCAGTAACTGGAATTCACGTGTCCGGGGATCCTGGGGTTCCTTTGAGGAGCCCGCCCCAAGCGCATCTCTCACCACTAGGTGAAGCTTGTGGGCCGCACAGTAAATGCGCTCTTGACTCACTAGATCTGCTGCTGCCCTCATGTTGCTGCCACCGTCCATCACCATGCATCCCACGGTGGCGGGTCCCTGGCCTATCCACTCTCCCAACTGTCTCCTCAGGGTGGCAGCAATGTTCTTCGCCGTGTGCGACACGTCGAGAACCTCAGCATGAAGCAGGGCCTTGCAGTAGCCGGCCCGGCGGTCTCCCATCCTTCCCTGGCTAGCTGTAGGCACCTCCCCCCCACCCGGAACCGCCTAGGGTTCCCACCAGTGAGCAGTAAGCGACAGGTATGCTTGCTGCACACTTGGGCAGGTCCAGATGTCGGATATGAAGTGTACAGTTCTCCCGGCAACCCGGGACAGCTGTGCCTTCACATGGTCCCTGGCAGCCCTGTAAAACAAGGGCAACACCGATCTGCTCAACATCGTGCGAGCAGGGACGGCATACCAGGGAAAGAAATCGTGGAGCAGCCCTGAGAAGCTGAAGTCTTCAACTATGGAGAACGGTCTCCCATCCACAGCTACCATATTGACGATGTGGCGCGTGAGGCACCGGCTCGCCCTCTGGATCCCCTCTCTGGGCACACTAGGGCCCTGCTTACCAAGCATCTCCGGCAGAGAGGCTTGACGTCCCTGCCCTACAGGAACCCTTGCTGGGAGAGCACCAGATGAGCCTGCATTCTTCTGACTAGCTGGTGGCCGTGTGGTGCCACTTGAACTCTCCTCCCGAAGAAGCACTGCCTGGTGGTGCCTCTTCATGTGGGTCCTCATCCCAGATGCGGAGAGATGGTTCACATCTCTGTCACGGCTGACAAGCTGCCTACAATGCAGGCACTGGGCAACTCGGGGGTCCTCCGTTGTCTGGAAGTGCTTCCAGAGTTCGGAGGTAAAGGGCTGCCTACGCTTCACAGGAGAAGTGCTCACAGGCCCACCCTGAGACACCTCCTGTGAGGTGCTCTGGCCGGACACACCGTGTCCCACTCTCAGCCGGGCAGGTGGGGATGGACAAGGCTGAAGAGGCAGAGATGTGGGCTCTTCCACCACAGTCTCTGCCTCTTCCTCCTGCACCCTCTCCTCCTGCACAGCCGAGAGAGGCCTGCTGCTGGCCTCAGAGGAAACTGGGGTGGACTGCCCCACCGGGGGTCTCACGGGCAGTTCCTCCAACATCCTCCGGGTTCCTGAGGTGATTGTGAGGGATGGAAAAGTCACATGCCCCACGTCCATCCCAGGAGACAACACATGCTGCCCCTCCTCCAGCAGCTGGCTCGCAACCACTGGAGGGCTGCCCACGCTTCACCGGAGAAGCGCTCACAGGCCTGAGATACCTCCTGTGAGGTGCTCTGGCCGGACACACCGTGTCCCACTCTCGGCCGGGCAGGTGGGGATGGACGAGGCTGCCCCTCCTCCAGCAGCTGGCTCACAACCACTGGAGGAGGAGGAGCCTCAGCAGCAGGCCCCTGCCCAGTGCCAGCCCCTGCCTCAGACACCTGGGTTGGGGGTGGCCCTCCAGCAGCTGCCTCAGGAAAGAGAGCCTTGCGAACTCTCTTCCTGTAACCAGAAGCCAGGCTGGTGAACGGCAGCAGCGCGGGGGGGGGGGCCTCCTCCACTCAGATGGGGGGGCTGCCGCAGCAGTCCCCCTCTCCCTCCCCTCCTCCCGTCTAGATTTATATCTGGCCTTTCCCCTGGGGCCCCTCTCTGCTTTCCTATCTGCCATCTTTTCCCCTCACGGAAGCTACACTGACTACTCAGAAACCCAGGGAAAACAAAGGTTAACTTTGTTTTCAAGACCTATCTACCTGCTTCTAAATCTGTTCTTCTTGTGGCTCTATTACTTGGAGATGGACACTCAAATGTCTTTTTAAGCAACCCTATTTATGTTGGGTAACCTGAGCCTGCCAAACAGCAGAATTCCTCCGGAATTGAGCTGGCCCTAAACCCTAATAACAATTGAAAGCCTTATACACTAACAATACTAGTATACCCGGGCCGGCCTGGCTCCACCATGGGTGCCAGAGATGGGCAGTGGAACCCTAGTTATGGGGGCACTAACGGGAAGCCTATTAACAGCTATACCAATATGTATATATATATATAAATAGAAATCAAATATGACCTAGCTCTCACTAATGCTTGCCCTGCTGATCCCTATTTACTGTTTTAAACAAGCTACGCTTGGTTCCCTATCGATTAAGTTGAGGGCAATTAGCCACTGAATGCCTACAAACTTATTTAACAGGAAAAATGTTTCTGTGGTGTGTCTGTGTGGGGTGTGGATGTGGATGTGGTGTTCTGAAAATGTGCCTCCCCCCTCCCAAGCTAGCAAAAACCCACCCCTATGCCCACCCAAATGTAAACCCACAGACTCACTTACCTGTCCTGCAGTCCAGCAATGTTCAGGCAGACAGGCGTGCAGGCAGCTAGTCCTCTTCTCCTCCTCGAGGCTGTTAAGAAAGGTGGGATGTTAACACAGAGTCACAAATTGTACAACCCCTACAAGTCAAGGCCCAGATCTGTTTTGGGCCTGGACAGGCATAAAGCCACTGTGGAAAGCCAGGCCAGAGAGTTAAAAATCAGGAGACATGCAAGCAGTTGTCCCCCCCCCCCTCAGTAAACAAGCTCCCAGACAGTTTAGTTCCACTTCTTGCCCAGAAAGATGAAACAGGGAACAGCAATCCAAGCCATAAGAAAAGTGAGGCCTACCCTGCAGTGTAGAGCCTGGCCTGGTTTCGGCCTAGCCAGGCCCACAGGGCCAAAGCCACTGTGCGGAGCCAGGCCAGAGATTTGAAAGGCAGGACACATCAAATCAAGCAAATCATCCTGTTTCTCAAGCAGAAATAGTAAGCCAAGCCATGGGGAAAACGAAGGCCCCCCCTGCAGAGCAGGCCTGTGGGCCCAAGGCAGCACTGGGAAGAGCCAGGGCAGAGATTTAAAAGGCAGGAAGCATTAAATCAAGCAAATTGTCCTGTTTCTCAAGCAGAAATAGTAAGCCAAGCCATGGGAAAAACAAAGGCCCACCCTGCAGAGCAGGCCTGTGGGCCCAAGGCAGCCCTGGGAAGAGCCAGGTCAGACATTTAAAAGGCAGGAAACTTTAAATCAAGCAAATCGTCCTGTTTATAGTAGGCCAAGCCATGGGAAAAACAAAGGCCCACCCTGCAGAGCAGGCCTCTGGGCCCAAGGCAGCACTGGGAAGAGCCAGGTCAGACATTTAAAAGGCAGGAAGCATTAAATCAAGCAAATGATCCTGTTTCTCAAGCAGAAATAGTAGGCCAAGCCATGGGAATAAAAAAGGCCCACCCTGCAGAGCAGGCCTGTGGGCCCAAGGCACCACTGGGAAGAGCCAGGTCAGAGATTTAAAAGGCAGGAAACATTCAAGCAAGCAGTGTTGAACACCCCCCCTCCAAAATTATCCTCTTTCTCAACCTGAAAAAGTAACCCAAGTCAAGCCATAAGAAAAGAAGTCTAAACTGAAACATTTTTAGCAGAGGCCAGCAAATTGGCCCAGCATCAATAAATTTAAACAAAATCTGTACCTTCCCTTCCTCCCATCATTACCCTAAAGAAAAACAAATCCTACCAGTCCTCCTCTCCTGATGAATGTCCAGCACAGTTGATCCTCCACAGGCAGAAGTCCAGGCAGATGTCCACCAGGGGCAGTCCAGAAATCCATGAAGGCAGTCTCTCTCCTCTCTCAGTCAGCAGCAACAGAGGCTGACCCTGTCCTGCCACAAATTTAAATCCCCTGCTGCAGCTTCTGCCAAGATTTGAATCTATTGGCTGGAAGAAGGATGCAGCAGTGGGATTGGTCACTCCTAAGTCCCCCCTCCCTTGCCTTAACCCCCCCACACACTCCTACTCTATCACTCCTTCCTGCTCCCCCTCCCCTACCTGGGAATTTTGGCGGGAATCTGCTTGCTTCCATTGCTTTGCAAATGCAAAGTGCAATGCTAGCAAGCAATCACCAGCACCTTGTATTTGCAAAGCAAAAGGATTCCCTCCTTTGCAAGAGGGGTGAGGGGTGAAAGAAGGTAGTGAATCACTCACTCCTTCTCCCCCACTCCCCTCTTCTAAGAGCCTGCTGGAAGCTGTAGCTTCCAGCAGGATTTTGCTAGAAGCTTGCAATGCAAACACCTAGCAAAATCAAAATGGTGATTCTCGAATACCAAAACGATTACCGAAACATACCGAAACATTTCGGTAATCGCTGTTTCGGTAATCGAGAAAAGTTTTGGTAATACCGAAACAAACCGAAACAGGTTTGTTTCGGTATTTTTTCAGTTATCTGATAACCGAATTGCACACCTCTAGTCATCAGCAAATGCTCTTACTTTATATGAAAAAACTTTAATTCTCATTCCTCTTATACTGTCATCTTCCCATATCTGTCTTAATAAAATTTCTAATACCATCACAAACAACAATGGCGATAGTGGGCAACCTTGCCTTGTACCTTTTCTTATCTCCAGTTTTTTCGATAACCCGTTATTTACCACAATTGCTGCACATTGGTCTTTGTATATTGCTTTCACTGCTTGTATAAATTCCTCGCCCATCTGCATCTTTTCCATAACTGCAAACATAAAATCCCAGTTCAAATTATCAAAAGCCTTCTCTGCATCCACAAAGAAAAAGCCAACCTCCTTCCCCGGATGTTTTTTGTAATATTCTATTGCATTTATTACCACTCTCAAATTATCTTTAATTTGTCTATCTGGCAAAAAACCTGCTTGTTCTTCTGCCACAAATTCCATCAACCAACCTTTTAGTCTTTCTGCTAATATCTTAGCAAAAATTTTGTAATCATTATTTGTTAGAGATATCGGTCGATAATTTTTCACATTCAATAAATCTTGCTTCTCTTTTGGTATCAATGTAATATTTGCTTCATTCCACGTATCGGGCAGTCCTTTTCCTTCCAGTATTCCATTCATAACCTTCTGCAACAATGGTGTCAAATCTTTAGCCATCATCTTATAAAATTTGGCAGATATTCCATCTGGTCCTGGTGCCTTTCCCAATTTTGTTGCTTGTATTGCCTCAATAATTCCCAGTTCTGTAATTTTAGCATTTAATCTCTCTTTCAATTTATTCGGTATACTTGGCAAATTTATATTCTGAAGATATTCATTAATCAAATTGATGTCCACAGGTTTTTTCTGATATAATTTGGCATAAAATTTGTAAAATGCTCTACTTATTGCTGGTTGGTCTATCAATTCTTTCCCATCTTCCACAATTTTACTTATTAATTTTCTCTCTCTTTTTTCATTTGCCACGCTAAATATTTTCCAGGTTTGTTGGCTCCTTCAAAAGACTTCTGCTTTAATCTTTTCAGCTCCCATTCCAACTCTTTGTTTTCCATTGCTTTTATTTGTTGCTGTAAAATTTTTATCTCCTGTTGCAGTTTCTTTTTTCCTGGTCTTTTCTTTAATTGTTGCTCTTTTTGGACAATTTTTCCTTGTATCTCCTTTAATTTCATTTCCTTATTTTTCTTGTCTCTAGTATTTAAGTCAATCAATACTCCCCGAATAACCGCATTATAAGCGTCCCACACCTTCTGGATTCACACCCCTTGATCCACATTATGCTGAATAAAATATTTTGTTTCTTTCTGAAGAACATTCAAGTTACTCTGATTTTGGAGAAGGTCTTCATTTATTCTCCATCTTGATTTTTTACGTCCCATTCCAAATGTGATCTGAGCTTATTCTTGGCATAATTTCCACGTCCTTTGTCCATATAGCTAATTCTTTAGATGCCCAAATCATATCAATTCTTGATAATGATTGATGGCTTGCTGAAAAATAGGTATATTGCTTCACTTTTATATTATATTTCCTCTAGATATCTTCCAAATTGTCCTATTTTTTCCAGCTCAAAAAAGGACTTTGGCAATTTTCCTGTTTTGTTTTTAATTGCCTTTGTTTTTTTATCCAATTGTAAATCCACAACAGCATTAAAATCTCCAGCCACTGCCACCTGGTCATATGTCAACTGTTCTAATTGTGTCCCTATTTCTTTAAAAATTTGTTCCTTCGATCCATTTGGGGCATAAATTCCCATAATTAGGGGTTTTTTGGCCTTCCAGGTAAATTCCACCGCCAAATATCTACCATTAATATCACTAATAACCAATTTTGGTTGCAATTCTTCTTTTATATAAATTACAACTCCTCTCTTCTTTTGTTTTGCTGAAGCTACAAATTCCTTTCCCAGTTCCTTATTTTTTAAATATTTAGAGTCCTGATCTTTTATATGAGTCTCTTGCAGGCAAATTATATTACAATTTTGTTTTACTAACTAGTGAAATAGTGCCTTGTGTTTTGAAGGTGAATTAAGTCCATTTACATTCCACGATATTAATTTACTCTCCATATTCAAGGTCTACTTACTTTAGGTAAGTCCTTTTCATTATCTGCCAAGAAAACCTCCATGTCATGCCGTGATTTGATAACTCTTCTCAAGGTTTGGAATTCAAAACTCAGACCTTCCGGTATTTCCCATCTGTACCTTATGTTCAGGAATTTTAGTTTCTGGGTTAATTCTCTATATTTCTTCCTCTCCAACAAGATTCTCCTTGGTAGCTCTTTCATAATTCTCACACATTTTCCCTCAATTACTAATTTTTATGGAATTAGCCCGTATTGTAATCCGTCATGTTTACATCACACAGGGAATAATGTCAGAGTAACAGGCAGCATCTGCAATCTGGATTTTTCAGAGATCTGCTTTCTTGAAGCTTCACACAAAACCAAGTGAATCTTATTGGTCATAGTTATTGATAGCTAGGACTGCCAGGTTTCCTGGTGGGGGATCCTCTGTTCCCATCTTCTGCCCCCTGCCACCACTTACCTGGTTGGTAGGATGGGGGAACACCTGGTGACTAGGCCTAGGGGGCAAAAATCCTCCTGGGCCAGCATGCAGCAGGCACACTTCTTCCAGCTGCAACAATATCACTTCTTTAAGTGGTGTCATTGCACCCAGCAGTGAGCATGCTCCCATGCTTCACAGGGGCCCCAATCCTCCCTTGTGAAGGGCTGGAGCATGCCTCCCATCGGGCTCAATGACATCACTTCTGGAAGTGCCAACATTGCATTTGCTAGAAGCATGTGCATGTAAAGCATGCATGCAAGGACATTCCCCCAAATAAGTGCCATGTCTCCCCCCTCCCTCACATGAAGGGTTAGTAGACCTGGCAACCCTATTGGTAGCTTATGATCATAACAGCATAAGAAGAGCCCTGCTGGATCCATCTAGTCCAACATCCTGACTCACACAGAGGTCAAGCAGCAAATCTGGAGGACCAACAAGAGTGCATTGAGGCCAAGGCCTTCCTTTGGTGTTGCCTCCTGGCACCGATGTTCAGATGTTTACTGACTCTGAATGTGGAGGTCCTCTGCAGTTACCATGGTTAGTAGCCATTGATCAACCTATCATCCATGAATCTGGCTAATCCCCTTTTAAAGCTATCTGTGCCTGTGGCCATCACTACATCAATGGAAGCAAATTCCACATTTTAGTCACTTATTGTATAAAGAAATATTTTTTTTTGTTCATCCTGAATCTACTGCCCATCAACTTCATTAAATGACCTCAAGTTCTAGCATTTGTGGGGAGGGAAAAATGTCTCTCTATGTTCTCAATCCCATGCATAATTTTATAAATCTCTTTCATGCCCCCCTTAGCCATCTCTTTTCTTAAATGAAAAGTCCCAGACTCTTCAGCCAAGGCAAGATGGAAGATGCTACTCCACACTATTAAGGAGACGTAAGCTTGTATTTGCTATTTTGTTTTCCTCTGCTTGATATTTACCGAGACAGGACTATTAAATCTGCATTGAGTGCTTTCCCTGATGGTGGGAGTTATTTTGTTGGCTCTATGAGTGGTGAGACTGGACTTTTGCTATCAGAACTGTTAATTAGGATAATTCTCCTTACGACTCACCAGAGACCTACAGCCAGTTTTACCTGATTATTAAGAATTTATTTTGGACTAAAACTATTGTAATGCTCCCCCCTAGCTGTGAGAATGAAGAAAATAAAGGGCAGAATGAGGAAAAGGAATAGAAATAATTCCAACCCTGATACATTACTCCCCCCTCCCCAGCCTTAAAGCATCAAGACAGCTGTGAATAGATGCCTTTTTAGACTTAGTTACAAATTCTTTCCTGACCAGCAGTATGTTTGATGTTTTGGCTAATGAGAGCGAAGGAGAAGATATTTCAAATTATCTCAAATTATAGAAGACACAGGTGCCTCAGATGAGGGGGAAATTACAACACAGTCTCCTAAGATAGACTGACATACTCCCTTCCTTTGGAGGGCCTTGAATAAGGACTGAAAGAAAATATTTTAAAATTAATTGGTGATCAGTGCTTATTCACAGCCAAGATAGTTAGTGAGATATTCCAACACATTAATAAGATAGCAAGTAAGCTTGATGCTATTTTGAAACTTTGATAGGAGTCATGAAAGAGAAAAGATGAGGGGAAAGGACTTGACAAACCAACAGCCAAGAAATAGGAAAACTTCATCTATTGCTCCCATAAAGTGAACAAAGCCGCTCTTAACTCTACCAGCTGATACAGAGACTTGGGGAAAAGATAAGATAGCCTTGGCAGTGGTTTAAACTTCAATTAATCATGGTCATTGGACAAACAAAAGAAAACTATCTAACTCTTTGTGCTCATTGCTCCGAATTGACTCTTTGGCTATTGATTTAATGGAAGTTGAAAGATTACTATGTACAAGAAATAATTGGAGATTGGTCTTAAAGTTTAATTACTCCACCATTCCCCTTATGTCACTGAAGATGAAGAAATTCTTGGGAGCCCTTCAAATCTGGCCGCAAAGAGTGTTTAGGGAGTCTATAAGCAAAGTTTCTCCCCTGACAAACCAAGAAAGAGCTTCAGTTTGAAGAGTCAAATGCCACAGAGGATCTTATGGATTTTCTACTAGCATGCCTCATGATCAGATAAATGCACTTAGATTTCCAATTAACTGAGGGCCAAGCTACAAGTGACAAATGACACTTGAACAGTAAGTGGATCGAGTGGAGCACAAGAGGAGGGCAAGTGAACAGAGAGAAATATACTTGCCATTCAAGTGCTATGTCTGGTTGACTAGCCTTCCCCCATTGCCGTGGAAAAGACAATGAGCTTATTGAAATTTTGTCTTGGAATATGGCTGCTACCTTTCCTTGTACAAATGTACCTTTTTTAAAGCATAATTTTGATATTATTTTATTGTAGGAAACATGGACAGCAGAGACTCTTGTACTAGATCAGTTTTATTCATATACTCTAGGGGGAGTTCCTGGAAAAGGTCCAGAAGACTGATGGGGGGGGGGGTTAGGTATTCTTGTTTCTACTTCTCTGGATGTGCAATGCATACTAATAGAACCCTTCTCTCGCTTAGCTATGGCATTATTTTTGAGTTGGAAGGAAGGTAGCCTTATAATTATAAATGTATATCTTCCATCTGTAACCAAAAAGATAGATATTGAGGATAGTTATATAACAAAACTGATATGTGAACATCCCAAAGCACAAATCTTACTGGCAGGTGATCTAAACACCAGAACGGGCCCTAATAATAACTAGAGATAGGGACGAACAGTAATATGAACAAAAAAAAGCCACGAACAGCCCAATCTGCTGTTCACGAACAAGCTGTTCATGAGGTCTCATTCTAAACAAACCGGTGGTCATTGCAAGCCTCGTTCATTGCTGTTCATCAAGCCAGACAGTCTGGCACCTGCAATCAATTCCCTTGGCAACTTAGGCAGAGATTGTCCGAACTCTGTCTGAACTCCTGCTATTGCCCTGGAAACCTCAATCTAAGCCCAATTTAGCTTGATAGGCAGGTCTTCTTTTCAAGTGTGGAGCTCCAAATTTGTTACAACAAGGGAGCAAAGACCAGGGGGGAGAGGGGCTCCCAGCTCTGACTTTGCAGACAGTGGAGAGAGAGTTGCTGTTGGCATTTTGATAGAGAGAGTGCATTGGAGCTTGAATTTTCTTTGTGTGTGGTGGGATAGTGATCTACCTCTTCAAATTCCAGGACTGCTGCCAGGCTCTGCGCCAAGCTATTATTTATTATTGGTACCTTTCCTGGTGCCTGCTCAGGTTAGGTTTCTGGGAGTGGTGCAGTAGGGATCTTGACCTGGATGATGGCTGGAGGAGAGCCTGCTGGCCCCCACGAACAGCCAACCACAAACATGTTCATGAACAGGGCCATGTTCGTGGTTGTTCGTGAGTCCCTGTTTGTGGATGGCAATGAACAACGAACATCATGTTCTTTTTTTTCTGTTCGTGCCCATCTCTACTGATAGCAATTAAATTCCTCTACTATACCAACTAGATCAGGAGATGATAGGCTTACCTTTCACTTGATCGGCCAAGGACTGTAAAGTGGATTTTGCAGGTTTGTGTTTAGCCAAATTGCTATGGAGATGGGAGTTCCACATCCTTAATGGCACATTCTATGGGAATTTCACAGGTGACTATACCTTTTTGGTAGGAAATATATCCAGCACCATTGATTACATGATGGTCTGTAATTCCTTACTCCCTCAGATTAAAAGTTTTCAGGTGATCCCCTATTTAGATGGTGATCACCTACTGTTAGGTATACAGGTCCTACTCCCCTCTATTAAAAATCTATCATTGGATATATTTATTTATTTATTTATTCAATTTATATACCGCCCATCCCCAGGGGCTCTGGGCGGTGAACAGTTAAAATCGATAAAAACAAAAACTAAAATCAATATACAAATAATAAAACAAATTAACAAGGTGCAGTGGTGGGGAGAACCTTCCCCACCCCAAAGGTGGGAGGCCGACATGGCACCACCCCCTTCAATCACCAAACGCCTGGCGGAACAGCTCTGTCTTACAGGCCCGGCGGAACGATAATATGTCCCTCTGGTCCCAGGTTTCCATTGACAGAGCGTTCCACCAGGCTGGGGCCAGGACTGAAAAGGCCCTGGCCCTGGTTGAAGCAAGGTGGGCTTCCTTAGGGCCGGGGACCACAAGTAAATATTTATTCGCTTATCAGAGCGATCTCCGGGGAACGTACAGGGAGAGGCGGTCCCGAAGATATGCCGGTCCCAACCCACTCAGGGCTTTAAAGGTAAGAACCAACACTTTGAACCTGATTCGGAATTCAACCGGAAGCCAGTGCAGCTGGCGCAGGACAGGTGTGATGTGTGACTGGTAAGGTATACCAGTCAGGACCCGTGCCGCCGCATTCTGGACCAGTTGTAGTTTCCGGATCAGGCCCAGGGGTAGCCCAGCGTAGAGTGAGTTACAGTAATCTAGCCTGGAGGTGACCGTTGCATGGATCACTGTAGCCAGGTCCTGGGGTGTCAGGTAGGGGGCAAGTTGCCTGATCTGATGAAGATGGAAAAATGCAGACTTGGCAACCGCCGTGACCTGGGCCTCCATCAATAGGGAGGCATCCAGGAGCACACCCAGACTCTTTACCACCGGCAAAGTTGCCAGTGGTGTCCCATCCAGGGCAGGGAGCTGAATCCCAACATCTGGCAGCCCCCGTCCCAGCTGCAGGACCTCCGTCTTCACTGGGTTCAATTTCAGCCTGCTCTGTTTCAACCATGCCGTCACAGCCTCCAAAGCTCTGGCCAGATTGTCTGGGGCCGTGTCTGGCCGGCCGTCCATCAACAGAAAAAGTTGGGTGTCATCCGCGTATTGATGACAACTCAGCCCAAACCTCTGCACCAACTGGGCGAGGGGGCGCATATAGATGTTAAATAACATCGGGGAGAGTATTGCCCCTTGGGGAACCCCGCACACCAAAGGGTGACGGGGCGATAGATCTCCCCCGAGCGCCACCCTCTGTCCCCGACCCTGGAGAAAGGAGACCAGCCACTGTAAGACTGTCCCCCTAATCCCCACGTCGGCAAGGCGGCTGGCCAACAAATCATAGTCAACCATGTCAAACGCTGCTGTGAAATCAAGTAACACAAGCAGCGCTGACCCGCCTCGATCTAGATGCCTGCGAAGGTCGTCTGTGAGGGCAACCAAGGCTGTCTCCATCCCATGGCCAGGACGGAAGACAGACTGGAATGGGTCCAGGACTAGAGCATCATTCAGGAATTCCTGCAGTTGTACCGCCACCGCCCGCTCAATCACCTTGCCCAGGAACGGGAGGTTCGACACTGGGCGGTAACTGGACGGGTTGGTGGGGTCCAAAGATTTTTTTCAGGAGGGGCCGCACTACCGCCTCCTTTAACACTCCTGGAAAAATCCCAGAGCTCAGGGAGATGTTAACAATGGCCTCCAAATGGTCCTGTAGCCCCTCTGAGCTGGCCTTCACCAGCCAGGATGGGCAGGGGTCCAGAGGACAGGTGGTTGGCCTCATCCCCTGCAGGATCCTGTCAACATCATCCTGAGAGAGCAGCCTGAAATGGTCTAATACGGACCCAGAAGACGGCCAAGGGGTCTCCAGTTCCCTTACTGTATCAACAGTGGGTGGCAGGCCACGGCGAAGGGACAAGATTTTACCCGCAAAATAGCTCGCAAAAGCCTCGCAGCCAATAGTTGAATTAAGAATTTGAATTAGATATATATCTAATTCAAATTCGAATTAGATATATAGATATATATCTCAAGGGTTGAACCAAATGGTAAAAGATTACGATGGGCTGAAAATCTTGGATGTAAAATAAAAGGTTTTCTGAACTCTGAGACTCTTCAGAAATATAGTTCATTACTTACCAATGTAAATACATATGAGGACCCATATTTGTATATCAGAATTTAACTCAGGAAATGACTGCTATGCTGACAGTATTGCTGGTAGACAAACTGGTAGAAAATCCAAACCCTGGTTTGACAAAGAATGTGCTCTCATTAAAAAGGTGATGAATTCCTTATACACACTGTCTTCAGGCAACAACCAAGAAAAACGTGCTGAGGCGCAGATTATGTTCCTAGATAAGGAAAAAAATGTCATGAAAGAACTACACAACAGTAAAAGAAAGAACATGCTAGGAAGTCATGGGAGGCTCTTATTCAGGCAGAGAGACAAAAGAACTCTACTCTTTTTTGGAGGCTTATTCATGACAGAAAACCTAAATCCTCCTCACCTTTAGATTTGCATATCTCGACAGACAGATGGTCTTCTTTGTTTCAGAGGTTGAATGAGGATCACAATGAGGATACTGTTCCTGAAGTCTTACATGGCACCCAGTTACTCCACAAGAAATAAAAGCACATATTTTGAGACTGAAAAATGGAAAGATTCCATGGTCAGATGGCATCCCACCTGAAGCTATAAAAGAAAATTCGGATTGGTGGGCCCAGTTTTTAGCTGTACTTTTTACATACATAGATAATTCTAGTCGCATTCCAAAGCAATGGAGAATCGCAATCGTAGTTCCTATTTTTAAAAAGAGCAAAAAAGAGAGAGAGACCCTCCTAATTATAGACACATCAGCTTTTAAAATATTATCAGCAAATTATATACAAGGCACTTATTAAATAAGCTAGAAATATGTTTGAAACTAGAAGAGATTACACTGAAAGAAAAAACTGGCTTTAGTGCAGAAAGGTCATCTATAGAGCATTGTTTGATTTTCTGACACTTACTTGAAAAATACTCTGCCAGAGGCCCTACCTCCTTATATGCTGCCTTTATCAATTTAAAGGGGGCTTTTGATTCTATTTCAAGGCAAAGATTATGGGAAAAATTAGAGAGCACTAACATAGACAAAAGGCTGCTCTTTCTTATCTGTGTTCTACATAACGATTCCCACCTTAAGGGTGAGATATAGTCTCTTAGGACTCCTTACAGAACCTATTAAAACTTCCAAGGGAGTAAGACAGGGCTGTCTTTTAGCCCCTATTTTATTCAATGTTTACCTGAGTAATGTGGTTTACCACATGACAAATACTGACTTTCATCCTCCAAAACTTGGCTCACATAATATATTGATTTTATTATATGCAGATGGTGTGCTCCTTTTATAAAGAACGCTGCTGGGTCTCCATAGGGCACTTGACAGTTTTGCCACTTATTGTGAAAAAGAATACCTTACCATTAACTATGATAAGTCCAAAGTAATGGTATTTGGTAGACGCCCCCAAAAGAGAATATGGTTGATGAAAGGAAATAGAATTGAGCAAATTAATAGATTTATCTACCTCGGGGTAGAATTTCAGGAGTCTATTGCTGCACATTATAACCTGAGAGCAGAGAGTGTTAAGAGAACTATGCATGCAATACGGAGATTTTTCCATTCCAAGGAGAGTCTTTATGTACTTGCTGCACTGAAACTTTTCCAGGCCAAAGGAATAACGCAACTCATGTATGGCACTTTTATTGATATCTTGGCTACAAGTTTGAAAGCTTTAGAAAAGATATAATCTAAAATTTTACATTCCATTTTACAATTCCCCCCAGGTGTCTCTAACTCCCGTCTTCATTCATGGGATCGATGAGGACTGAAGTGAGGATTTTGTTGGCATCCACTTCCCAATGGCTTAAAATTCACATGAATTCAAAAGACCTTCTTCTCCTTGTAATGCAAGACTCTTACCAACCGAGATGGCTACATATGGTTGAGGAAAGCCTTGGAAGAATGGGCCTTTCATCTTGGTGCTCTTTTGTCACAGACCATTGACCAAGCAAAATGTACAATTAAACAAAGGATGTGTGACATCGAACTCCCACAAGATTTAAAGACATCCCCTGGACTCAGGGTCCCCAAGGAGACAAGATTCAGTATGAAAATGGCTCAGTATCTTTAGATTTTCCCCCTCACAGGAGGGATTTCACACTGGCCAGATGCGATGCCACCCTGGGAGATACAAAAAGATCTCATACTCTGAGAGGATTTGCCGAGATGAAAACAATGGAACATGTTTTTTAGCGCTGTCCCCTTTATAAAGAAATTCAAGTTAAGACCATTCTTTCCCTTATGAATAGATCTGTTATAGAGATGGACAGAGTGTGTCTAGATAAACTATTAACAGATGAAATCTCAGCTATTACCAAGGTAACAGCTCAGTTCTGTGCTCAGGCGATTAAACTGCGCAACAAATTTCAGTCCTGTCCACTCGAGCGCTGATTCAGATCACATTAGGAGGTTACTATATTATTGTTTTTAGGACTCTAGATCCAAATTTTAAAATGGTTATCTAGGATGCTTTTTAAAAAACATTTTAATACTTTATTTTAATTCTATGATGTAATTTTAACTAAATATCCTGATATATATTTTAACTGAAGTTTCTTTTAACCTGTATTTTGTATATCAGATAATATTTGTTTTATAAGCTTGAATCTGGTCATTGACCACAATAAAACTTACTGTACTGTAGACTCTTCAGCCTTTCATTATACAATAAGTTCTCCAACCCTTAATTAACTTAGTTGTAATTTCCTTTACTTTTTCCAGCTTTGCAATGTCCTTTTGAAGATAGGTTGATGAGAACTGCACACAATGTACCAAATGAAGCTGCACCATAGATATGTACTGTTGGCTGTTTTATTTTCTATCCCTTTCCTAATAATCCCCAGCATTGAATTTGTATTGAATTGAATTGAATTGCAGCACATTAGCTGACTCTGTCCACGACAACCACAAGGTCTCTTTCTCAGTTTAAGCAAGTTCAGATTCCATTCACATATATTTGAAGTTAGGATTTGTTGCTCCAGTATACATCACCATACACTTATCTACATTCAACTTCATTTGCCACATTGTTGCCCAGTCCCCCAATTAGTGCAGATCCTCTTGGAGTTCACATTGGTCTTTCACCATCCTGAATAATTTTATGTCATTTGCAAACATGGCTACTATACTGCTATCCCCAGTTCCAGGTCATTTATGAACAAATTAAACAACAGTAGCCTCAATACTGATCTTTGTGGGACCCACTGCTTACTTCCCTCCGTAGAAAGAACTGTCCATTTATTCCTACTCTTTGCTTCCTGTTGTTAAACCAAGTTTAAATCCATGTAATTACTTGTCCTCATATCCCATGACTGCTACGCTTACTCAGTAGACCTTGGTGAAGTGCTTTGGTGAGCTTGTTTCTCTTCTTCTGAGTGGGGGATGTGGCCAGGGATCACCAGCTCTGTCTCATTGACATGCTGGGTAAACTTAGAAGCAGAGAGGAGGGGAAAGATCTGGACGGTATGTAGCCTAACCTCATCCAGTTCTGAGTAGAGATGGGCATGAACAACAATATGAACTTAAAAAGCCCACAAACTGCCCAATCTGCTGTTCACGAACAAGCTGTTCATGAGGCCCCATTCTAAACAAACAGGTGGTTGTTGCAAGCCTCGTTCGTTGCTGTTCATTGCTGTTCATCAAGCCAGACAGTCTGGCACCTGCAATCAATTCCCTTGGCAACTTAGGCAGGGATTGTCTGAACTCTGTCTGAACTCCTGCTGTTGCCCTGGAAACCCCAAACTAAGCCCAATTTAGCTTGATAGGCAGGTCTTCCTTACAAGTGTGGACTAGAGCTCCAAATTTGTTACAACAAGGGAACAAAGAGCAGTGGGGAGGGGGGCTCCCAGTTCTGGCTTTCAGGGAGAGAAAGCTGCTGTTAGAGAGATAGGGTGAGTGCATTGGAGCTTGAATTTTTTGTGTGTGTGGTGGGATAGGGATCTACCCCTTCAAGTTCCAGGGCTGCTGCCAGGCTCTGGGGACAAGCTATTATTTATTATTGGTACCTTTCTTGCTGCCTGCTCAGGTAAGGTTTCTGGGAATGGTACAGTAGGGATCTTGATGGCTGGAGAAGAGCCTTCTGCCCCCCACGAACAACAAACAACGAACATGTTCATGAATAGGATCATGTTCATCCATGTTTGCTGTTCATTGTCCGTGGATAGCAACAAACAATGAACACCATGTTCATTTTTTTTTCTGTTCGTAACCATGTCTAGTTCTGAGGCCAATGGGAACATTACCGCTGTGTCAGAGGAGTTCCTGTCAGGCAGTGAAGGCCAATGGATCCCACAAGATCAATTCATTATCATTATAATTTTTATTAGCATTCTTAAGAATCTTATTTTCTGGCTCAAGAGCAAGAAAAGAGATTCCAGGTGGATATGCTTACACATAACAATCACACACACAGTGTGAATGAATGGTACTGAATTGTTGCAGGGCATAGTTTTCAAACTTTCAAGGAAGATCCAGCTGAGATTGTACAAGATGAGATTAGGTTAAGGGTGACTGTACCAGGAAATTAGGCTGAGTTAACAATTTCCTTTAATATTTCCTTTCTGAATGTGATAAACTGATAGAACATTATTTCATCAGCATTTTCAAAAAGAAGCTTACAAAACCCTCAACATGAGAAAGAGTGACTCAGTGGCACTAACTAGCCGGCAGACTGAATGTTGCAAAAAAAAAATGGAATGCTTTTGCAAAATTAGATTAACAGGAAACCATGTATTAAGGACCATAAGTTACACCTTATCTTGGAAGGATTTAACTTCTGGCTTTGGAAGTTGTTTCAAAGGAGGGGGGTTTAATTTTATTGTCCTCCATAGATTCTTACACAAATCTACAGCTGAAAAGACAGCCAAATTTATTTGATGTGGAACTAAGAGTTAGATCAGGACAAGGTCAGTAAAGATTTAGCAAAATGAGTATGCAGTATTATTAAGACATTCAAGTATGTCAATAAAAATGTTTCACTCTCTGTCTCCATTTCAGCATAACAGAATGGATATGGTACTACTGGAACACTCTTGAAATTTTGCCAGTATACATATTAAGTTTCCAGTTTAATATTCGTGATGCGACGTCCCCCCTCCCCCCGTGGGTCAGTAATGACTTGGTGCTTGCACAGGGGACTACCTTTATCTTTTTAAATATTGTTAGCAATGCAGGATAAGTAAGTAAACAAGTAAAGCAGAGCAATTCACAGAGCTCAGCTAAGCATCTCTCTGCGGTATAAACTCATACAGAGTCCACTTACTTCAGTCAAGTAAATAAAAGTCCTTTTATTTAGGAATGCCACTCAGAATAGGAAAGAGGAGAGATAGAATCGAATCTATTCTATCTAAACTAGGATGCTGGTGGATACAGGGACAGCCTTGCATCCTCCATGGTGGCAGGATGGAGACACAATGTGTGCATGTGAAGGAGATGAAGAAGAAGAAGAAGAAGGAAGTTCCTTATACATCAAAGGGATAGCATCAGACAGAGCAGTTTCTTCCTCTCTGTCTTTCTGTCTCTATAGTAAGCCCCCTCTGTAACCTGAGACCAGAGACAAGGGACAGTGTATAAATCCTTCACTTCTTACAAATATAAGGAGAGACATAGAAATTTACATAGCTAAAATTGCACTAAGTATTATCATGTCTGGTATATTCTATAAACTTCTAGATTTCATTTTAAAACAAAGATTCTATTTCTCAGACTTGTTACAAAGAAATATTGATCTTTATACAGAACCATTCACAGAGTGTCAAATTTTAATATCAGCATAGTGTCAGAATTTAATATCAGCTGTGGTCACCCCTGGAAACTGCATGAATAGGATGGGATCCAGCACAACTTTTCTGTGGGAGTTCCAACTGCAGAACACAAATGCACAGCTTCCTTCTGTCTATCGCTGCCCCAAATCCCCCTCCCTTATCTTGTTCTGGGGGACAGAGTCCCCTCTTCCCATGAGCAGGATTCCAGGGGGCATATTGAATGTCTGTGGGAATGAGAATCACAGACAGAACACTTTGCATCTATGGAAACATTGTGCTGGATTCAACCCATAATCCAGGGTTGAGTGTTATCACATTTCAGTGGTGATAAGGGTGTTTCTGATAATGTTCAGTCTACTTCCCTTACTCCCTGAACCATCACTTCCTATATCTAGGACAAAGAGATGGAGTTTCCAAACTGACCTGTGTGACTTCCCTGTGGCAGCTTACAGACCAGCAAGCTCTCCAGAGTACAAGCTTCTGAGAGTCAAAGTTCCCTTCATCAGATATCAGCTGAAAATGAGCATCTGTGGGAGAAAGAAGCAGTCTAGCAGAGTTTGGAAGAAATGACTTGGTTTATAAAGGTCCTACCAATACCTGGTGAGCCTGCAGCATTAAAGGTCCATGAGACAGAGGTAGTCTGCTCTCGCACTGAGATTTTAGGCCAGCGGACAACAACCACCTCTGGTAATACAGGAACATTCCAGTGACTTTTGGAAAGAATACCTATGTGAAAGAACATGAGGTCTCCTTCCACTTATCCCCAGAAAAATTCTTCCTCCCCAGGATTGAAACCCATTGAAGGCCAACAGCAACTATTGTAAGTCATGATTGGGACTCTTTGCTGGCAACTGATGAGGTAAGCCCTTTCCTGACTCCAGATGGAATGTATTAGGGCAAGGGTGGGCAAATAGCGGCCCACGGGCCGCATGTGGCCCGCTACAGAGGTTTTTGTGGCCCACCAAGGCGCGGGTTCAGCCCCTTCTCCTCCTGCCCGGAGACGGCATGGCCTGAGCTGGAGCGCGGCGAAATGCACGGACTGCCCCCGACCTCCCCGCGCCAAGAGCGCACCGGGCGCCTCGCTCGCCAAGACGCACGTGGCGCGCAGCCCGGCTCGGCTCGCGGGCCCTCTGGCTGGCTGGCTGCTGCAGTCCCTTTGCCTCTTCCCCCGCGCGCCCCTCCGCAGCGCTCCGGGGGGGTGGAACCTCGCCTTCTCTCCATCCCTCGCCGAGAGCAGCCTGGGAGGTGTAATATGCTGGGCTCGGGTGGGCTCGAGTCTGCCTGTTGTTCCTCCTCCCCTTTCTGCTCGCCTGCCCTGGCCTCGGGCTCCCCTCCCCAGCCTGCTCTGGCATTTGCTCGGCCCACCGGCTAGGCCTTGAGTTGCCAGTCTGCGAGTCTTCAAACTTGAACGAGGGAACTGCCAAGGAAAGCTCTGGTGGGCAACTGTGGGACTGGAATCGCCCCAGCGGGTAAACGGGCTTACATTCAGCTGCGCCTCAGTCACTAATAGGCGTTAAGCCCTGTCCTGGATAGCCCAAGCAAGCACGATCTCATCAGATATCAGAAGCTAAGCAAGGTCCGCAACAAACATTATTTACAAAGCAATCAACACTTAAAATAGCGCCACAGAAGCAAGTTTCATGGTAGCCTACAACCTTAGTCTGCTGAAAAGTTTTCATGTATGAAGAAATTTGCTGGGAAAATGTTCTCTATATTTGGGTCTACATATATTTGTGAGCAAAGTTTTTCTTGCATGAAGATCAACAAGAGTAAATATAGATGCTCTTTGACAGACATTAACTTGCAGGCTGTGATGAGAATCTCAACAAGCAATCTCACTCCTGATTTCAAAAAAATTGTAGAAAAGTGTGATAGGGTACATTTGTCTCATTAAACTGATTCTAAAATTAAATGTGCTTGCAGCTATAGAAGATATGAAATTAGCACAATAAATAAATTGAATAAAACTACCACTATTTTATTTAATTCATATTTATTGATTTTTATGATACAATTTTATACCTTTTCTGAAATGCAAAGTTAACTAATGAATGCAATCATTTTAAAAGATGCGGCCCTCCGCTAACCTCTATTCCCACAAAGTGGCCCCCGAGGCAAAACAATTGCCCACCCCTGTATTAGGGTAACCAGAGGAAAATTAGTGTAAGGTTGTGTTGTATTCTCTAAGGCATTCACAAGAGGACATTAGATCTTAATTCCTTCTGTCAGGCTCCGCTGCAGGGTTGTTGGAGCCTGGGGTGGGTACCCCCTTCAGGTTGGCTTAAATAATGGTATGGCTCAGGGCAGGTCTCAGAATGGAGGAGAAGAGGGGATATACAGCACCCTTGCACCTTCTCTCCCACCTGTTGAGGTGGCTTCTCCTCCTCCTCTCTGCTTCTCTCTCTCTTTCCTACTCACTCTCTCTCTGTTCCAAGTCTGCTGGCTATCTGCTGCTGGCTATCTAGGGTGTATCTGGGGCATTCTTCCCTTGCCCCAGACCCCACCTTCCTTCTTATGCCTCTCCTGCAGGGCGGGGCTAGCTGGACTTTGCCAACCAGTGTGGCCAGGCCGCCATATTGATGCCTCTCCCAAGAGGGCTGCCCTGGCCTCCTGGGTCTGCACTGATCCTGAAGTTGGGCCGCCATGCGTGCTGAGCCCAATGGGTGTGGGCAAGGGCACCACCAGCCCATCCTGATGTAGGGCTGTGCCCTGGGCCACTGGGAAGGTGTCCTGCCACTGAGGGCCTTGCTCTGCAGCTCATGCTCAGTTGGCCCCTGCAGGCTGCACTGGGGCTTGCCCTCTGCTGGTGTCTGCTGATGCTGCCATGGTCTGGGCACCCTACAAGCCCCCTAGCTGTCTCTCGGCTCTCCAGCAGCTGTGGTCTCCACTGGCATCAGTGCCCAGTCATCTGCCCTCCAGGGCCATGCCACCTTTTCTGCTGTCTCTATGGCCTCTGCAATGGCACCACCAGCATTCCCAGCCCACAAGTGTTGGGGAAGAAGTAAGTCTGGGGGAGCTAGGTGTCCATCCCTGGACACCTTCACTTGCAACAACAATTTAATAAAACCACGTGCAATCACAGGAAGATTGCTTTTTTCATCGTTTTATTAATATACCCATGAGCACTGGTAATATAGAGATGAGATAAATGCTAATGAACTGAAGGAATTGAAAGCTATAACAAACAAAATGTGAGGTTCATGGCTATCAGCCATGTACCAGCTTGCCCCAGCCCACATAATTTGAATATGACATGAGACCTGATAGACGGAGCTGAGTTAAGCAGCTCAGCCATTGTAGATGAGCACTGGGTGATGTGGCTAGCTGCCCTTTCCCTCAGCCTCCATTCATGGAAGAGATCAGCCGACTCTCCCTCCCAGAATACATCATGGGACTAGCTGGTTGCCAATTGGGGCACAGCAGGAATTTTCGGGGTTTCTCTCAGATTGGCCAGGGATGGGGTCTGTTTTTTGCCTGCTCCATGATGTATGTGTTAGTAAGAATTTAAATAGGCCTTGTTAAAAGCTGGTTAGACCACAATTAGTTGGCAGGAATAGGGCAGCTTGCTCAGAATAGGTAGGGTTTATCAGCAAACACCCAACAGCATTTTGGTAATAGGAGGTTGCCAGACCAGGCCATCACATACTGGGTGGTTGGATAAGAACATAAGAACATAAGCAAAGCCATGTTGGATCTGTGCTGTGAAGGAGTGCCCAGGGTGCTGAGTGGCATCTCCTGAACCTGGTAGGTGTCTTGCAGCCCACCGGGGGGAAAAGATGAAGTTGGCACCTCTCAGCACAGGAGGCTGTGTGGGCTATGATAAACAAGGCAGGCGAAAATCACCAACCAGGTTTGGAGCCAGGGTGGACTTGCTAGGCAGGCACCCAAGGAGGATGTCTAGTGCAGCATGCTCTCAAAATAGACAGCTTATAATATAAGCAATTGATAGGGATCAGCAATTTAAAGTTAAAGGTTAATAAAGAAACTAGTTGAACCCACATAATTGGTGTCTGTCTTTATTGCATCAGGTCATATTCGGGGTGCTGAAGCAAATGAACAAAACTGAGAGTGAATAAATGAACATTTGAAGATTTATAGTGGATTGCTTCCACTTTGATAACCAGATCAGTAATTCAGAGCTCCAAAATCTAAGTAGACATTCAGATGAGAATTTCAGAAACATCCCTAATTGTTTAAAGCTCTGTTAAGAGGGCCATCCCCAAACTTTTGAATTGGTGAAATGTTAGTAGTGCAATACTTGCTTTGGACTGTAATATCAATTAGGATGTCTCAGTGATGCTGAGGAGCTAGGGATGCTAAGAACTTCCATGTGAAAACCGTCACCACTTGAACTTCCTATGGTTGAACTAATTAACACATCAATTAAGTCCCTATCTTGATCTTGTTTCAAACTTCTGTTTGAACACTGCTATACTTGTGTGTTTCTTTCATTATTAATTGCAATAATTACAAAAATTAGGTATTGTGCAATTTTTATAATTAGTATAAAATGAAACAAATCCCCCATTTAAAAATCCTACTGAGAACAAACCCACATGATTCTCTTTTATTTTGTTCAATAGTTTTCATTATTTCAGTCTCTTTCTCTTTCTCTGCTGTTTTTTACAAACAGTGTTTTCCCAATAAGGGTACAGAAAACTGTGTTCCTTAGGGGGAGAGGGAGACAGTGTTACTGAAACTGGTCTCCTTGTGAGTAGAAGGTTACAAAGAGGAAGGCTACACAAGAGGGGTAACAACGGGATACTCCACCAGTTTTTATGGGCCCCCTCCCCAAGGCACCAGGCAGGACCGGTGATCTTGAATTAAAGAGTGTTTTTATTTAAAGAGGAAAAATGTGCACACACAAGAAGCAATAAAAATGGTTTGCACAAATGCACAGAGTAGTAGGAAATTAGCCGGAGGTTGGAATTGAGTGAGGGATTTGGGATATATTACCTATCCATGAAGCAAAGAGTACAGTAGTCCATGGAGGAAGAGAGCATCAAATGTCCTGCGTCTTTGGCCAGGGAGGACAGCTCAGAGAGAGAGACTCTGAGGGCACTACACTTGGGTAAGCGTATACGATTTGAAAATCCTGGTTCTTATAGGGCAAAGCATGTCCTGAGGCTTGGGAACCCCTTCAGTCATTGGAACAAAGACCGTAAAGGTTAGTTCTTGGGAATGACAAAGGTTTGATTACCTTTGATTTGTGCTGCCAGGGTGTGATAAAGGAAATGCAGAGTGTTCTCCTGGTGGTTTGAAAAGAAGCAGTTTGCTAATCAACGTTCCCGGAGCTGAGTTGATGAATTTAGATATGAAACACATGTTCCCAGAGACAAATTAGAAACTTATCAGTGCAGATTGACAACTCTTAATCTTGGGGTAGGGATTTAATCATGGAAGGAGGATATTGGCATGTGTTAATTGGGGTAACTACGCGAGACCCTTTCTTGTCATGGCTACATGCCTGCAGCTGGGAAGGCAGTAAGCTAATCACCTCAGTCCTCAGTATTTTGCATGAACATTCCATTCATGATTTAATCTCCCGGGTGGGACTCAGCAGAGCTTGCTTAGCCAGTTGGAATTCCACTAATGCAGATCAGTCTTCATTAACTCAGGGGCTCTGTGATATCATAGGTCTATATTAAACATGGCAAAAGCCGGGGCCGACTGCTTACAATAGCCTGTTGCTTTTCTGACTGACTACAAGCTGTGGCCAATAGGACTGCACACATGTGCAAAGTGTCAGTGCAGAATGATATGGAGTGGGACTTTGAATCAGACATACTGAAGTGTGATTAGATTTCTTCATGAATATAGTTTCTGTTCTCGGTTATGTTCTCTACATCTTTCAAAAGCAATTTAATATTTTTGTTTGGGTCTCCGCCCACCCTAATTCGTCAGTGCTTTAAATATAATTTGATTTGTGGCATCTGTCCATCTCTGCCGTATCCACCTTGCCAGGTTGTCACTCCGCTGTGTTGACCTCAGCCCCCTTTTTGGGGTAAGGCCTTCTTCCTCTTCCTCAAGGTTGGGGAGGGGGTTGCTCCACCTTGTTCCTCCTCCTACCCTGTTACACATGCCTCTCCTTCTCCCAGGTCACGCCAACACTACTCATCCCCTGCTTCACTGGGAGACTTGCCTTTATACCCCCTGGTGTCCCCCGCCCCTCAATTCCCTCCACTCACCAAACCCTGTGGGTGTGCTCTCTCCTGCCCTCCCTCAATCATCTTTGATCGCCTGCTGGTCCCAGGCTCTCCGTGTGTCTCTGAACCACTGAACCTTTGGCCTGTCCTTCACCAAGTGCTGGCTCTTCCCCTTTTCTCAGGCTCACCCCCGACCTTGGCATCTTTTTGCTCATACTAGCACCCTCGCTCTCTGCAACTACCACCACCCGCCATTCTGGATGGGCTCATCCCACCTTGGCTGCTATGGGACCTGAGTCCTGTGGGAATGTCGGGTCTAAGGTATGCAGCTCCTGCCACCTGGGCAGTGTCTCTGGGTCTGCCCCAGTGTCATCAGGTGGGAGACGGGTCTCCTTTGCTGGTCTGGGCCTCTTTGTCCAAGCCACTGCAGCTCCCTTTGTTGCCCCAGCTGATTAGCAGCCCACCCCAGCTGATCAGCAGCCCTGTGTCTCCACATCCAATTCCTGCAGCATTCCACATGGCTTTCCTTGCATCCTAGCTGCCAGCGTTCCAGCTGCCAACTCCTCTGTGGACTCAGGTAAGGTAAATGTTGGGGAGAGGGGGGTAGATGGAAGCTCCAGTGAGTCTGGCGGGGGCCTTTATACCAGACAGCATCCTTCTTTCTATGTTTTGCTTCCTCCTGCCACTTCCGGCTCTTTGTAGCCCTATTTTTTATTTAGTCTTATTTACTTTATTGGTTAATCTTCTTTATAAGGTGATTCTGTGTGTGACCCACTGTGATTGTATGTTGCCTCAGTGTTCTCTACCTATTTTTTAGCTGTGCCCTCCCATGCCATGCTGTTGTGTTTCTTTGAGAATTACAATTAATATGGGATTTATTTTAATTATTATTCCTTGCTAAAATTGATTGTTGTCTTCCTTGTGCAATTGAGTCTGTATTGTATGATTGTTCCAAGTGTAAAACAATTACAGCACTTTAAATAAAAAGCACACACTGTCCAGTAATAAAAATTATTCATATTCCTCCTGCTGCTGCCTCCCTGCACAGATACCTTGCCCTACTAGCGCCAACAAATGCTCTGACTTTGAAAGTCTTCCTTTTCCTTGAGCTACTCTTCTCCAAACTCAGCAGCATAACACTGCCTGTATCACTGTTTGGAATCTTTCCTATCAATTCTCCTATATACTTTAATATTGAATGTGACTTCTTTCATTGCTTTGTTCTATCTGTCTGAAATTTATTTATTTATTTATTTTAATATATTTTAAACATTTGTATGCTGCCTTTCTACCCAAAGTAGGGTCTCCAGGTGGCAAATATTTAACAACCAATTTGAAACAACGCTTTAAGACAATTTAAACAGTCACACACTCTCAGACTAATCTGTCTTGCATGGTTGTTGTCAGAATAAAATGGAGGAGAGCAGAATGATGTAAGCTGGTTTGGATCCCCATTGGGGAGGAAGGTTGGATATAAATAAACAAATAAATAAAATTTACAGCAACATTTAAAACAGTATTTAAAAACAAACATACACAAACACAGCATAAAGAACAGGGAGGAGGGCCACTAACAGTTATTGGGCAGTTGCCAGACAAAACAAAGAAGTTTTCTCTCACTGATAGAAGACAGCAATAGCGTGAGAGAGACGATACTCCCTGAGGAGGGAGTCCCAAAGCTTTGGTGCCATGGAAGAGAAGGCCCTTTCTACGGTTACCAGTACCACTCATCTAGCCTCATATGGCTGAGGCACCTGAAGCAGGGCCTCTGAAGATAATCAGACTGAATAGGTAAGTTCATCTAGGAGAAGATGGTCCTTAAGATATGTTGGTTCCAAGCCATATAGAGCTTTAAAGATCAATATAAGCACATTGAATTGGCCCCAGAAGCCAATGTGGTTGTAACATTCTTGCCATAGCATTCTGTACCTATGGAAGCTTCTGGATGTTCTTCAAGGGTAGCCGCATATAGACAGCATTGTAGTAGTTTAATTTTACCAGGACATGCACTACAGTGGCAAGACCTTTCCTTCCCAGGAAGGGCCACAGCTGGCTCATCAGCTGAAGCCAATGAATGGCACTGCTGGCCAGTGCTGCCACCTGTTTATCCAACAGGAGGCCCTGGCCAGAAATATCCACAAGCTACAAACCTGCTACTTTAGTGGAAGTGCAACCCCATCTAGAAGAGGAGATAACCCATGTTCTGGGTTAGACCTTCCCTCCCAACCAGTAGCTCTTCAGTCTAGTCAGGGTTAACTTCAGCTTGTTAGCTATTATCCATCCCCAAACTGATTCCAGACACCTGTTTACAGTTTCCACATAATTCCTGGGATCTGCTAGTAGACTGAGATAGAGCTGAGTGTCATCCACATATTGGTGGCAACTCAGTCCAAATCCTCAATGACCTCTTTCAGTGGTTTTATATAGATGCTGAAAAGCATTGGAGACCAGAAGAAACCTTGAAGTACCCTATAGGCCAGAGGCCAGGGGCAGAGCAGCAGTCACCACTGAGAGGTCCAGGAGAATTAACAGGATCACACTCTCCCTTTCCAAGGGTGACCAAGGCTCTTTCTGTTCCATAACTGTGCCTGAAACCAGACTGGAATGTATCCAAACAATCCTCTTCTTTTGGGAACCCCTGAAGTTGGCTGCCACACTCATTTAATCACCTTGCTCAAGAATAGTAAGTAGTTGTTTAAATCTCCAGGGTTCAGAGTAGATTTCTTTAGAAGTGGGTGCACCACTGCCTACATCAAGGCACGAGCAACCACCATCCAAAAATATCATGAGCCAAAAATACACACACAGAGAGATAGCTGGTCTGTCTCATTAAAGCAGCTTCCAGAACACTGAACCAAATCTGGGAAACTAAATTGTAACAAGTCCCTCCCACCAAAAAGTTTGAGGAGTTTGTTTTGTTTTGCATCTTGCAGCAGCGGCAGATACTGGGCTGCCCTTGAAGGGCAGCAGCTTGTCTTCCTGAACAGCACCAATAAAATCCCAAGGGCAGAGAAACCTTAGATTATTAATTAACTCTCTTGGCAGGAAGGGTGAATGAGCACAGACAGCTACCCAGGAAATGGCATTGTCTCCCTCCCTATAAGGAGAAACCTCTCCTCTCTGCTCCTCTCCTCCCCTCTTATCAGCTTTGAAAACATTTGGGAGACTTCAATCATAAGCTGCAATTTAAAAGACACTGCCCTGGAAGTAAGCACTCTTGAATAACATTTACATCTGAGTAGACCTATTTAGGATTACACCATAGTCTTTCAGGGCTCTCTCTTTTTCTGGGACAAATGGCAAACATGTACCTACTCACCTTTCAAATTCAATCCTGCCTGTTCCCATAGCAAAAGGAAAACTTACAGGGAAAATACAGGTTTGCTGGTGGGGGGGAGGAAGAATGCAGCCAACCGTTCTGCCTACCTACAATTGGGTGATGGAGAAGACTGGCAGTGAGAACACCCCATTTTACAATGGAAGGCTAGATATTAAAAGGAAGGATTTGGATTTGCTCCTCACTATGGGAACAAAACTACAAAGCACAAGGAAACATAGCAGCAACAGCAGAATGCAAACGTAATAAATTATTGGCACTATAGAAAAAGGTGAACATGAAGCAGGATTGTTTTTAATGTTGCTGTACTGCACTGGTTGGAGTGTTCTCCTACTTAGATGCCACTGGCGCATTTGCTGACACTCACCTTCTGTGGGTCCGTTGTTGTTGTTGTTGTTGTTGTTGTTGTTGTTGTTGTTGTTGTTGTTGTTGTTGTTGTTGTGTGTGCATGTATTATTGTAGTTGAGGAAAACTCAGTGGATCAATGGTTTAGACTATGAGGGGGACTAATGGTTGATGTGGTTTTTAGTTGTGTGAAAACAGATGCCCCAGAGTCTTGTTTCCCCACTCTATTGAAAAGAACAGCGTGCATTTTCATGTGTGGCCAAAGCGCAACAAATGGACCAAAACTCATGAAAATGAAAAATTTAAATGGATCAGATTTAAGCCAGCACCAACTGATCCACAAAAAAGTAGTAACTGAAACTGAAACAGAAATTTTCTTGGTGCACACCACTAGCAACCACTCCCTTTCTCATAGGGCATTTACCCTCTCCTGGACCTATTCTGCCAGCATCTGCAGCAGCTTTAAGGAGCCAAGATGTTAGCAATCAGACACCTTTTCACTGCTATGAAGGCAGTTTATAGGCAGAATGTCATAAACACCCTTTCCCATATATCATAAGCCCAGGGCACTGGCCCAGAGTGGATGCTAGCTAGGCAGGAGCCTGAAAAACTACCAGAGTGTGAGTCAGAGCGGCTGGCTGACTGACACCCCTCCACACCCTGGAGAGAGATGCATAACTTAGGACAATAAGGTCTCCTAAGAAACTCCTGATTTATCTCATCAATGCCCAATCTCATTTCCCTGCATCTAATTATCCTTATCATACTATTTTGTAAACCAGGTAGCTTTTTCCATCCAATACTCAAAGGTTCATCAAGCATGTTTTTCATCTATAGTCTAACTGAGATGGGAACATCAAACCTCTCCCAACTTATTGTACAACCTCCAGACAATCCATTAAGTTACTGTTTTTGGTGTGCAGGCATCAGCTTGCCCCAGGGAGCATTTTGCCTGTTACTTGGATTCTCTAGCCACTATTGAGTGTAGGTATGTTCTGGATCCATCACCATGCCCCTAATCCATTTGGGCTTCTTCTGTTCTCCTTATGAAATGCTGATCATTTTGCTGCTACCTCTGTGAACGTCTATCTTCAAGACTGGTAATTATCACCCTCCCTAAACTGTTTTCTTTCCCTTTCCTCCCTGATTTTCTTAGTTAGCCTTGTATGTGTGCTCTGTGTGATTTCTGTATGTTTGCCTTTTTATTTCTTTTTTAATAATAAAAAAAACTTTCTGGTTGAACAACTGCCTGGCTTATTTGAGAGTTCTCTTAAGGGAATAATCCCTGTAAACATAAGTGGAGAATCCCAGTTACCCCCTCTCACTTGTCTCGTTAAAGTTAATTCCCTCAACTAATTAGGAGACCACTATTCAGGTAACAAAGAGGGCCAAGGGTTGTAAAGCAGGTGGTAGGTCTCAAGCTTCCAGGAATCCTGTCAGCATCCTCAGATAGTATAAGCTGAAAGGTATCCCACAAAACAAGACATATCAGCACCCTGGAATCATCCAATCCTGTCACTGCTAATGCAGAATTCAAGTCATAATGGATGCTAGAGATTTTATCAGGAAAGTGCTTAGCAAAATGTTGGTAGTGGGATGCAGATCCATCCACCTCCTCCTGCAGGCCAGAACTCAATAGTCCCCTGACCACCTGGATGAGTTCTGCTGATTTATATTGTGTGGATGCAATGATGGGGGAGAAGTATTGTTTCTTTGCTGCCATCACTTCCTCAGCAATACCTGTAAGGGCAGGTCTCTCATCCATAATTAGAAATTTGGCAGTGTGGATGACCTGGGGGAATGCTGCAATAACAATAACAAAAAAAATAATGGGACAAAACGATATATGTGAACCCAATAACAAAACAGTCCCTTTTGGAATTAATAATAAAAACAAAGGAAACAACAATAAAAAATTCCCATGCACAAGTCTACACCATACAACTGTGGTTGTACTTGAGCTAAAGGACCATGGCCAGGTCATGTTTTGGTAAATAAGTACATTTCTGTTGCAGCTTTTGGTTGCTTTTGTGCCTATATGGTCAGCATACAGAACCTTTTTGATCACTAGTGAGGGCACATATCTCAAAGAGTCTTGGTTGAGTCATTAAAGTAACTTGCTTGTTGAACAAAGACTCATCATATTTTGCTCTTTCATTGTACCTACATAGTAATACTTGTTTTTTAAATTACCTACAGTGGATACGGAAGGGAAGGTGGCATTGCACAGCCCAATCTAGTCAGATCTTGGAAGCTAAGCAGGGTCAGTACTTGGAGGGGTGACCATCAAAGCAGTCACTGCAGAGAAAGGCACTGGCAAACCACCTCTGCTTCTCACTTGCCTTGACAGCCTCCTGCTGGGGTTGCCGTAAGTCGATTGCAACTTGACAGCACATACACACACACAGAGTCAATACACTGCCTATAAGCATATGCATCCACAAATTAAGCCACATTTGGACAGTTCTACTGCCTTTCCTTTTAATTTTCATTGGTAGCATGGTGATAGTGTGGAGGGGAAAGAGGAAGCTCAAGACTAGCTTTTTTATTAGTCTGAATATGTGAAAAACAAGATTTTTGTGAATGTATGGACTAGGGGCAGAACATACAATTCCCATATGAAAACACACATATACAAATGTATCTGGGTCTGAACAGTTCAGCACCCATTAACAAAACCAAGTGATGCTATCATAAAAGACACAGAGATACAGCAATATCCTGTAGCATTGTGCAGATGTTTCTGGAAACAGAGTATTGTGTGCAACAGCGCTACAGGAAAGATTTATAACATTGTTCCAATAGGGATGTGTACACATCTATATATATAAAGACAAGTGTCCTGACTGACTCATCAACACCCAGCCCAAACCCCTGGATCTAGAAGCGTGAAATTTGGGGAGGACATTCCTTTTGTGATGTAGGGGCTCACTAAGAAGGGATTTTAAGAAATTTGCCCCCTAAGGGGATAGAAAGGGATAAAATGTGTTTTCCCGTAGGGATATAGCTTCCCTGTGTGGCTGAGAGGCTGCTCATCCCCCTCCCCCCACCAACTGCCAATTCAGCCACTCTGCCTTGAGGTTATTTGCATATGTGGCCTTGATTGGCCATCAGCCCAACATTCTAAACAGCAGGCAGGACACATGTAGTACTCAGGACACATTCAATGATGTCCCAGTTACTGAATGTGTCCTGAGGTAAAAAATACACCTCCCTCTAGGGTTGCCAATCTCCCTGTGGGGCTTGGCTTTCCTGTGTGGCTGGCAGGCAGATGGGTCAGCTGTGGAACTGTGTTCTGAGGTAAAAATTACATCAAGGAAACTGCAGACAGTTGAAGAAAGACAGTACAAGACTCCTGAAAAGGGATTTTAGATAAAAGTCAGTATGGCAGCTGAGTTTTTAAACGTTCATGGAGAGATGGTACACGACCTTTCTAGGGGTCATTTCAATGCAAACTTCTCACATGAACCTACCAAAAAGCCCACCACACCACCCACCCCTCAGTCCAACTCCACCTCACACATCTTGCAGCCATCACCTCTTACTGCCGCCAAGAATCCTCCTGGAAGACGTAGTGCAAGATACACCAATACGAAAAGGAGGAAGCAACTTAGAGATGTGGCAAAGAAATATGCACATCGTACTCCTATGGTGGACCTAGCAGCGGTGGGAAAGTACCAGCAAGTCCTGAGTCCAAGAGAAAGGTGACCATCCCTGCAGGCCTGGGCACAGTAGTGACGACCCTAGCAGACCTAACAGCCACGATATACCCTGATATTGTCACTATCATGAAGAAGTCCATGGACGGGCTGTGCATGTGTGCCACTCTGACCCCCAAGAAAGACAAGGCTGCCATAATTAATGAAGCACAACTCCCTCAAAGGGGCAGAAATGGAGTACAGATCTGTGGACTCAGTGGTGCAACTGGATGATGTAGTCCACTGTCAGACTATGGCATTCCAGTTGGCTAGAGTCTGCCTTCCTGCCTTCTGCAAGAAGACAAGGTCTTTTGATTTCAAAAGGCTTTATTAGAAAGACAGCATTCAGGCCCAGGTGTCCACATTCCAGGACCAAGCAGATCCTGGCTGAGCAAAGCTTTGTTAGGAATGAGATACAGAACGAAAGTTGTTACACATCAAACCCTCAGAGCTCAGCCTCCCCCCAGAGTTCACATAGCAGGAAACTTCTCTGTCGGAACACTGGCCAGCCATGGTCAGCTGAGTAGAGAACAGATAAGATGCAGTATCCTCTCCCATGGAAACGGCTCCTGGCATCCCACGGGCCTAGAGAGAGAGGGGGAGACTAAACAACTACAGAAATAAGTATGGCGTTACTCAGGTTGCATTTCTCTAGAACAACAGACTCTGACATTCTGCCCCCCTTAAGACCCCCCTCCACCTCCTCCACCCAGTTTCTCAGGATACCGTTGATGGAACTGTTTCAGGAGCCGGGGGGCTCTCACATGAATGGCTTCTACCCACTCCCTATACCCCTCCTCAAAGTCTTTCCAGCGAACTAAGTAGTACAGCTTATTATATCTAAGTTTGGAGTCCAAGATTTCTTCAATTTCATAATGTATTTGATCATTGATCATGGTGGGAATGGGATTTGTTGTTGAAGGATGCCATGTATCCGGTGCAGGGGCCTTTTTCAGTAAGCTGATATGGAACGTTGGGTGGATGTGGCGTAGATTCTTTGGAAGGGTTATTTCTGCAGTTACTTGATTGATTACTCGTTTGATAGGGAATGGTCCCAGATATTTCAGAGCTAATTTTCTGCTGGATTGCTCCACTTTGAGGTTTTTTGTGGAGATGTAAACTTTGTCTCCAGGGCGTAGTTCCCACTGCGCCACACAGTGGTGATCTGCATATTTTTTATAGTCTGCTTTGGCTTTGTTTAAAGCTGTTTGAATGGCTGCCCACTGTTCTGCAATAGCAGTCCACCATTGCTGAAGGTCCCCGGTGGGTTGATTTCCCAACTGCATTTCAAAGGGGAATGCCTTGCGATCATACCCATGTACAATTTTGAAAGGTGCTTCACCTGTTGAACTATGGACTGCGTTGTTGTATGCGTATTCTGCTAAATGAGGAAGATCTGTCCAATTGTCTTGTTGGAAGTTAATATAGCAGCATAGGAACTGCTCCAAAATTTGACTTGTTTTTTATGACTGTTCGTCGCTTTGCGGATGGAAAGCGGAGCTAATTCCTTGTTCTATTCCAGTTATCTGGAGAAGCTCCCATCAAAAGTTGGCAACAAATTGCCCACCTCGATCCGAAATTACCTTAGAGGGAAAAGAATGCAGCTTCACAATGTGTTTCATAAATATTTCAGCTAGTTTTCTGGCTGTTGGAATGGTTGTGCATGGAATAAAATGTGCTTGCTTAGAGAATAAATCCACCACCACTAAAATGCAGGAACACCCCTTAGAGGGAGGTAAATCTGTAATAAAATCCATGCATATTACTTCCCAAGGCCGATTGGGGGTCTCTAAAGGTTGTAAAAGTCCAGGTGGTTTCCCTTTCCGTGTTTTGGCACTTATACAAGTTGGGCAGGAGGATACATATTGGGATACATCCTTCCAGACTCCTGGCCACCAAAACTGTCTCTGTATCAGGTGGAGGGTTTTTAAGTAGCCGAAATGACCAGCGGTACGGGCATCGTGACAACGGTGCAGGACTTACCTTCTAAGGCTGGCTGGTATATGCAATCGGTCATTTTTAACCCAGTCTCCTTCTTCCGTTTGAGACATTTTTGCTTTGGGCGCTCCCTCCCCTTCTTTTTCCACCTCGCTTATCACTTTTGCTCTCCACCCCTTTTCCTCTGTTTGGCTCTTAGCTGTTTGGCTGCGAGTGGTGACCACACCTCCTAGCTGACGGGGGGAGAATACAGTGTCAATGGTTTCCTCCCTCTTGCTCTGATGTTGGGGCATGCATGATAGTGCGTCAGCCAAAAAGTTAGTTTTCCCCGGCAGAAAGTTGAGTGTGAAGTTAAATTTAGAAAAGAATTCTGCCCATCTGAGCTGTTTGGCGTTAAGACGTCTGGGGCTTCTAAGGGCTTCTAAGTTTTTATGGTCAGTTCAAACTTCAAATGGATGCTGTGCCTCCTCCAGCTAGTGCTGCCATACTGTGAGAGCTGTTTTAACAGCAAAAGCTTCTTTTCCCCAAACATTCCAATTTCTTTCTGATTCCGAAAATTTTTGGGACAAATACGCACATGGTCTGGCTTTGCCATCGTCCACTTTCTGCAGAAGCACCCCCCCCCCAATCGCTGTATTGCTGGCATCGACTTGTACTATGAAGGGGCGATGTTCATCGGGGTGCTGTAAAACTGGCTCAGAAGTGAATTTAGCTTTGAGCTTTTCAAAGGCCAGTTGGCATTGTGGGCTCCACTATAATTTGGAGGTCGGTTTTCTTGCTTGCTCCCCTTTATCTTTAGTTTTTAGGAGCTCAGTCAGAGGAAGGGCAATTTGAGCAAATCCTTCTGTGAAGTCTCTATAGAAGTTGGCAAAACCCAGGAAGGATTGTAATTGTTTACGAGTAGATGGAGTTTGCCAATCTTGTACCGCCTGTATCTTGGCGGGATCCATTTTTAGCCCTTGCCCAGATATACGGTAGCCTAAGTAATCCAGTTCTGTTTTATGAAACTCACATTTAGAGAGTTTGATAGGGAGCTTGTGACACATTAAAATGGTCAGCACTCCTCGCACTAATTTTACATGTTCCTCTTTTGTTTTTGTATAAATTAACACATCATCTAGGTAAACGATCACTCCTTTATATAAGTATTTGTGCAACACTTCATTGATCATGGACATGTATACCGATGGAGCTCCAGATAAGCCAAATGGCATGACAAGGTATTCATATTGTCCCAAGGGTGCATTGAACGCCGTTTTCCATTCATCCCCTTCCTTGATTCTTACATGGAAATAAGCATCTTTAAGGTCCAATTTTGAAAAGATCTTACCTTGAGCCACGACGTTGAGTAGATCTCGTATCAGTGGGATGGGATAGGCATTGGTTGCCGACACAGCATTGATCCCTCTGAAGTCGGTGCATAGCCTTAGACCTCCATCCTTTTTCTTGACAAAAAGTACAGGGGCTGCATGTGGGCTGTTTGCAGGATGGATGAAACCTCTTTCCAAGTTTTTGTCAATGAATTTCCGTAGCTCCTCTCTTTCTAATGGGCTCATGGAGTATAATTTGCCCTTGGGCAGACTTTCTCCTGGAATTATTTCAATGGCGCAATCCGGGGCCAGATGGGGGGGGAAGGCTATCGGCTTCCTCTTCACTGAAGGCTTGTTTGAGATTTCTATATTCCTTTGGAATGCAATTGATTTCTTCTTGGGTTAAGAGAGCCACATCAACTAGGGGTGGTTTGTCTCTCCCCCAATCTACTTGCCAAAAATGCTGTTCGCAATATTCTTTGTTAAACATGACAATTCCTTTAGCCCAGTCTATGTAAGGGTTATGATCCCATAGCCAATGACTGCCTATGATAAGGGGGTATTTAGCTGCTTGACTGATTACAAAACTTCGGCTCTCCCAATGTTCCCCCATACCAGTGAGTATTTGTTCAGTTTCCAGAGTTGCTGGGTTCATATTAGATCCATCCATCTGTTCAAAAATGACGGGGGTGTCTAACTCTTTGGTTTCTAATCCCAAGCAGTTCACTAACGCAGGTGCTATAATGTCTCTGGAGCAACCAGAATCAATTAGGGCTTCTACACAGATATGAGTTTCTCTTTTGGGATTTAATAGAATAACTGGAAGAAACAATACAGACCCTTTTTCTCACACCTCTTTCTGAGTGATTCTTTTTTGATCTTCTGGTTGGGTCCCTTTATGACAGATCCATCTCGTTTCCTGACTGGGGACTGGGTGCCTCTTCTTTGCTTTCGGTGGGCTGCATATATAAGTCCATTAACACCTCTTCTGCTTCCAGGCCCTTCTCCGGTTGAGTGCGCTTTTGGACTCCCCGTCCGCGGCTAGACCTCGGCATTGGAATAGGGTGAGGAGGGGTAGTGGGGGTGGAAGGGGGTATGTGAAAGGGGCATTGAGCAGCAAAGTGTCCACTGCAGCTGCATTGAAGACATAGTCCTTGCCAATTGAGACTTCTGGTTTGGGATCCATGGAGGTCTAACGCAGCTCAGGGAGCTGAGCTGTCTGTGCCGCTGTTTGTAGGGGCTGGAGGGGCATCAACTGCCCATAGCCCCCTGTTCTCAGGCGGAGAACAAGCAAGTACGCTCAAGACCTTGAGAGTGCATTGATCTCGGGTGTGAGGGGGGGGTCTACACAATGATCCCCCATCCACCCTTGAGGTCCCACTCACAGATGGGTAGACAAAATCTCTGCAGCAGCTCTGGAGTCAGTTTCTGGCATAAAACCTTCATGTCCAAGCTTCAACAACTTAAGAAGGGATTTTGAATCGATTGGATAATCGAAGCAGTGATTACAACCCAAGAGAAACATCTAAGAAGGTAAAGATTGCTATCTCTCAGTACGGGACAGATTACAATTAGAAATAAAGTAATAAAGAGAACTAGAAAACTGCGAGAGACTCAATAAATAACTGAGAAAATTCCGGCAAATAAATTGGCAAAAAGTGACATTTTAAAGAGAAGTTAGCGTTGGAAAACGGCTACTGCTTACATACCTGTGGCTAGGAGGAGATAGTGAACTGTGAGAAAGTTTTAACATCGCAAGAATTGCTGTGAGAGGCCATGTCCTTGCATACTTGGGGAGGCTGAAACCCAGGAACATGTTTTCCTGACATGCCCTTTCTATAAGGAAGCACATATGAGATTTATTATTCCCTTTCTGGAAGGTATCTCAGAACATTCGGACAAGAAAAAATTAGAGAAACTGCTGTCAAACTCAGATTTTACTGAATTACACCAGATAGCGAAATTTTGTGCTCTGGTCGTTAAAGCCCATTAGAGTGTAGGCCTCCATTTCGGTTGCTTGTTTAGAACTATGCTGACTTCCTGGTTTTTACAAATTTTGATAGATATTAGGAAATTATGTTTTTTAATTGTATATACTTATATGCTTCATGTTTTAAACGGTTGTAAAATGTGCACTTAAATTTTATGGTTAATGTACTGGCTAAGTGCTGTAATAAAGAATACTACTACTACTACTGCTGTGCAACGGAGAGAAACAGGAAGTGCGTCAAAACTATAAAGAGACAGGTGAGAAGCGGCCTGTAACCAACGGTAGTGGGAAGTCGCCATTTGGAAGAAGGGCAAAGTTTTGGCTTCAAGGGAAACGGAAGTAAGACATCTTGGATAAGGGTAAGGGCGCCTGCCTCAAATAAGACCATAGAGAAAAGACGCCCGACATGTTGGATTTCATAAATACCAAACTTTGAAAAAATAACCCACATTCGGACTTTTAAAATAAAAGAAAAGAATAAGTCTGCGCCACGGAGCTAAGGAAAAGAGCGGAATCATGGGAGCGAGGTAAAGCCAGCCCCACGATGTCGGAAAAGGATTGGCAGACGGCGCTGGAAAATTTGGATTAAAAAGTTACAGATGGAAATAAAGAGATGGAGAAAAGAGTTACAGAAGGAAATAAAGAGCTTAAAGATATGATGCAGGAGATGGCGAAAAAAATGAAGGATTTTAAAGAGGCATTTAAATCGGAGATGGCGGAAATATCCAAGAATATAGATCAAGTCAAAAACAACCTACAAGTCACACAGCAGAGAGTTAACATAGTAGAAAATGTAACTGATACCTTGGTGGATGCACACAGAACGGAAATGGGAGGAGTGAAGCGAAGAGTGGCTACAGTTGAATGTAAACAAATGAAAAAACAACTTAGATTCCGTGGGATCCCGGAAGTTTTGGAAAAATCAACCCAAGAGCATATTACAGAAATTTTGGCAGGTTACCTGGACAAAGAAGAAGTGGAAACGGCAGCTCTTCTAGACGTGGCATACAGAATATACTCAAAATATGCGGCTCAAAAGAGCTTACCAAGAGATATGATTGTGCAATTTACAACTAGAAGCTTCAGAGAGTCAATTGTGAGTAAACAATTTCAGGATCCATTAGAAGTCGATGGTAAAACGGTGAGGATTATGAAAGAACTGCCCAGATCGGTGCTGTTGGAGAGGAAAAAATACAGAGAGAAAAATACAGATGTTAAAAGATTTGAAAATTAGATACAGATGGGAAATACCAGAAGGGCTGGCTTTCGAATTTGGTGGAGTTAGGAGAAACATAAGATCTGGTCAGGAGATGGAAATGTTTATTAAGGACAATGAAAAAGACTTACCTAAAAGAGCTAAAATTTGAACATGGAGTGTAAAATTATATCTTGGAATGTAAATGGACTAAATTCACCTTCTAAACGCAAGACTGTATTCCACTGGCTTATAAAACAAAAATGTAATATAGTGTGTTTGCAAGAGACACATATTAAAAAGCAGGATGTAAAATATTTAAAACTTGCAAAACTTGGAAATGAATTTGCAGCAGCTTCCAAAAAGAAGAAAAGAGGAGTAGTATTGTATATAAAGGAAGAGCTGCAGCCTAAATTAATACTATGTGACACAGAAGCCAGATACATAGCAGTGGAGATAATTTGGAATTCGGAAAAGACATTGGTGATTGGGATTTATGCACCTAACGGTGCGAAAGAAAAATTTTTCAAGGATTTACAGAAACAGTTAGATGAATTGACTTATGCTCAAATAATTTTGGCAGGCGACTTCAATGGAGTTACAAACCTGGATGAGGATAAGAAATCCAAAAGTGCATTAAAAAAAGGGGACTTTTACCAAAAGCTTTTTTGGGGATTAAAGAACAAGAAAGTCTGGAAGACGTGTGGAGGAGACAAAATCCCAAAAATAGACAATATACATTTTACTCAGCAAGACACTTACATTATCAAGAATTGACATGATCTGGGCCTCCAAGGAACTGGCGATATGGACCAAAGAAGTGGAGATAATGTCCAAGGTAGGCTCAGACCACAATCCAGTCATGTGGAAATTTGGGAAAAATTCTAAAAGAAGAGCATGGAGGATAAACGAGGATTTGCTGCAGATAGAAGATAATATGGCGTTGCTACGAAGAGAGACCAAGTTCTTTATACAATATAACATGAATAAGGATGTGCCAAATTACAAGGTATGGGACACATACAAAGCTGTGACAAGAGGAATATTAATGGACTTGAATGCAAGAGATAGAAGGAAAAAGGAAGAAAAGAGTCATGAAATTATGGAAAAAAATTAAAGCCAAAGAGATACAACTTAAGAAAAGACCAGGGAAGAGGAAAATATATCAGGATATAAAAATTCTGCAGGAACAATTGACGGCAATGAATAATAAAGAATTGGAGTGGAATTTGAAAAAAATGAATCAAAAGTCGTTTGAGGGTGCAAACAAACCTGGGAAATATCTAGCATGGCAACTAAAACAGAAAAAGGAGAAGAAAACCATAATTAAGATTCGAGAAAAGGATAAAATATTGTTGGATCAATCAGCTATCAGTAAAGCCTTTTTTAAATTTTATGCAAAACTGTACCAAAAAAAGGAGGCGAATAGAGATTCAATAGCGGAATATTTGGAGAAAACGAAGCTTCCAATAATTTCAGAGGAATGGAAAGAAAAGTTAAACAGGGAAGTGACAGAGGAAGAAATAAAAGAAGCTATACAATCAACTAAATTAGGGAAAGCACCAGGTCCAGACGGAATAACGGCAAAGTTCTATAAAATGATGGCTAATGAACTGGCACCTTTTTAAAGAGAGGTAATGAATGAAATTTTGCAAGGCCAAAGGATCCCTGATTCATGGAACGAAGCCAACATATCGTTGATTCTGAAAGACGGACAAGATTTGACCAATGTTAAAAACTATCGGCCAATTTCGTTGTTGAATAATGATTACAAGATTTTTGCAAAAATTTTGGTGGAAAGGTTAAAGGGATGGCTATTGGAATTTATTGCAGAAGAACAGGCTGGATTTCTACCTAATAGACAAATTAAAGATAACCTAAGGACAGTAATAAACGCTATTGAATACTATGATAAGCATTGTGATAAGGAAGTTGGTTTCTTTTTCGTGGACGCGGAAAAAGCATTTGACAACCTGAATTGGGACTTTATGTTTGCCACTATGGAAAAGCTGCAAATGGGAGAAAAGTTCATACAAGCAGTCAAAGAAATTTATAAAGACCAGTTTGCAGTGATTGTAGTGAATGAGGATTTGACTAAAAAATTGAGAATAAGCAAAGGTACAAGACAGGGCTGCCCATTGTCTCCATTGTTGTTATATTTTGATCTTGGAAATATTGTTGATTCAAATACGAGAGGACGATACAATTCGAGGCATAAAAATAAAGGAATTTTCCTACAAAGTCAGAGCATTTGCGGATGATGTAATGTTAATAGTCGAAGATCCAATATGCAATATGCCAAAAATAATAGATAAAATAAAGGAATTTGGAGACTTGGCTGGATTCTATGTGAACAAAAAGAAGTCGAAGATATTGTGTAAGAATATGACAAAGCAAAAACAGCAAGAACTAATGGAGATAATGGATTGCGAGATAACTAACAAAGTGAAATATCTAGGCATTGAGCTGACTGCGAAAAATATAGACTTATTCAAAAATAATTATGAAAAACTGTGGTTACAAATAGAAAGAGATTTGATAAAATGGAATAAATTAAACTTGTCATGGTTGGGAAGAATAGCAGCGGTGAAGATGAATGTGTTACCACGTGTGATGTTTTTGCTGCAAACAATTTCAATTATCCGAGACTTCAAACAATTTGATAAATGGCAAAGGAAAATCTCAGACTTTGTGTGGGCAGGCAAGAAACCCCGTGTGAAAATGAAAGTATTACAAGATTTGAAAGAAAGAGGTGGACTGCAACTGCCAAATTTAAGATTATATTACGAAGCAATTTGTTTGGTCTGGTTAAAAGATTGGATAATGTTAAAAGACCGTAAATTGCTGGCTCTGGAGGGGCATAAAAAATTGTTTGGATGGCATGCCTACTTGTGGTACGATAAAGTAAAAGCGGACTCTATGTTTTTGCATCACTACATTAGAAGAAGCCTTTTCATAATCTGGAAGAAATATAAGGACTACATGGAAAGTGGCATCCCCTCATGGGTGGTACCATACGAAGTAATAGATCCGAGAGCTGTCTATAATGAACAACAATGTTTAACTTACAAAGAGATAATATTAATGGAACATAAAATGTTAAAAATAAAAATGGAAGAAGAGTTATCTCCCCATTATGGATGGTTTCAGTATAGGCAAATCAGAGATCTTTACAACTCGGACTGTTTAAAAGGAGGAATAAGATTGAAAAATTCAGAACTAGAAGAAGTGATTTTACAAGAAGGTAAAAAAGAAATCTCAAAAATTTATAAAATACTTCTAAAATGGCACACAGAAGATGAAACAGTTAAAGTCCAGATGGTGAAATGGGCAATAAATTTTCACAAAGAAACAACAATGGAATCCTGGGAGCATTTGTGGAAAAATACACTGAAGATTTCAACTTGTACTAATATTAAAGAGAATGTATATAAAATGATGTATAGGTGGTATTTAACACCAAAGAAAATTGCACTAGGAAATGCTAATATGTCAGGCTCCGCTCCTTGGGTAGGAACGACATTAAGAACAGGATCAGGTACTGTCTCGGATCCACCGTTGGGTACCGTCTGAGACTGATCGGGAAGTCCCCCATCCTCAACGCCAAGTTCAGACAGATCAATCAAGTCACCCTTGGTATCCATCCTCCCTGGATGAGGCGTCAGGGAAAAAATAAAAACGATTCCTAACAAAATGTCAGACTATGGCATTCCAGTTGGCTAGAGTCTGTCTTCCTCCCTTCTGCAAGAAGACAAGGTCTTTTGATTTCAAAAGGCTTTATTAGAAAGACAGCATTCAGGCCCAGGTGTCCACATTCCAGGACCAAGCAGATCCTGGCTGAGCAAAGCTTTGTTAGGAATGAGATACAGAATGAAAGTTGTTACACATCAAACCCTCAGAGCCCAGCCTCCCCCCAGAGTTCACATAGCAGGAAACTTCTCGGTGGGAACACTGGCCAGCCAAGGTCGGCTGAGTAGAGAACAGATAAGATGCAGTATCCTCTCCCATGGAAACGGCTGCTGGCATCCCATGGGCCTAGAGAGAGAGGGGGAGACTAAACAACTACAGAAATAAGTATGGTGTTACTCAGGTTGCATTTCTCTAGAACAACAGACTCTGACAGTCCACTACCCTGTGGAGTTCCTCAACATGCTCAACCCTCCTGGCTTCCAAGCCCACAAGCTTCTCCTCAAAGTGGGAACTCCAAAGTGGGGGAAAACCACCAATGAGGTCTAAAAAGAGGTCCTTCAGTAGAAAAAAAAGTTGTACGTATTTTTCACTTTATTTATTGCACTACAATCTTTTCCTTTTAAAAATCTCTTCAATAAATGTTACATTTCAAAATTCACTTCATCAGTTTTAGGTATCAACATGCTTCACTTTATTCAAACACTTCTGTGAAGCTTAGGTACTATGCTATTATACTACAACACCAACGCAACCCTCCTCCCCCAAACCAAAAAATGTTACATGCCCATAAATAGTATAACTGGATTGAAAGTAGTTAAATACCGTCGCAAAGCATGGGCATTGAGCTAGTCATCTTATATAGAGATGCCTTATATTACCCCTCCCTCCTTTTATTGCTTAAATCCAAAAGTGCAAGCTAGGATGCAGTTTGCTCTTGAAATTCCTTCCTGCCTAATAGCAAGTTTGAAAATGGCGTGAAGGATCAGTGCTCTCACAATAAGCCTAGCAGCTGCACATTAGAGCTGCCAGAAAGAACATGAAGGTGAGGAGGCAGCCCCAGAGACCTTGTAGCGCCATGCATGAGGTCAGCAATGACTTGATTGCCTTGGAGGAAACAGTTCTGACTAGGCAGACAGCATCTAAGAGCAGCTTTCTACTGAGGTGTCATTCTTTAGCTGTGCAAGGAGTAGGAAGCGGCTACTCTGCCTGTGGCGATGTAGTACCACTTCTGACTTGGTGATATTTACTTCTGGCTGGGCCTTTCAGGCTGCAGAGCTGTGGCCTGGTCCTGGCAGCCTCCTGTCTCCCAAGTAGGACAAAGAGCACTGTAACAAACAGCCAGATAGGAAGTATTACTATACCACATGAATAATAAGTAAACTTCAGCTCAAAATGTGTTGTGTGTATGTTTTGGCTTTTAAGAATGTACCTGTTAGAGGTTGTGGTGGCAGACACCACTTGGAGGTGATGGCAGCAAGCAGTTGTGGGGCAAGAAGGCCAAGAGTTCCTGAAGTCCCACCATCCTCCTAAACTCATTAAACTGCTCTACCACACGGCCATACACCCTCCGTGCACTAGGGCCAATGCTAGTCAAATCACCCTACTCTCTTCTGCCTCCAAAACTGCCAGAGCTCCCTGGGTATCTGTGCCGGCTGGTGATCAGCCTCAGGGACAAGTTGCCAGAAATGTTCCATCTGTTGGTGAGACAAAGCATCTGCCACACAATAACTGACCCCAAGAACGTGTCTGACCCTAAATAAAATATGCAATTGCAAGCATTTTAGGGTAAAGGCCCACACCAGCCTCATTACCGTGGGCGATTTTGAAGACAAGGAGTTAACCACATGTACCACAGCTAGACTGTCACACCAGAAGTGGACAGTGTGGTTAGTCAACTGGTTCCCCACTTGCTACGAGCAAGGGGAAAAACTCCCAAAATATTAAGTCTCTGGATAACACTGGATCCAACCAATCAGATGACCATTGGTCCACACACCAGTGGCCTCTGAAAAGGTCCAAAGCCCAATGACCCTGCTGCATCGGAAGTAACCTGAAGCTCAGCCTCGAACAACAAGTCCTCCTTCCAAAAGATCACCCCATTAAATGACCCCAATACATCATGCCAGATCTGAAGGTCCTGCCACATGCCCCTAGTTATCCTCGGCTGATGATGGGACAACTGTAAGGTCCCCATAGCATCACACAAACATCGTAGAAAGGCCCTACCCAGAGCAATCGCCTTAGAAGCGAAGTTCAGGTGTCCCACCAGCTGCTGCAACTTGAGCAGGTAGCTTAACTCCTGCTCCTAAACTCTACAAACCTGCATCTAAGATCAAGGATCTTTTCTAAGGGAAGCCACAAGGATTGGTTGACTGTATCCAACTCTATACCCCAAAAGGTCAACACATCAACAGGGCTTTCAGTCTTTTCATGTGCAGGGGGAACCCCCAGCTCCTCAGTGAGGGCAACAAATCCAGACAATAGTCTAGACTCGAGCACTGTCCTGTACCAGCTGGGCCCATGAACAGGAAGTCATCTAAATAAAGAAAGGTATCAGGGCAAGAAAATCGGCGACACAGCTCCTATTCCAGAAAGAAATTGAAGCACTCAAATGCTGAGCAAGATATGGAACACCCCATTTGTTGAAAAACCCTCAACAAAGGAACAGGAGGGGCATCAAACAGCCCCAGAATGCACCCGTTAGTGCATTCTTTCAATATTTTGGCACAGACCAACCGGCTTAGTGGCAGCTTTCGTCAGGACGACTTCCTCAGGGACTGGTGGCTCACCTGATGCTGAATCATTCCAACATGACGCAGAGGAGCTAATCCACGTGGATTGCAGTTAGGACTGTCAGTGGCTGTTTGACTTCTGTACCAGCTTTGGGAAGATTCTGTAATCATAAGAAACAACATGAATTACAGAAGACTTGTATGAATGCACTTACCATCATACCATCCTTTAAGCCCTTGGAGTACTTACCTTGCTCAAAGAAGAAACAGAGTGGGTTGTGGAGCCCCCTGTGATTAATGAACTGATTCAAAGAGTTCTGGAGATTCAATTAGTACTATGTACAATGATTGTATTTATGAGCATGATTGTATTGTTTGTATAAAGAACATATTTGTATTTTGACATTGAAAAGAAATAGATATAGTAGTTTTGTTAGATATCTGGGTGTTTTTCACTCTGTGTATTGTAAGCTACTGCAATGCCCAGCAGGCTGGCCCCAACAGCAGCTGCTCCACTTCACATCACGCTGCCGCTGCAACCGTGCTCTCTCCTGACGCTCCACTCCTTAAAAGGATGCAGCAGCTGCTGCTGCCACAGCAAACTGAACAAAGCTGTTCACCCTCCATGACTTGGGGAAGCACAGAAACATTGTTGCTTCCACCAAGTTAGTGACTCAACTGTTGGCCAGGAAGCGGAGCCGCCCTCTAAGGCCATAGCTCCACTCCCAGCCCGGGAATGAAGTCTGTCTCTCCCTCTGGTCAGGGCAGCAAAGATCGGCACATGGCTTAAACTGCAAGGCTGCTGCCAGGAGTGCCACATTCTTACCATATATGGAACAAGAAATGCCAGATGTTCAAGTTGGATTCAGGAAAGGAAGAGGCACTTCCAAACTTACGATACATCACAAATTTATGAAAGGAAGTGGCACTTCCAAATTTACGATACATCACAAATTTATGATGGCTAATGGAATGCACCAGTGAATTTCAGAAAAAAATCAGCATGTGTTTTATAAATTACAGCAAAGAGTTTGACTGTATAGATCATGAAAAGCTATGGATAGTATTAAAAGAAATAGGGGAGCCACAACATTTGATTGTTTGATGCGCAACCTGTACCCTAGACACGAGGCTACTGTTAGGACAGAATATGGGGAAACAGAATGGTTTACAATTGGCAAGGGTGTCAGACAAGCATGCATATTATCTCCCTACCTGTTCAACCTCTATGCAGAGTATATCATAAGGAAAGCTGGATTAGATCTAGAAGAAAGTGGAGTGATAATTGGTGGGAGGAACATTAACAATATGAGATATGCAGATGACACCATATTACTAGCAGAAAATAGTGAAGACTTGAAACAACTACTGATGAAGGGTAAAGGAGAAAGTGCCGAAGCAGGATTACATCTGAACATTAAGAAGACAAAAGTAATGATTATTGAAGGGTTACACAACTTTAAAGTTGACAATGAGAAAATTGAAATTGTCCAAGATTTTTTTTTCCTTGGCTCAATCAACCAACAGGGAGACTGCAAAGAAGAAATCAGAAGACAGAGACTTGGAAGAGCAGCTGTGAGGGAGCTAGATAAGATCCTTAAAAATAAAGAGGTCTCTTTGAGAACCAAGATCAAGGTAATCCAAACTGTGGTATTCCCCATTACTATGTATGCATATGCAAGTTAGACAGTAAAGAAAGCTGACAGGGAGAAAATTGATTCATTTGAAATGTGGTGCTGAAGGAGAGTTTTGCAGATTCCATGGACAGCCAAAAAAAGACCAATAACTGGGTACTAGATCAAATCAATCCTGAATTCTCCCTAGAAGCTAAAATGACAAAACTGAGGCTATTGTACTTTGGTCACAATATGAGAAGACAAGATTCTCTGGAAAAGTCAATAATGCTAGGAAAAGTTGAAAGCAGTAGGAAAAAGGGTAAACTTAAAATGAGATGGCTTGACTTAATAAAAGAAGCCACGTCCTCCAGTTTGTAGTATCTGAGCAAGTCTGTTAATGATAGGACATTTTGGAGGTCTCTTATTCATAGGGTTGCCACATAGGTCAGAAGCGACTTGATGGCACATAACACACACACATTTATTTATACTGTCATGTCCCGCCCTGAGCCTGCTTGTGGGGAGGGCGGGCTAGAAATTAATTAAATAATAATAATAATAGTTCTGGTTGGATGAGAACCTAGTCAGGCATTTGTGTGCTCTCAATCCTTGCTGCCTCCCTGCCAACCTTCAGCACCTGGGGAAATTAAAGATGGTGCAAGGAAATGGAAACTGAAAACATTATTCAACTTCATAAATTGTTATATCACTAAAATAAATGTTCAAATGTAACCTATTAGGTTGCACAGCAAAAGACATGAGGTAAATTCTGTTGGATTGGTTACTTTCTGAAATTAATAATCAGGCATATTTGGAATGGATATGATTAATTACATTTCTCTAATAAATCTCTAATAAGTAGTTCTCATCCATGCTTGCTGAATACCCAAATTCCCTCTTATCTACCACACAAGTCTCTATCTTAAATCTGTTCATTCTAAAGTTTGAACCCATGTTAAAGTATGTAAAATTTTATGTAAAATGGTGCAAAAATGCCTACTTTATACCCTTTATTCCAAATCTAGAATATGTGGGGTTGGGCACTAGATTTGTTCACAAATTAATGCAGACTCCTAGCCCTCTTCCCATCTGTAATCTATAATTGTTGTGCGGCTTCTACAGCATTTCCTGTTTGGGCTCAGCTAGATGAGTTGTTGTGATCAGATCTCCAAACGTCTTTAATTTCCTTTGAAAGCATCTGTAGTGTGTGCATGTGATTTGGATCAAGGCCTTGGAGCTGGGACAGAGGGGTTTTAAAATCCCCCCATATCATCTCAGCTGGAACCCAACCCCTGGCTACAGTCCCAGCTGGGAAAAAAAAATATACAGGCTGTCTTTTTTCCCTGCCAGGTTAATAGATACTTGGGGAGGGGCTCTATCTCCCATTCCAGCAACACAGCCTTGATTCCAATCAACCCTGGACTGATGCTTTTAAAGGAAAGAACATTTACAGATCCAGCTATGTCGTTCTAACAACTCAGCTTACTTGAGCCTGCATTAAATCTCAAAGCAATGCCTCCCAATTTCCACTCAACCTTTTGCAGCCTCCATAACGAACCTGCTAATTCAGCAGCTCCATTTTCTTTTATATTATCCCAAATTGCCACTGACTATTTTAAATAAGAATGCATTTTCAACTAATCATTAGTAGATCCTGACATAAAGGGAGGTATCTGGTGATTGTTGTGACTGGCTTTAGAAGTTGGGCCAGAAATTTGATGGGTTGCTGGTTGACCTCATTGCTGCAACAGATCCTCCCCTAAACTTGCCCAGCAATTCATACAATTTACCTTCAGAAAAGGCAACACAACTGAAAGGCCATTGAGATAGTGTGAGCAGAGTCTGGAGAACACAATCATGTAACAGTAACCCTTGAGACTGTTCTCTAGTGAGAGAGTGCTGTGAAGATCTCCAGTGCTGTGGGAGAAAGGAATGTATGTATACAAAACATATCTAAAGGCACACAGATGTGATTTAATGGCAGGCTCAAAATGCTTTCAAAACTTCTAAGGCTAGAAAGAAATATTCAAGCAAGTAAAGCATCCATGTTATCAGCTCAACTAAATAATGACGTGCCATGTGTCATATGCGAAGAATATATGAATGCTTGCATAAATATTTTCCTAATGTCTGCTTGGCCAATGTCGCCTTGGCAAATGACCAGGGGATAGTAAATAACACTCACATTTCTGTTTATTTAAGGTCTATTTTCTCCTGTTGTGTTTTATTTGAGCTGTAATGTTCATAGGCAGCTTGAAAAGGTGAAGGACCAAAACCTTGTAAAAACCATTGTTTTCTTTAAGGAGAAATATGCTGTTTATATAGTGGAGTTTCACTGCCATGGCAGTTGATTATTTTCTGTGACTCTAAAATGTTTAAACTGTAGCCAAGTAGTAGCAATATAATGAGTGGGGGGGATAGAGAAGGGAGGATTATAGAAAAGAACTGAGTTTATCCCCTCCCATATTGTTCTGGTTTTATTATGCTAAAATTCAAAAGCCTTTGCCTAATAATTACATCTATTTTGCCCAACTGGTTTATGACAACATTGCCATACTTTTTTCCGTATAGCAGCCTAATTAATACTTTAAATTAAATGTAAGAGTTCCCCCTGTGCTAAATAAAAAATCAGGGATCCTGACGTTAAAACAAAAATGAAAGCCTATGCTCAGGTATAGCGGAGGAAATCTAGAATGACACTGGATAGATTCAAAACAGGCATATGTGGGAGAGACACCTCTATGAAGATGGAGAATAAAATGGGTCATGGTTTATATTCTTTGGGAAAGATCCAAGCTGTTCCAGTCACGCCTGTCTGTACTGACACTTTTTCAAGGAAAAATAATGACATCAAAGTTCGAGGAAGTTTATAGAGATGCCCTGGGATTTTGCAACTTTAATGCTTTATTATGTGTCAAAACTCACACTCACACAAAACTTTGTATACAAAATGAACTGCTTATGTCCTTTTCCAGGGCATAATTAGCTTTTTAAATATTAATCAAATGTCAAACAACTATATGAATAAAGCCCCATACTTCCCTCCAAGATAAGGAAGTACAGCACACTAATAATGCCCACCTGGACTACAATGTCCATACCCTTTATGCAGCCCAAATACCAGAGAACTAGATCACATGAATTTGGCTACCTTCCTACCCAGTCCCACTGGCAACAATCATTCCTGTTCTTCTCCATTCTCATGTTTCCAGGTTGTTTCAAGCTCCCCAACAATGCCTTCCAGATTTCTTATCTTACTGTATGTGTGCATATATAATGTACAACAAAGAACCATCCACAGTCATGGCCTTAAACCATGCTTCCATGACCTCCTCCAACTTGGTCTAGTAGAACAGGCTGTATGTACGGCTATTTTTGAAGATTTCTCAGAAATTCCAGTTAATAAATACAATAGAAAGGCTCCTCTCTGCTCAGAACACACAACTCCAGTGCTTTACAGGCTACCTATATACTTCTTGGTTCAATTCAAAGTACTTTTGCAGTCTTCCACAGACTATGGCTCTCATATTGTGACCCTGGCAGCAGAAGGTGGCTGAGAGCGGGGTATGAAACATGCACTAACAACATTTGTTGGAATATAAAAGGATCTACAACTGTAGAGCTTTGACTTGGCATAGGATAGTGGATCCAGGCATTGGATGACCTGCCAGATGTCCACTGTAAACTCTACTCCTTACCCGCCCCCCAGCAGTAAATGGAATCCCATCTGAGTGCATGCTACTGTGTGGTTCCACTGCCACCTGGGGTGAGGTGAGCCCAACAGCCCCCAAGCTGGACATGTCTCCATAAGCAAGCTGGGCCAGCCCCCTGACTGGCCAGCTGGCCAACATAGCAGCAAGGGGACCTGCAAGCCATGTGAACCCCTGGGAAAGGGTCAGCACACTACAGAATATGGCACCCCACCCAGCTTTTCAGGCCACCATGCAGGGCACAAGCAGAGCAGGTAAGTCTGGGGACCTGCAGTTACTGAATTGCATCTTCCAGTATACTCCCCTATATCAATTATGTTTTCCAGACAGCCTTCTCCTTAAGGTGTCCTGCCTTAGAACTATCTATACGTTTAGAGCAAGTTTACAGTTTTTTTCTGAGCTGGGCCCAGTCTTTTTGAATAGCCTACCATAGTGAGTTCAGAGGGTGTTTTCACTTGCCATATTTAGGAAGGTATGTATGACAGTTTTACTCCAGAGAGCACTTGGTGGAGGATAAACAATTTTTGCAGATTTGGATATGATCATTCTAATCCTTTGTGTTTGTTAATCTTGTGGGGTTTTTTTAATTCTCTGTTTTAAATTGAGTGCTCCTTAATTTGTACTTTGTGCATTTTAAATGATTCTTTTTAAATTGACTGTTTATAAGTTGTGTCCTAGTAACTTGGTTGCGTTGTTAGTCACCTTGAGTCTGAGGGGGGAAAGCTAGATAGAATTTTTCAATAAATAAATGTTATAGGTATACATGACTTCCATAACTCTGACAAGCATCTCTTGAGTAATATGTAGTCAAAGAGGGTGACATGGCACCATTGTATCCCTGCCTGTTGCAAGTGGCAACCAATCAATTGAAGTAAAGGCATGGAAATATTACATCATACATTCCTTTACGAGATAGTTCTGAAGAGATACATCTCAGAGATGCAAGTTAAGTGACAGCCATGCATGTTTATTATGTCTAGTTGGGTCTGACAAGTAGCAATGGGACCTCTCAAGGTATCTTTCCCTACATCCTTCTGAATCATTTTGTCACCAAGTAGGGTTCTTTTTCTGTTCTCTCAATCATACAAGTTTTCCAGAGCTGGACAATATGAAAAAAGATGTTGAATAGTACTGGAAATGCAACAATATACGAAAAGCCTATGGGGAAAAAGGCATCATGAAAGTACTCTAGTTGCAAATGAGGAGAGCAATTTTAGGAATAAATAGTTCCTAATAGTTGTCAAACAGATGAGAAGAAAGGGAGGATAAGTTTTAATCTTAGAAGGAAGTATAAGCTCATAACTGCAGAAACTCAAAATCTGAGGAGGAAATGTGTGGGTCTACCAACAATGAATTCTGTTTTGTAAATTCTAGTAGTGAATCTCAAATCCACCTTGTTTTACCTAGGAATGCCACAAACTTCAAGGTAAATGTTTGATAGGCAAGCATTCCATGTTCAACAGCCATGAACACCCATTAATTGAAACACTGATCTGGACTTCCGGTTTGGGATCCATGAAGGTCTAACGCAGCTCAGGGAGCTGAGCTGTCCGAGTCGCTGTTTGTGGGGCTGGAGGGGCGCAAACTGCCCGTGGCCCCCTGTTCTCAGGTGGAGAACAGGCTAGTACACTCAAGACCTTGAGGGCACATTGATCTTGGGTGTGAGGGGAGTTCTACGTAATGAGCCCCCATCCACCCTTGAGGTCCCACCCGAAGAAAGGTTGCCAAGATCTCTGCAGCGACTTTGGAGTCAAATTTTGGCATAAGGCCTACATGCCCAAGCTTCAGTAAACTAAAAAGGGAACCTGAATCGATTGGATAATCAAAGCAGCGATTACAACCCAAGAGAAACATCTAAGAAGGTAAAGATTGCTATCTCTCATTACGGGACTGATTACAATAAGAAATAAAGTGACAAAGAGAATTAGAAAACTGCAAAAGACTTGATATATAACTGAGAAAACTCCGGCAAATAAATTATTAAAAAGTGACATTGCAAAGAAAAGTTAGCGCGGAAAAACGATTATTGTTTACATACCTGCGGCTAGAAAGAGATAGCGGACTGTGAGAAAGTTTTAACATCGCGAGAACTGCTGTGAAACGGAGAGGAACAGGAAGTGCATCAGAACCATAAAGAGTCTGGCGAGAAGTGGCTTGTAAACAACGGAAGTGGAATATCGCCATTTTTGAAGAGGGCAAAGCTGCGGCTTCAAGGAAAACGGAAGTAGGCCATCTTTGACAAGGGTAAGGGCGGTTGCCTCAAAATAAAACCATAGAGAAAAGACGCCCGACATTTTGGATTTCGTAAATATCAGCTTTTAGAAAAATAACCTAAACTTTGACTTTTAAAAATAAAAGAAAATAATAAAGTAGCGCCACGGAGTTAAGGAAAAGAGCAGACTCGTGGGAGCGAAGTAGAGCTAGCCCCACGATGTCAAAGAAGGAATGGCAAACGGCGCTGGAAAATTTAGACAAAAAAGTTTCAGAAGGGAACAAAGAGCTCAAAGATATGATGCAAGAGATGGCGAAAAATTTGAAAGACTTTAAAGAGGCACTTAAATCGGAGATGGCAGAACTAGCCAAGAATATGAACCAAGTTCAAAAAGATATGCAAGTTACACAGCAGAGAGTTAACGCAGTAGAAAAGGCGGCCGACACCTTGGCAGATGTGCAGAGAATGGAGTTGAGAGGCGTGAAGGGAAGAATGGCCGTAGCTGAATGTAAGCAGATGGAAAGACAAGTTAGATTTCGTGGAATCCCGGAAGTTTTGGAAAAAACAGCCCAAGAGCAGATTACAGAAATTTTGGCGGCATACCTGGGAAAAGAAGAAGAGGAGATTGCAGCGCTTCTGGACGTGGCATACAGAATTAATTCAAAATTTGCAGCTCAAAAGAAGTTACCAAGAGATATGATTGTGCAATTTACAACTAGAAAGACAAGAGAGTGAATTGTGAGTAAACAATTTCAGGACCCATTAGAGGTTGATGGGAAAGTGATGAGAATCATGAAAGAACTGCCCAGATCGGTGTTGTTGGAGAGGAAGAAGTATAGAGAGCTGGTCCAGATGTTAAAATACATGAAAATCAGATACAGATGGGAAATACCTGAAGGACTGGCTTTCGAATTTGGTGGTGTAAAGAGAATCATCAGATCTGGCCAGGAGATGGAAATGTTTATCAGGGACAATGAAAAAGACGTCCCAAAAGGAGCTAAAATTTGATCATGGAGTGTAAAATCATATCTTGAAATGTAAATAGACTAAATTCACCTTTTAAATGTAAGACTATTTTCCACTGGCTTTTAAAACAAAAATGTAATATAGTAAATTAAGTTTGTCATGGTTGGGAAGAATAGCAGCAGTGAAGATGAATGTGTTACCACGTGTGATGTTTCTGCTGCAAACTATTCCAATTATCCGAGACTTCAAACAATTTGACAAATGGCAAAGAAAAATTTCAGACTTCGTGTGGGCAGGCAGGAAACCCCAAGTGAAAATGAAAGTATTACAAGATTCGAAAGAAAGAGGGGGGCTGCAACTGCCAAACATAAGATTATATTACGAAGCAATTTGTCTGACATGGTTAAAAGACTGGATAACGCTAAAAGACCGTAAACTGCTGGCCTTGGAGGGACACAAAAAATTGTTTGGATGGCATGCCTACTTGTGGTATGATAAAGTTAAAGCGGACTCTTATGTTTTTGCATCACTATATTAGAAGAAGCCTTTTCACAATCTGGAAGAAATATAAGAATTACATGGAAAGTGGTATCCCCTCATGGGTGGTACCATATGAAGTAATAGATCCGAGAGCTGTCTATAGTGAACAACAATGTTTAACTTATAAAGAGATAATGTTGATGGAACATAGAATACCAAAAATAAAGACACAAGAAGAGTTATCTCCTCACTATGGATGGTTTCAATATAGGCAAATCGGGGATCTTTACAATTTGGACTGTTTAAAGGGAGGAATAAGACTGAAAAACTCGGAGTTAGAAGAAGTGATTTTACAAGAAGGTAAAAAAGACATTTCGAAAATATACAAAATACTTTTAAAATGGTATACGGAAGACGAGACAGATGGTGAAATGGGCAATAAACTTTCATAAAGAAATAACAATGGAATCATGGGAACACTTGTGGAAAAACACTTTGAAGATTTCAACTTGTACCAATATTAAAGAGAATGTATACAAAATGATGTATAGGTGGTATTTAACGCCTAAGAAGATTGCGCTTGGAAATACAAATATGTCAGACAAATGCTGGAAATGTAAAAAGCATGAAGGATCATTGTATCATATGTGGTGGACTTGTGAGGTAGCTAAGCAATACTGTGGAGATATAATAGAAATAATTAATGGACTTCCGGTTTGGGATTCATGGAGGTCTAACGCAGCTCCATTTGTGGAGCTGACCGGATTGCCGTTTTAACCGGCCGGAGGGGTGAAAATAACCCGCGGCCGACTGCTCTCAGGCGGGGAGCAGGCAAAGAACGCTCAAGACCCTAGGGTGAGTTAGATCTCGGACGAGGGGGGGCTCTACACAAGGAGTCTCCCCCCCGATCCTTGAGGTCCCACCTTGTGACGGGTCGGCTATAATCTCTGCGGCAATTTTGGGGCCAATTCGGCTGGCATAAGACCTACATACCCAAGCTTCGATCGGGGAGGGAAGTCGAGAGGAGAATTTAAGATCGAAACAGCGATTACAACCCGAGAAAGCTGGAGAGAAGGTAAAGATCGCTATCTCTTGAAATGGGACAGATTGAAAAAAACAGAGAGGAAAGAAAGTAGACTTTTAAACTGCAACAGACTAGCGAAAAGGAGGTGAAGACTCGGCAGGAGTTGTATTTTAAAAGAGACTAAGTTTAAAGAAGTTATTACAAAAATCGGACTATTGTTTTGAATACCTGTGGTTTTGGAGCTGTGGGAAAAAGACACCATCGCGAGACCTGCTGTGGGAAGACGGGAGACAGGAAGTGCGTAACAACAATAGAGTGGCTGGAGGGAAGCGGCCCTTGCCAAAGGACAGGAAGTGGGGAATCGCCATCTTTGAAAGTGGAAGGGTCGTGGCTTCAGCGGAAGAGGAAGTAGGCCATCTTGGATTATAATAACATAGAGAAACCATAGAGAAAAGACGCCCGACATTTTGGATATAAAAAATTAATTTTGGCAAAGATTGGGACATTTAAAAAAAAGGAAAACGTTTAATTATACGCCACGGAGCTGAGGAAGAGAGCAGATTCGTGGGAGCGAGCTAAAGCAAGCCCCACGATGTCGAAAAAAGAGTGGCAATCGGCAATAGAAAACTTGGACAAAAAACTTATAGACATGATGAAAGAACTTAAGGACACGAAATTGGAGCTTATTAAAGAGGTCAAGGAAGTTACACAGACAGTAAAGTCGGAGCTGTCAGAAGTGAAAAAAGGTGTGGAAACGATTAGCAGTGAATTACAAGGAACGCAGCAGAGAGTTAAAACAGTAGAAGACGCGATGGAGAATTTAATAGACACGCAACAAACAGAGATGAGGCTGGTGAAGGGGAGGATGTCAGTTGCAGAAACTAAACACATGGAGAAGCAGCTTCGTTTTCGTGGTCTGCCAGAAGTGGAAGGGAAGTCAGCGCAAGAACAGATGACTGAGGTGTTGGCTGATTACCTGGGGAAGGAGGAGGAGGAAATTGTGGCTATCCTAGATGTGGCGTATCGTGTGAACTCGAGAATTGCAACCCAGAGGAAACTACCAAGGGATGTGATTGTGCAGTTTACAACTAGAAATATGAAAGAGAGGATTGTGACCAAACAATTTCAAGATCCATTGGAGATTGATGGCAAGACGATTATTATAATGAAGGAACTGCCCAGATCAGTGTTATTGGACAGGAAAAAATATAGAGTGCTAATTCAGACTTTGAAGGACATGAATATCAGATACAGATGGGAGTTACCGGAAGGAGTGTCCTTTGAGTTTGGAGGGGCAAAAAAACGTATCAGATCTGAGCGGGAGATGGAGAGATTTATCAAGGACAATGAAAAAGACTTACCAACAAAACCATGAATATGGAGTGTAAAGTATTATCTTGGAATATAAATGGACTAAACTCACCGAATAAGAGAAAAAATATTTTTCATTGGCTACTAAAACAAAAATGTGATATTGTTTGTTTGCAGGAGACCCACATTAGAAAACAGGATGTAAAATATTTAAAATCTGGAAAATTGGGCAAAGAATTTGTAGCGGCTTCCAACAAGAAAAAAAGAGGAGTGGTGTTGTATATAAAAGAGGAGCTGCAGCCAAAATTTGTTATGAGAGATGTGGAAGCTAGATTTGTAGCAGTGGAATGTAATTGGAACTTAAAGAGAGTGTTGGTAGTCGGACTTTATGCACCTAACGGTGCAAAGGAAAGCTTCTTTGAGGACTTAAGGAAGCACCTAGACGATCTTGTATATGACCAGATAATTCTTGCTGGAGATTTCAATGGAGTGACAGATTTGGAATTAGACAAAAAGACTACAAAAGCACAAAAGAAAAGAGGACTATTGCCAAAGCTTTTTTTTGAGTTGATTCAACAAGAGACTCTCGAAGACGTATGGAGGAGAGAATATCCTAAAACCAAACAGTTTACTTTTTATTCTGCAAGGCATCTTACATTATCAAGAATTGATATGATCTGGGCCTCAAAGGACTTAGCGCTATGGACTAAGGAGGTAGAAATAATGCCGATGGTAGGCTCAGATCACAACCCAATTATGTGGAAATTTGGAAAAAGGAGAAAAAGGAAAGCCTGGAGAATAAATGAGGACCTGTTACAGGAAAGTGAGAATATGGAAACACTGAGAAGAGAGACTAAGTTTTTTATACAATACAACGTGAATAAAGAAGTACCAACCAGTAAAGTTTGGGACGCGTACAAGGCGGTTGTAAGGGGCATACTAATGGATTTAAATGGTAGAGCAAGGAAAAAGAAAGAGGAGAAAAGACAAGAGATTGAGGAGAAAATAAAGGCCAAAGAAGTACAGTTAAAAAAGAGACCAGGGAAAAAGAAAATACATCAGGAAATCAAAATTCTTCAAGAACAGTTAACAGCAATGAGTAACAAAGAATTGGAGTGGAACCTTAAAAGACTGAATCAAAAAGCTTTTGAGGGTGCTAATAAACCTGGGAAATATTTGGCATGGCAATTAAAGAAGAAAAGGGAAAAGAAAATAATAAATAAAATTTGTGAAGAAAACAAAACGTATTTGGAGCAGACTACCATTAGCAGAGCCTTTTATAAATTTTACGCTAAGCTGTATAATAAAAAAGAAGTAAACAAAGAATCAATAGCATCATATTTGGAGAAAACCAAACTTCCAGAGATCTCGGAAGCTTGGAGAAATAAGTTGAACAGTGAAGTAACTGATGAGGAAATAAATATGGCAATACAATCCGCAAATCTAGGAAAGGCGCCAGGGCCAGATGGACTTACGGCTAAATTTTATAAGACAATGGCCAATGAACTGGCACCATTCCTAAAAGAGGTGATGAACGGAGTTTTTAGGGATCAAAGAATTCCAGACACTTGGAGCGAAGCGAATATATCATTGATCCCAAAAGAGGGCCAAGATCTGACTAGCGTGAAAAATTATAGGCCTATATCACTACTCAATAATGACTATAAAATTTTTGCGAAGATATTGGCGGAGAGATTGAAGGGGTGGCTCTCGGAAGTCATAGAGGAGGAACAAGCAGGCTTTTTGCCAGACAGACAAATAAGAGACAACTTAAGGACAGTGATCAATGCTATTGAATACTACGACAAGCGTTGTGACAAAGAGGTTGGTTTCTTCTTTGTAGACGCTGAAAAAGCGTTTGACAATTTAAACTGGGATTTTATGTTTGCCACTATGGAAAAGCTACAACTGGGAGAAAGATTCGTCAGAGCAATCAAGGAAATCTATAGAGACCAGACTGCAGCAATTGTAGTGAATGATGAATTGACCAAAAAATTGACGATTAGTAAAGGAACAAGACAAGGTTGCCCGTTATCTCCATTGTTGTTCATTTTAGTATTGGAGATTCTGATGATACAAATTCGACAAGATGAGGAAATACGAGGAATAAAAATAAAGGACTACTCATATAAGGTCAGAGCATTTGCAGACGACATAATGTTAATTGTAGAAGACCCACTGGAGAACATGCCAAAAGTGATAGGCAAGATCAAGGAGTTTGGAGATTTGGCAGGTTTCTTCATTAACAAAAAGAAGTCAAAGATATTATGCAAAAACATGACTAAGCAGAAACAACAATTGTTAATGGAAACAACGGATTGTGAAGTAACTAGTAAGGTGAAATACTTGGGAGTTGAGCTGACTGCAAAAAATATAGATTTGTTCAAGAATAATTATGAAAAATTATGGACTCAGATAGAGAGAGACTTGATCAAATGGAATAGATTGAACCTGTCATGGTTGGGCAGGATTGCAGCAGTTAAGATGAATGTGTTACCAAGAGTAATGTTTTTGTTACAGACAATACCAATCATCAGAGACTCTAAACAATTTGAAAAATGGCAGAGGAAAATATCAGATTTTGTTTGGGCAGGCAAGAAGCCTCGAGTGAAAGTAAAAGTTTTACAAGATGCAAAGGAGAGAGGCGGAATGCAACTGCCCAATCTGAGACTTTACCATGATGCAATCTGCCTAGTTTGGCTAAAAGAGTGGATGACATTAAAGAATAAGAAACTATTAGCCCTAGAGGGATATAAAAAAATTTTTGGATGGCACGCATACCTATGGCATGACAAAGTAAAGGTCAACTCGATGTTCCTGCATCATTTTGTAAGGAGAAGTCTATTTACAATCTGGAAGAAGTATAGAACTTACTTACAAGAAGGAACCCCCTTGTGGGTGGTTCCATATGAGGTGATAGATCCGAGAGCTGTGGATAATGAACAACAATGTTTAACGTATAAAGAAATAACTAAGATTGAAGTATCTAAACTTAGAATAAAGACGCAAGAGGAACTATCACCTAACTATGATTGGTTTCAGTATAGACAGATTAGAGACTTATACAATTCAGACTTTGCAAAAGGGGGCATACGAACAGAGAACTCGGAACTAGAGCAGACCCTTCTTAAAGAAGACAAGAAAAGAATATCCAAGGTATACCAAGTATTGCTGAAATGGTATACTGAGGATGAGATAGTTAAAACACAGATGGTGAAATGGGCTATAAATTTCAATAAAGAAATAACAATGGAGGCATGGGAATACTTGTGGAAAACTACAATGAAGACAACGACATGTATTAATATTAAAGAGAACATTTTCAAAATGATCTATCGTTGGTACATGACACCAAAGAAGATTGCGCTAGGGAATTTGAATACTTCTAATAAATGCTGGAAATGTAAGAAACATGAGGGCTCCCTCTATCATATGTGGTGGTCGTGTGAGGTAGCTAGGCAGTTCTGGGGGGAAATAATAAGAGAAATGAGTGAAATTTTACAGTTTCAAATAAATAAGAACCCAGAACTCCTGCTGCTAAACTTGGGAATGGAGGGAATTCCAGCCCATCATAGGACGTTGATTTTTTATATGACTGCAGCAGCTAGACTTTTGTATGCGCAGAAATGGAAAGTACAAGAAGTACCAACTATTGAAGATTGGATCTACAAATTGCTGTATATGGCTGAAATGGACAAGATGACAAGAAAACTGAGAGATCTGGACTCAGGGCAGTTCAACACAGACTGGGAGAAGCTGAAACAATACCTGGAGAAGAAATGGGAGGTGGGAGGAAAACTGTGGCAGTTTGAGAACTACTGAAATATAATAAAAGTATAAAAGAGAGGGGTGACTTTACCGGGGGAGGAAGAGAAATGTGAATTTATAAGCAGTTAGATTAATTGATTGAGATATATATAGATATGTATAGGTCAACTGATAGAGAATAATTAATGATAAGGTTTAAACATGAGGATTGACTAACTAACAATATTTTCTTTCTTTGACAAGATTTATATGCACCAAACTGAATGTATAGAAGAGTTAAATTGATTGAGTATCTGAGGAGTTATATAGAATTACCATAAAAAGTTGAAATGAGTAATATATAGAGAACAAATCAAATTGTTTGATTTAAATGTGGGAAATTTTTATGGTTTATGATATATAGGTTTATATAGAATTATTCAAAACTGGAAAATGGGATAAATTGTTTATCTAAAGACGTATAGTTTGGGTGTATAATAATTAAAGGAGTTAATGATGCACTGCTTAATATAATGGAGAATGTATATCTGTTTTAGACAGAGGAATTTAATAGAAGTAAGGGAAAAGGGACAGAGGGTGGGAAAGCTGTTGGAAGTCAACAAAAGGGGGGGAAAGGGAGGGGGTTAGAAACGAAAAATTAGGGGAAAATTGATTGTAATGTAAAAATAAAAATGTTCTAACCCAATAAAAAAATTTTCAAAAAAAAAAAAAGAAATAATTAATGAGGTTTTGCAAACCCAAATAAATAAGAACCCAGAATTGTTGCTACCGAACTTGGGAATGGAAGATGTTCCAATGCAGTATAGAACATTGTTATTTTACATGATTACAGCAGCAAGACTTTTGTATGCGCAGAAATGGAAAGTGCAAGAAATACCAACTACAGAAGATTGGATTTACAAATTGTTGTACTGGCAGAAATGGATAAAATGACAAGAAAACTGAAAGATCTTGATCTAGGAGAATATATTGCAGACTGGGAGACGCTGAAACAATATCTAGGAAAAAAATGGGATGTGAAAGGAGAACTGTGGCAGTTTGAGAATTATTAATATGTGACTTTATAAAGGGGAGAGAGAAGTAACTTTACCATTAATGGGGAAACTTAGCTATTAATTAATCTAAGCTAATATTAGTAGTAAGGAGATTGTATTAAAAATAGATAGTTTAAACAGTGAAATGTAGATTGATATATTAGAAAATTGGAGATATAGAAGAATTTGAATATGCTTAGAATAAGTGATATAATATATATAAGACTTAGAAAAATTATAGTTAAGAGTAATTTGAGTAATAAGATGGGTTAGGGGTTGGAAAGCTGTTGGAAGTCAATAAGGAGGGGGGGAAGGGGGGCTGATATAATTTAGATAAGACGGGGAATTTGTGTATTGAATAACATTTTATATACTCACCAATAAAAAATTTAAAAAAATAAATAAATTGAAACACTGATCTGTTCACCTATGTGTCATTTACCTGGGAACAGTGGATATGATGGTGACAGAGTTTCATTTTCTTCGGGTGGTGGAGTTTCATTTCGTTACCTTGCAAGGACTTTTGTACCCGTGCAGTAGGCAAGATGATTGTACCCAGGATTGTGAATGGTTGGGTCAGGTAAATATATGATGTGAAATTTACACTTCTGATAAGGCTGTGCAAAAAGGTGTCATGTGTGAAATAACATCAATAATATGGACTTTATATATCAGTAATAAAACCAATCATTTCTCTGAAATGCATAATGAACAAATAATCAGATTTAGATTGTATTCTGGATATAAACTGAATAAAAAGGCTAAGACAATGTTATTAGCAGCAACAAGAACAGAACAAGAAGAAATAGAAATAGAAAGATTAACAGATTGTGTTGTCGCTAAAAAAATTGAATATTTGGGTATATATGTAATGAGGCAAGACAATAATTTATATAAAGATGACTATCAAAAAATTTCAGAAGAGTAAGCCATTTTAGTCTGTAGTAGCAAAATAGTAGAGTCCAGTAGCACTTTTAAGACTAACCAACTTTATTGTAGCATAAGCTTTTGAGAACCACAGCTCTCTTGTAAGAAGAAGAGAGCTGTGGTTCTCAAAAGCTTATGCTACAATAAAGTTGGTTAGTCTTAAAGGTGCTACTGGACTCTACTATTTTATCAAAAAGTTTTGACAAGTATTATTGAAGATCTGCAAAGATGGGAAAGACTGAAAATTTCGTGGTTAGGAAGAATTTCTGCTGTTAAAATGAATATATTACCAAAGCTGAACTTTCTGTTTCAAATGTTACCAATCCATATAGATGAAAATATCTTTAAAAAATGGCAGAAAAAGATAAATGATTTTGTATGGAATGGGAAGAAACCAAGAATAAGATTTAAAATATTATAAGATGAAAAAAATTGAGGACGTTTAGCAATACCAAGCAGCTGAACTAATTTGGATGTCAGATTGGATTACAAACCCAAATAGAAGAAATATCAAATAAAAGATAATTTATACTAAAGAAGGAATTCATAACTATTTATGGGTTAAGAAATGGTTAAAAACTATTCAAAGACAAGATGGCACTCATATCTTGAGGGATGGACTACTAAGAATATGGTTTCAATGCAGAAATAGATTAAGTCCGCCAATTTTTCTTTCAACATTTCCAGTTGATGCGTATTGTGACATTACTGTATGAAATAAAATTGGTTATATAAATTATGAATATATGACAGACAAACAAGGTAAAATAAAAATATGGCATGAAATTCAAGCTGAAGGAAAAAACATTTCATGGTTGTTGTATTATCAAATGATGACTAAATTCAAAAACAATTTATCAACCTTAAGAGAGAAAATGTTTTTTGACTAATCATTCCTATTAGGAAAAGTATATAAAATATTATTGCAATATGATACAGAATCAGAGCAAGGAAAAAATGTATGATAAAATGGATGCAAAACTCTGGAGAAAATATATGGACCAAAGAAATCAAATTTACAGAATGTCAAATCTTAAGAGACAGTTGGTATAAAATGTTCTTCAGATGATGTATTAGTCCGAAGGACATTGCAAAAGCTAACAAGGACTATAATGGAAATTGCTAGAAATGCCAAAACATGGATGCAACATTATATCACATTTGGTAGACTTGCCAAAAAGCAAGGAAATACTGGATAAAAATACATGAAGAAATGCAAAAGGTATTAAAATTTAACAGCTCAATCCTAAGCCATGAGACAGCACCGTCACTCAAGCGTGGACGTAAATGTGGCGCTACTCCACTCCTTCTTATGGACTTTTGCCAGAGAGTCCCACCAGCAGCCAAGCTCAGCGAGGTGAGGCACAGCTATTGCCAAGAGCACTTGCACACTGTTCCCCTGACAACCCTGCCCACACCAGCCAATGGCTGCACTGCTCCCCTGACAGGTGGGCGAGGGGCAAGCAGAGGTGCAGCCAATGGGGAGGGCATGATCCCCACTACTCACCAACACCTCCCCCCATCTGGGAGCAGACATCCCTGCCAGGGAGAGGGGGCAAAGGTAACACTGAAGGTGTGGATAGGACACCCACCCTCTTGCCCATCCAGCCCCCATTTCTGATGAGGGCCTGGCCAGTGGCTGCAGATCGGCATGCCAGCAAATCCCCTCATCACTGCTGCCGCTATCACCACAAGAAACCGGTTCCCCTTCTCTGAAAAGTAGGGCCAGATAGTAGGGAACTGATCTCTGTTGCCTGGAGATCAGTTGTAATTCTGGAAGATCTCCAGTTACCACCTGGAGACCGGCAACCCTAATTAGCCCCCAGGTTCTGGAGAGGCAGGTGGAGTGGAGGCGAATTCTTCAATGAGAGACAGGAACACCCATTGTAAACCATGTGGGAGGCCAGAAGTCCGATTGGAAGCGAGGGGAATGAAAAGTGCCCACAAACTTGTGGCAGTGCCACTTGAACACATCACTGCATCTCTATGATGCGAGAACGTGGGTTAGACCTCGACAGCCATGTCCCAGTCCTGGGGTGATGCCCCCCCCCCAGCATGGACTGACAGCCCCTCTCCATGCCAGATTTCCCAAGTCCATCCCTGCTTCTGCAAATGACAAAAAGTAGGGGGATGCCCAGAGAGTACAAGATGTAACTCCACATCCCCCACCCCCTGGCAGCAATTTCCCACATGCAGCAACCATCTTCCTGGCTTATCAGATGCCAGCAGCTCACATTATCATAGAATGAAAGTCCTCAGTGCTCCCCCAGACATTCATGGGCCACACCCCACTGTTACATTGAGTTACATTGAGGGGAGGAAGGGGCAGGGAAGCTAGACGGGGCACCACTTGACACCTGCCCCTCTTGGCAGCTGAGCCCAGCCCTCCATCCCAGCTCTGAGCTGGAAAACATTTGTGGAGATGTATGAGAGGACATTCTGACTGGGACTTGGGTGGGGACAGCTACTGGCAATGTCAGACAAGCATGCAAACACAGCAGATTGTTGTTTTTCAACACGTTTTATTAAACTGGAAAAAGTGCCAATGTCCCTTGGCTGGAAAGGGACCCAAGACAGTTTGCGCAACCCTTGTTCTGCAGTCCCAGGGGCGAGGCTGAGATGTGGACTGCCATGGGAAACTGTTCCCTGTTGAAGCAGACATGTTCTGTCGTCTCCCGGACGAGTCACAACGTGCCTGCAAGGGAAAGAGACGTGTGTCTGTTGCAAGTAACCCAGCACGGTCCATGTCCGAGACCAAGCCCACTCTGCAACACCTGGGAAGATGCACATAGTAGAGAGCAGCAGCGGCAGCCCCACAGGTGCAGCCAGCGACCAGATGATGCATAACCCTCTGGCAATGAAGAGCTCTGCCTTGGGATGATTTTATTCTATAAGGGAGAAAGTCAATAGGTAGTTACAAACACCCGGTCAATTTGACCTGTGGCCACACTTCCTCTTCTGCCAGGAGGGTCTCCAGCTGAGGGAGTCTGAACAGAGCACCCAAATGGGTAGCTGGCAGCACCCCCCCATGGCTGTGTCAAGAGCAGTTTTCTGGGCAACTGCCTCTGGGGCAGACAAGGGCTGCTGCCACTGCCCCCTCCCCCACCGAGCCTCACCTGAAAACGCTAGCGGTCAGGCGAGTTCAGGTGAGGGGCAGCACGCACAAATCAGTGAGCCGGGATAGCCACTGCCCCATCTCCTTATTTGTCAGTGCTCCCTCACTCCTTACCGAGTTGGAACTTCAGAGTCAGATAACCTGCAAGGAGACTTGAGTGGTTACTGTTAGTTAGCCAGACATTCTAGACTTTGCCCTTCTTCCCTTGAGCGAGTGTAAAGTTCTCCCATTTTTCCTGCTAAGTCCCCCCAATGCACTCATGGCTCGCCACCGTGAGTACCCACTCTCCCGTCTTGTGCACAAAGTCCTTGCAGCAGGAGGCTGATGGGCAGAGCCTACGGCTGCAGGCTCACCTACCTAAGGTCATGAGCAGCGCAGCTGAAGCTTTTGTAGGGTCTGTAAGCAGGTGTTTGGGTATGGGAAGGGGGGCTCACCCACCACAGAAGCATGAGCAGATTGGCCCCCATGGTAGTTCCCATCCTATGCTCCTTTGGGCTGCAGGGGTGGTGCTGGGTGCCAGGAGAGGGGCCAGAGTTTTCCCCATTCAATGGACACCTATGGGCTATGCCTGTTTTTCATGGAGTAACTTTCCGCCACTGCAGGGGGCATTCCCAGGCCTGGAGTGGCTTTGGAAGTGGACTAAATTGCAGCCCACCCCTCCACCCTGCCTCCTCCCATGCTGGCATGGGAACTTGCGCTGCACTTATGCCTCCGCCCGGCCATCAAGCGTGCCCACCGGCAGCAACCCATCTGCGGTAGTGCACCTTGGGATGGTGCTGGCAGAAAAGAGTTGATGTAAGAGCCATTTACACCCATGCAAGGCTTTTGTTGTTTGTTTCTTTTCAGAAAGTGAGGAAGGCTTCTGTTGCAGCCCCCCCCCCATTGTATACTTCCATTATTTTCTATGGGGAACTTTCAGGGGGTCTAGAGTTGTCAACCAAATTTCACCAAAATTGCAGCGGTGACTTCCGCCTGTCCTTTAAAGAACCTCAAGTTTCAAGCTGAATTTTACTTTCCCCTGAGCAAGCCACCCCGCACCATTAGGCATGTACACTTCACAAGAAAAAAAGTCTCTCCAGTCCACAAGGAGAGATGAAAGGGGAAGGAGGGGAAAGGAGAATGGCAGCTCTCTTTTGGATTGTCTGGGAGTGCTCATTGCTCCTCCCTTGCAATGATCTGATTGGAAGTGAGAAATTCTATACAGATTCAAGTGACATGTGAGCTCATGCTGCATTACTGGTAAATGCTAGAACTCGAAAAACATGGATTTCATGTGGGAGGAGTTTCATGTCTACCAAACAGCACAAACTAGCATTTCCATTCCAGAGACATAAGTAGACATGGGCATGAACGGGGGTGGGGGGGAATGAACACGCTGTTCGTAGTTCGTTGCTATCGATGAACATGAACAGATGAACAGTAACGAACATGTCTTGTTAACGATCATGTTCATTGTTCGTTGTCTGTGGGGGCTAGAATGGCCCCCATTGGACTTAGAGAGCCCATATTCACAGGGAATGATTAGCAGGCTCTCCTCCAGCCATCACCCAAGTTTGGTCAAGATTGCAATATGGATCTTGGACATATACATTCCCAAATCCAACACCCGCAGGAAACTCCCATTCGATACAATTGGAGCCACCAGTTGACTGGGGGAGGTGGTGGCGGGCCATGTCCCCTCTAGGGGGCGGGGTGTGTGGCAGCTCACCAGAAGCATCTCCCATGTGCCTGCCCACCAGGCCTCCCAGAGGCTACCTTCTGCCTCTGTATAAAGGTATGGTATAGACAGGTTTCTCAATAGACAGGTGCATAGCTGTATGGGATAGATGTATAGTATAGAGGGATGCGTGGATACAATGAATACCTGTATTGGATTGACAGGAGAGACAGATACCATGTACAGGGATATTGGGGAGACAGGTGGATTGCATAAATATCTGCGTTATTCTGTCATTAGAAAGTTGGAAGGCAAGAACCAAGGGTGGGAGGTGGGACCCGCCCCTAACATGTAGAAGTGGAGGCTCACATGCAGGCCATTGAGGCGGTGAAGGAAGCCTTCCCCCATGTCGTTGGGGGAGTCTATGCAGCATCAGCACCCTACAGAAGACGGTAGTTCCACAGATTCCACACCACTCAGAGACACCTCACCTGTTCAGGCAGTAAGTAGTGTAGGCTGCCGCCAGCTTTACCCTTCTTCCTGCCTTCACAAAAAGGACAGGATGGACAGGAGAGGAGAGGTTGCAGGGCGGGGTCAGGGTGGTCCCAGAGAGGGAGAGGTCGAAAGAGGGACCAGGTACTTGTACGGGAGAGGAGGACAGGAGAGGTTGCAGTGCGGGGTTGGGGCGGTTCCAAAGAGGTAGAGGTCGAAAGAGGGACTGGGTACTTGTAAGAGTGAGGAGGACAGAGGCTTCCTGGCCACCTTTCACAGCAGGACCAGTAGGATCCCAACATTTGGGAGCCGTGAGCCGAGAAACCCACTGAAGTTCCCTTCGGCGGCAGTGAACATCACCCAACTTTCTGCCTTCACGGAAAGAATGGGATGGACAGGAGAGGAGAGGTCACAGGGCAGGGTAGTGGCAGTTCCAGAGAGGAAGAGGTCAAAAGAAGGACCGGGTACTTGTATGGGAGAGGAGGACAGTCCTGGCTGCACTGAGGAACAGGACCGGAAGGACCACATTTGCAAGCCATGAGCCAAGAAACCCACTGAGCTTCTCTTCGGCGGCAGCAATCATCACCCACCTTCCTGCCTTTGCAGAAAGGATGGGATGGACAGGACAGGAGAGATCACAGGGTGGGGGCAGGGCAGTTCCAGACAGGGAGAGGTCGAAAGAGGGACTGGGTACTTGTATAGGATAGGAGGACAGAGGCTTCCTGGCTGCATTGTACAGCAGGACCAGGAAGACCCCAATATTTGTGAGCCATGAGCTGAGAAACCCACTGAGGTTCTCTTCAGTGGCAGTGAACATCACCCACCTTCCTGCCTTCATGGAAAGGATGGGATGGACAGGAGAGGAGAGGTCACAGGGTGGGGTCAGGGCGGTTCCAGAGAGGGAGAGGTCGAAAGAGGGACCAGGTACTTGTATGGGATAGGAGGACAGAGGCTTCCTGGCTGCATTGCACAGCAGGACCAGGAGGACCCCAACATCCACTGTATTGGATTACGCAGACTGCTCCGGGAGAGGCTTGTCCGCTGCTCCTGTGTTGAAGTGGAGGCTGTTGCCAGCATCACTCACCTTCCTGCCTTCACAGAAAGGATGGGATGGACTGGACAGGAGAGGTCATTGGAAGGGGTCGGAGTGTTCCAGAGAGGGAGGTTGAAAGAGGGACCAGGTACTTGTACTGGAGAGGAGGATAGAGGCTTCCTGGCTGCATTGCGCAGCAGGACTGGGATGGAGGACCCCAACATCCACCTTGAAAGAGTGTGCAGACTGCTGCTGGAGAGGATTGTCTGCCCCTCTTGTGTCGAACTGGAGGCTGCCGCTAACATCACTCACCTTCCTGCCTTCATGGAAAAGACAGGTGTTGCGGCTGGGACCCATTCCCCCCTGCTCAGAGACGACAGCCGGTGACCATGGATAGGGGGCCCCATGCAGCACAACCCTATCAGCAACAGCTTTTGAGCTGCCCCTCGTGCCCAAAAGCAGCATTAGCAGAGAGCACCTACCTTCCTGCCTTCACGGAAAGGATAGGAGGGACTCATTCTCCCCTGCTCAGAGGGGACAGCAGATACCATGGAAAGGGGGGCACCGTGCAGTACAACCGTATCAGCAACAACAGCAGAGCTGTCCCTCATAGCCAAAAACAGCGGCAGCTGACCTCACCCACCTTCCTGCCTTCATGGAAAGGACAGGATGGGCAGGACAGGAGAGGCCATTAAGAACGGTTGTATTGGTTACATCTACAGAGGGCGAAGATAAAAGAAAGACGGTCTAGGAACTTGTCAGGGAGAGGACGCGATGTGTAGGACAAGTTGTGGGAAAGGGTCATATTGATGCCATCCAGAGAGGGAGAGGTTGAAAAAGGGAATGGGGACTTGTCAAGGAGAGGAGGACAAAGGGTTACCAGTCGTGGAAGCAGCCACAAGAACTGAGGAGGGCTGGAGCCCACTGGAGAGGAGCTTGGCCTAGAACCACAGTAGACTTGGGGTGGCTCAGAGCCCAGGTAGGTACAGGTCCAAGGAGGGATACCCAAGTAGGTTGAGGTTGACCTTGGTGGGAGGGCAGGACAAGATGTTGGTTGTCACAATGGACAAGTCCAGCCATATGGCAGATTTACTCACCCAATACTCCAAGGGCTTGGAGTGGGGGGGCCTTGGGGGGCTCCACAATGTACTCTTGCACCATAGCCCCAGCCAAGTCCTCCACTGTAAGAGATGCACCCACTGTGCTGCGGTCATCCACACAGCCCACCGACGAGGCCCAGAGATCAAGTGGGGCCATTTGGGTGGGTCTCTCCTGCTGTGGCTCTGTTCCCAACTCCTTCCCCTCCTCTTCCTCCTCCTCCTCCTCCTCCTCCTCTGCTGCCTGTCCCTCACCCCTGCCCAGTTCCCTCCATCTTGCCTAGTCTTTCTGGAAACAGAGTACCGCTGTGAGGAGCTCCTTTTTCCAATGCTGCATCTGACTTGCCCACATGGTGATGCTGCCCTTGATCTGGGGGTCACAGAGGGAGGCCATTTGGTATGGCACCTTTGGCGCAGAGTATGCAAGCGCTTGGCCATGCATGCCTGGATCCTCCTCAAAAAGTCCAAGACTCTGGGGAGCAGCTCTTTCTCGTGCTCGAGCTCCTTGGCCAGGAAGTGGTCGATCCCGTGGATCAGGGGGGTGACCTAACCTAGGCTGTCCTCGTACGAGCACAAGAGCTTGGTGGCCTCCTTAAAGGGTTTCAGCATCCAGAACATCTGGGCAATGACTCTCCATTCCATGGAGCTGAGGGTCAGCTCCTCTCCCCTCCTCAGAACATCCGTAGATGACAGGATGTCCTGCAATGGGCCCTCCTGCTCCACCAGACGATATATCATGTTGTAGGTGGAGTTCCAGCAGGTGAGCAGGACCTGAAAGAGTTGGTGCTCCGGGTCCCCTGCCTCCCCCTGCCTCTGGAACAGCTCGCGGGAAGAGTTTATGCTGCGGGAGAAGTGGGAAGCAATGCGAAGGCAGCTGTCCAGTAGATTGCGCATCTGCAAGGTTCTCTTGTCCCAGCTGTCCCTTGGCTTGCTCCCCAGCCCAAGCATGACCCTCATCACCAGGTGCAGCTTGTGGGCCATGCACACCAGGCCCGGGAGGGATGCCTCTTTCAGGAATGCCAACATGTTGCTTCCTGCATCCGTAACCATGAAGCCATGGACAAACCCTTCCACCCCGGACATCCACTCCCTCAGTGCCACCTTTACAGTGTTGACAATGTTCTTCCCAGTATGGACCTCATCCATCCCCTGGGCCTGGAGAAGAACTACCCTGTAGCCCAATATCAAGTATGGCACCTTTCCCCGGATACCAGTTCTTGTCCTGGGGTGGCAGAGGTCATCTGGTTGCCACCAGCGGGCGTTGATGGCAAGGTAGCCATGATGGCAGCCGCTCCAGAGGTTGGCCTTGAAATGTACTGTACGGCATTTGGCAGCCGACAGCTCACTGAGCACCATGTCTCGCACAGACTGGTAGAGGGCAGGCAGGACTTGACACCCAACGGTGCGCCCTGATGGAATGGAGAACCATGGGGCAAAGTGCTGAAGCAGCCTTTGGAAGCCCATGCACTCCATGACAAATAGGATGGGATGGATGTTTCATCGAACCCCAACCATTCCTCCATGGATCCCTCTCCCTCCTCCTCCTCAAAAAGTTTAAAGAGTTCCTCTTCCCTGGTGGCAAGAGCTCTTCAGCCTCCTCTACAGCCCCCACAGATGATTTTTGGGGAGCAGGAGTCTCTGCTGCCCCAGATACCTGCCCAGTACTGCTTCCCGCGGGGCAACCAGGACAATCCTTGTACTCCCCCCATGACCACCTTTGGCCCCCGCCTGAAGCCACATTGTGCCAGCAAACAAGAATTAAGGAGGAAAGAAGGGGAGAGAACACTGTGAGCCCTCAGCCGAAGTGTCCACAGAGCTTGGCCCCAGGGCCTGGCAGCAGCCCTGGGACCAGGGGGTAGAGCCCTAGCCCAGCACTCACAGAAAGCTGACCAGATTAGGCACTAATAATAATGTGAGCCCTCAGCCAAGGTGCCCACTGAGCTTGGCCCCAGGGCCTAGCAGTAGCCCTGGAACCAGAGGGAGGGGCTAGAGCCCTAGCCCAGCACTCCCAGAAACCTGAGCAGATCAGGCAGTAATAATCAGTGGGTGAACCCTCAACCGAGGTGCTCACTGAGCTTGTCTCCAGGGTCTGGCAGTAGCCCTGGCACCTGAGGGAAGGTGTTAGAGCCCTAGCACAGCCCTCTCAGATACCTGACCAGATTAGGCACTAATAATAATGTGAGCCCTCAGCCGAGGTGCCCACTGAGTTTGTCCCCGGGGCCTGGCAGCAGCCCTGGAACCAGAGGGAGGGGGTAGAGCCCTAGCCCAGCACTCCCAGAAGCCTGACTGGATAAGGCACTAATAATCAGGGTGAACTCTCAGCTGAGGTGCATATGGAGCTTGGCCCCAGGACCTGGCAGCAGCCCTGGAACCAGAGGGAGGGGCTAGAGCCCTAGCCCAGCACTCCCAGATACCTGACCGAATCAGGCACTAATAATAATGTGAGCTCTCAGCTGAGGTGCCCACTGAGCTTGGCCCCTGGGCCTGGCAGCAGCCCTGGAACCAGGGGGGATAGATCCCTATCCCACCACACAGAGAAAAAATCCCAGCTCCAATGCACTCTCCCCGTCTCTCTCCCCAAAGTCTAGTAACAGCTCTTGTTGTATTCCTGTACAGTGAAGCCAGTCTATTTCTCTGATCCTGAACTCCATTTTAAGTATGGAAAGTACCAGAATATTATGTTTTACTGGAACCATTCCAAATGACATGTTCTCTGAACAGAAAGGAACAAGTAATGTTTGCTTTTGCCGATGTTTGCATTAGCTTCTGTGGACAGAGACGAAAATCAATAGAATGGGAAGAAAGCCAAATTCGGTCAAATATGTCACAGAACCTAGAAGGGGGGCTGACGAATAACAAACGCAGAGGCTTATTTCAAACGGACAACTTTTTTCCTTTTTCTGACTCTTAAGATTCAAAGACATTAAAACACAGTAACTTTCACATCTACTCTTATGTCTGGAGAAGGAAAACACTGTACACACACTAGCAATCATGAGAACACAATTAAAGAGAGGAAAATGAGGAAGATCCACAGCAAGAAAGATCCTTTTAAGACCCTCTTCTGTTTTCAAGAAGAAACAATGACAATCCATCTGCAGAAGCCAGTCCAACTGACAGAAATGCTAGTCCAAGTCACTTAGGAACACTGCCTTGACTATAACATCATGCTGACACTAACCACATGATTGTTTTGCTGGAAACACATATACATGCATACATATATCCATATATTCACAGCTCAATCAATCTCACTATAGCTCTACATGAAATAACTCAGCAATCACTATGCATATATCAATCACATAGGCCTTAATCATAAGGAACTCAGGATATACTGAACCAAACAAAATGGAGTCAAAATGAACCTTTGAATAGATACGTGGCAATAAGCTAAGATCTAGGGGATTTTTGCTGATACATGATATTCATATGAGTAATGATAACAAATATTGAGGGATCAGAATGACCTGACCGTTTTACACATGTCACGATCTCAGTGCAAATTCTGCAAATGTTACAATTTTTAGGTGATTTCCAGTGCCAGGAATGACTCTGAGGAATCTCATTGGTGAATTTGAATGGGATGATATAAGCCAAAATCGTATAAAAATTAGCAGGAAAACCATGGAGTCTAAGAAGCTAGGAGGAGAGAAAGGAAGGAATACCTCCTTGCTCTCTCTCTCCTTTCCCTTTCAGATTGGCGAAGCGCTCTCCCATTCTTTCCATCAACGAGAATCTCTGGGACATCTCCAGGATTGGTAAGATAATTTACTATGCCTTATTCTGATTGTATTGTTAATCAAGCTATTGTATTGCTAAGACCATGCTGTACCATGATTCTCAAAGTTTCTGTAATCTATACAAAATGATTTAAATAAAACTTACTGAAATTCATGTCCAGGCCTGTGTTGTATCCTTGCTCTCTCTTCATTTGGGAAAATCTGGCTCAGTTGAAGATATGTTAAAGATCCCCCCTTTCGTATAGTAAACTGTTGGCTAAAGGCAAAGCTAACATTCTGTCACACTCGACTGCCTGCTGAAACTGAAAAGCCAGAGCTTGGAGCACGCTTCCTTTTATAACCACAGGTCTCGTAGAGAAAAGCAGGAGGTCTGTGGTTGGCAGTCAGAACTACCTAACAGGGTTTGCAGGGATGAGATTGGAGTGCCCATGGCTACAGACCACCACCCCTCCCCTTCCCTCCCCCCTGGTCTCTGGTCCCATGTAACCAATTGTAACCAATTTGGAGCTCCACACATGGAAGAAAGACCTGCCCATCAAGCTATGTTGGGCTTAGATTGGAGTTTCCAGGGCGACAGTAGGAGTGCAGACATAATTCAGGCAGTCTCTGCCTCCATTTCCAAGGGAATTGATTGAATGTGCCTGACTGTCTGGCTTCATGAACAGTGGACAAACGCAACGAACCAGGCTTGTGACAACTACTTGTTCATTTTCTTTTTTTTCTTTTTTTTTAAAGTTTTTTATTGGATTAGAAATATTTTAATGTCCATTACAATCAATTTCCTTTAAAAATTCCAATTCTAACCCCCTCCCTTCCCCCCCTTTTGTTGACTTCCAACAGTTTTCCAACCCCTTATCTATTTTCCCCTACTCATTTCAAACTTATTTTACCTATTAAACGTATACTTTCACTCTCTTCTAAGCTTACCTATTATATCACAATGCTGTCTCATTTCCCTTTCCATTTAACTTAACAACTAGATAATACATTTCTGGCATATATTCTTCAATAATCATTTTGGTAACCTGTACTCTATCTTACTCATTCTGATCTCCTCTATATTGAACAAACAATTTATTCCTCATTATACATAACTTTAAGTACATTATAAACATTGCATGCCTTCAATATAGGTCAATCAATTTAACCCATACTCCATATATTACTCTTTGTTTTATACTTTAAGCATAAGTCAATCAATTTGACCCATATTCTGTATATTACTATATATTTTCCCCTACTTTCTTGTATTCATTCATTTTGATTATACAGTTTCTCCATTATACCATTATCTGCCAGCAATGAGATTAATCAGTTTCTATCCCTAATAGTCAAATAAAATAATTGCTTAGATATTTTTCAACTCCCCCCCCCCGGTATAGTCACTTCTCTCTTCTTTTGTTATATTTCAGTAATTTTCAAACTGCCACAGTTCTCCTCCCACCTCCCATTTTTTCACCAAGTATTGTTTCAGCTTCTCCCAGTCCGTGTTAAACTGTCCTGGATCAAGGTCTCTCAATCTTCTTGTCATTTTGTCCATCTCTGCCATGTACAGCAATTTATAAATCCAGTCCTCGATGGTTGGCACTTCTTGTACTTTCCACTTCTGCGCGTACAAAAGTCTAGCCACTGCCGTCATGTAAAATAGCAATGTCCTGTATTGTGCTGGAATATCCTCTATTCCCAAGTTCAGTAGCAGGAGTTCTGGGTTCTTATTAACTTGAAATTGTAAAATCTCACTTATTACTCTTATTATTTCCCCCCAGTACTGCCTAGCTACCTCACAAGTCCACCACATGTGATACAAAGATCCCTCATGTTTTTTACATTTCCAGCACTTGTTAGACATATTTAAGTTCCCTAGCGCAATTTTCTTTGGTGTCAAATACCAACGATAAATCATTTTATAGACATTCTCTTTAATGTTAGTGCATGTCGTAATCTTCAACGTATTTTTCCACAAGTATTCCCACGCCTCCATTGTTATTTCTTTATTAAAGTTTATAGCCCACTTCACCATCTGCACTTTAACTGTCTCATCTTCAGTATACCATTTTAACAACACCTTATAGACCTTAGAGATTTCCTTTTTATCTTCTTGTAGAATTACTTCCTCTAGTTCTGAGTTCTCTATTCTTATCCCTCCCTTTGCACAATCTGAGTTGTAAAGGTCTCTAATCTGTCTATATTGAAACCAATCATAATTTGAAGACAACTCTTCTTGCGTTTTTATTCTTAACTTGGAAAGGTCTGTTCGTGTTATTTCCTTATATGTTAAACATCGTTGTTCATTGTCAACAGTTCTCGGGTCTATTACTTCATAAGGAACCACCCAAGAGGGAGTTCCTTCTTGCAGGTAGTTTCTGTACTTCTTCCAAATTGTGAAGAGGCTTCTACGGATATAATGGTGCAAAAACATAGAGTCTGCTTTTACTTTTTCATACCACAAATATGCATGCCATCCAAATATTTTTTTATATCCCTCTAAGGCCAGTAGTTTACGATTTTTCAGAGTCATCCAATCTTTCAGCCACACCAAGCAGATTGCATCATAGTAAAGTCTTAGATTGGGCAGTTGCATTCCACCTCTCTCCTTTGCATCCTGTAATACTTTCATTTTCACCCTAGGCTTCCTGCCTGCCCAAACAAAATCCGATATTTTCCTCTGCCATTTTTCGAATTGTTTAGAGTCCCGGATAATTGGTATTGTCTGTAACAAAAACATCACTCTTGGCAGCACATTCATCTTAACTACTGCAATTCTTCCCAACCATGACAAATTCAATCTATTCCATTTAATCAAATCTTGCTCTATTTGAGTCCACAATTTCTCATAGTTATTCTTGAATAGATCTATATTTTTTGCAGTCAGTTCAATTCCCAAATATTTCACCTTACTTGTTACTTCACAGTCTGTAATTTCCGTTAATAACTGTTGTTTTTGTTTAGTCATATTTTTACATAATATCTTTGATTTCTTTTTTTAAAAAGTTTTTTTATTTTTCAATACCTAACATACAAACTACAATAACAGTAACTACAAAAGATTACAATAACACAAGGGAAGGAAAAGAAGGGAGAAAGAAGAAAAGGGGAAGGGGGGGTGGAAAAAAAAGGGAAGGTAACCTACAAACACTAAACACTACACTTCAATGCTTTCCCTTCATACTGCCATAATAAAGAAATAGCTTAATAAAGTAATGATGGAGTGGTTGATCATACAGAATACAAATTACAATCGAATTCAAATTAAGTTTTCCTCCCCCTCCTGGGTCCCGGACGCAGTTCTCTCTGAGCAACTGCAGCTGCAGTGCTCGTTTCCTCCCCCCCCTCCTCAGACTTCTCCCTTTCTTCTTGCTTGGTGCACTGAAATTCCGGATTTTTATCCTCAAAATCCCTTAGTTGATCTTCTGATAATATCTTATAGGTTTGATCTTTGTAACTTAACCAGATTCCTTCCGGAAATAACCATTTGTACTTTATTCCACGTTCCCTCAGAAGAGCTGCGAGCTTTTTATACTTAAAACGTCTTTTCCGAACTAAAAATGGGACGTCCTTCAATATCTTAACTTTGTTACCCAAAAAGTCCAAATCCGCATTGTATGAATTGTATAGGATAGTGTCTCGGATCCTTTTAGATGAAAAATCGATGGTGATCTCGCGAGGCAGCTGACGCTTCGTTGCATATTTTGAAGAAGCCCGGCGGACTTCCAAAATGGCACTTTTAACCTCTTCTTTAGTTGTCCTCTCGGGTGTCGCCAGTAGTTCCGAGACCAGACCCCATAAATCCTCATTTTCCTCCTCTATCACGTTCTGGAGGCGCAAAATTGTCTGCGTTCGTTCCACTTGTAGCCCGATCAGCTGGTTCTCCATCAGCTTTAACTCTTTTTTTGTAGCCTTCACGAGTGACGCACTTTCCCGGGCAGCCTTCTCTGCCCCCCCGCTACTTCCTTAATGGTTTTCACTTCGCTTTCAATTAAGCCCACCCTTTGATCTGTTTCGTTCAGCTTGTCAACAAAGGGTTTTATGGCTTCAACAACCGCCCTGCGCACCAGTTCCTCAAGCGACTCTCCCTTCTGCAGGGTAGCCGAGATTGACTTACCCAGAGCGGGACTTTGTTTTTTCGCTGCCATTTTAGGGGGGGGGGGACCGCCAGCCCAAATTCTGAAACTCAGCGAAGGGGAAGAATGAGCCTTCTTAGCTTCAGATCCCACCACTCCTTCGCGTACGCTTGTAATAACAGAAGGGATTCGCTTACTTGCAGGCTTCCGCCTAGTTCTGTTCTTTGCCGTTTTCCATAGCCCAGCAGCACTCGAGGCGCCGCGCACGTCTGCCGGACTCCATAGGGACAAACGGGCAATTTACCCCCCGCATTGATTTTCGGGGGGTTCTTCCCGCAGCGTCCCGGACCCCGCTCCCTCACTGGGAGTCTTGGGGGCTAATCTTCGCAGATCAGCCGCCCGGTCAGGGTGCTCGGGCGCTTCCTCTCGGACCTGCCGAGAGGAGCGTCCGACATGGCTGAGAAAACGAAACCGAATCAATATCTTTGATTTCTTTTTGTTTATATAGAAACCTGCCAGATCTCCAAATTCTTTAATTTTTTCTATTACCTTAGGCATGTTTTCAATTGGATCTTCCACAATTAACATTATATCATCTGCAAATGCTCTGACCTTATAGGAAAAGTCTTTTATTTTTATTCCACGGATCGTATTGTCTTCTCGAATCTGTATCATCAAAATTTCCAAGACTAAAATGAACAACAGTGGAGACAACGGGCAACCTTGTCTTGTACCTTTGCCAATAGTCAGTTTTTTAGTCAGCTCGTCATTCACCACAATTGCTGCACTCTGGTCTCTGTAAATTTCTTTCGCTGCTCTTATGAATCTTTCCCCCATTTGTAGCTGTTCCATGGGGGCAAACATAAAGTCCCAGTTCAAATTGTCAAATGCTTTCTCAGCATCCACAAAGAAGAAACCAACCTCCTTATCACAACTCTTGTCGTAATATTCAATAGCATTTATAACTGTCCTTAGATTGTCTCTGATTTGCCTATTCGGTAAAAAACCAGCTTGTTCTTCTCCAATAACTTTGGATAACCATCCCTTTACTCTTTCTGCCAGGATCTTCGCAAAGATCTTGTAGTCATTGTTAAGTAAGGAAATTGGCCTATAGTTTTTAACATTAGTCAAGTCTTGTCCTTCTTTGGGGATCAATGATATATTAGCTTCACTCCAAGTATCTGGAGTTCTTTGGTCTCTCAAAACACCATTGATCACTTCTTTTAGGAATGGTACCAGTTCATTGACCATTACCTTATAAAATTTAGCTGTAAGTCCATCAGGTCCTGGCGCCTTTCCCAGGTTTGTTGTCTGAATTGCCTTTCTTATCTCCTCCTCTGTTACTTCACTATTCAGTTTCTCTCTCCAATCTTCCGAAATTACTGGAAGCTTCATTTTCCCCAAATATGCCGCTATTGAGTCTTTATTCACTTCTTTTTTGTCATACAATTTAGCATAAAATTTGTAAAAAGCTCTAATAATAGCAGTCTGTTCCAAATGTACTTTATTGTCCTCACATATTTTATTTATTGTCTTTTTCTCCTTTCTCTTCAATTGCCATGCCAGGTATTTCCCAGGTTTATTTGCACCTTCAAACGACTTTTGGTTCAATCTCTTAAGATTCCATTCCAGTTCTTTATTATTCATTGCCGTCAACTGCTGTTGAAGGATTTTAATATCCTGGTAAATTTTCTTTTTCCCTGGTCTTTTCTTTAATTGTATTTCTTTGGCTTTTATTTTTTCCATAATCTCCTGTCTCTTCTCCTCTCTTTTCTTTCGAGCTCTTCCATTTAAGTCCATCAGTATACCTCTAATTACTGCTTTGTATGTATCCCATACCTTGTTGGTTGGTACTTCTCGGTTCATGTTGTACTGTATGAAGAACTTAGTTTCCCTTCTCAACATCTCCATATTTTCTCCCTCTTGTAACAAGTCCTCATTTATTCTCCATCCTTTCCTCTTAGTTCTTTTTCCAAACTTCCACATGATTGGGTTGTGATCTGAGCCTACCATAGGCATTATTTCTACATCCTTAGTCCAAAGCACTAAATCTTTTGAGGCCCAGATCATATCAATTCGTGATAGAGTGGAATGTCTTGCGGAGAAAAATGTATATTGTCTACCTGTGGGGTTCTGTATTCTTCATACATCTTCCAAAGTTTCCTGCTGCATTAATGCGAAAAAAGTCTTTGGTAATAATCCTCTTTTCTTTTGTGCCGTTGCTGATTTTTTATCCTGCTCCAAATTTGTGACTCCATTGAAGTCTCCTGCAAGAATTATCTGGTCATAAGAAAGTTCATCTAATTGCTTCTTCAAATCCTCAAAAAAACTCTCTTTTGCTCCATTAGGTGCATAAATTCCAATCACCAACACTTTCTTTAAATTCCATGTACATTCCACTGCTAGAAATCTGGCTTCCACATCTCTAATCACTAACTTTGGCTGTAGCTCCTATCTTATATATACTGCCACTCCCCTTTTTTTCTTTTTTGAGGCCGCTACAAAATCATTGCCCAATTTGCTCAATTTAAGATATTTTACATCCTGTTTTCTAATATGAGTCTCTTGTAGGCACACAATATCACATTTCTGTTTTAATAGCCAATGGAAAATACTTTTTCTCTTATTGGGTGAATTAATTCCATTTACATTCCAAGATATAACTTTACACTCCATATTCATAGCCTTGTTGCTGGTAAGTCCTTTTCATTGTCCCTCATAAACTTTTCCATTTCAAATTCAGATCTGATGCGCTTTTTCACTCCTCCAAACTCAAATGACAATCCTTCTGGTAGTTCCCATCTGTACCTTATTTTCATGTCCTTCAAGATTTGGATTAAAGCTTTATATTTTTTCCGGTCAAGCAACACCGATCTGGGTAACTCCTTCATAATAATAACCGTCTTGCCATCAACCTCCAATGGGTCTTGAAATTGCTTACTCACAATCATTTCTCTCATGTTTCTGGTCGTAAATTGCACAATTACGTCTCTTGGTAGTTTCCTCTGGGTCGCAAATCTTGAATTTATGCGATACACCACGTCTAGAATAGCCACAATTTCCGCCTCCTCCTTCCCCAGGTATTCAGCTAACACCTCAACAATTTGTTCTTGGGCTGTCTTTCCCTCTACCTCCAGCAAGCCGCGAAACCTCAGCTGCTTCTCCATATACTTGCTCTCCGCAACCGCCATTCTTCCCCTCATCACCCTCATGTCCGTTCGTTGCGTATCTGAAAGGTTCTCCACCGCCTTCTCCACTACATTGACTTTTTGTTGTGCAGCTTGCACATCACTTTGTATTGTTTCCATTCCCTTCTTCACTTCTGCCAGTTCATTTTTTACTGTCTCTTTAACCTCTTTAACTTCCTTTACCAGCTCCTGTTGGACCTTTAACATTTCCAAAAATCTTTTATCCAGATTTTCTATAGCCGTTTGCCACTCTTTCTTCGGCATCGTGGGGCTTGACTTGCCTCGCTCCCACGTATCTGCTCGTTTCCTTAGCTCCGTGGTGCCTGGCTTAATGTCCTTTTAATTTAATTTAAATGTCCCGGTTTCATGAAGAAAAAAAGACGCTTAAAGAGTCCAAAATGTCGGGCGTCTTTTCTCTATGGTTTTTCAATAGTTTTTGTAATCCAATATGGCCTACTTCCTCTTCTGCTGAAGTCAATGCCCTTCCCTTTCCAAAAATGGCGATTCCCTTCTTCCTGTCTGCCAGTGAGGGCCATCTCTCTCCCGCAGCTCTATCCCTGTTACGTACTTCCTGTTTCCCGTCTCCTCACTGCAGCTCTCGCGATGGTAGAAACTTTCTCACAGTCCATTATCTCCCCACAGCCGCAGGTATGAAAAACAATTATCCGATTTCTCTATTAACTTCATTTAAAATAGTCCTTTTTCTAATCTGTTTCTTGCCGAGTCTTCCTCTAGTTATAATCAATCTGTTGCAGTTTAAAAGTCCACTTTAATGCTTCATTACTTTAAGTATTTCGTCCCGTTTCAAGAGATAGTGATCTTTACCTTTTCAAACGTCTTTCTGGGTTGTAATCACTGCTTCAATCTCAAGATCTCTTCCACCTTCTTTCCCCCTGTTGAAGCTTGGGCATGTAGGTCTTATGCCAGCCGCACTGGCCCCAGGACTGCCGCAGAGATTTAAGCCGACCTGTCGTAGGGTGGGACCTCAAGAGTCAGGAGAGAGTCCGTTGCTCAGGACCCCCCCTCGCCCGAGATCAACGCGCCCTGAGGTGCTTGAGCGTTCTATGCCTATTCTCCGCCTGAGAATAGGTGGCCGCGGGCTTTTTGGCCCCCGCCGGCCGCTGAAATGGCAGCCCGGTCAGCTCTGCTCTTAGAGCTGCTTTAGACCTCCATGGATCCCAAGCCGGAAGTCTCAACTACTTGTTCATTTTCAATGGTGCCTCACTAGCTGCTTGTTTGCAAACAGACGAACGGGCTGTTCATGGGTTTTTTGTGTTCATAATGCTGTTTGTGCCCATGTCTAGTCACAAGTAATGCTTGAAACAATTTCTGTTCATTATAAAGTAAAGATCACATAAATGAGCCCTTGATAGCTATCATAAATCAGTCACTAACTCAAAGCAAAAAATTATGTGGCCAATTATTGCCCAGTCTCTAATCTGCCTTATCATAGAATGGGCTCCAAGGGTTCTAATTACAATATATAATTGGGTGCTGTGTAATTGGGTTTGATTTGGAGACATGCAAAAATAAAATCTTTTTGCTACACAATTTTTCCAGTGTTGACATCAAGTGATCACTGAGATCAGTGGGGATTATTCCATTGTTATCAATGAAAAATGCATGCAGCATTAGCTTAAAGCAAAAAGGTGTCTCTCTTAATGGGTTGTGTCAAAAACAGAAATGCTAAATCTTTGTGATTTCTCTGAAACGGTGTGATTGCTCAGGCTAATCAATAAATTTCCATATAATCTAAGAAAATAACAGAATTTCCTTCTGGTGTAGAAGTCACTTGTGTGAATATATTATTACTCTTCTCCCTTAATGTTCTTGATTTATTTGATTGCATTGAATGGAAAGCCCCATATAAATATCATTATTAATTTATCTTGTGATAAGCAATTTTGGCCACAGCTGGTTTTTTGGAAAGTTCTTACAAGACATTTACAACAGCTTTCTGGGAGCAACATGATTTCCATTTTTTCATTTTCTTACTGTGGAGTTGATATTTGCAGCAGATGAGGCAGTTTTGATTCACATGTAGGGAACTACCCTTCTTGTAAAAGTCCAAAAAGAACTGTTGCCAAGTGAAACAGAAAGAAGGGGACACCATAATAAACTAATGACTCAACTTGAAACAGGAAAAAACTTAATATCCAGTTCAGAACATAGCAATCACCTTCTGGCACCATTATTTGCCAAGTAATTATAAGATACTTTCCATTTTTTTTGCTATAATTTAAGTTTACTTCCATCTTTTTCTACAAAAGAAAGTTGTAAAATGAAAGCTTGTCAAACTTGTTTTTCTTCTGGAGGCTTTTATACTAAAAATCATTATCAGTTTTCCCACAAATAAAGCTCCAATTATATGCACACAAATCTCGTGGGAGGAAAAAAGCATAAAAATGCTTGTAAAAATGCTATCCTGATAGAAAATCAGAGAAAACCCCTCTCTCTCTCTCTCTCTCTCTCTCACTTTAACAAGCATTGATATGTTTTCTTTTTCCCTTCAAGGGATTTGTGTACATGTAACTGGTGCTTCATATGTGAGGAAACCACTAATTACACATACACAACCACAACCACACACACACACTTTCCATGCACCTTTTTTCTGCATGTGTTAGTGCAAATTCCTTACATGCAATATAAAGAACAGAATACCACAAAAATATTGATGCACTGTGTGATTGGTGGCATACTATTAATACACTAATACACATGTAATTGATAATAGTTACTTATATGAACTTTTTCTACATATTAGAACATAAAAACTAGTTAGGGAGTTGAAATACATAAATCATCAAATGTTCTTGTGAACTTGTGCTGGAAAGCAACACTTGCAGATGAAGTCAATTGACTTGCTCCCTTCATTGCAAACGTACAAATAAATCTAGAAACTAATCACAAAAACCAATGGAATAGGTCAAACACAGAAGAATGAGCTGCAACCCTCTCCTAACAGTAAGCCTCATTGAATAAAATGGGACTTATTTCTGACTGAGTAAACTAGTTTAGGACTGCACTGTCAGTCCCCAACTTCTGGAATGATCACCCTCAGAGTAGAATGATGGTTCCTGGAATTGGAATGAGTACTTTTCCAGGGCTGTCTTGACCTGCCAGATCACCCCTAAGCTGGTCTATTGAGATACAAGTCCCTTTTATCCAATGAGCTTTCTCCCAGGAAGAAGGATGGCATCCTCATTCTACTTGCAGAGACTGTATTAGACTCATTCCTATGCTTGTCTTGGGAGTTGTTCTCAAGTTAGCATACATAGAATTGTAATCTGCACCCTTTATTAACTGTTTATTAGCATTATGTATCGAATATGAAAGTAGAAAATTGAGAGTCAAGGCTAACTGGGTGTTATTACCTAGTGCTTGGAGAGTTGGTGTCATGTCTTCTTCCAACCAAGGAAGATGATTGTGGCCAGGGAGTGGGTAACAACTTTTCAGGGATGTTTTGGCCTTCCAGTTGATCTTTAAGCAGGTTTATTCAGATGAAGGACCCAGTTTCATTCGACTTGTAGAGACCATATTAAACCTATTCCTTTGTTCTCCCCAAATCATTTCTGATTTTATAGATAACTGTAACTGCTGTGCTGAACTCCTTTGCAAAACTGCTAAGTTGTAAGCAATAAAACAATGGTGGTCTACTATGTTCAGAATTCATTAATGAGAACAACAAAAAGTAGAATCTACTTTAAAACTAACTCAGGAAGATATATTTAAAAATGGTCACAGAGAAAAATTGTGCAGTAGTGACATTAGGATGTAAGAGACAACATGCATTCCAAGGGCTTCTAGGTCCCCAAATATTGTGGGGTATCCCCTGCCCCCAGCCCCACCAGCTGCCTCCCCCTGCTAACCTAGTCAGTTATTATGGGGAAGGTATCTGGAAAGGGAAAAGTAGGCTAGAGTGCACCTGCATCCCCTGACATCATTCCTGCATCATTCCTGGTGCAACCTAGAAGGGACAGTTTTTTAAAGAATCAGCCTCTGATGCAACCCATCATTCCCAGGTTGAGACTGAAATGATGTCATTGCTGGGGGGTGCAGGCACACCTGCATACTTTGCACACACATACCTATTGCCCCTCCATGCCCCCTGCCCCCTGGTTTGGACTTGGGGGGACCTGGTGCCCCTATGCCTGCCTGAAAGCTGAGTATAAGTGATATTGTGTAGCCACTCCTTCCTGGTGAATGGCTTGCCAATCAGTCAATAAATCAACATATTTACAATTATGTGAAAGTATTATACAATTTGTATGTACCAAAAATTATAACAGCTATCCATTTTAAACTGTCATATTTACATTCTCTTAGCCTTATGCATCTAATACTATATACAATGCAAAAAATTTTTTTTACATTTTCTTGTGGTTTAATTCTGTACTAATAAACAATTGCCAACTTTTTTTAAAAATAAAAATTCTCCTTAGTGAATTGTTTTCCTTCCCACATCTGTTAATATGCCATAATTTTTCCCAGGCATCAATGTTATGAGCTAGGGAGAACTCTGAGCAAACAAATAGGCTTCTTCCAAATATTCACCATGAAAGCTCATAATTACCAAGGCGTTTTAGACTCAAACTGGGAAGATTTTGCCCATAACTACCAAGATTTGATCTACTGAGAGTTTCTCAACATGAGATACCTTGGTGCATGTTCATTAAGTGCCAGGAGATGCAATGTTAGCTAGGAAGCTTAGTTTTAAAAGACAGAGCCAACTGAGATCGCTCCTCAGAAGGTTTGTTAATTTAATCTCCCCAAAGGCTCTGTCAATTTCACTTCTCTAGTCTAAAACTTTGTGAGATTGCAACCAGAGCGCACTGATGAATGGAAATGGGCTAGAGCTGCCTTCCAGAGCTGGCAGAAAGACTTAAAAGTATCCTACAGGACACTGTTTTGGTATCTTGGAATAGGAATTCATGTGGGAATATTAAGTGGTCAATTGAATAAGGCTTTGGCTCCACAGATCTTCAAAATTATAAAACGCAACTGGCATATTGTGCAAAATATACCAGGATGTGAGGAACCTCCCACAATTGGTTATAGAAAGACAAACAGTCTAAAAGATATTCTTGTCCATTCTGACTTCAAGGACAGCCGCACTTTAAAATCTCTGCCCATGGGCCATTTGCCCTGTACCTACTGCAATGTATGCCCCTTGACAGTTAATGTAAGCACGTCAAAGCACCCAAACACCGGCAAATATCTATACACAAAGGATTTGTCTACATGTGTCACTCCCTTTGTGGTTTATGTTATTGTTTGTGCCTGTGGGTTAATGTATATAGGCAGTACAACTCGTCCCATTAAAATCAGAATTCAAGAGCACCTTTCTAAAATCTGAAACAAGGTTAGTGAAGCTCCATTAGCCCAGCACTTTTCCCAGTTCCATCATAATGAACAGGAATTCAAATACTTGGTTTTGCAAGTTCTGGACCCAAAATAATTACAATGTGCACAGAAACAGTTATTACAAATGGAAGCACAATGGATCTATAAACTTGATAGCCTGGCCCCCAAGGGTTTGAATCAGGAGATAGATTTTTCAGCCTTTTTTTTATTTCACATGTGCTTGTACCTTTAAATGCTTGTGAATTTCCTCCTATAGTGTAATTGAATGGCGTCTTGTATTTAAGCCCCGCAGCAACTGAGCTGAAGTATGAATTGTATGGAATTGATACCAGTGCACTGAAACTGGTTTATATTTATTGCTTTGTAAATATTTTAATATATTTATATTTAAATATTTATTGAACCCGTATGTATTTATATTCAAATATTTATTTTACATGCATATATTTATTAAGTTATTTGTTCAGTATTTTACAAATAATCTTTTATGTCCATCACATATTTATTGAAAGTTGTAAGTATTTTATATTTCTCAGACATTTAAAAGAGGCTGGTGAAGAAGCAGTGTGAAATGGGATGCTTTAAACGCTAGCACACCCATTGCCAACCCTCCAGGAACACTACTTCCCGTCAGCTGGGACTACTTCCTCCATGATGGCTTTTTGCCTGTAAAGAACAGAGAAGAATAAAAATAATTGGTGGACTATAATGGACTATTCTATGTAAACTTATCTTGTATTGTGAAGCACTGGTCACACTTAACAGTTTGGTGATACTTCAGTTATAAAGGCATTATAATGTATGTATAACTACACTTGCAACCCTGATATCTGATAAATGTTATCATTGATTATGAGTCATTTGGCTGTATAGTCTCCTTGAACTAAGTCCCCTAGGCAATTGTCATTATTCATGAAGACCAAAATGGATGTTTACCTAAGAAGCAGCTGAGGGACAATGTAAGAATTGTATTGGATATTCTGGAGTATTTGGAAAAACATAATGAAAGACAAGCCACTTTGATATTCCTAGATACCGAGATCAATGGGAAGCCGGGGCCCCTAACCTGCCCCCCCCAGTGGGGGATTATGTACAGCAATTGAAGGAGTGCTTGGAATGCACCTGGAGGGAAGCCCATCAATGGTTGGGGGAGGCCCAGAACCAACAGATGGCAGTTTATGATCGAGGTGTCAGAACCTGTTTAACCTGAGTAACGCCATGCTTAATCCTGTAGTGTTTAGTCTTCTTTCCGTCTAGGCACCACCACCTGCAAAGAGCTGATTCCATGGGAAAGGATACTGTCTTATCTGTCATCTCGACCTTGGTGCTCAGCGCTCCTCTGAGAAGTTTTGCTGTGTGAACTCGGGGTGGGGGGGAGGCTGGGCTCCGGGAGTGTGAAATGTAACAACTTTTGTTCTATGATTCATTCCTAACAACGCTTTGCTTGGCCAGGATCTCTAATCCTGGAGTATCTACATCTGGGCTTGAATGCTGTCTTTCACAATAAACCTTTTGAAATCAAAAAGACCTTGTCTTCTTGTGGAAGGGAGTGAGACAGACTATCAGGTCTGGAATGCCATAGTCTGACATTTTGTTAGGAATCCTATCCTTTGGAGTCTGCAACCCCTCACCCAAGGAGAATGGATACCGAGGACTCCTTGATTGATCTAGTCAACCCTGGACAGGAGGAGGATGTCTCCATGCTGTTGGTGCCAGTGAGAGGACTGGGGGAGGCTCCGGATCCAGGCGAAATACCCACCGAAGCACCCTCAGTGGTTCCTACAGGAGGAGTGGTGTCGGTTCCTGCCAACCAGATGGAAGTCGTGCCCATCGGAGGAGTGGAGCAGGCCGACCTGGCTATAGCAGGCGCATGACTGAAGGTGCGTGAAATTACCGAACAGAATCAGTTGATTTCGCTGCCGACTCCGCGGCAGTGGGGCTCCCGACCTCGAGAGGTGAGGGAGAGGAGAGCGGGGACCATGTTTTCCCGGTCGATGATCGATGTGAGACGCACCATCGGGTCGACAGAGCCAGAAGGCCCCAGCATTATCTGGGATCTAAGGAGAGCAGCACGCACTCCAGAAGAAACGTGGGCCAGCAGTCAGCCCTGGTATAAGTGGGATGTAGATGCTGGCCGCCTGGAAGAGTGGGATCCCAGAGGTGGGGCAGAGGATCTCCAGGATTGGGAGACCACCCGACAGGAACTTATGAGCTGGGATTATACAGACGTGAACTCAGCCAAAAACTGGGAGTGTGGATGCTCTCAGCAGTTGGAATATCGAACCCAGGTAGTGGATACTGGGATTTCAGCAATTACTGGCTTAACAAAAGGGATTTTAGCCAGCATGACTATAGAGGAGGAGCAAATTTTACAAGGTGGTGCAGTAGTAGGTCCGACACAACCCTATGATAATAGGAGTATGGTCCAGGAATGGAGGACAATCAGGGGTGCAGAGGGGCCAGTTAGGCCATGGCCCATGGACTATATCCCTCCGAGAACATCTGAACCCAGTGAAAGAGGGGAAGATGGGGCTAACCGGGAAGCCGCAGAATATTACTGCCGAATGGAAGGACGGATGGGAGCGATGGAAGATTAATTAGCTCAAGCCGTCTACCTTATTGGTGAGTTGGTGAGAGGCCAGAGAGAGGCGCGTGACACGGCCGATCAACTACAGCAAGTGCCGGCAGTAGCACAGGGACAAGTGCCTGTGAGCAACCCAATATTGGTGGGCACACAATCCACTCCGGGATCCGGAGTGGGTCCACCGCCAACACAAGCGCAAACTACGCCAGCCCAAACTGCCGTCCCACAGCAGTTGGTTCCGCAGGTGCTACCAACCCCTCCACCGACGTTACAGCCCCAAATCCAACCAGCGCTGCTTCAGACAATCACACGGCAAGTACCACCACCACCTCCACCTCAGATCGTTCCTCAACAGCAACCACTTCCTCCCCCTCCAAGACTGGTGCCTCCGCCACTGCCTCCGCAGATACCTCCTAGACAGGTGACACCCCAGCAACCACCAACACTACGACCTCCGCCTCTAATGCAAATTCCGCCAGGGGCCCCGGGGCCGATCCAGAGAGCTCCGCCACCTGGGACCCTGCCCAGACTGTGGCCACTAGGGATTCCCAGAGATCCACAAGACCGGCCTAGAGGACTGATGCAGGGGCCGATGCCACAGCCTGCCCCGGTGCAGCTACCGCTGGACAGACGGAGAGAACCAGAATTACCATGGGGATGGATTAAACTGGAAGCCACTTTTGATGGTGATACACAAAAGTTGGGATTCTTCGTAGTACAAGCACTCCAGTTTTTTAACCGTTGGGGACATCTGTATCCGGATGAGGAAAGTAGAATTGATCACCTAGCATCGAGATTGGAAGGCAAAGCAGCCGAATGGTCTGTAACTTTATACAATTCTGGCACTCCAGAATTAGACACTTTGCAAAGTTTTATGGCTGCATTGTGTGCCCAATAGGAAGATCCCCTTGAGGATCATTCCCGCACAGAATTGCAGACTTTACGGCAAGGTACTCAACCAATCAGGGATTATGCGGCCAAATTCCGGCAACTGGAGGCCAAATGCCCCCACTGTGAAGAAGGGACTAAAATTGTGATGTTTAAAGGAGGCATGAATCCCAGGTTGCTGGATCGAGCCCTAATATAGGTTGATCCGCCAACACTTCTCGGATGGATCCAGCTAGCCTGTGAAGTTGAAAACCGTATACAACAAGTATGATTAGTAGAACAACAACAAGCTCTAGGGGCAAGGAGAACATCGGTAGTACCCAAAGGGGGTCGAGCGGGCCCCCCAAGTCGCGGAGCTAGAGACACTCGCTGGAGACAAGGACTTTGCCTCCAATGCGGCCGAAGTGGACATTTTGCCCTGCACGCATACTGGCACCTGCCGCCCCCACCCCGGCCTGGCCCATACCAGCTCCGAGAGCAAGCAGAGGAAGAGGAATGCCAAAACGCAGCCAACCAGAAAAAGGATTGGAAGCAGAAGAGGTTTTAATAGAACTCGAGGTACAACTCCCGGAGAGTGAAGAAGAAGTGCCCAGCCCCCGTCGGGAAACTAGATGGATCTGTCGTAAAGAGACCCGAATGGCAGATTGAAAAGAAAATCACCCAAAATGAGGTGAGAGAAAAGGGGTCTATATTGTTTCTACCTGTAATGTTAACAAACCCCAAAAGGGGGAAACGGGAAAGCCAAGCCATGTGCATATCTCTCTAGAAAATTTTCTGAATCTGAACGGCACTGGAATGTATGGGGAAAAGAAGCTTTTGCCGTTAAAGTAGCTCTCACAGTATGGCGCCACTGGCTTGAAGGGGCCGACACCCTTTCGAGGTTTGGACTGATCACAAAAACTTAGAAGCACTAAAAAGCCCTAGACGCCTTAACGCCAAACAACTCAGATGGGTGGAATTCTTTTCCAAATTTAATTTCACCCTCAACTTTCTACCGGAAAAACTAACTTTTTAGCTGACGCTCTCTCGCGCATGCCCCAACATCAGAGCAAGAGGGAGGAAACCATTGACACAGTATTCACTCGCCACCAACTAGGAGGAGTGGTTACTACTTGCAGCCAAACTGCGCAAACTCAAGCAGAGGAAAAGGGGTGGAGAGCAACAGTGAAAAGCGAGGTGGAGAAAGAAGGGGAGGGAGCGCCCAAAGCAAAAATGTCTCAAACGGCAGAGGGAGACTGGGTTAAAGAGGATAGACTGTATATACCAGCCAGTCTCAGAAAGGAAGTTCTACAACGTTGTCATGATACCCGCACTGCGGGTCATTTCAGCTATCTAAAAACCCTCCACTTAATACAGAGACAATTTTGGTGGCCTGGAATCCGAAAAGATGTATCCCAATATGTATCTTCATGCCCAACCTGTATAAGTGCCAAAACTAGGAAAGGGAAACCAGCGGGACTTTTACAACCGCTGGAAACCCCCAATAGACCCTGGGAAGTAATTTCTATGGACTTTACTACAGATTTACCTCCCTCCAAGGGTTGCTCCTGTATTTTAGTGGTTGTGGATTTGTTTTCCAAACAAGCACATTTCATCCCCTGTACAACCATTCCCACCGCCAAAAAACTAGCTGAAATATTTATGAAACACATTGTGAAGCTGCACTCTTTTCCTTTTAAGGTGATATCGGATCGCGGCGGACAATTCATTGCCAACTTTTGGCGGGAGCTACTGCAATTAACTGGAATGGAACAAGGAATCAGTTCCTCTTTCCATCCACAAAGTGATGGACAGTTGGAAAAAACTAATCAAATGTTAGAGCAATTCCTCCACTGCTATATTAACTTTCAACAAGACAACTGGGCGGAGCGTCTCCATTTTGCCGAATACTCTTATAACAACGCAGTCCACAGTTCAACCGGTGAAACCCCCTTTAAAATTGTACATGGCTACGATGGCAAAGCATTCCCCTTTGAACTACCCGAGAGAAAACAACCTGCGGGAGACCTTCACCAATGGTGAACAGTGGACTGCCATCCAAACTGCTCTAAACAAAGCAAAGACAATGGTTGTTGGGGGTTTTCCGGGCTGTATTGCCGTGGTCTTGGCATTGTAGTTCCTGACGTTTCGCCAGCAGCTGTGGCTGGCATCTTCAGAGGTGTAGCACCAAAAGACAGAGATCTCTCAGTGTCACAGTGTGGAAAAGATGTAGGTCATTTGTATCTACTCAGGAGGGGTGGGGTTGAGCTGAGTCATTCTGTAAGAGTTTCCCAGGGTGTGGAATGCTAATGGCGGGAGGCTTCACTGAGTCATTCTGTAAGAGTTTCCCAGGGTGTGGAATGCTAATGGCGGGAGGCTTCACTGTATCCTGAGGAGGTTCTTTTGCATATGGATTGGTGCTTGATGTGCTAATCTTCTCTGCAGGGCTATTGTCGGGTGTGGAGTGTTTTGTTGGCCTGGTGTTTTTCAGAACTGGAGCCCATGCTCTGTTCATTCTTAAGGTTTCTTCTTTCCTGTTGAAGTTTTGCTTATGCTTGTGAATTTCAATGGCTTCCCTGTGCAGTCTGACAAAGTAGTTGGAAGTGTTGTCCAGTATTTTGGTGTCCTGGAATAAGATACTGTGCCCTGTTTGAGTTAGGCTATGTTCAGCCACTGCTGATTTTTCAGGCTGTCCAAGTCTGCAGTGTCTTTCATGTTCTTTTATTCTTGTCTGGATGCTACGCTTTGTGGTCCCGATGTAAACTTGTCCACAGCTGCAGGGTATACGGTATACTCCTGCAGAGGTGAGGGGGTCTCTGCTGTCTTTTGCTGATCGTAGCATCTGTTGTATTTTTCGGGTGGGTCTGAATACTGCTTGAAGGTTATGCTTTTTCATAAGCTTTCCCATCTGATCAGTAATTCCTTTGATATATGGCAAAAACACTTTTCCTGTAGGTGACTGTTTTTCCTTGGTTGTTTTGATTGAATCAAACAACCAAGGAAAAACAGTCACCTACAGGAAAAGTGTTTTTGCCATATATCAAAGGAATTACTGATCAGATGGGAAAGCTTATGAAAAAGCATAACCTTCAAGCAGTATTCAGACCCACCCGAAAAATACAACAGATGCTATGGTCAGCAAAAGACAGCAGAGACCCCCTCACCTCTGCAGGAGTATACCGTATACCCTGCAGCTGTGGACAAGTTTACATCGGGACCACAAAGCGTAGCATCCAGACAAGAATAAAAGAACATGAAAGACACTGCAGACTTGGACAGCCTGAAAAATCAGCAGTGGCTGAACATAGCCTAACTCAAACAGGGCACAGTATCTTATTCCAGGACATCAAAATACTGGACAACACTTCCAACTACTTTGTCAGACTGCACAGGGAAGCCATTGAAATTCACAAGCATAAGCAAAACTTCAACAGGAAAGAAGAAACCTTAAGAATGAACAGAGCATGGGCTCCAGTTCTGAAAAACACCAGGCCAACAAAACACTCCACACCCGACAATAGCCCTGCAGAGAAGATTAGCACATCAAGCACCAATCCATATGCAAAAGAACCTCCTCAGGATACAGTGAAGCCTCCCGCCATTAGCATTCCACACCCTGGGAAACTCTTACAGAATGACTCAGTGAAGCCTCCCGCCATTAGCATTCCACACCCTGGGAAACTCTTACAGAATGACTCAGCTCAACCCCACCCCTCCTGAGTAGATACAAATGACCTACATCTTTTCCACACTGTGACACTGAGAGATCTCTGTCTTTTGGTGCTACACCTCTGAAGATGCCAGCCACAGCTGCTGGCGAAACGTCAGGAACTACAATGCCAAGACCACGGCAATACAGCCCGGAAAACCCCCAACAACCATCGTTCTCCGGCCGTGAAAGCCTTCGACAATACATAAAGCAAAGACAGACTACAAAAAATATGCATATCGCCACTGTGCAAAACAATGGGAATTGCACCCAGGAGACGAAGTATACATTTCAACAAAGAACCTTAGGATGGATCAAGCCAGCAAAAAGCTTGCTTTAAGATATTTGGGACCATTTCCTGTCAAAAGATTGATTAATCAAGTGACTGTAGAAATCGGTCTTCCAAAAAACTTACGCCACGTCCACCCAACGTTTCATGTCAGTCTCTTGAAAAAGGCTCCTCCACTAGTCAAATGGCATCCATCACCAGCCACCCCTATCCCCACCATGATCAATGACCAGGTGCACTACGAAATTGAAGAAATTCTGGACTCTAAAATCAGATATCACAAACTTTTTTACTTGGTTCGCTGGAAAGACTTTGAGGAAGGGTACAAAGAATGGGTAGAGTCCATCCATGTAAAAGCCCCCCGACTTCTTAGACAGTTCCATCAAGCATATCTGGACAAACCGGGGGGAGAGGGATCTTAAGGGAGGCAGAATGTCAGAACCTGTTTAACCTGAGTAACGCCATGTTTAATCCTGTAGTGTTTAGTCTTCTTTCCCTCTAGGCACCACCACCTGCAAAGAGCTGATTCCATGGGAAAGGATATTGTCTTATCTGTCATCTCGACCTTGGCTCTCAGCACTCCTCTGAGAAGTTTTGCTGTGTGAACTCGGGGGGGGGGGAGGCTGGGCTCCGGGAGTGTGAAATGTAACAACTTTCGTTCTATGATTCATTCCTAACAACGCTTTGCTCGGCCAGGATCTCTAATCCTGGAATATCTACATCTGGGCTTGAATGCTGTCTTTCACAATAAACCTTTTGAAATCAAAAAGACCTTGTCTTCTTGTGGAAGGGAGTGAGACAGACTATCAGGTCTGGAATGCCATAGTCTGACACGAGGCACCCGGGCATATGCCTTCATGGTTGGGGGGTTCCAGGAACTCCAGTACTTGGGGTTTGTGGTCGGGGCTGTCTGCCTCCAACCCTCAGCTGACAAAGTTGCCTCTTTGGCAGACACACCCAGACCCACCTCTAAGAAACAAATCAGATGGTTCCTCAAGATGTTGGGGTATTATGGATGATTCATCCCACACTTCAACTCCCGGGTGGCTCCCCTGGCAGATGCCCTGAGGAAAGGGATGCTTAACCGGATACAATGGATACAAGAACGGGATGCCACCTTTCAGGAACTGAGGACAGCTCTATCACCGACCACAGCACTCTGGAATCTGGACTTTGATAGGCCCTTTACCATTTATTCCAATGTTTCAGACACGAGTTTGGGGGCTGTCTTGACACAGGAATGGGGGGACAGAAGTCCCCATTGTCTTCCTGAGCCAGAGGTTACAGCCCCCTGGAAGGCAATATGTGGCAGTGGAGAGGGAAGCTTTAGCCATTAAGTGGATGGTAGGGGCCCTACAATACTATCTGGCAAACAACCCCCTTGTCCTAGTTACCAATCATGCCCCCTTACAGAGGATCCACTGGATGAAAGATCATAACCCCAGGGTGTTACGGTGGTACCTCTTTCTTCTCCCCTTTAGGTTTACTGTCTGATATTGTGCCAGGCCCCGACACATCGACACCGATTATCAGTCCCGGCTCTTCGAGCCCAACACCTCATTGGACATGGTGGAGCCAAGGGGAGAGTGTCCAGAGAAGAGGGGTTCCCCTCCCCCAGACTAACCTCCCTGGAGGACAGCAATGGAGGCAGAAGGCAGTCCTGGGGCCATTGCAGGGGAAACCCTAGACCTCCAAGCTGGAGGGAATGACTGTGGGCCCAGTGGTGCTGCCGCCCTGATGCAGGAGAAGCTGGTGCAAGGTGCCGGGAGGCCAGAAGGCACCCTGGCAGGGCCAAAGGCAGTAACAAGGGGCAAGTCAAGTGGCACCGTGGACATGCTGTGGATGATGCTCGAGGACTTGCCACTGCAGCAACTGGCTGCAGCTTGCCGGCCAGGCAGTGTTGGGGCCACACCACTACTGGGGAACGCGACAGCACCACAGCAGCGGCCTGCAGTGCCCGGTGTCAGTGCGGTCCTGGGGCTGCCAAGACACTAGTGGAAGACTGCCCGTGCAGCTGTACAGACCTCAGCCAGCCTGGCACGGCCCCACCAGCCCCATCCTGTGGGTGGGACCCCCATTGGGCTGCTGGGCAGGACGTGGGGAAGCATGGGTCAAACAGGTGTGCCAGGGTCGGATCAGGAAGCTGGCCAGACAGGGAAGAGGGTGGTGATTGGTCAGAGCCTGGGGGAGGGGTGAGCTGATGCCCAGGGAAGCCCCATAAAAGTGGGCCAGGGCAGTGGGCCAGGGAGGAAAAACGCTGTGGAGCTAGGCTGGCAGAGGGCCCACAGAGAAAGAGAGAGAGAGTGCACAAGGCCTGCTTTTCTTCCTATCGACCAGCCCATAGCAGGGGGGAGAGAGGGTGAGAGGGTGCTGTATACGCCCTCCTCCCCCCCATTCTGAGGCCTGCTACCTCTGTCATCGTGGGAACGGGGCAACCCGGAGGGTGAGACTACCTCAGGCTCCAACCCCCCTGAAGCGGAGTCTGACAATAATGTTAAAAAATAGAAGATTATTGGACCTTGGAGGGCATGACTTAAAATTTGGGTGGCATAGATATCTATGGTATGACAATGTTAAGGCCAATGCAGAGTTTAATAATCATTATGTAAGGTGTGTCATTTTGAGAGTGTGGAATAAATACAAATCTAAGTTTTGTTCAAAAATACCTGTCTGGTTGCCATCACAAGAAGTTCATTTTATAAGGGAAATGGTGAGTCCAACTAAATGGTTAATTTATCATGACTTGTTGGAATTTTCTCAAGGTCAAGTTAAAATTAAATCAAGAAAGGATTTAGCAGCAGAAGGGCATGCTTGCCAGTGGTTTCCCTATATGCAAATCTTAGAGAGATTTAAACTAGACAAGAGTCAATATAACTTTGAGAAATCTAAAACTGAATTTAAAATTGCACTCTATACAAATGACGAACACATTATTTCTAAAATGGAAAACTTTTGTTGAGGTTTGAGATAGAAGAAGAGCAAGTAAAAGAATGTATGATTAAATGGGCAAATAATTGTGGACATGGCATATTAATGGAGCAATGGGAAAATATGTGGATAAGGGGGTTGAAATTTACATTAAGCTCTAGTATCAAAGAAAATTTCTGCAAGATGATGTATCATTGGTATATGACTCCTGAAAAACTGGCTAGAATGTATGATGCTTCAAATGTATGTTGGAAATGTGCTAAGGGACATTTTATCATATGTGGTAGATATGTAAGAAAGCAAAGAGTTTTTGGTTGCAGATACAATCATCTATTCAGAAGATTTTGAAGATTAAAATCGAGTTGAAACCAGAGACGTTTTTGTTGAGAATAATGGACAGCCAGTTGGAAAGATGCTTTGGAAATTTGTTTTTATATTTGATTACGGCAGCAAGAGTACTCTAAGCACAAAAGTGGAAAACTCCAATATTGCCTACAGTGGAGGAATGGAGAATAAAAGTTTTGGAGTTTGCATCAATGGCAAAACTTACTTCACTGATTAGGGAAAAGATATTAGTTACATTTTTGACTGAATGGAAACCGTTTATAGGCTTTCTACATGAAATGGATAATGACTTGATGACATCTGGATTTATGGGTTAAGAATCATGAACAATAAGAGGGCTCTTATGTTAACTGTGAGACTCTGAATATGATCCATATTTGTGGCAGAGAAAATCGGAACTCAATCTGTAGTTCAGTTTTAGGGATTTTTTATTTTCTCTTTTTTTCTTCTTTTTTCACTTGTTTATGTATTGTTAGTGTGTTTTCTTTTTAGAATATTGTTTTTTCATCTTCTATGTTTGTTGTCTATAATTTTTATGTTATTGTTTATAGTCTAAATAAAGAAAAATTCCATGCTTAAAAAAAATGGGCTGGAGCTGCCTTCCAGAGCTGGGCTTGGACCTGGAGAGGTTATAATGGAGCTGAAGTTTCCCTTCTAGCATTTCACAGCCCCTTCACACAACTCTAGTGTATAGCAAACCCTTTGCCCTGCCATTGGCTCTGTCTTTTTAAACTACCCTTCCAGGCTCACATTACATCTTCTGACACATGTTCTTCACGTGTCAAATGTCTCGTGAACAGAGACTCTGAATTGCTGAATAAAGAATCTCTTTATTCATAGAAATAAGTCTGTTAATGGCTATTAGCCTTGATGAACAAATAGAGCCTGCATGTCAGAGGAAATATACTTCTGTATGCCTGTTAGGGGATGGGACAACAACAGGGAAAAATTTTGGTCCCGCTGTGGGCCTTTCAGGGTTATCTGGTTGGCTGCTGTGGACAACAGGATGCTGGACTTAATGGACCACTGTTCTGATCTATCTTTTTAGATTTATTGGATCAAGGTAAAGGATGACCCAGTCTGCACGATTAGCTTCTTTAAGCTGAGCCCTTTAGTTTTGTTTAAAATGTTTATTTTCTTGTTTACATGTGAATAGGCAAACTCATTCATGATTGCAGTGTTTTGAAATACAATCAAGATGATAAAACATCTCATTTCCTAAATCAGCATTTCTATTGCATAGAAACAGTGTGATTTATCATCATTTCACATCTGCTAAGCATGTTTGTGTATTTCGTCTTTATTATCACAGAGAAGAAATAGACATTTTAAGTGTGCCACTGTTACAGATTGACGTTTTAAGTCTGCCCAGTCTGCAGGGCAGGAAAAGAACCTATGGAAACGGAGACAAAGCCTGAACCTCTGCTTCAACTTCCACCACCACCAGTATTTAAACCCATGTCTGCATGGCAGGCTATGCAAGCAAAGTCTTTGCCTCTTTCCCCTGCTAAAGGAAGGCTTCCTGTCCTTGGGAAAATAAATGCAGGCCAAGCCTTTGCCTGTAATCCCTCCTTGCACCTTGCCTTACAGATTTCCATTTCCTGGGAAAATGAAACTAGATAGCAAGGCACCAGCATAATGTTCCAGTTGGAAGGCTTCCAGTCACTTCTGACTTCTGGTTAGATTTGGAGAATGCACTCTTATTTATGAATGGACATAATTTGAACCTAATTTTAATTCGCAAAATTTGGCCCACATGTTCCTATGAATAAATGTACGGCTCTTGCAATGGAGGGAAGAATGCAGTGGGGTCATTGCTGGGGCCAGCACTTTTTGATTTGTTCATAAATGATCTGGAAATGAAAGTGAGTAGCATAGTGGCTGAATCTGCAGATAATGCAACATTATTCAGAATGATGAAAATCAAAGCAATCTGTGACCTGCTCCAAGAGGACCTCCACAAATTGGGTGAGTGGGCAACAATGTGGCAAATGAAGTACAATGCAGGCAAGTGTAAGGTGGTGCACATTAGAACAAAGAGTCTCAATTTCAAGTAAATGCTAATGAAGTCTGAACTTGCTGAGACTAGATGGGAAAGAGACCTTGGGGTCATAGTGGATAGTTACCAATATCTCAAAAATGACATTGCAGAGCTGGAAAAAGTACAGAAGATGGCAACCAAGGCTATAGGGGGTTGGAGCATCTTTCCCATGAGTCTGGGTGGTTTAGAAAAGAGACAACTAAGGAGGAACATGATAGAGGTTTATAAAATGATGCATGGGGTACAGAGGGTAGACAGATAGAACTTTTTCTCCCTCTCCTAAATACCAGGACATCTAATGAAGCAGATGGGCAGTAGATTCAGGATGGACAAGGGGAAATACTGCTTTACACAATGAGCAATCAAAATGCGGAATTCACTGCCAGAGGAGGTAGTGATCACCATAGGAACAGACCGATTTAAAAGGGGATTAAACAGATTAATGGAGAATAAGTATTTCAATGGATACTAGCCATGGTAACTAAAGGCAATCATGGAGTTCAGAGGCAGTGAACATCTGAATACCACTGCCAAGAGGCAACATCAGGGGAAGGCCTCAGCCTGTATGACCTGATGTTGGCCCTCCAGAGTAACTGGTTGGCCACTGTGTGAAACAGGATGCTGAACTAGATGGACCACTGGTCTGATCCAGCAGAGCTCTTCTTATGTTCTTAGCTGATACAAAAGTATAGTGTTTATGAATATGAAAAGTCCATTTAATTTTGATGGTAATAACCATAGATAAAATTACTACCCATGAATAAAAAGCATAATGTGTTTGCTTAACCAATGGCAGGCTTACACCCTCAGCCATTGCGGCTGATGATTTCAAAAATGCAAGAGGTCAAGTAAATAGAGCACAATATATGGTCAAGCCTCAAAACGCATCACACATCACAACAGTTCTACATGGAAATCATGACATATAGGATAACGTTTACTGTAATGTTGGGTATTGTCAGTCCTCAAGTACACCAGTCGTGCAACTGATGCATGTTGTCAGATAGAAGGAAAAAAATACTAAGAAATGACTTTACCAATGTAAAAGAAAAGTCAAGGTGAAAATATTTCTAGAACTGACACCAGATGGTGCTCTGCTGTAAGAACATGCAGCAGTAAAGAGGCAAAACTATACTTTTCCCAAGTTCAGTTTGCTTTTGTGTGCTTTCTGTAGCCGCTCAGCTCTTGAAAGCTTGTTTTTCTTTCATTAATTTTATTTATTTATTTATATTCCACCCTCCCCATATCAGCAGGCTCAAGGTGGATTACAACAAAGTTTAAAATCACATTTCACAGTTTAAACAGTTAAAAAACATAAAGCACCTTAAATACTATAGATTAAAATAACATATATATATTTAAATATAAACCCAGCAGCACATAATCTGGATGACCATCTTTTTTTTAATTTCCAGAACATTTTAACAGGGAGATATCTGAGAGATGAAATATGTCACTAGAAGGGAGGGCATATGCTTTACTCCCCCGGCTAGGGGGCACTGCCTCACATCAACCATATGCCTGGTGGAACAGCTATGTCTTGCAGACCCGGCGAAAAGCTAACAAATCTTGCTGGGCCCTGGTCTCATTAGACAGAGCGTTCCACCAGGCTGGGGCCAAGACTGAAAAAGCCCTGGCCCTGGTCAATGCCAGGCAGGCCTCCCTAGGGCCAGGGATCTTTAATAGATGTTTATCGCTTGAGCAAAGAGTCCTCTGGGGTTCATATGGGGAGAGGCCTTCCCACAGATACACTGGTCCCAGTCCACATAGGGCTTTGTAGGTTAGTACCAAAACCTTGAACCTGATTCGGTACTCCACCAGCAACTAGTGCAGCTGGCGCAATACTGGCGTTATATGTGCACATATCGGTGTTATTCTGGAAGCAGCTGGGAAAAATGCTGGCTTCCAGATAGCTCTAACGCACTGTCTTTCTCAACCCAGAGCATAAAGGAATCCTTACTTACAGTTGGAGCCAGTGAACTACGCATGGTTCAATCAGAAGCAAGATACATCTTTATTGGTCCAGATTTGTTATAGACGAGCGGTAAATTCATTATGGCTGTTGCATCCTTGCTTGAGGGAAAAGGTCCGAACAAAGGGAGGAAGAGGACCATAAACTTTTAACACCTTCACAGGAAGCCTACAATAAACTTCTATATTGGAGGGGGGACTACAATTCCCATGAGTACCAATTGTTAAAGGGACAGCACATAGTTCTGACTACACAGATATGAGGCTTTCTAAGCTGTGGTTACAGTACACTCCCCGCCTGGGATCCTATGGATTCCACCCCAACATGCAAGCTAGTGGAGTATCCTAACAAGTCTAAGCATATATGTCATGCTACGCTATTCTCATAACTAGGCAAATAAAGGCTGAATATAGCATATAGCAACAAAATGGCATGCAAAGCTTGAGCTTCAGTCTTCAAGATCAGTCTTCCAAACAAGCAGGATCACTTCGGTGACTGGTCTGGTGAAAATCTTCGGGCCATTGTGTCTGGCTACACGAACGTCAATCTTGCGGGCCAACCTGTCCGCGCTGGGTAGAACTCAATCTATAAGCCCCATGGGCCACGAGTTCCTAGGAGTGTCCTTGTCTTTCAGGAGGACGACATCACCTTCTCGTAGGTTGGGCTCAGACTTCTCCCACTTGTGTTGGCATTGTAGAGTTGGGAGGTACTCTTGTTTCCATCACTTCCAAAAAATGTTAGCAAGGAGTTGAACTTGCCTCCATTGCTGCTTGAACATATCCTTAGAGATGAAGTCTCCTTGAGGTGCAGGCCAGGTGCCTGTCTTCTGTGTCAGCAAGGTGGCTGGTGTTAAGATGGTAGGGTTCTCAGGATCAGAGGATACTGGAACTAAAGGTCTGGCATTGATGATAGCGGACACCTCTGCCAGGAGGGTAGCCAAGGTCTCATGAGTGAGAGACGGTTTTCCTGCTAGCATAGAGTCCAATATTCTGCGCACAATGCCAATCATGCGTTCCCACACTCCTCCTATATGAGAGGCTTGGGGTGGATTGAAGATCCATTTGCAATTCTGGTCACTCAGGTAGCTGCTGAGGGTTGGATCAAGATCTGTGCTTCCATTGATTCCTAGCTCCTTGCAGGCACCAACGAAGTTCGTGCCACGGTCAGACCTCAGTAGCTTGACAGGTCCCCATATGGCAAGGAATCTTCTGAGGGCATTTATGAAGCTGGAAGCATCCATGGACTCAATCACTTCGATATGTACGGCTCAGATGCTCAGACATGTGAATAGCACTGCCCATCTCTTGCTGTTGGCTTGTCCTCCCCTGGTCTTGCGTGTCACTACATTCCAGGGGCCAAATACATCAAGTCCAACATTAGTGAAAGGGGGCTCAGTGCTGAGTCGATCTGGTGGCAGGTCGGCCATCTTCTGCTGCTGATGGGAACCTTTGAGCTTCCAGCATTGTACGCAGGTCTGTAGGACTGCAGCGATGCATCTTTTCGCTCCCACAATCCATAGGCCCGCTGCTCTGATGGCTCCTTCTGTGAAGTGACGTCCTTGATGATGAACCCGCTCATGGTGGTTGTGCACCAAGAGAACAGTCACGTGATGTCGAGCCGGAAGGATGATAGGGTTTGCTACTGTTGAGCCTACATCAGCTGCCTTCAGACACCCTCCTACCCGAAGTAAGCCATCATCATCGAGGTAGGTGTTCAGTAGGGGTGTGCAAAGGCACCCTGGTTCGTGTTTCCTGAATCTGGCAAACCCAAATCGAGAAGCCGATTCGGGTATAGCAGAAACCCGAATCGCCCAGCCGATTCAGGTATGCCAATTCGGGTTGATTCAGGTTGATTTGGGTTGATTTGGGTTAGCTTTTTCACTGAATCAATCCAAAATTGGTGGGGGCCTTCCTCTAACTCGCCTCTAACAATCCCCCAAGTTTCAGACCGATTGGACTTTGGGGGGGCCATGTTATAGCCCCCCAAACCAGGTCCCCCAATCCTCGCCAAAAAAAAGAGCATAGCTTTAGGTTGCTGCTGCTGATCTTCATTCATTTTTTCCTATGGGGAAAAAATGAAGAGGCAGGCTTCCTTTGCCAGGGGTGGCATTTTGCATCCAAAATGCCCCCCAACCCTCAGGGGCCCTTCTCCCACCTTTCCTCCCACCCCCCACCAAGGCTCAGCCAACTCCCACTTGGGGGGGCATTTCATGGCCTCCCCAAGTAGGTGCTCTCAGCCCCCAAAGTCCACCCCCTACAGCCCCACACAAACCCAATTCCCCCCCAGCTGCCACACACAGACCCAAATCCCCACATTAGCCCCTCACAGACCCAAATCCACCCCCAGCAGCCCCACACCCATAACCCCAGGAACAGGCTGGCAAAGGCCAGCCCTCTCCCTTTGTTCCCTATGCTGGGAACTTCTAAACTCTCTTTTCCCAGGCAATTCTACACAGCCCAGGGGTGCCACAATGGTGGGCACACTTCTGAGTGCCAGCTGGTCCCTGTGAAAGAGCACCTGAACCACAGACACCCTCCCTCAAATTCCCCCACCACCTACAGAGATGGCTGGCCAGCCAGCCCCATTGTTCCCTATGATGGGAACCAACTGCACAACAAAGAATAAAACACGAACAACACAAAATAAAGTTTTTAAATAATTATTTTCTCCCTTTCAAAGTACAAGTAGGCAAAGCATTATGACACATTACACCAGCAGTCCCCCACACAGATAAATAACACAACTCTCACTTAACATCAGAGAATTGCAAAAGCACAATTCCTGTCAAAAACACTTTACTTTTTTAACAGCTTTAGGTTACACAGCAGGGGGGCACACCAAAGGGCATTCCAGCATTCCACCTCACAAAAATAACACAACTCACTTAACATCAGAGAATCACAAAAGCACAATTCCTGTCAAAAATACTTTATTTCTTGAACAGCTTTAGGTTACACAGCAGGGGGGCACACCAAAGGGCATGGCAGCAGTATCTTACACAAAAATAACACAACTCACTTTACATTAAAGAATCACCCCAAAAAAATTGCTGTCAAAAGCACTTTATTTCTTTAACTGCTTTAGGTTACACAGTAAGAAGGCACAACAGGGCATGAAAGCAGTGTACTACACAAAATAATACAACCCACTTCACCGTTTTTGACAGCAATTGTGTTTGGGTGATTCTCTGATGTGAAGTGAGTTGTGTTATTTTTGTGTAGTTCACTTTTTTCATGCCCTGTTGTGCCTTCCTACTGTGTAACCTAAAGCAGTTAAAGAAATAAAGTGCTTTTGACAGCAATTTTTTTGGCTTGATTCGGTGGGAAAATGCCTCCCCCAGGCGTCCGGGAAGACTGAGGCATTTTCCCATTGAAAAACCCGAATCAACCCGAATCAACCCGAATCGATTCGGGTTATGGCGATTCGGAAAACCTGAATCGATTCGGGTTTCCCGAATCGATTCGGGTTTCCCCGAATCAACCCGAATCGGGGTGATTCGGTTTTTTTTCGCATTTCCAAAACCCGAACTGCACACCCCTAGTGTTCAGCTTAAGTAGCGGACTGTTCTTGGGTATAGGCAACACTTTCTTGGTGTTTTCAAGTTCTTCTACATAGAACTCGTGTTGTACTCTTTGGAAAATCAGGAACTCTGCCCTGCGTTGTACTTCTGACGAGGTTGGCTCTGTATTCTGGTGGCGAGCAAAGTGGATGAGGCTTGCCATCCCTAGAACAAGTGGCTTCCATTTGGAGAATCGTTCAAATCTCTTTGCTTCTAGATGGCGGTCGGTCTCGACTCCCACTTTCATGCAGGTGACTTGAGGCCAAACTTGATTGTCCTAGTCTAGGTCAAGGAGCTCGTAGTGTTCCTCCTTGTGCTGTACTGGATCGACCAAATGCAGGAGGAAGTCAGGTCCTTTCAGCCAGGAGGACTCAGCCAGCTGTGAGGCAGGGATAGACCGTGTTGCGTGGTCTGCTGGATTCTGATCCGTAGGGACATGTTGCCACTGGCTAGGGCATGTGGATTGTAGAATATGCGCTACTCGGTTGCTGACATACACATAGAACTGATGACTTTGATTGTGTATGTATCCAAGCACTACTTTGCTGTCTGTGTAAAAGGTAGTAGCATCAAAGGTAAGGTCCATCTCTCTCTATTATCTCTGCAAGCTCCACAGCAAGCACAGCACCGCATAGTTCCAAACGTGGGATGTTGTGTCCCTGTAGCGGGGCTAACTTAGCTTTCCCCAGGATGAAGCCCACGTGGACTTGGTTCTCCCCGCCAACGACCTGCAGATATGCTTCAGCTGCAATTGCTTTCATGGACGCATCTGAGAAGACGTGTAGCTCTCTGCAGGAGGCAGCGACGGCAGGTGAGACTGGTACATAGGTGCGTGGGATCTGGATGTCTTGCAGGCAGATGAGCGAACCTCTCCAAGCCTCCCATTCCTTTCTTTGGTCGGGGGGAAGAGGCTCTTCCCAGTCTTTGGTACCTAAGGAGAGAGTGCGTAGGAGGTGTTTTCCTTGGATGGTCACTGGTGCAGCAAACCCCAAGGGATCAAACAAGCTGTTCACTGCTGACAGGACTCCTCGTCGTGTGAACTGTTTCTCTTGGGCTGGTGCTCGGAAGATGAAGGCATCCTTCTTCAGGTCCCAACTCAGTCCAAGGCTGCGTTGGAGGAGGGGAGTGTCGCCACCCAAGTCTAGGTCCTGTAGTCCTTTGGCATGGTCTTCTGGAGCAAATGCTTCCAACACCTTCGTGCTGTTGGATGCAATTTTGTGCAGCCTAAGATTAGCTGCAGCCAGCATTTGTTATGTTCTCTTTAGCAGGTCCACGGCTTTTTCTGGAGTGGGTAAGGACTTCAGTCCATCGTCTACATAGAAGTCCCGTTCCACGAATCGCCTTGCGTCCAGGCCATACTTTCCTTCTCTTATGCATGCAGTTTGATGCAACCTATACTTGGCAATTGCTGGGGACGGTCCATTGCCGAACACGTGGACTTGCATGCGATACTCGGTAATCTTCTGGCTATGTTTCTCATCACTGAACCATAAGAAGTGCAGGTAGTTGCAGTGACCATCTCTCACGAGGAAGGAATAGAACATCTGCTGGATGTCCACCATGATGGCTACGGCTTCCTTCCTAAAGCGGATGAGTACACCAAGTAGGCTGTTGGTCAGGTCCGGTCCAGTTAGGCCTTGATCAACGAGAATCCTTGAAATTGGGCACTGGAATCGAAGACTACTCTGATCTGGCTGGGCTTTTGGGGATGGTATACCCCGAAGAATGGCAGGTACCAACATTCCTCTCCCTCTCACAGTGGAGGTGCAAGTTCTGCATGCTTATTTTGCAGCATCTTGTCCATAAATTCCACAAAGTGGGCCTTCATCTCAGGCTTCCTTGCCAGGGTTCTGCACAAGGTGTTGAGTCAAGATAGGGCTTGTTCGCGGTTGTTGGGCAATCACTGTCTAGGTGTCATGAGTCAGCCCCAGCCTTGACTGGCCACCTTACCTATTGCCTCAGAGTCCTCCTCAGAAGATGAGCAGGAAGGGCCAGCAGGATCTTCTCTAGAGCCAGAAGCCGCTGCAGAAGCTATTGGAGAGGAAGAGCAGTCAGAAACCACTGCTGCTGCTCCACAGGGAATTCAGCAAGAACAGCCTGGAGCTTCTGCAGAGACTGTCAGGGATGAGGAACAGCCAGAAACCTCCACAGAGGCTGTAAGAGACAAAGACTCCCCCAGGGCAAAAGCGAAACCCGAACACCTGGGGCCAGCTGAAAGGAGGAAACATAGAGATAAGACAGCTCTGCTGGAGAGACAAAGGAGTGCCCGTTTACAGGCACAGCATGGATGCTCTTGCCTTGCCTTGTGCCCTGCTCTACTGCTTGATTGGACTTTGACCCCAGCCTGCCGTCTGACTACCCTTCTGCCTGTTCCTCTCTCTGACTGGCATATTGGTCCTGACACTTGGCCTGACTTCTTGACCCTGGTTTGCTGCCTTCTGGACTACTTACCTCCTGCCTGTTGTGTTCAGCCCTGCAGTACCGGTGAGCCTCCTGCCTGCTGTGCCCAGCCCTGTGTGCGACACTAGGTGTGTGGAAAGGGAGTGGAGCAATCCAACTTCCAGAGTTGTCTTGCTGAAGTTCCTTTTCCATTAGTTGTAGGAATTGCTTGTCTTCCATAGATGGGGCGAGCATGTTATCATCTTTGGTTGTTCTGAACACTGTAGTTCCAAGGCCATAGTCCTCTTCCATTAGTGTGAAGTGTTCTGGACATGGCTTCAAGTGCGAGGCTCGTCCGTTATCCATAATGGTTGTGGCGAAGATGCTCATCTGGTCTGGCTTCTATAAGCGATCTACACACACATTCCCCACTATGACCCGTCCTAGGTCGTACCTCTGGGCATGTAGGGTGCCAGGAGGTCCAACAATCACCTCGTGGCAAACTAGCAGATCGGTGGCATCTATCCCTAGCAGAAGCAAGATCTGTGCATCTGGATCCAGGGCAGGAAGGTGATCTGCTATTGATTGTAGGTGAGGATGATGGAGTGCTACGTCTGGTGTTGGAATCTGGTCACGATCATCTGGTATGGCGTCGCATTCCAACAGTGGAGGGAGAGAGAACAGGATACTGCCGTCGAGAGATTCAACTTGGAACCCAGCGGCTCTCCTCCCCACCGTGCGCTGGACCCCAGCACACGTTCTGAGGGTGTATGGCAGTTCATCTCCTGATATGTTGAAGAGCTCAAAGAATATTGGGTTGACCAGGGACCGGGTACTGTGGCTATCTAGGATGACGTACATCTTGATGGCTTGTTCGGGTTGGCCAGCAGGAAAGACTTTGGCGAGACATATCTGATGGCAGAACTGGTTGTTGCTCCCAGCGCCGCACACTTGAATGCAGTGGGCCAAAACAGGCTTCTCCCCTTGGGAGGCAGGGTTGTCAGGCACAACTGGTTGTGTTGGCGTGTCGTCCGTGTGCATGGCAGTCGAATGTGTGTCACTGCTGCACTCGGGGCATTTTATATGGGTCTTGCAATCAGTTGATGCATGTTCTTGAGATTGGCAACAACGGGAACACATCTTGAGCTCTGAAATCATAAACTTCCTCACTGTCAGTGGCAGCTTTCTGAAAAGTGGGCACCTATTTGCAGAGTGTCCATCCTTGTGGAGTAGACAGAAATATGTAGGTCGTGCCGTCGACTTCTGTGCTGATGGCTGCGCTGGCAACTTCGATGTTGAAGGTTTACTTACGGTGGCTTCAGCAGGCGTCGTGGAGACCCCTGTTTTTAGCACTGAAGCAGTTGTCTTGGCTCTGGAGTCCCGTGGAGGCTTGTGCCTGGTATCCTGTGAAGACGCAGTCCTGATGTCCCAACAATGAGTCTTCTCATCATGAGGCTCATTGGGATGCACGTAATATTCACATTGGGAATCATTACGTGTCTCCGCCAGCAAGGCGATGAAACTCACGAGGTTTGAGAAAGGAGGGTATGCTCCACGATGTGCACTTTTGTAAGAGCTCACCGTGTCACCCCACTTATCTTGAAGTGGGCATGGCAGTTTCTCTGTGATGCTCCTCTGTGTATAGTACTGATCGAGGCAAGCTAACCCTGGTACTGCTGGGTTCTTCTTAGCAGCCTGCAACTCAGTAAGAAGATCAGCCAAGTCCCAAAGTTTACGTGGTTCGTTGTAGGGTATCTTGGGAAACTTGTTCAGGCGCCTCATGAGTGAGACCTCAAGCTCTGATGAGTCGCCATAACATTTGTCAAGCCAGTCCCACGCTAGCAGCAAGGCTGTTTCGGGATCCTTGACATTAGCTGCATGAATGCGGTCCACCTGGGCTGCAGACTCAGGTCCCAGCCATGCTGATAGAAGTGTGAGTTCTTCATTTGCCTGTAGTCCCATGTTTTTAGTAGCATTACGGAACTTTGATTTCCAAAGTAAGTAGTTCTCTGGGAGGTCTGAAAACTTCTGCATGCCTCTTTCAGCGAGGTCCCGCTTTGTCCACTGAGGTGCATACACAGGCATAAGGACAGGAGCGGTGGGCTGTGAGGCTGGGCTGCCAGGAGCAGATGGCTGAGGCAACAGGAGTGCAGCAATAGCAGTTGGAGCCCGGGGCGAGACACCTGAATCCAGGGTGTCCAGCGGCTCCACAAGCCCGGGTGAGGTCTGGGCTGGCATGGAAGGCACAGGCTGGGTAGGCTCCGCTGGTTTGAACTCTGGAGCTGTGGGGTCAAGCACTAGTGCGGCGAGGCCTTTTGTGAAGGCTCTTTGTTCTTCTACATAGGTCAGTACCCGTAGAGTTGGATCCAGCTCCTCCAGCTGTGATAGGTTGTGATCTGAATCAGAATCCTGGAAGCCGTCCTCTAGGGCCTTTGCCTTGGCTGCTTCTGCTTCCTTTTGGAGTGTCCGTAGCTGAACATCCCTGATGGCAACTTCCTTCCGTAGCTGAGCTTCCCTGTTGGCAGCTTCCTTCATCAGTTCTTCTTCCTTCTTGGCAAATTCAGCCCTCTTGGTTGCCGCAGCAGCTTCTGCCTTTGCTTTGGCCACCTCCAAGGCAAGCAAGGAGGTGTTAGAATGACGAGAACAGCTACAGCATTTTGAGGCTGACTTACTGTGCTTGGACGATGAAGTTGTGGAGGACGGATGGCTGGACTTGCATGAGGAACCGGCTTTAGAGCGTGGTTCGCTACTGGTAGAATCAAGAAGTTTCGCAGTCTCTTCCTCAATGCGCCTATCCAAATTGCACATGGATTCATCAACGAGCTTTTTCTGTGCGTCATTCACCTCTTGAAGGTGTCACTGTTCAGCCAATGCTTCCTCTGTGTCCAGCTGATCCAAGATGCTACAGACACGCTCCATATGAGCTTTCCAGTGCACGAACTCACTAGTCAGAAGTCTTCTCAGATCGTGCAGATCGTCCACATCGGCCGCCTTATCCAGTTTTCCCAGACACTCTTGTATCCGTAGCCAATGTTTTTCAGACTCCTTGAGCCTTTCTGCTTTCTTGGCGGATAACGAACCTTGCATCTTGCGAGTCAGTGTTCTTTTCCGTGGTGGACGTTTGAGAGCTAAGATTTTGCTGTCTTTCCCGTCTTCATGCAGACATGCACACATGTAATTTTTGATCTTTGCAGGAGCAAAACATGCTGTAGCTATTATGAATTCACTATGGTGATCTTGAAGTAGCAGGACATGCAGTAGGAGCAAGACGAGCCTTTTAATGAATTTACTATTCTGGAAGCAGCTGGGAAAGATGCTGGCTTCCACATAGCTCTAACGCGCTGCCTTTCTCAACCCAGATTGTAAAGGAATCCTTACTTACAGTTGGAGCCAGTGAACTACGCATGGTTCAATCAGAAGCAAGATACATCTTTATTGGTCCAGATTTGTTGTAGACGAGCGGTAAATTCATTATGGCTGTTGCATCCTTGCTTGAGGGAAAAGGTCCGAACAAAGGGAGGAAGAGGACCATAAACTTTTAACGCCTTCACAGGAAGCCTACAATAAACTTCTATGTTGGAGGGGGACTACAATTCCCATGAGTACCAATTGTTAAAGGGACAGCACATAGTTCTGACTACACAGATACGAGGCTTTCTAAGCTGTGGTTACAGTACAGGTGTTCCGGTGATGACCCGCACCGCCGCATTCTGTACCAGCTGTAAGTACTGGATCAGATTCAGGGAAAGCCCAGCATAGAGTGTGTCACAGTAGTTCAGCCTAGAGGTGGCCATTGCTTGGACCACTGTAGTCAAGTCGCAGGACGAAAGATAAGGGGCCATTAGGAAATAGTCAGCCCAAAGCCTATGCACATTTACTTGGAAGTTAGAATTACCTTAAGTAAATAAACGTAAGTTGTAGCCTTAGGTGACAAAAGGACCAACTATAAACAGGTCTACTCAGAAGGAAATCCAATTTTCTTCATTAGGGCTTAATCTTAGGAAAGTGTTTTTAGGATTGTAGCCAAATAATAGCAAACATTAGCAAAATATTACTTATTTGTCAGTCATGATGCAAAACATAGTATTTGGCATCTTTTTTATTATGGTCTTCCCAGGTTTATTCAGACCAGTTCCTCAAATTCCACTAAAATTGATGAGATGTACTTCTAAGTAGCAGCTGTTTCAAAGAGGAAATGTGGTCCAAAGGCCCCACCTTTGCATATATACGTCTCAGGTTCAATCACTGGCACCTTCAGGCTTTCAGGAAACAGGTGTTGGGAAATACAGTTCTATCGGAGGTACTATAAACTCACGGCCACTGGGGGTAGGGCTAGATGCACCAATGATCTGATTCTGTATAATACAGAATCTCCATGGCTTGGAGCCATTAAATGAAAACTGAATGTCTTTATAAATGATGTGCATGTTCAGCTATAAAGTTATTGGAATCCATTCAAGAAGCACTGGCTGAAATTCTAACCTATAGTTATATAGGGCAATCTTTCATGATTAGCAACAAGTCCCTGAAATAATAAAATCAATTCCTTTATGTCACTTGCATTAAGCACCCACCACATTAACTTCAACCCAGTACCTAAAAATATTAATGTGATTATATGTTAACAAGCATGGTAACTGAAAGAATTTGCAGGAGGCAACTCCCTTGCTCTTCTACTTTTGCTTTCCCTTCCCTAAAAGAACACAGCCTTTCCCCCTTTCCTGCATCCTACTCTCCTCGCCACCCACCAGCCAGACTATCTGCCCCATTTGCTTCAGCTTTCCTTCCTTCCTTCCCTGTGTCATGGTCCCTGCTGACCCATCCTCTGACTGACCCATGACTCCGACTCCAAGGGTTCTCTGTCCCAAAGTGGCCTGACTCAGAGTGTTCAGGAGAAAGTCCCAAGGAGCCTGGACCAGAGAGGCCAGCAGGACCAGGAAGGGCTTGACATGGCAGAGACATCAGCTGACCCTGTCCCAGCTCTACCAGAAGCAACCCTGCCAGAGCTGGCAAGCAAACCCACACTGCCAGCCCCTGAGACAGTGTCTAGTCCTCTGCCAGGCAGGCAATCTAATGGGGCCATAGTTCCTCAGAACCCACTGACACTCTGCAGGATTGGCAGTGGCAAAGAGCACAAGCTGAGGCGGTACACAGGAGAAGTGCTAGACTGCCTGCCTGCAACTTCCCTGTATACCCAGAGCAGAGTGCTGAGAACAGTGATTCCTTGGGTTTTAACCAAAGGGGCATTGGCCCTTAGTTCTCAGCCTGTACCTAAGGCCTGCATTGGGTCAGGATCAGCTGACTTTGGGCCAGTTACAAACATTCAGCTTAATCTAACTCACAGGTTTGTTGTAAGGATAACATGAAGAGAGGATAATAATGTAAACTGTTTTGAGCCTCTTTTGTGGAGAAAGGCAGGGTATAAGTGAAGTAAATAAACATTAAATGTAGCTGAAGGTGATGAGCAGATAAAAAACATGATGGTTGGTGGGTGGGAAGTAGAGAAGGAAATGAGAAAATGAGGATATGGGAATTTCCCAGAGAATAGAAAGAGGGAATTGTGGGGGAAGGTGTATACAGGGATGAGGTGCAACCACAAGTTCTCACAGATTCCTCCCTGTGCAACTGGGCTCAACCCAGCACTAGCCATCACACAAATTGACCATAATTTTCCCAGATTGTCCTGTGCCTGGTTGGCTGGACTCTTCAGGACAGTTGGTCAGTCACTCACTTGTTCACTCTGCTAGCTGGCCTTAGAAGCACAGGGTCTGAAGCCATTTCCAGGCCAAGTACCTGCAAAACAGAGACGAAAATTAGCTCACATCTTACTCAGCTGCTACTAGCAAACTAGCAGAATCTTCCCCATTTCTTCTGCATAAAAAATGGACATCAACAAGGATTTATTTTCAACATTTTTCAATTCAGCAACATTCTTTTTACAACTTTCCATTTTTTATTCTGAGCATTTCTGCATCACTTACATTTTAGAGTAATAGAAAAGGCATTTTGATGCATCTAATGGTTGCATTATACCTATGGTGCAATCCTAAACATGGTTACATCTTTCTAAGCCTATTGACTTCAGTGGACTTAAAGAGATGTAACTCTGCTAAGGAGTGCACTGTTGGAGAGCTTTAGCCAGTGTTTGTTCCTGCTGATCCATATGGTGAATTTTCAGTATTTTTTCATAGATTTGCCTTCCCACCTGTGGTATTTTAAAGTTTTGCTTACATTATTGCATTTATTACCTTCCTCTGATGGACACTCAAAAGAACCTGGTGATGGCTGATTAATAGTTCCAGGATGCCCTGTGCCTGACCACACTTCCCATTCCCATAGCAGTTTTTAAAAATATCATCAGCAGAGCAATTTTGTGGTCAACTAACCCTTTCCTTTAAATAGGGTCAGCTAATGAAGTTCACACTCTAAGTAACCCCTGTATGGTTTTGCAAAAAACATGATTTTCTTAAGCAAACAAAAAAAAAGCCATAATAAGGAACCCTTCTGTTCTCTAGTCTCCATGCTAAGTATAGCAAGCTGTAAATAAAAGGGATACTTTTAACAGATTTATTTTTCAGAATTCATTTTCAAAGTTCAATTATGTGGTTTATAAAAGTGTCCAATTTTTAGAATATATTAGCATCATATATGATAATACTCTGTGTAAATCCTCAGGATAACCAATTCATTTATTTTGTGTTTATGTGAAAGATAGTAGAGAGAAGATATATAAATACGCTTTCTGAAATTTTTGGAAATGTCTATGTTAAAATGATTATTATTATGGGCGTGTACAAAAAATAAAAAATCTTAGGTGAACTGGGTCTCAGGGGTACTGAAAAAATTTGGTATCCCTGCAATTCGGGTCAGATTCTCTAATTTGGATAGAGAATCCTGAATTAATCTGTCCATTATTCCCTATGGAGGAAATTATCTGGAGGCTCTTGCGGGGTGGGGGAGCATTTTTCAAGAAAACTTCACCAAAGTTTCAGGAAATCTACTCCTTCCTGCCCGCTAAAGGCCCCTGAAGTTTCAGGAAGATTGGACCCTGGGGTCTAATTCTATGCACCCCTGCAAGCTGCCCCCACTCCCTCTCCATTGTTTCCTCCAGGGGAAATATTTCCAAGGCTTTTCAGGCAGAGGGAAACCTTAAGCAAAGGCAACCTCTGGCCAAAAGCCAGTCCCATTCCCATGCAAACTGAACCAACAAAGCTCAACAAAACCAAAGTGAAAGGGGAAACCGATGTCCAACCAGAGAATACCAATATCAACCAAAAACTCCATGTAAAAGTAGAGAATCCTGAGCTGAAACAAGGGGAGGGGAGGCTTTCCAAAACCATGGTGTTTAAAAAGCAGCTGGTGATAGCTTGAAGGGCTCTTTTGGAGTTCAGGAGGAGGTAGAGGGACAGGATGGGATAGGAATCCTCTCTGCCTGCTGCCTGCTGCCTGCTGCCTGCTGCCTGCTGCCTGCTGCCTGCTGCCTGCTGCCTGCTGCCTGCTGCCTGCTGCCTGCTGCCTGCTGCCTGCTGCCTGCTGCCTGCTGCCTGCTGCCTCCTGTCCCTGCCAGCCTTGTGTCACTCTCCTGCTACAGCATGGAGCTTGCAATTTGTGCTACTCCCTCTCACTTTATATGCTGCCCTCTCACTCATGCCACTGGCCATTTGCTTACTGTTGCTAACACATTTACATTATCTTTTTAAAGCGTCCATGACCTCACTGAGATCTCTTAAAGCTACACACCTCAACCTGATCCTTACTGTATCAGCTTATCCCTCATAAGTAGCAAGAGTAATCTATAGTCTGATAGATAATGGAAATGTGTTAGCATGCCCCTGGGAATTGCAGAGGGAGCCGATGATACATAGTGAATGACCATGATTTGTAAGTAAAGGTCATTTTATTGAAACTTGTATTATGATGTTACTTTTGTGTACAATGGAAATCAGTGTTGTGCTTGTATACTTCAGGGTGTGGAAATTGATTGTTCCTTGAAAAATAAATTGATGAAACAGGAAACAAGCTAGCATCCTGTTGGGATGACCCATTTGTACATTTTGGTCCTGTTGGACTTGCATGGTGATTTGAATATACCTTGAGAGCGGAGTTCTGGCTTCCATCTTACAGACCTATGGATAGAAATACAGAGACATAAGGAGACACATTCTACTTGTCTTTTTAAACAACTAAATTCCATCCACTTGTATTACCAGGAGAGCTTGGACTCCAGTTTCATCGGTATCCATATGTGGACATAAAGTAACAGCTGATTGTTGTTTACTAGATACTATTTATTGTAATATTTATTATATTTATTGACATATTTATTGATATATTTATTAGATACTTATTGTGTATTGATTGCTGTAATTGTGGTCTATACAATTCTGACACAACTTATGATAGGTTGATTATGAATTTATGAAAGATTTTGATTAGGATTGACATTGTTAATTGTACACTGGAGCTGGTAATAATTTCATTGATTTTTAGGAACCTTTGTACAGAGCACTTTGCACTTTAATATAGTAGTTATTTATATAATTGTAATTTGTAACTATCTCCACAAGGACTTTTGGTCTTACAGTTATGATCAGGATTAGAGCAGGTGGCAATGCCCACCCCCACCTTCACCCAGCTGGGATCGATAAAAAATATTAAATATCTTAGAGGAATTGTATTTCCTTTTGTCTCCTATAGTAGTTGGTTTGCTTGTGATTCAGTGGAGGCACCCCAGTTGTATTAGTCATTCTGTTTTGTGTGGGGCTATGGTGGATTTATCTGAGTGTTTTGCCTTCACGGCAAAGGAAACAGACCAAATTCTTTTTAGTAATGCATCGATACTTGGCACTAGACCAGTCATACAAATTGAGGATTGGACTACTTTGGAGAAACTGGAAAACAAAAAAAACCAGAATGCAACTTAATGCAGCTTCCTTGATTGATTATTCTGTACATAAGATTATCCCAAGGGGTTTGAGAATACACAAACCCCTGGTATGTTTCTTGATGAGGAGGAATTCAAAAACTGATGGATGGCTATACTCAACCACTGCTCATTTGATTTAATGTTATTATTGATTAAGACATCTAATGCAGAAGTTGAAAAAATAGATATAGAGATTGCAGGGATTGAGGATCAATTGAAAGGGAAAGTGACTATAGAGGAATTTGAGGCTAAGAAGAAAGACCTAGACCAGACCATTGAGGAATGTAAAAATAAATTGAAGGAACTTAAAGTCAAGAAATTTAATAGGGATAAAAAAGACTACACCAGTGGCAGGATTTATAATTGGAAGGATGAGCCTAATGGTAGGAAACACAAGAGGGTTACGTGGTCCCATACTTTGGAGACTACATCAGAGATGGAAACTACGGAACCATCTGAAACTGACACCTCAGGGGATGAGGGACAGAATAGGGCATTGAGGAATAGGATGGTCGCTATACATTCTAGGGGTTGTTTTTTAGGCAAGAATCCACCTTACCCAAACAGAAGGAACAAATCGAGGACTTAGTGTTTAATCTATCCTCCAGGGACATTACCCCTATTGAAAGATCTGTCCTAAACAGGGGATTGGGGTTTGTACCCACACCTACCTACAACTCCTTTAAGACATGTGTGGATATATTTAAGCTAGCTCAATTATTAAAGTTGAGGAAGATTTTCGGCAATGAAAGAGAAATAGAGGATAAGGGCATTAGGCAAAAATCAATTTTTTGCCCAGCCATTTCTGATCCATTGATTGACACCTTTGAGAGTGTAGTGATGAGGGATATTACTAAGTTGGAGGCTAATAAGAGACATAAAAAATATAATCTGAGTAAGGAGGAATGGGAGGCTTTATGTGCCCTTAAAAATGATAGGAACATCGTCATAAAGCCTGCCGAAAAATGTGGGGGAGTGGTAATACAGGATGTAGTACAATACACCCAGGAGGTAGAATGACATTTAAATATTGAAACAGATTATCAACCCATTGCAGGCAATCCACTTCCTCACATTCAGAATGTGATCAAAGTAGTCCTGAGAGAGGCTCTAATATCTCATGAAGTGGATCAAAAAACCTACGATGCACTAATTAATAAAAATCCCCAGACCCCGGTGTTTTATACACTGCCAAAGATACACAAGCCAGGTCTCCCTCCTCCGGGGAGACCGATTGTATCAGGGACTAATTCTATTTTAGAACCCCTAGCTTTATTTCCAGACTACCATTTACAATCACTTGTGCAACAAACAAGAACATATCTTAAAGATGCTACATCCTTAATTAATTTGATTGAGAATCTGATGATCCCTGGAACAGCATTTCTATTGACTGCAGATGTCTGTTCCCTTTACACCTTGATTCCACACCAGGAAGCTAGGGAGGTGTTGGAAAATGCTTTTCACGCAAGGAAGGTACAGCACCTCCAGACTCACTTTCTTCTTAGCCTCCTAGATACCATCTTGGAGAGGAACTACTTCAAATATGATAACCAATATTTTTATCAACTAAAGGGAGTGGCTATGGGGGGTGCGGCTGCCCCCAGCATAGCCAACATGTTTATGTCACATTTGGAATGTAATTTCATTTTGCATTCTGATATGAATCCTTTCATAGACCAGGTTATATTCTATAGACTGTATATAGATGACATCATAATGGTACTTAAAACGGACACACAGGCTGAAGCATTGATGGACTGGATGAATGGAATTAATTCCAATATTAAATTAACATGGCAGGGGAATCAGTTACTTGGATGTTGTAATATACAAAAGGATGGGAGGCTCCTTGGGAGTCAGATCTTTCAGAAAAAGTACTGACAGATGCTCTTATCTACACTTTGACTCATTTCACCTTGGCCATGTAAAAAGGAACATCCTGATAGGTCAGTACCTGCGGTTGAAACGTAACTCCACCGCCCGGGAAGATTTTGAACAAGGATCTAGACACTTAGGTCATGCATTTAGCTCTAGGGGCTATCCACAGAGGGTGATTAGGGATGCGAGGAAGAGAGCAGGAGAGACTGTATGGAGAAATCTACTTACAAAAAAGACACACGAGGCCGATGGTAAGATTAAGTGGGCACTTGACTTTATGGAACTTGCCCCATCCATCGGTAGGATTGTGCATAAACACTGGCACCTTGTAGGAGGGATCCCTGGATGTTCGGAACCTCCAGCAATAGGTTATCGTAGAACCAGCAATTTAAAGTATATGTTGGTTAGGTCAGAATTTAAGAGCTTTACTCCTTTAAGAGAATTCCCTCGAGGGCACCATCCTTGTGGTAATTGCAGTGTATGTGAACTAATGGTAAGGATTGAGGAAATGATTACTCTCCCGGAGAGATGAAAGAGATTCCAAGGCACGTTTTCCACTTGTAAAACTGCAAATGTTGTGTATATCATCCAATGCAAGTGTTCTCTGGCCTACATGGGTAGTACCATGCGACCCTTGAAAGTTAGGGCGCAGGAACACCTTTCACGAACTTTTGTATACATTCGATACACTTCAGCACTGTCTGCACTTTATATAACCAAAAAAAGAGTATTGGTGTCACTCTCCAGTTACCTAATAAGAGAGAGAGAAAATACCTGTATAAGACTTAAAAGGAGACAGATTAAAGCGCTCCGGAAGTCTGTGGGACAAAAACGAGCGTTTACAAATAGCTGGCCCCAATTTGGGCGTCTACGTGGGAATGCCAATTCCTCTGGCAACAACAACTGATAAATACAAGCTGCAAAAGGAAAGAAGATAAGAGCACTACTATGAACAGACTTTAATTACTACAGTGTATAAAGAGTGAGTAATTGTTGCTTTGAAAAGAGAATGGACTTTAATTACTTACCTTGCTTCAGTTATCTGGAGTCATGTCTTTAAATTGTTATTTATGAAATACAGTGCATAAAGAGTGAGCATTTGTTACTTTGAAAAAGAAAAAAGGCTTTTTGACCCAGTTGGGGTGTCCCTTTTCTATTGTTATGGATCAGGAGCAGAGCAGGTGGCAATACTTGCTCTCCCTTCAACCCACCAGAATCAGGTGTGGAGCAGGCAGCAATGCCTGTGCCTTCCTTCACCCCATCAGGATCAGATGCAGAGCAGGCAGCAATGCCCTCCCCCTTTCACCCAGACAGAATCAGGTGCAGAACAGAAGGCAATGCCCACCCACCTTTCACCCAACCAGAATCAAGTGAGGAGCAGGTAACAGTGCTTGCCCCCTGCCTTCAATTGGCCGGGATCAGGAGCAGAGTAGGTGGCAATGCCTTTCCCCCACCTTCACCTGGCCAGGATCAGGCACAGAGCAGCAGGCAATGTCCACCGCCCACCTTCACCCAGCCAGGATGAGACGTGAAGCAGGAGGCAATGCCCGCCCCCTCTTCACCCAGCCAGGATCAGGTGCGGGGCAGGGGGCAATGACCAACCTCCCTTTACCTACCCTGGATCAGGAGTGGAGCAGGTGGCATTGCCCACCCAACCCCCTTCACCCTGCCAGAATCAGGCATGAAGCAGGTTGCAATGTCTGCCTCCTCTTCACCTGGCCAGGATCAGGCACAGAGCAGGCAGCAATGCTCACCCCCCCCCTTCACCTGGCTCAGATCAGTAGCAGAACAGGTGGCAGTGCCTACCCCTTTACCGAACCTGGATCAGGAGCGGAGCAGGTGGCAATATCTGCCCCGTGCCTTTACCTGGTTGGGATCAGTCATGGAGGAGGAAGCAATACCACCTGCCTGCCCTCCCCTTTCTAAAGTCCATTGTATTTTTTCCAATAATGGGCTTTGTTACAGGACATATTGCATGGATCCCAGGAGCTGCTTGTGGAAGAAGCTCATGGAGGCAGTTCTTTTCCAGTTTTCACTTTCTCCTCTAGCAGCTTCCTCAAGCTAATGCAGGGCTGAAAGGGAGCTTTGTTAACCAGATGCCATGAGGCATGGGATAACAGCAGCATGGAGTGTGAATCAGGCAAAATTGCCCCTCCTCTCTCTGGTGCCAATGCCCAATGGACAGTTTGTTGTATCATGCTTCTTCTACTAGCAGTGAAAGATGAGACAATTTCCTTCAGTCATGCTCCTTGCTGCAGTCCATAACATTCCTTTGACCCTTAATACCTGGGGGGGGGGGGGAGAAGGAGCAAGTTGGAGAAAGATCTGATTCCGTAAGTGAAGATTTCATAGTATCCAGCCTATTGATCTGAAGGGTTTTCAGAATGTGATTTCTGAAGGGTAATTTTAAATCTGAAAGAGAGAGAAAGAAAGACAAAGCTTGGAGTTCTTAGCAAGAGTTGGCTTGCTCTGGTCAGGCCTGATTCAAGTATAGGTATGCACTTAAGAAGCCCTAGGTGCTTAGGGTGGCTTAGGGTGACAGGTTATTCATGGCTCAGATCTCTACCAATTCAATGTTTCTTTCAAGTTTTTCCACTCTGAACTTGGGTTAATTCAAGAGGGTAGGTACGCAGTTTCCTTTTCCCATCTATCAGTGCAGTGATAGAAAAAAGGGGGAAATGGTGGAAACAGCGGGACTGCTTTCTCCTAAAAGTTTTCATTCCAATTATGAAATCCCACAGCCTTGGCTGCTGTGGGATTAAGTGTTCTGGCAAAGCCCATTGCCCAGGCACATATCCCCACACTTGAAGGTTTGAAAACATGATCATAAAAGGGATCAAAAAAGGTTTATTTTATGCCAGGGAGGGAAGCTGCAGACAGTGCTATCAACGAATTCTTTTCTGTTTGCTTTTAAGCACAATGCTAGGAAAGGCCAGCAAGCACATCTATGTGGGCGTGTCACCAAGGGGTTTTGAGGAGAAAGGGAGCTCCAGCTTCTGAGAGCTAAGCGACAAGAGATGAATTACATGACGAGCACGTGAAGGGAGTCACAATGTTAGCTGGGAAGCTGAGTTTTTAAAATAACAACAACAACAACATTCGATTTCAGGACAACTTAATGCCCACTCAGAGCAGTTAACAAAGTATGCCATTATTATCTCCACAACAAAACACCCTGTGAGGTGGGTGGGGCTGAGAGAGCTCCAGAGAACTGTCACTCACCCAAGGTCACCCAGCTGGCTTCAAGTGGAGGAGTGGGGAATCAAACCCGGCTCTCCAGATTAGAGTCCCATGCTCTTAACCACTACACCAAATTGGCTCTCTTATAAAAGAGACCAGAAGGCTTTGTCAATTTCCCCTTTCTCTACAGAGCCAGGGAAATCTCTGCTCAGAAGATTTGTTTATTACCTCTTTGCCTCTTAGAAGGGGAGGTGAAACTGACAGAGCCTTCCAGAGGCAAAGAGGAAATTAACAAACCCTTTGAGCAGAGATCTCCCTGGCTCTGTAGAGAGGGCAAATTGACAAAGCCTTCCGATCTCTTTTAAAAAACAGCTTCCCGGCTAACATTGCGATTCCCTTCACGTGCTCCTCCTTGTGTAATTCATCTCTTGTAGCTTGACTCTGAGCCCTGGGCAGCTGCAAAGGCTCATATTATGCAAATGAGATCAGTGTGGAAATCTGAAATAATAATAATTAAATTAATTATGAAAGGAAACCACAGGAGGACCCAGGCTAGCATTGTCAGGTTCAGAATGCTCTCATGTATGTTCTTGCCTAACCGACTCCATCTTTAATCCTTTCAGTGTTTAAGTGCTTTCTTCACAGGTGCCAAGGTTCCCAGGCAGCTATCTCACAGAGATGGATTGTTTTGGCTACTGCTGTTCCACCAAGAACCGGCCTTGAGAGACTTTCGCTTTCCTAGCTTCAAAGGAACTGTTTTGAGAACTATGGGGGGAGGTTGGGCCTGCTGGGATCTGTTACTTTGTACCTCATGCTTTTCCTGTCATTGGTAACAAGGCATATGTACCATCCTGAATACTGTATTCAGGCCAGTGGACTATAATGAACTAATTCTTCAGTAAAAACCTTTTGGAAACAATGGACTGTTGTCTGATTGCAGAAGGTAGTCTGGAGTAAGGACATTATCTAGCCACAGTTCTGACATTTTGTTACCAATCAACTTTTCCAATGCCTAAGCCGGATCAAACGGACTCCAAAGCTGTCCCGCTCAGGGATCCTTTGTTTGACCCGTATGCCTCCCCCGGCTCTCAAGGATTGGAACCTCCAGGACCTGTACCAAGAGGAAACAGCTCCTCTGTTACTACACTCTACACTCTCGCTCCCAGCAGTGCAGATACTCGGCCCAGAGCTACAGCCGAACCACTGTTCTCCGTACCCACTCTGACGCAGTGGGGTGCGAGACCAAGGGAGACGAGGGAACGGAGGGCCAGTACGCTGTTCACGCAAACTCAGATGGACAGTAAGCGCAGTTTGGAGTCAATACCCGAGCATGCCAGCAGCCAACCATGGCTTTACTGGAACAGGACGACCGAACAAACGGAGTGGGAGACGTCCCACCATGGTGCCCTGAGCTGGGATTATTCAGAAGTCACCCCATGGTCGGGGCAACAGGACGTAAGTGAGCACCAGTGGGTGCAGCTTCAAAGCAGAACGATTGCAATCGACTCTGGGATATCAGCAATCACTGGGTTGGCAAAGGGGATCTTAGCGGCAAGGTCTCAAGAAGAACAAGGAGTAGAAGAACTCATACCTGGTCTACCGAAACCACATACTGAATATGCGCACATCTCGCAAGCTACTGGTTATACTGAACCGGAGGAGGTGGATCCAGACAGAGTTCAAGTTTTGGAGACCAGACTAGCAAGCATGGAAGAGAGTTTAGCCCACGCCGTTCACCTACTTTCTGTACTTGTGGCGGGGGACGGCGGACGAGAGCCGCCAGCTGATCTGCCAGTCATCCATCAAAGTCTGTCTACCTTACAAAGCCTGGTGCCCCGCCCCGAGGGCCCTTTCCAACCATGGCCGCAACAGCCACCCGAAACTGGAGATTCTGGGTCCGAAGGTGGGGAGAAACCCTATCCAGAAGACCCATGTCCCGAGGACCCAATCCGGCCGGGGCTGCAGCAACCAGGAGATCCTGAGCCTGATGACGGAGATAGATCCCGTCCAGAAACTCCTCGCCCAGAAGGTCCGATCGTACCATCTGATAACAGTGGAGGAGGTGAGGAACCAGAACGTCCAGTGAGGCCTGCTTCCCCAGTAGCACCTCCACCCACGACCCAAGCGAGTGAACAGCCAGTGCTACCGAGGGGGGATACGCCACGAATCATACCGGGGACAAGCACGGTGGGTAGCGGTACCACTCCCCGGCCACACCAAACGCCGGGGCCAAGAGGGAACCTAACACCAAATCAGCCAATCCCCGGAGGGACGCAGGTACCTCTGCAACCCCCTCCTCTTCAACCTACCCCGTTACGACTGGTGCCTCAAAGACCGTCTCCTATGCCTCTGTTGCCAGCGCCCAGATTGCCAGCGCCCCAAGGTACGCCACTGGTCCAGCCAATGCCTTTTCGGCCAGCTCCGTTTCAACCCTTACCCAGAGGCCCCCTGCAGCCGATTCCGGGGGGACCTCCTCCGCGACAACCTCAACCTCGGCCTCAGCAGCCTCCACTGCAACTCACTCCACTCGAAGTTTATCCGGTACCAGCACCACCTCCCAGGCAAGAACTTCCCATGGGGTGGGTGAAATTGGAAGCTACCTTTGATGGAGACCCGTCCAAACTAGGGTTTTGCCTTGTACAAGCAGTACAATTTTTCAATCGATGGGGACATTTATTTGGAAGTGAAGCCAGTCAAATCGAACACCTGGGATCGAGACTTCAAGGCAAAGCGGCAGATTGGTATGTAGGACTTTATGATATTGGTGCCCCTGAGTTGAATACACTTCAAGGGCTAGTGGACGCGATCCGAGCCCAATATGAAGATCCCCTAGAAGAAACTAGAGCCCGGACTGAATTGCAGTCTATTAGACAAGGCAGCATGTCGGCTAGAGACTATGTTACAAAATTCCGACAGCTCGCTGCCAAATGCCCAAGGTGTGAGGAATCCACCAAAATCATTTTATTCAAACAAGGACTAAATCCTAAATTGTTGGATAGAGCCCTCATGCAAGATAACCCTCCTACGCTGTTAGGGTGGATCCAGTTAACCTGCGAAGTAGAAAATTGCATGCTGGAAGTTCGTTTAGTAGAACAACATCAACAACCAGCGGGCCAAAGGCGCTCCTCAGTCCTCGTTCGAGGAGGCCGAGGAGCTGGATACGCTACTCGTGGAGCGAGAGATGCTAGATGGCAACAAGGTTTGTGCCTGCAGTGTGGCCAAAGTGGTCACTTTGCAGCGCAATGTCCATACCGGCCTGTGCAAAGACCTCTGCTCCAACTAAGACGTCCAGCCCCCACAACCTACTCGGCACCACCGCGCCCCACACCAGCTCCCAGATCAGCGAGGGGCAGAGGAGCTCCTCGGAAAAACCTCCCCGAAAGAGGGTTAGAGTTGGAAGAAGTTATGGAGTATGATTCCACAGCTCTAACCGGGGAGGAGAATCCAGAAAGTCCCGCTTTGGGAAACGAAATGGATCTGTCGTAAAAGGACCCAAACGGCAGATCAAACCTCAGTCCGTTCCTGCTTTGAACAGACCTCCAGGGTCCATACTCTTCATACCCGTAATATTAGTAAATCCAGATAGAAAAATGCACATCCGCGTGCAAGCTCTAATAGATTCGGGCTGCTCAAGAGACATTATTGCCCCAGCCTTGGTGAATGGATTAGTGGTTCCTGTACAAGAACTGCAAACGCCCGTTATTTTTGAGCAAATGGACGGCACTAATATGAACCCAGTCACTACCGAAACCACTCCAGTCGTAACCGGCATGGGGCACCATTGGGAGGTAAGATCGTTCGTCATTAGTGCCACCGCCAAATACCCCTTGATCCTGGGAAGCCGATGGCTGTGCGACCACAACCCCTATATAAACTGGGCAGAAGGAAGCATTACGTTCAGCCATGACGCCTGCAAAAGTCACTGTTGGAATCAAAATTGGGGTGTCAATCCTACCCACAAAGAATCAGCTCTCCTCAGCCAGGAAGAAATTAATCAAATACCCAAGGAATATAGAGCCTACATCCAAGCCTTCACCGAAGAAGAGGCCAATACTTTACCTCCACATAGGAGGACAGACTGTGCCATGGAAATTTTACCAGGCGCCTCGCTGCCTAAGGGCCGCCTATACCCCATGAGCCCCAACGAAAGAGAAGAACTTCGCAAGTTCATTGACACGAATCTTCAAAGAGGATTTATACGACCTGCTAACAGCCCGCATGCCGCACCAGTGCTCTTCGTCAAAAAGAAAGATGGGGGATTAAGACTGTGCACGGATTTTCGGGGACTTAACGCTGTATCATCCAGCAACGCATACCCCATCCCGCTCATCAGAGACCTTCTCAACGTCGTGGCTCAAGGTAAGATCTTTACAAAATTAGACTTAAAAGATGCCTACTTCCACGTTCGTATCAGGGCAGGGGATGAATGGAAAACCGCTTTTAACACGCCCCTCGGCCAGTATGAATATTTAGTTATGCCGTTTGGATTAGCTGGGGCACCGTCGGTTTTCATGTCCATGATCAATGAAGTCTTGCATGAATTTTTGTACAAAGGAGTGGTGGTTTACCTAGATGATGTCTTAATCTATTCAGAATCTGAGGAGGAACACGTGGATCTTGTCAAACGAGTCCTAACCACCCGAATGTGTAACAAACTGCCCATCAAACTATCTAAATGTGAATTTCATAAAACAGAACTCACTTATTTGGGCTACTGCATCTCCAAAGATGGGTTAAAAATGGATCCGAGCAAAGTACAAGCAATCCAAATTTGGCAAACTCCTACTACGCGCAAGGAACTACAGTCCTTTTTAGGTTTCGCCAACTTCTATAGAGAGTTCATTGCAAACTTTGCTCAACTTACACTCCCCCTAACAGAACTGTTAAAAACTAAAGACAAGGGGGATAATGCCAAAAAGCCGAGTACCAAATTGCCTTGGACACAGGAATGCCAAGAGGCATTCGATCTTCTCAAAATGCAGTTTGTTTCCGAACCTGCCCTCCAACACCCCGACGAGAATCGCCCATTTGTAGTGCAAGTCGACGCCAGCGACACCGCAATAGGGGGCGTACTTTTACAGAAGGGGGGGGACGGGAAACTCAAGCCCTGTGCCTTCCTATCCCGGAAATTTTCGGAAGCAGAAAGAAATTGGAATGTATGGGAGAAGGAAGCATTTGCTGTAAAAGCAGCTCTCACTACCTGGAGGCATTGGTTAGAGGGAGCCCATCATCCATTCGAGGTCTGGACAGACCATAAAAATTTAGAAGCCCTACGCAGTCCTCGGAGACTAAATGCTAAACAGCTGCGCTGGGCAGAATACTTTTCCAAATTCAATTTCACTTTGAACTTTTTGCCGGGCAAAACTAACTTTCTAGCTGATGCCCTCTCGCGCATGCCCCAACACAAAAGCAAGAGGGAGGAGACTATAGACACCGTCTTTTCACCTACGCAATTAGGGGGTGTGGTAACAACGCGCAGTCGCACTGCCCAGCCCCCTCAACCCGAACAGGGGTGGAGATTGAAGCTGAAAGCTGAAGTGGAAAAGGAGGGGGGGAAAGTGCCCAAAGACAAACTGTAACAATCGAAACAGGGGGAATGGCTTTGGGGGGACCGCTTTTATGTACCCGACAGCTTAAGAAAAGAAGTCTTACAGCGCTGTCACGATGCCCCCACGGCAGGACACTATGGATACTTAAAGACGCTTCATTTAGTACAGCGTCAATTTTGGTGGCCAGGCATGCGTAAGAACATTTCCCAATATATAGCATCCTGCCCCATTTGCCTCAGTGCCAAATCCCGCAAAGGCAAACCTCCCGGATTATTACAACCGTTAGAAACACCAAGCAGACCGTGGGAAGTAATTTCCATGGACTTTATCACTGATTTACCCCCCTCCAAAGGGCACAACTGTATTCTGGTGGTAGTGGATTTATTCTCCAAGCAAGCACACTTTATACCTTGCACCACTATACCTTCAGCTAGAAAACTGGCGGATATTTTCCTGAAACACATTGTAAAATTACATTCTTTTCCGTCTAAGGTGATTTCAGATCGCGGCAGACAGTTCATTGCCAACTTCTGGCGGGAGCTTTTACAAATGCTAAATATTGAACAAGGTTTAAGTTCAAGCCATCATCCTCAAACCGACGGACAGTCAGAAAAAACTAATCAAATCCTGGAGCAATTTCTTCGCTGTTATATTAACTTCCAACAAGATAATTGGGTCGATTTGCTCCCTCTGGCAGAATTCTCTTACAATAACAGTGTGCACGCCTCCACAGGAGAAACTCCCTTCAAAGTCGTTTATGGCTTCCACTTCAAACCCTTCCCGTTTGAAGCGCTCCCCCCTCCTATGGCGGCTTCCAGAGATGTAACAGAATGGTGGGGGGAAGCTGCTCAACAATGGACTCAAATTAAAAAACATCTCGACAAAGCCAAAGAGGATTACAAAAGATACGCCGACTGCCACCGTGTGGCTGATTGGGATTTACAACCAGGCGACCTTGTCTATCTCTCCACAAAGAATTTGAAAGTGACTCAAACCAGCTGTAAGCTCGCCTTAAAATTTCTTGGACCCTTTCCTGTTCGTAAAGTAATCAACAAAGTGACTGTTGCCTTGGATTTACCAAAGAATTTGCGCCACGTACACGATACTTTTCACATTAGTCTGTTGAAAAGAACTCCTCCTGCAGACCAATGGCACATCCGTGCCCCTCCAATCCCCACTTTAATTGATGATCAAACTCACTACGAGGTACAGCAAATTTTGGACTCTAAAGTGAAAAGAAACCAGCTGTTTTATCTTATCAGGTGGAAGGACTTTGACTCTGGGTTTGATGAATGGGTGAATTCTGTACATGTTCATGCTCCTAGATTAGTTAAAGCATTCCATTCTCGCTACCCACATAAACCTGGGGGGGGGGAGCATCTTAGGGGGGGCAGAATGTCAGGTTCAGAATGCTCTCATGTATGTTCTTGCCTAACCGACTCCATCTTTAATCCTTTCAGTGTTTAAGTGCTTTCTTCACAGGTGCCAAGGTTCCCAGGCAGCTATCTCACAGAGACGGATTGTTTTGGCTACCGCTGTTCCACCAAGAACCGGCCTTGAGAGACTTTCGCTTTCCTAGCTTCAAAGGAACTGTTTTGAGAACTATGGGGGGAGGTTGGGCCTGCTGGGATCTGTTACTTTGTACCTCATGCTTTTCCTGTCATTGGTAACAAGGCATATGTACCATCCTGAATATTGTATTCAGGCCAGTGGACTATAATGAACTAATTCTTCAGTAAAAACCTTTTGGAAACAATGGACTGTTGTCTGATTGCAGAAGGTAGTCTGGAGTAAGGACATTATCTAGCCACAGTTCTGACAGGCATGTGGTCCAGGTTTCCTGTTGAGTGTGCTAGTTGGAGCCCTGTCCTGCTTGGATGCCAGCCTCCCCCTTCCACCACCACAACTGTTTGGCCAGCCAGTTTCCCACCATAGTGTGTGCCCACCTTCTTTGTGCTCTATTTAGTTAAGTGCAAATACAGCCTTAGTTCATTTCCCCACCTCACCCCAAAATGAACAGTGTGTGCACGCACAACCACCCAACATTCACCTTGAAATGTTCCCCCAAGTACTCATTGAGGTCTGTAAACATTGAACCCAATTTTTGTGCATGCTCCAACTCAGTGGGTTGATGGTTTAGAGGGAGGATTGTATTCTGTGTGATTTTGGTGTTATTAACTGCAAAAGCAATTGCTCCAAAGAGCCTTGAAGCCCTCATTGCAAAGAATGGATCCAAAGCTCATGATAACGAAAAAAGCGAATGGACTGGATCTGAAACAGCAAACTACACCCGAAAAAACCCAGTAACGGAATAGAACTTATCCAGAAAACTAAATTTGAAACATAAGCGGATTTTTTTTAGTGCACATTAGGGGTGTGCAAGGCCTGCCTGTTTCGTTAAACCTGATTTGGATTTAACTGAATCAGGAAACCGTTTCAGTATTCAGGGAATACCAAAACATCAAGCTGATTCGGTATTCGCTTTTCGGCTTGATTTGGTCATTGTTTTCAATGAGAAAACCTTCTCCCGGGTTTCCGGGAGTCTGGGGGGGGGGGCATTTTCTGTCCAAATAACACAAAATAACACAACTCACATCACCGTTTTTGACAGCAATTGTGTTTGGGTGATTCTCTTATGTGGAGTGAGTTGTGTTATTTTTGTGTGGTAGACTGCTTTTATGCCCTGTTGTGCCCTCCTACTGTGTAATCTAAAGCAGTTAAAGAAATAAAGTGTTTTTGACAGCAATTGTGTTTTGGGTGATTCTTTAATGTGAAGTGAGTTGTGTTATTTTTGTGTAAGATACTGTTGGCATGCCCTTTGGTGTGCCCCCTGCTGTGTTACCTAAAGCTGTTCAAGAAATAAAGTGTTTTTGACAGGAATTGTGTTTTTGTGATTCTTTAATATGAAGTGAGATGTGTTATTTTTGTGTAGGGGGATGCTGGAATGCCCTTTGGTGTGCCCCCCTTGCTGTGTAACCTAAAGCTGTTCAAGAAATAAAGTGTTTTTGACAGGAATTGTCTTTTTGTGATTCTTTGATGTTAAGTGAGTTGTGTTATTTTTCTGTGGGGGGGGACTGCTGGTGTAATGTGTCACAATGCTTTGCCTACTTGAACTTTGAAAGTGTAAAAATATTTTTTAAAAAACTTTATTCAGTGTGTGTGTTTTATTCTTTGTTGTGCAGTTGGTTCCCATCATAGGGAACAATGGGGCTGGCCAGCCAGCCATCTCTGTAGGTGGTGGGGGAATCTGGGAGAGGGTGTCTGTGGTTCAGGTGCTCTTTCACAGGGACAAGCTCACACTCAGGAGTGTGCCCACCATTGTGGCACCCCTGGGCTGTGCATAATTGCCCTGGGAAAGAAAGTTTAAAAGTTCCCATCACAGGGAACAATGGGGGATGGCTGGCCAGCCTGCTCCTGGGGTAGTGGCTGGTGTGGGAATATTGGGGAGGGTGTCTTTGGGTCACTGTGGGGCTGTGGGAGGGTGGATTTAAAAGGGGGACTGTACCTGTGGCCACAGATGCCACATTCTGTGGGTTCCTGCTGTGGGAGATCTTCCCATAACAGGAATCAATAGAAAGTGGCTAGCCACAGAACAGGGGAGGTTAGGTTTTGGGGAGGGGTGTGGGGTATTTGGCAGTTTGGGTGCAGGTGGACTGTGGCTGTGGCCATTGGCAGCCCCAATCCCATGTGTTTCTGCGGTGTGGAAGTCTTCCTCACAGTAGAAAGACAAAGTGGTGTGGCAGGAGAACCACCTTTGGGGGGGCATAAAATGGCCCCCCAAAGTGGGATCAGCTTGGACCTTGGTGGAGGGTGGGAGGACAGGTAGGAGGAGGTCCTCTGAAGCTTGGGGGCATTTTGCATGCAAAGTGCCACCCCTAGCCAGACAAGCCTGTCTTATTTCCCCCATAGGAAATAATGGAGAAAGGGGGGGCTAAGAGCAGCATCTTTGGGAGGCCATAAAATGCCCCCCCAAAGTGAGATCTGCTTGAGCCTTGGTGGAGGTAGGGAGGACAGGTAGGAGGAGGTCCTCTGAAGCTTGGGGGCATTTTGCATGCAAAATGCCACCCCTAGCCACACAAGCCTCTCTTATTCCTCCCATAGGGAATAGTGGAGTGGAGGTGGATAGGGGCACCTCCTTCCCCCAAAGTGGAATCTGCCTGAAACTTGGTGGAGGGTGGGAGGATAGGTGGGAGCAGGTCCCCTGAAGGTTGGGTGCATTTTGCTTGCAAAATGCCACCCCAAGCCACCTAGAAATATGACTTGTTTTTCCCCATAGAGAACCATGGAGATTGTAGGAGGATGGGGCACCTTGTTTGGGGGGGCATAACATGGTCCCCCAAAGTCCAATCTTTCTGAAACATGGGAGGTAGTTAGATGAGAGTTAGCAGAAGGTCTCCACCAAGTTTGGTGTGATTTGGACAGAAAATGCCCCCCCCCAGACTCCCGGAAACCCGGGAGAAGGTTTTCTCATTGAAAACAATGGCCGAATCGTTTCACAATTCCCCCCCCCCAAATTTAATACAAGAAATGATAAAACCATACTGTACAAACAAGAAAGGGATTAAAACTAAGCCATAAAAGACATTATCAAAACCACTCTTGGCAAATTGTTAAAAACCCAAGAATTACAATAAATGAGCATTTTAACTTTGTTGCGTGGGGGGAATTACTTCTCCATTTCAGTATTACCAAAATTTTTCGATATTCAGAAAAAGTTTCGGTAATATTGAAAAAACCCGAAACGGCCCTGATTCGGTATCTTAAACCTAATCAGAATACCGAATTGCACACCCCTAGTGCACATCCTTAGCAGCAATATGGTTATTTGATATAATTGTACAAATCAGCTTGCTTTTAAAAAGGTCATGGTGGGAAACCTCTACTGATATCAGTGAACTGTAGGAGAGGTTAAGTCATGATCATAATGGAGCCATTATCTGTGTGGGTGGGAAAATCCATTTGCTGAATTACAGGAATGGTGCAATATCTGCTGATGGGTGGATCCTCTGCTGTAACTCAGCATGTAACTACTGTCAGAACAAAATTGATTGTACCACAGAGACTGACTCCAGCATGGAACCAACTGTATAACTGAGGCGAGGAATCAGAGAGGTTCTTGCAACCATCAGACAACAAAATATCTCCCTTTATGTATTGTATTATCAGTCTGTAATGTAATCTTGTTTTTGCTATCCAACAGAAATGACTGAGTAAAAATTCTTCATTAGAGCATTTTAACATTTGGGGTGATGGGTAGCTGCCACATAATTGTTCATTTTCAAAGCCAGGAATCTCTGACAATGGGATGGTTTAACAGACTTTAAGCATAGATCAATGATCCCCACTTTCCTTTGGAATATAATACTTTTATATAATACTTTTATCTCTTGAACTGCAACTTCAGATTTCCAAAATAAATAATTAGAATATTATTGTGGTTTGTATAGTCCACCTTTCACACTGAGATCCAAAGCAGATTACATACTGCAAGTGAATATAATATGATCAACAGCTAGGACATTCACAGAGCAAAAATACAAGATGATCAGCAGTAAGGACATTCAATGAAAACAAATAAAATAGGGTATGGTAGCCACACATTTTAAAATGTGATGGAACCTTTCTGATTTAAAATTGAAGTAATTAACATGACCTTTAGCAACATCAAACTACCCAGTAGGAGCATATCTACATCAGCATTAGCCTAGTCTAAAGTCCCTGTTCCTTTCCAAGATATCTATTTGAGCTATTTCTTATGTTACAGCCCTATAATCCTGGTAGCAAGCCCTCCTGAATAATTCAGTCCTGAGGGAGATAAAATGATTATCTGAAGCTTGTCAACCCACAGGAGAAGCTGTGCTTAGGAACTCAAAAATGTGTGATATTTTTGTTGATCCTTTGTTTGGGGGAGTAGAAAGAAAATGATAATTTCTCACCTGTGACTAGAGATGGGCACGATCTGCATTATGATAAAAAAAAACCCACGATAATGGCAATCTCCTGATAGTGACCTGGTGGATCGTTGTCTTCCACGGCAAACGATCCAGCAGTTGGGAGGGGGCTGGACCGGGGCGATCGTGATAGGATCGGGAAGCTAGACATTCAGGCTCCAACAATCTATTCCCCTGGCAACGGAGGCAGGGGAATGCCTGAGCTCTATTTGAAACTTGATAATATTTCCCCTAGCAAGGAAAAGCAAATAGTTGTGAGTGAAAAGGTGGCTTTTCAGTGCGTTGAAAGAGTTAACACTGAGAAGAGATCTCTTCTCATTGTTAACTCTTTCAATGCACTGAATGAAAACAAAACCCCCTCGCTTTGAGAGCAGCTATCAACTGAAGCTGTTTTGCGCTCCTCTCCTGAGTTCATTCAGTGTGTTGAAAAAGTTAACACTGAAAAGAGATATCTCTCTCCTCCTGGCTTCTCAGCCCAGTGCCTGCTTTTTACAAGAAGTTGATATGTGATTTGATGTTTCATTTGTGTTTTTCCTATTTAAAAAACCATAGGATCCGCGAGGATCCGTGTGGATCCTGGTTTTACTTTCTTCCTGTTTAAAATATGCTTTTGGAAGACTGGCTGCTTGCTTTTAAAATCGGGTGGGGAGGAATGGAGGATTCTATCCCTGCTTTTTTTAAAAAGCTGGCTGAAACTTGTTGACAGGGTGTCTCTCTCTCTCTCTTTGGAGAGGCAGGGATGGGTTAAAAACTTTCCCCCCCTCTGCTCTAAATGTGTGTGTGTGTGTGAGAGAGAGAGAGAGAGAGAGAGGGAGAGAGAGAGAGAGAGAGAGAGAGAGAGAGAGAGAGAGAGAGAGAGAGAGAGAGAACATCCCCATCCTGAGGGGAGGCGGCTCATCGCTGGGTTAAAAACTCCCCCCCCTCTGCTCTAAGTGTGTGAGTGTGGGGGGGGTGCCCCTCCGCTTTGGCCTCCCCGATCCCAGATCCCAGATCAGAAATGGGACTTTATCGGAGTGAATCGGTGATCTGGGGTCGTTGCCAGCGCAGATCCACGATCAGCTTGATCGGTATTTTTTTTTGGGTCGTGCCCATGTCTACCTGTGACACTCTGACACAATCAATGTTCACTATTCATGTTACATCAAGCAAAAAAGGCTTTTACCTCTATGTTGTGTTTGTTGGCCTTCCAGGGCAATTGGCTGGCAAGTGTGTGAAACAGAATGCTATACTAATAGACCACTGGTCTGATCCAGAAGGGCCCTCTGTAGGTTCTTATATAAACAGCAGATTTTCAGAAAATAGCGATGAACTTACATAAATGCAGATTCTATCATTTTTTAGTGGGATGTTGTCAACAATCTAATATGCTACTGATTGAGGCCTGGTTTAATTCAAGCTGCAGATTTTTGTAGCTCCCTTGTCTTAGCTAATGACTTTTAAAGGTCTTTTAACATTGCTTTTTTTATTGCTCTCATGATCAAGGCCTGGCTCAACAAGAGCCTTAGTTGCAGAAGAGGGCCAAAGAACCTGATGACAGGTGATTAACAGCTCCAGGATGCCTTGTGTTTGACCACATTCACAGATCCCAGAACAGTTTAACAAATTATCAGCTGAATAATTCATTTTGTGGTTAAGAAACCCATTTCTCTAAACAAGCTGCTAATTAAGTTCAAAAACTTGGCACCCAGTTGCACTTCTGAACAGAATTGTGAGAGATACTGTCAGTTTCTCTTTCTTTTATTTGTTTTAAAACATCACCTATGAAAATGGAACCATGAAGAAACACTGAAGCACAAAGCTACACCTAGGAAATTATTAAACAAGGTGTGGACATTAATGGATCTGTTCCTTGGGGCTATGTTCTCCAGAGTTGAAAATCCAATGCACTTCAACATGTTTGTCTTGTGCAATTTTAGTCTACATGAGTTCCTTGCCCAGGCACATCTTCACATCTTATATATGCAAAACTTCACCCTTTCCTTACTTCTAGGGTTGTCAGAACACATTTTCAAAAATACAAATCAATCCAATACCCGTTCTAAATCATTGACTGCACTGTAGTGGTATTTGGAAGTAAAGGGCATTTGTCATGTTTTACAAAATTGTATATACTAGAATTAGGAACAATGTTATAAAGTAAGAATCTCTCATTTGAAAAAAATGGACAGATGGCAAACTGCATGTTCTTCTCAAAGAGTACACCACTAGAATGGTTGGGTCTCATGCCTTAGGGCTAATTTTTATTTTACATCTTTTACCTCAATGAAAAAGGAGGCATATATTTCGTTCTTTGGGAATGGTTGGACTAGTCTATTACATTATCTGTATATTTTATAATGAAATGTGAAGGTATGAATTAACTTTTTGATGTGTACATTATGTCAAAATATACTATGTTAAAAATAAATTAGGATGTTGTTGAATTTTGTGACCAGTCTGGTTTGATTTAAGAATTCAAGTTTATTTTTTGGTTTCTCCATAATCAGGATAAAATTGAAGCAGTCTTTTTTTGACCAAATTAATGGTACTTGATAGAAATATTTCCATTAGAACTAATGTCTGTTAGAATATAAATGATGTAGAAATATTGTACAGTGCAATACTAGAGCATAATAGCATGAAGATTGCACACATGGCTGCACATGAAACATGCTTGGGCTGGGGGCCACTTTTTCCTCACCACATGGAGGGAGAGGAGGCCCCACATTCCCGCACATCCAGGTCTTTGGGAGGAGGGGCCTGGCCTTATAAAGTCCTACCTCCGTAGGGCTCAGTCAGCTTTGAAAGCTTGGCCTGAGCAGAGCACACCTGAAGCTCTCTCAGCCAAGCTCCTCTGAGGCTGGTTTTATTGAAGGCCCTCAGAGCTAGATGGCAGTAGCTGCCTTGGAGAAGTTGTGTTATTCTCCTATTTGCTACCTTCAAACTCCAGGATGAAAACAAGGGCCCAGCACCAGGCTCACTGGTATGGCAAAGACTTTTTCTTTTTTACATTTGGGGACTGTTGTCTATAAGGTTGCCATCTCTGGGTTGGGAAATTCCTGGAGATTTGAGAGTGAAGCCTGGAGAGAGCAGGGTTTGGAAAGAGGTCATCAGAGGGGTATAACATCATAGAATCCACCCTCCAAAGCAGCTATTTTCTCCAGGACAACTGATTTCTGCAGTCTGGAGATCAGTTGTAATTAGAGATGGGCACAAACAGCAATATGAACTAAAAAAAGCCATGAACAGCCCAATCAGCTGTTCACGAACAAGCTGTTTGTGAGGCCCCATTCGAAATGAACAGGTGGTCGTTGCAAGCCTCCTTTGTTGCTGTTCGTCAAGCCAGACAATCTGGCACCTGCCATCAATTCCCTTGGCAACCGGAGGCAGGGACTGCCTGAACTCTTTCTGAACTCCTGCTGTTGCCCTGGAAACCCCAATCTGAGCCCAATTTAGCTTGATAGGCAGGTCTCCCTTTCAAATGTGGAGTTCCAAATTTGTTACAAGGAAGCAAAGAGCAGGGGGAAGGGGGGGGGTTCCCAGCTCCGGTTCTGCAGACAGTGAGGGAGAGACAGTTGCTGTTGGCATTTTGAGAGAGAGACAGGGAGAGTGCATTGGAGCTTGAATTTTCTTTGTGTGTGATGGGATAAGGATCTACCTTTTCAAGTTCCAGGGCTGCTGCCAGGGTCTGGTCCAAGCTATTATTTATTACTGGTACCTTTCCTGCTGCCTGCTCAGGTAAGGTTTCTGGGAGTGGTGCGGTAGGGATCTACCCCTTCAGGTTCCAGGGCTGCTGCCAGGCTGTGGAGCCAAGCTATTATTTATTATTGGTATATTTCCTGCTGCCTGCTCAGGTAGGGTTTCTGGGAGTGGTGTGGTAGGAATCTTGATGGCTGGAGGAGAGCCTGCTGGCCCTCACAAACATTGAACAATTAACATGTTTGTGAACAGGTCATGTTTGTCAATGTTCATTGTTTGTTGTTTATGGATGGCAACGAACAACGGACACCATGTTCGTTTTTTTTTTCTGTTCATGCCCATGTCTAGTTGTAATTCCAGGAAATCTCCAGCCACCACCTGGGGGCTGGCAACCCTGACTATCAGTCAGGAGGGCTAAAGCAGGGTTAGATCTAGCCCCTGCAGGCCTTTGGCCTACTTAGGCTTCTTCTCCTCCCCCACACTGTTTTCACTGTGTTGGGAGGGAGTACTTCCAGCAGCAACAGCAAAGGCCTTGCTGGAGGCCACAGGGGTGGCTTGCAGCCACCTGAGGGGTGGATTGCTTCGTACATTGTTGTTGCTGGCCTGGCAGTGGTCTACATTCTCAGGATGGATGCTGGTAGGCCACTCTGTTTTTTCTGGCTTAATTTTCCTGCCTTTTTAAGGCCTAAAGGACTGCTATTAGGCTGTCTCACTCACACCACCTGATGGCATATTGCGTTATTGTATCTGCTTTAGCAAAAACTGGGTTTTTTGGACAAAGAAAGAGAGGGACAGAAGGGGAGAGCAGAAGTAAACCATTTGATTGGCAGTGTGTGGATTTGATGAATAGCATTTAATTTACAACAAACAGAACAAAACAAATTGATATTAAAGGATAATCATCACAGTTTCTAGGTGTCAGGCTTTGTGGGTTGCTGTAACAGCATAGTGGAATGTCACCAAAGAAAAGTATCCAAAAGCCACCTCAAAGAAAGGGGGAGCATGTAAGCGCCCCTCAGCAAGGAGCCTCTGAGGCAAGTTTTCTCATCTTCTGAGTACAAGGGGCATCAGCAATCTAGTGGCACATCTAGATGCCCAGGAGAGGGCAGGGCCCAGAAGAGAAGGCTATGTGGGAAATCTTGTGGGGGGAGTGCAGAAACCTGCAAATCTGTCATGCAGGGCACAGAAGTCTAAGATGTTATCTGACCTTTTTTACAGATTAGTGCAACTGACAGGCAATAGCTAATCTGGGCTAGTCTGCCATAATCTGGCCCTGTTGTGGTGGCAGTGGACCCAATTGGCAAGGTCGGATCCATCTGGCCTGGGAAGATTGTCCAGCACCTCTGCCATTGATGAGTCTGGCAAACAACCTACTGAGGATGTGATGGTGGAAACTGACATGGATATGGCCAAAGGAGGCTGGTCTTCAGAGCCTGGGCCAGTAGTAGTGGCAGTGCAACCACCCAATAAGATTAATGCAATTGATGGGTGGTAGCGGGTCTGGGCTAGGCTGCCATGATCCGGTCCTGTTGAGGTGACAGTGGACCTGATTGACAAGGTAAATAAGTGCACTGGCCCCCAGTGCATGGCTGTGGGGGCTCCTGTGTTCAAGCAACTGTCTCCAGGCTCCTATGATTAGACACCTAGGTTGTATCATCTTGGGTCTTGCCTTTAAGTTTTGCAGTTTGGCCTTTGGGGTATTACTTGACTTAGTCCACAAGGGACACAGTTATAAAGGAGGCAGTATGTCAGGGGTTGACCCTCCTCTTCAGAGAAGTGGAGTAGAAAGATGAGATGGATCTGAGGAGGGAGACAAGAGAAATGAGACTTAGGAAGGTTTACTGCACCTGGGCAAGGTGGCTGCTAGCCGGCCTCCTTTATAGGAGTTCCAGCAGCTGGCGAGGCATCGAGCCTTGCCTCCAGGGTGTTGGTGCCTAGAAGCGAAGTTTCAGGCACCCCTACTGCCTTGGGTCCCTATGGCATCTGGGTTTATTTCAGGGACATTGGTGGGCAGAATGGGGGTCTTACTATAGACCTTATATGCTAGGAATTTACCAATCCTTGTGGCAGTTGGATTGTAGGGAAGGGAACTAGATAACCTTTCAGTTCACTTCACATGGATGATTAGGCAGTGGTGCCCATACCCAACCCTCTTTCATCCAAGTTGCAAAGGATTCTGGAGACTGGTCCTGGCACTTAGGTTTCAAGGCAACGCTTGGTCTCACTTGCAGATGGAACGGCCTCTGCAGCTTATCCCTTGGATTACCTCAGAGCTGTGACTTCTGGGAGGGCAGTGGTTGCTTGGCAACTGGGCACCATTGCCTCCAGCATGTGGCGAACCTATGACCGAGTGGTTGGCATTCGCTAGGCTGGGGGCGTCACTCACCTGGGGCACAGTTGGATCTGTAGGAGTTATGGCTGAGCTGATGGACCTCCCCCACAGTTCTGGAGGAATGGAAAGTTAAGGGGCTTAGCCTCAGATCCATTGGCAGCCATCAGGTGGCTTAGGTGGCTTTATGTTCACCAGTAAAGCTCCCGAATTGATGTAAGCCAGGGCAACTACTGGGGTTGTACTATGTTAATGGTTGGCACGGGAGTTAGATTCTGAGGGTTAGTGCATTGATCGCCCAATCCCTTAAGGAAGATTCTGGTCAAGCCCCGAGGCTCAAGCTTCTGCAGTTAGCCATGTAGTTGGGGATGGCCAGGCTTCTACCACTGTTTGATGGGAGGTGGGGTCCTCCACCTCATGTTCTGGTCATTCACCTGGGGGAAATGATGAACTGTGCTTCCCAAAGGCATGGCCTCCCTTACAGGTTCACAGAGACTGCATAGGCAAGGGTATTCTGGTGCATTGGATGGGACATGCTGTCCTCCGCCTCACGTTCTGGTCATTCACCTGGATGGTAATACCCTTGGCTCACAGAGCATGGCCCTTTTGTTACAGGCTCACACAGACTTGCATGCACAGGCAAGGTGGCCTGGTAAGCTTGAGGTGAGAAGCGGTCCTCTGCTTCAAGTTCCAGTCATTCAGCTGGGTGGTAATGACCTTAGCTCACAGGGCATGGCCCTTTCCTTACAGGCTCACACAGGCTTGCAGCACCCAGGCAAGTAGTGGCCTGATGGATCGAGGGTAGGTGTGGTCCTCCGCCTCACATTCCAGTCATTCACCTGGGTGGTAATGACATTAGTCTGCAATGATTCTGCATCATGTGTGGCAGAAAAGTTGGGACCCACTAGGTGAGAGGGCTACATCTATGGCCAACAGCCTCGAGAGGGCTAGGCATATGGCCAATAGAGCCCTAGAGAAAGTTGTGGGGAAGGGCTGAACATTTACGTGTAACGCCCCTGCATAAAGGCTGAATTTGTCAACCTCTACAGAGGTGACAAGAGGATGCAATGTAAGGCCAATGTAAAGCCTTTAAGAGGCTTTGGGAGCAGGATGGGCTATTTATTTGCCTTTTCCTGGCATAAGGGCCAAAGTTGCCAACCTCTACAGAGGTGACAGAGTTCACCTATTGGTGAAGGGCAATTTAATATTCCTTGGTAACCTACAGCAAAGGCTGGGGTTGGTACTAGGCCAACTGTAGGGTGCAAGACCTAAGCAGAGACTTGGCCCTGGCGGTGGCAGGTTAGCTTTGTGTAGACAGACTGGGCCAGTGAACACCTGGTGGTACCTCCCCATTGGTGGGGAATTAGGGTCTGTCAGGGATCAGTTGGCGGGCTTTATGGCTGCCAGCTGAGAGCGCAGACTGCCTGTGCGACCCCCTGTACAAGTCCTTCCCTCAGGCTCCACAGCTTGGGGTGCTTAGAGCTCTAAGGGGGGAACCATTTGCTGGGCTGGCAGGGTTACAGCCATGCACATGGTTGGCTCGCACCTGGAGCAGTGGGTGACTTACCCAGACAGGTTGGGGAGGAGGTACGGGGTAATCCCTTGGTCCTGACCTGTACCAATAGTGATATCCTTGCTGTTATTAAGTTTAATGTTGGTCAATAAATGGCCCAGATTTATACCCAAGCCTTGTGTCTGTCTCTTCATTCTGAATTGGGGGTGGGGGGTGGGGAGAGAAATGCTATAAAAGAAACATACACATAAAATTTGTCAAAGAAAATTAGTTGAATAAAAATACTTTTCCCAGGTATACCTCAAAATTTAAACAAGTAAATAAATATTTAATACTGTATCTCTAAAATTAATATATGTATACCAGTGTGGACAATATAGAAGGTGAGAATTGGTCAGGCACACATTTCTGCATGGGTTTTTTCCATTGGTTCTGTCCCCAAACTGCTTCAATTTAGCCCCTAATTTCTGCACATATTTTTTTGCCATTACTTTTTGCTTTGGGCTTTTTGGTTTATCCCTGGTTTTTTCCCCTCAGATCTTTTGAGACTACTTTACCCTGATATTTTTCTGAAAGCCTATTTTGAGTTAATTTTTTCCTTGTGTATAACGTTTCTTTCTGTTTGGTTTGTCCTATGCACTCTCATCCACCTCCAACCCACTTTTCAATGACTGAACAATGGACTTGCTTGAACCACTTCTCCTCCACCTTCTTTTTCCCCCTTTTGGTTTTGTTTTCTATCTTTTATTTCATCACATTCATATCACTGTATCAAAGTAATGTTGTAATAATAGATGCAGCAAATTTTCTGAATTCTCAATTTTTATTTTTAAAAAAGAAGTAATCCTCTAGCCTGTTCCACTACAAAGATAGGCCTTTTTCATTAAATCTCTGCAAGGGGAGGGTCTAGAGACTTTTTCTTAGAATGAAAGCTGGGAATTTAGAGATTCTGCTGCATCTTTTATTACAATGTTAGGTCAATATAGCTATATGAAAATGATAATTTTTTCCAAAAAAGGTAAATACTCTGGTGGACCAGGAGAGTGGGTGGCCATTTCTGGCAACAGAAAAAGCAGTGCGGTTTGAAAAGTGCATCACTGTTGCTGCTCCGGGCTCTGGTTTGCATCACCAGAGCTTGCTTCCATCTCCTGGCTCCCCAGTTTGAACTGCAGGGGATGGTCTTAGGTACGGGTGGCAGAGCTGCTCCCCTTTTAGCCTTCCCCATGCAAACACTTCCCCATGAATTCATTTTCAATCTTTTTTTTTAAAAATCCAGCCCTTATATCGATACAGTGGTATAAGTATGCATAAAAATGGGGTGGGGGCTGCTATGATGTCACCAATGATGACAGCACCCTCACTTGAAAATCCTGATTATTTAAGGCCTGTACAGAATGAAATAAACCAAGTCCACAAGTTTAAAAATGCAAAGGGAGAGCAGACATGTGTACCCAAACAGATTCCAGTGCTTGTGGATTGACTGCTAAAAAAATAATGGAAAAGACCACACACACACACCATTTTTCTAGACAAATAAACAATACTAATGATAAATCAGGTTCATCAGGAAAAACACAGTAAATCTTTTTAGACGTGAACAGGTAAGGATGCTTTTCTCAATGAACAAAATGCAATTCTATAAGTTTGAAAAATGTGATGAAACATACTTTATAATTCAGTAACAGTGATCATTTCGAGTGCAGTTGCATTTCATTGGCCTATTCAGGGTCTTGGTTAGAAATTGCAAGTCTTACTGTTTAATTCTAATTAGAACTATACCCTTCTAAGTCCATTGAAGTCAGTGGTCTTAGGGGCATACCTCTAATTTGCATTGTACTGCTAATTGGGCTTTTAACTTTCCAACATATCATAAGAGACATAGGTTGTTGCCTAGATTAGCTAGTAATGTGCATTTCCCTCATCATTTTATAATTTTAGAAAACCTCTACCAGGACTGAGTCACTTCATCCTCCTACCTCAGCAGTCCACATCAGTTGAACCTCAGCTGTCCCTATAAATACTGTTTTAAGATTGGGGTTGTGTTGTTTAAGATCCCTTGAACAGAGTTAGAAGCCATCAGCTTCATTCCTAATACATATCCCTTCCAATACTGTCTCTAATTAAACAGTACTCTGAGCCATTTGAAGTTATCTATCTGCTGAGTTTTGAAACCGAAGACGACGTTAGACTTCTTCTGTATTTTCCCAAAGACAATTGCATAGGATTTAACTTAATTTATAACAGCAGAAATGTGATAAATCATCTTATTCTGACTGTAGTCATTTTTAACAGATGTTGCAGCCCAGCATAACTGAAAGAAGTGTCATTTACATACGATCTGGAAATTTATTATTCTGGACAGAGAATGGAAAACAATCTGGACTCTGAGTTTCTTTAATTATATTATTTACATTGTAATTTAAAAGGAAGGATGCTAACACACATTTCCTGAAATGCTGAGATTCTGTTTGTTAAATTGTTAAATTGTCATTTTCGCTCTCTCCGACAATGAGGTCTATATTTATATATAATGTCTGAACTAATACCAAAAAAAAAAAAAAAAAAACAGATGAGAGATGCACTTGTGACTTCAACTTACATCCTGCTTAAATCCTACCAACAGTCAGTTTGATTGTTCGGCAATCTGATTATCAATGTTTGGCAGATTGTTTCATTGTGTTACTTACCAATCATACAGTACAAAGCAATTGTTTTTTTGTGCATGCTCCTTCTCACACAACCCAATTGAATTCTCCCCTGCCCCATTCTCATTGCATAAGTGCTCCACTGCACATGAAATTGTTAAAAAGACTATTAACAATGCAATCCTAAGGAGTTTTGGCAGAGGCAATCCTAAAGAGTTTTGGCAGAGGCTGAGAGGTGGCCAAAAAATCCTATCGGAGGCCAGAGGCACCACAACAGTGCTGGCATCCATAGTAATCACACTGCCACAGCTCAAAACATCATACAACCACTATGGCAGGTCTGTGATGGACAGAGTACCAGGGACCAAACCAGCTGCAGCAATGAGGGTGTGGCTCATTGCGCAGCCCAGCCTGGAGGCAGGGGAATACTGAGGCCCACCATTTACATCCCATCCTCCTAGACTGGACTACTGTAATGCACTCTACACTAGGCTTCCTCTGAGCCTGATCCGGCGGTTACAGAATGCAGAATGCAGCTGCGTGGGTTATCGCTGGAACACCGATATGGGGGCACATAACACCGGTATTGCGCCAGCTGCATTGGTTACCGGTGGAGTACCGAATCAGGTTCAAGGTTTTGGTATTTACCTATAAAGCCCTATGTGGACTGGGACCGTCATATCTGCAGGACCGCCTCTCCCCATATGAGCCCCAGAGAACCCTTCACTCGAGCGATAAACATCTATTAAAGATCCCTGGCCCTAGGGAGGCCTGCCTGGCGTTGACCAGGGCCAGGGCTTTTTCAGCCCTGGCCCCAGCCTGGTGGAACACTCTGTCTTACGAGACCAGGGCCCAGCAGGATATGTAAGCATTTTGCTGGGCCTGCAAGATGGAGCTTTTCCACCAGGCATATGGTTGATGCTAGGCAGTGCCCCCCCCCCAGTGGGGGGTTAAACTATATGCCCTCCCGTTCAATGTCACCTTCCATCTCTCACATATTTTGCTGAAAAATGCTGTATAGATGGTGAAGGGTGAGCGTCTAAATTATGTGCTGCTATGTTTTTTGTTTTTATACTTATATAGATGTAGTATTTTTTAAAATGAATGTAGTACTTTTTAAATGAATGATATGTACTATTTTATGTTTTTAATGGTAATGCTGATTAATTGTGTAGTGTGTTTTTAAGCTTTGTTGTGATCCGCCCTGAGCCCACTGGTGTGGGAAGGGCGGACTATAAATTGAATAAATTAAATTAAATTAAAATTAATTAAAGGTACAAGCTGCTATCAAGCAGGAAATAGGCACTCGGGGTGTGAATAAAGAAAAACAAGCCAAAAATACACGCAGACCTTGCTGGTTCAATTTGTGAAAGCAGCTTCCGGTAAACTAAATCTGGTAAACAAGGCTGTAATGACTCCCTCCCTTGTCAAAAAGTTTGCTTTTTTCATTTCAGTAGTTACTGTGCCGAGGTCACACAAGCAGGCCTGGTAGTCGAAGGCCATCTGGCAGCATCTTGCTTTCCTTAATGGCACATGCAGCCAATTGGCTCCAAAGGGGAGAGACTGAGGCCTTAGAATTGGTGGGAAGGGGATGTGTGCAGCTTGCATGAGTGCATTTCCCCCCAGTGCTTCCTTGGCAATGGCATTGGTGCCCCGGGGACACTCACTGTAACTTAAGAAATCCACCAAAGATAGTAGGTTGAGGAACACAAGGAGGAATTTCATCTTGCCCAGAAATCCTTCTGGATTTGGGGCTTTTCTGATTAGAATCATTAACTCAGCATTAAATGACTGGGAGGAAGCAGGTGTGTATAGTGCACTCACACATGCATGCACCCACAGGTCTTTCCAGATCAATATTCGACATGGAAGGACCAATTTGGTCAGATTTAAAAAAAAAAATATTTTGGACTTTTATGGACATAAGAGCAAGACACATTGGCATAGAGGTTAGTCAGGTCCCTGAGCACTCACCCTCCTTAGGATTGCTCTGCCAATCACTCAGTTAATCATATCATATAAATAAGTGATTGCTATGTTTCAATAAAATCCTATCCTTCAGTGTTCATCTATATAGTGCTTAATGTATCTGATGGTCACCAATCAGTTTGAATTAGCAGTGTCTTTGTGTATGCATAGTTTGAGGAAAATTCAAGACTATTTTATACAAACTGAACAGATTGACTGGTTCACATCTGATTGCTACCTTCAAATATGACAAGCTCAACAAATGTGTTTGCAGCAAAATTTGCAGCATCCTTACCTTGGATCAATATTAATATGTGACAATTCTTCCCTTAGGAGATCTCTGTCAGCCAAATCCAAGGCTGTCAATAAATCAACAAAAGCCACATCTGTTAAACATCTAGGTTGGTTAATATGTAGATGATACAAGATACAAGATAAAGCTCTGGCTTAAGGAACCAGCCATGTCATGTGATTTTGCTTTTCCTAGTCCGCTAGTAAGGTAATAGGGTGTTAAAAACCACATCCAACAGGCTAATTGGTCTGCTATTTCTTGAATGCCAACCTTCAGTATCCCAGAAGTTGTTGAGAAGAATAGAGTTGGTAGATGGGCTCATACAGGGAGAGGAATTCCTTTCAATATGTGAATTCCAGATGATGAAAGTTTAAAATAAACCCTTTTAATTAAATTTAAAAACAAAACACCATATAGTGCAACAACTACCTCTGATCTAATATAGGGGCAAGTTGATTGAAACTAGGGGTGTGTGATCTGGTATTCTTGTGCCAAAAACATGCCTAAAAATACCTTACTGGTATTATTCAGGTATGTTCAGCATTGCCAGTTAATGCTGGATATATTCAGGTATGCTGAATACAGCATTCCAAAATTGTTTGGTTTTATCCAGGAATCTCAATGCGAGCCATTTTAGAGCTTGCTGGCTTGTTTCTCCCCTTCAGAAGGTTCTCCAGGCCCCAAGGAGGGGGTGAATGAAGGGGGAGTGATGCAGTTCTCACTGACCAAAAGGAAGTGACAGGAGGAGCTCTAAGTGTTTAGCCAATCAGGGTTTCTTTGATAGGACAACCATTTTCAAATTCTTGCTGAGTATGGACAAGAACATAAAAGAAGGCCTGGATACAGCAGAAATCCATTTTAGAGTGTGATTTCTGAAGTGGAGAATGCTCTAGGCCTCTGACTGCTTCATTGAATTATGGCTGCCTGCTTGGAGGAGGACCACTTGATGAGAGAGGATATTAAGGACATCCCCTGAAGAGATGGTTTCAGAAGTCATCACTTTAAAATTATAAAGTTAAAATGTTGCTCTTTTCCTGATTTTGTGGGAGTGGGTTGTGTGTGCATTGTGGGGGGTGGGAGCTGGTGTAAGTGATTGGCCCAGCCTCCACCATTTTAATAGCCATTTTAATATGGCTGCTTATTATATTAAAGATGTTCAGGCCTCTGGAGTTAAAATGGCTGCTGTATTGCCACCAGAGAGCCTTTAACAGTTGCTGAATCCTGCCCAGGAGAACATGGCATTCATGGAATGCTGCACAGGAATGCGGAGTGATTGAGAAGTGATTGGATTTACTATCCAGCTCCAAAGGTGCCCAGTGCAACAAAGGCCTCGCAGAGTCATCCCCACTTAACACATTCCTTTCCCTCCTTCTGTGATGAGATCTCCTGTCCTTGATTGAGGAGCTAATCATATGACATTCATAAGTATATACAGATGTTCCTGGAAAAGTACAGTCCCCACCTAAAATCCATCAACTTAGCTCCGGTGGAATTCACTAATGATCGCTTTTGTGCAGCACTAGAACATGTTTTGCATTTGCTTTCACACCCCGGCAGCTACCAATCAAGGTACTCAAGCCTTTTGTCTAACCCAAGAACTGACCATTGGAGTCTTTGTTCTAACTGCTAGGTGGGTTCTCCCACCTCAGGGCATATTTTACCTATAAAGGTAGGCCCTGGCCTCATTCAAATTGTGCTAGCTTCCAGGATGCTGCTCCCTTAGGGTCTCTTCCCTAAGCCTCTCTTCCTTCATACATGCTTACTGGATCCACAAGCACTGTTCCTTTGAGGTTTGCTCTGAGCCTCTTGCTCTCTTGGCCGAGGACAATGGACATTTGAAGCTACTCTCTTTCTTCATCACAGACTGGACTACTCTTCAGGATAGTGTAAAATTATATCTTGGAATGTAAATGGACTAAATTCACCTTGTAAACGTAAGGCTATTTTCCATTGGCTTCTAAAACAAAAATGTAATATAGTATGCTTGCAAGAGACACATATTAGAAAACAGGACTTAAAGTATTTAATATTGGCAAAACTGGGAAATGAATTTGCAGCTGCCTCCAAAAAGAAGAAGAGAGGAGTTGCACTCTACATAAAGGAGGAGCTGCAGCCAAAACTAGTTTTAAGCGATGTAGAAGCCAGATATCTAGCGGTGGAAATAATTTGGAACTCAAAAAAGATTTTGGTGATTGGAATTTATGCACCGAATGGCGCAAAAGAAAACTTTTTTAAGGACTTGCAAGGACAATTAGAAGAGTTGACTTATGACCAAATAATTATGGTGGGCGACTTTAATGGAGTTACAAGCTTGGAAGAAGACAAGAAATCTAAAATTGCACAGAAAAAAAGAGGACTTTTGCCAAAGTCATTTTTTGCGATCAAAGAGCAAGGAAGTCTGGAGGATGTATGGAGGAGACAAAATCCTAAAAATAGACAATATACTTTTTATTCTGCAAGACATTTTACACTATCAAGAATTGATATGATCTGGGCTTCCAAAGACTTGACGTTGTGGACTAGAGATGTGGAGATTATGCCTAAGGTAAGCTCAGATCATAACCCAATTATGTGGAGATTCGGGAAAAATATTTTAAAAAGAGGATGGAGGATAAATGAAGACTTGCTGCAGATAAAAGACAATTGCTGCGAAAGGAGACCAAGTTCTTTATACCATTCAACATAAATAAGGATGTGTCAACTCACAAGGTATGGGACACCTACAAAGCGGTAATTAGAAGAATACTGATGGACTTAAATGGAAGAGATAGAAGGAGAAAAGAAGAAAAAAGAAAGGAAATAATGGAAAAAATTAAAGCCAAAGAGATGCAACTTAAGAAAAGACCAGGGAAGAAGCGAATATATCAGGATATAAAAATATTGCAGGAGCAATTTGTCAGGTTCAGAATGCTGTATTGTACTGCTTTGCTTAACCGACTCCATTTTTAATCCTTTCAGTGTTTAAGTGCTCTCTTCACAGGTGCCAAGGTTCCCAGGCAGCTATCTCACAGAAGAGGATTGTTTTGGCTACCGACGTTCCACCAAGAACCGGCCTTGGGAAACTTTCGCTATCCTGACCTCAAAGGGGTTGTTTTGAGAACTATGGGGGGAGGCTGGGCCTACTGTGATCTGTTACTTTGTACCTCATGCTTTGCTCTTCATTGGTAACAATGCATATGTACCATCCTGAATATTGCATTCAGGCTAGTGGACTATAATGAACTATTTTCCAGTAAAAGCCTTTTGGAAACAATGGACTGTTGTCTGATTGCAGAAGGTAGTCTGGAGTAAGGACATTATCTAGCCACAGTTCTGACATTTTGTTACCAATCAACCTTTCCAATGCCTAAGCCGGATCAAACGGACTCCAAAGCTGTCCCAGTCAGGGATCCTTTGTTTGACCCGTATGCCTCTCCCGGCTCTCAAGGTTTGGAAGCCCAGGAACCTGTACCGTGAGGAGACGGCTCCTCGGTTACAACGATTTATACCCTCGCTCCCAGCAACGCTGATACTCGGCCTAGAGCCACAGCCGCACCACTCTTCAACTTGCCCACCCCGACGCAGTGGGGTGCAAGGCCAAGGGAAACGAGGGACAGGAGGGCCAGCGCGATGTTTACGCAGCTACAGCTGGATAGTCGGCGCAGTTTGGAATCCATACCCGAACAAACCGGTGGCCGACCGTGGCTGTTCTGGAACAGGATAACCGAACAAACGGAATGGGAAATGTCCCGCCGTGGCGCCCTGAGTTGGGATTATGCGGAAGTCACCCCGTGGTCGGGGCAACCAGATGTAAGTGAGCACCAATGGGTGCAGCTCCAGAGCCGGACGATTGCCATTGATTCAGGAATATCAGCAATCACTGGCCTGACAAAAGGAGTTTTAGCCGCGAGATCTCAAGAGGAACAAGGGATAGAAACACCCTTGCCGTGGCAGCAGACGCTAACCACGGGACCGCCACCCGAAACTATACCGACCTCACAGACGATGGGAGATGTGGGGTCCACGGAACTACGAGAGGAGGAGACTACGGATAGAGTACAGCTGTTGGAGAACAGACTCCTAAATATGGAAGAAAGTTTGGCAAATGCCGTCCACCTGCTCTCAGTGCTAGTGGCGGGGGACAGAGGCCGTGTCCCGCCAGCTGGTCTACCTGACATCAGCCAAAGTTTGGCTAACCTGCAAAATCAACTGTGGCCGCAACAGCCACCAGAGACGGGAGATGAGGACTCTATCACCGGGGAAAGACCCTGCCCAGAAGATCCTTGTCCAGATGAATCCCGTCCCGAGCAACCGATCACACCAGGAGACGTCGGTGCCGACGGGGGAGGTGGAGAACCGTGTCCGGAAGACCCTCGTCCCGATCGCCCTATAACTCCGGCTGGTAGTGGGACTGGAGGAGGGGGAGAACCAGGACGACCGCTAGAGCCAGCTTCCCCGATAGTCCCACCACCCACGACTCAAGCGAGCCAGCCCCCAAGCCTTCCGGGAGGAACTACACCCCCGGTCATCCCAGGAGCGGGCAGGCCTCTTCCGACACCAGGGCCGCGAGGGGATACGGTTCCTCTCCAACCCATCTCTCCTCACCCACCTCCGTTGCGGCCAGCTCCCACTCCCCTTCAACCAGTACCCTGGGGGCCTACCGAGGGGGCGTCCGACACCTTCTCGGCCAGCACCAGTGCATCCGGCACCAAGAGGACCCCAGCCAATCCCCCAGCCGATTCCGGGGGCGCCGGGGATTCCCCAGCCGATTCCGGGAGCGCCTTTGCCGCACCAACCTCAACCCTACCCTCAGCATCCTCCGCCACAGCTACCGCCAACGCCGCGACAGCCTCCTTTACAACTCGCTCCGCTTGATGCCTACCCAATGCCAGCACCAGCTCCTAGACAAGATCTTCCCATGGGATGGGTCAAACTGGACACTACGTTTGATGGAGACCCTTCCAAATTGGGATTCTTCCTGGTACAAGTAGTGCAATTTTTCAATCGATGGGGACATCTTTTCGGGAGTGAGGCCAGTCAAATAGAGCATCTGGGATCACGTCTCCAAGGTAAAGCTGCCGACTGGTATGTGGGACTTTATAACGTGGGGGCCCCTGAGTTAGATACGCTCCAAGGGCTAGTGGATGCGATCCGAGCCCAATATGAAGACCCCCTAGAAGAAACTAGGGCCCGAACGGAATTACAGGCTATTAGGCAAGGCAGCATGTCGGCTAGAGACTATGCCACAAAATTCCGACAACTCGCTGCCAAATGCCCAAGGAGCGAGGAGTCCACCAAGATTATTTTGTACAAACAAGGTTTAAATCCTAAATTGTTGGACCGAGCTCTCATGCAGGATAACCCTCCTACGCTGTTAGGATGGATACAATTGACCTGCGAAGTTGAAAACTGCCTACTAGAAGTTCGTTTAGTGGAACAACACCAACAACCTCCGGGCCAAAGACGCTCCTCCACTCCCCTTAGGGGAAGCCGGGGGGCTGGATATGCCACTCGTGGAGCAAGAGATGCTAGATGGCAACAAGGACTATGTTTGCAATGTGGCCAAAGTGGTCATTTTGCGGCGCAATGCCCATATCAGCCTGTGCAAAGACCTCTGCTCCAACTAAGACGCCCAGCCGCCGCAGCCTACCCGGCGCCACCGCGCCCCACTCCAGCTCCAAGAACCGCTCCAAGAGGTAAGGGGGCTTCGAGGAGGAACCTCCCCGAAAGAGGACTAGAATTGGAAGAAGTTATGAAATACGATCCAACAGCCCTAACGGGGGGAGAGAATCCAGAGAGCCCCGCCTCGGGAAACGAAATGGATCTGTCGTAAAAGGACCCAAACGGCAGATCAAACATTCGCCGGTTCCGGTTCCGAACCGACCCCCTGGGTCCATTCTCTTCATACCAGTAACGTTGGTGAATCCTGACAAGAAAATGCACATTCGCATACAAGCCCTGATTGACTCGGGCTGCTCCAGAGACATTATCGCACCAGCTCTAGTAAATGGACTAGTACTTCCTGTAAAAGATTTGGAAATACCGGTAATTTTCAAGCAAATGGATGGCACTAACATGAATCCAGTCACTACCGAAACCACCCCGATCATAACAGGCATGGGACAACATTGGGAGCTAAGATCATTCGTCATTAGTGCCACAGCGAAATACCCCTTGATCTTGGGAAGCCGGTGGTTATGCGATCATAACCCTTATATCAACTGGGCAGAGGGAAGCATCACGTTCACTCATGAATCATGCAAGGACCATCGTTGGAATCAAAATTGGGGTAATAACCCTACTGTAACGGAGCCTGCTCTCCTCACCCAAGAAGAAATCAACCAAATACCCAAGCAATACAGAGCGTACACCCAAGCCTTCACAGAGGAAGAGGCTAATACCTTACCTCCTCACAGGAGGACGGACTGTGCTGTGGAAATTTTACCGGGCGCCTCGCTGCCCAAGGGCCATCTATATCCCATGAGTCCTAACGAAAGAGAAGAACTCCGCAAGTTCATAGACCTGAATCTTCAAAGAGGATTCATTCACCCGGCTAATAGCCCCCACGCAGCGCCAGTGCTCTTCGTTAAAAAGAAGGATGGGGGCCTAAGACTGTGCACGGACTTTTGAGGACTCAATGCGGTCTCCTCCAGCAACGCCTACCCCATCCCGCTCATCAGAGATCTACTCAACGTCGTGGCGCAAGGTAAGGTCTTTACGAAATTGGATTTGAAAGACGCTTACTTCCATGTCCGTATCCGAGAGGGGGATGAATGGAAAACCGCTTTTAACATGCCCCTGGGCCAATATGAATATTTGGTTATGCCATTTGGGCTGGCCGGGGCACCCTCGGTTTTCATGTCCATGATCAATGAAGTGCTGCATGAATTTCTATACAAAGGCGTTGTAGTTTACCTAGATGATGTGTTAATCTATTCGGAAACTGAAGAGGAACATGTGGACCTTGTAAAAAAGGTCTTGATCACTCTCATGAATAACAAACTGCCTATAAAGCTCTCCAAGTGTGAGTTCCACAAAACAGAACTCACTTATTTAGGCTACTGTATTTCCCAAGAGGGCTTGAAAATGGATCCAGGCAAAATACAAGCAGTATTAAAATGGCAAACCCCCGCGACCCGCAAAGAATTACAATCCTTCTTGGGCTTTGCCAACTTCTATAGAGAGTTCATTGCGAACTTCGCTCAAATCACACTCCCCCTAACTGAACTGTTAAAAACCAAAGACAAGGGGGACCAAGCCAAAAAACCGAGTGCAAAGTTGTCCTGGACGCCTGAATGCCAAACAGCGTTCCATCACCTCAAAACGCAGTTTGTTTCAGAGCCCGTCCTGCAGCACCCCGATGAAAATCGTCCCTTCATAGTGCAGGTCGACGCCAGCGATGCTGCAATTGGGGGGGTGTTGCTTCAGCGGGGGCGGACGATAAACTCAGACCCTGCGCATTCCTCTCCAGAAAATTTACAGAAGCGGAAAGAAATTGGAATGTTTGGGAAAAAGAGGCCTTTGCTGTAAAAGCGGCTCTCACTACCTGGAGACATTGGTTAGAAGGTGCCCGTCATCCGTTCAAGGTCTGGACGGACCATAAAAATTTAGAGGCCCTACGTAGCCCTCACAGATTAAACGCCAAGCAATTGCGATGGGCAGAATACTTCTCCAAGTTCGATTTTACTTTGAATTTTCTCCCAGGTAAAACCAACTTCTTGGCAGACGCTCTATCACGCATGCCCCAACACAAAAGCAAAAGGGAGGAGACAATTGACACAGTCTTTTCGCCTACGCAATTAGGGGGTGTGGTGACCACGCGCAGCCGCACAACCCTATCCCATCAACCCGATCAAGGGTGGAGACAAAAACTAAAAGCTGAAGTGGAGAAAGAAGGGGGGGATGTGCCCAAAGACAAACTGCAATGTTCTGACCAAGGGGAATGGCTTTGGGGAGATCGCTTCTATGTACCCAAAAGTTTAAGAAAAGAAGTTTTGCAACGCTGTCATGATGCTCCCACTGCGGGGCACTATGGGTACTTAAAGACGCTTCACCTAGTCCAACGCCAATTTTGGTGGCCGGGCATGCGCAAAGACATCTCCCAATATGTAGCGTCTTGCCCTGTTTGTCTCAGTGCCAAATCCCGAAAAGGCAAACCTCCAGGACTCCTACAGCCGTTAGAAACGCCAAGTAGACCGTGGGAAATAATCTCTATGGACTTTATCACTGACTTACCCCCCTCAAAGGGACACAACTGTATTTTGGTCGTAGTTGATTTGTTCTCCAAGCAAGCTCATTTTATACCTTGCACCACAATCCCCTCTGCTAGAAAACTAGCTGACCTCTTCCTAAAAAACATTGTAAAAATACATTCTTTTCCATCTAAGGTGATCTCGGATCACGGCGGACAATTCGTTGCCAACTTCTGGCGGGAGCTTTTGCAACTGCTGGGCATTGAACAAGGTTTGAGTTCAAGCCATCACCCAGAAACAGACGGACAGTCGGAAAAAACTAATCAGATATTAGAGCAATTTCTACGCTGTTACATTAACTTCCAACAGGATAATTGGTTTGACTTGCTCCCCTTGGCAGAGTTTTCATATAATAACAGCGTGCACGCTTCCACGGGAGAAACTCCCTTCAAAGTCGTCTATGGCTTCCACTTCAAGCCATTCCCGTTTGAAGCGCTTCCCCCTCCTATTGCTGTTTCCAAAGACGTCTCCGAGTGGTGGGGGGAAGCAGCCCAACAATGGACTCAAATTAGAAAACACCTCATCAAAGCCAAACAGGATTACAAAAAATACGCTGACCGCCACCGTGTGGCGGAATGGGAATTACAACCTGGTGATCTCGTTTATCTTTCTACAAAGAATCTAAAAGTAACCCAAACCAGCCGCAAGCTCGCATTAAAGTACCTGGGACCTTTTCCTGTTCGTAAAGTAATCAACAAAGTGACTGTTGCTTTAGATTTACCAAAGAATTTACGCCACGTACATGATACCTTCCATGTCAGTTTATTGAAAAAGGCCCCTTCTGCAGACCAGTGGCACACCCGTGCTCCTCCCATCCCTACGTTAATTGATGATCAAACCCACTATGAAGTTCAACAAATATTGGACTCTAAAGTAAAACGTAATCAGTTGTTTTATCTCATCAGATGGAAGGACTTTGACTCTGGGTTCGATGAGTGGGTGAATTCTGTACATGTACACGCTCCTAGACTAGTTAAAGCATTCCACTCTCGTTATCCACATAAACCTGGGGGGGCATCTTAGAGGGGGCAGAATGTCAGGTTCAGAATGCTGTATTGTACTGCTTTGCTTAACCGACTCCATTTTTAATCCTTTCAGTGTTTAAGTGCTCTCTTCACAGGTGCCAAGGTTCCCAGGCAGCTATCTCACAGAAGAGGATTGTTTTGGCTACCGACGTTCCACCAAGAACCGGCCTTGGGAAACTTTCGCTATCCTGACCTCAAAGGGGTTGTTTTGAGAACTATGGGGGGAGGCTGGGCCTACTGTGATCTGTTACTTTGTACCTCATGCTTTGCTCTTCATTGGTAACAATGCATATGTACCATCCTGAATATTGCATTCAGGCTAGTGGACTACAATGAACTATTTTCCAGTAAAAGCCTTTTGGAAACAATGGACTGTTGTCTGATTGCAGAAGGTAGTCTGGAGTAAGGACATTATCTAGCCACAGTTCTGACACAATTGACGGCAATGAACAACAAAGAATTGGAGTGGAATTTGAAAAAAATGAACCAAAAAACATTTGAAGGTGCAAATAAACCTGGCAAATACCTAGCTTGGCAATTGAAAAAGAAAAAAGAGAAGAAAACTATAATTAAAATCTGAGAGGAAGATAGAATATTACTGGACCAAACAGCCATCAGTAAAGCCTTCTATAAATTTTGTGCAAAACTGTACCAGAAAAAAGACGTGAACAGGGGTTCAATAGAGGAATACCTGGAGAAAATGAAACTACCAACGATGTCGGAGGAATGGAAAGAAAAATTAAACAGAGAAGTGACAGAGGAAGAGATAAAAGAGGCCATCCAATCAATGAAATTGGGGAAAGCACCGGGACCGGATGGACTAACAGCAAAGTTCTATAAAGTGATGGCTAACGAATTGGCACCTTTTTTGAGAGAGGTAATGAATGAAACTATGCAAGGCCAAAAAATTCCTGATTCATGGAACGAAGGTAACATATCACTGAGTCCGAAAGATGGACTGGACTTGACCAATGTTAAAAATTATAGGCCAATTTCGTTATTGAACAATGACTATAAAATATTTGCAAAAGTTTTGGCAGAAAGAATAAAAGGATGGCTGGTGGAATTCATTGCAGAGGAACAGGCAGGATTTTTACCTAATAGACAAATTAAAGACAATTTAAGGACAGTAATAAATGCTATTGAATACTATGACAAGCATTGTGATAGGGAAGTTGGTTTCTTCTTCGTGGACGCAGAAAAAGCATTTGACAACCTGAACTGGGACTTTATGTTTGCCACTATGGAAAAACTGCAAATGGGAGAAAGGTTCATACAAGCGGTTAGAGAAATTTACAGAGACCAAAGTGCAGCGATTGTAGTGAACTAAAAAATTGAAAATAAGCAAAGGAACAAGACAGGGTTGCCCTCTGTCTCCATTGTTGTTTATTCTGGTTTTGGAAATATTGATGGTTCAAATACGAGAGGATGATACAATCCGAGGTATAAAAATAAAGGAATTTTCCTACAAGGTCAGAGCATTTGCGGATGACATAATGTTAACAGTAGAAGATCCAATCGAAAACATGCCAAAGGTAATAGAGAAAATAGAGCAATTTGGAGATCTAGCTGGATTTTATGTGAATAAAAAGAAGTCAAAAATACTATGCAAGAATATGACCAAACAGAAGCAACAAGAACTAATGGTGACAACGGACTGTGAGGTAACTAACAAAGTAAAGTATCTGGGTATCGAACTGACTGCAAAAAATATAGATTTATTCAAAAACAACTATGAGAAACTGTGGATACAAATAGAGAGAGACTTGATAAAATGGAATAAATTGAATTTATCATGGTTGGGAAGAATAGCAGCAGTAAAGATGAATGTTTTACCACGAGTGATGTTCTTGTTGCAAACAATTCCAATTATTCGAGACTCAAAACAGTTTGATAAATGGCAAAGGAAAATTTCAGACTTTGTGTGGGCAGGCAAGAAACCACGCGTGAAAATGAAAGTATTACAGGATGCGAAGGAAAGAGGTGGCCTCCAACTGCCCAATATAAGACTATATTATGAAGCAATATGCCTGGTATGGATAAAAGATTGGATAATGTTAAAAAATCGTAAATTTCTGGCCTTGGAGGGACATAAAAAACTATTTAGATGGCATGCATACATGTGGTATGATAAAGTAAAAGCAGACTCGATGTTTTTGCACCATTACATTCGGAGAAGCCTCTTCACAGTCTGGAAAAAATATAAGGTTTACATGGAAGATGGAATTCCTTCATGGGTGGTTCCGTATGAAGTAATAGATCCGAGAACTGTCGATAATGAGCAGCAACGTCTAACCTACAAGGAGATAACACAAGTACAACATTCAATGTTAAGAATAAAAACAGAAGAAGAGTTGTCTCCTTGTTATGGATGGTTTCAATATAGACAGATCAGAGATCTTTATAATTCGGACTGCTTAAAAGGAGGTATAAGAATGGAAAATTCTGAACTAGAAGAAGTGATGTTACATGAAGGCAAGAAAGAAATATCTAAGATTTATAAATTACTTCTGAAATGGCATATGGAGGATGAAACAGTTAAAATCCAGATGGTGAAATGGGCAATAAACTTTCATAAAGAAATAACAATGGAGGAGTGGGAACACCTGTGGAAAAATACACTGAAGATTTCAACTTGTACGAATATTAAAGAGAATGTATACAAAATGATCTACAGATGGTATTTAACACCAAAGAAAATTGCGCTAGGGAATACGAATATCTCAGATAAATGCTGGAAATGCAAAAAGCATGAAGGATCATTGTATCATATGTGGTGGACTTGTGAAGTAGCTAAGCAATATTGGGGAGATATAATTGAAGTAATTAATGAGATTTTACAAATTCAAATAAATAAGAATCCTGAATTGTTGCTACTGAACTTGGGGATGGAAGCTGTTCCAATGCAGTATAGAACATTGCTAGTTTACATGACTACAGCGGCAAGACTTTTGTACGCGCAGAAGTGGAAAGTACAAGAAATACCAACCGTAGAAGACTGGATTTATAAATTGCTGTACATGGCAGAAATGGACAAAATGACAAGGAAGCTTAAAGATCTTGACCTAGGACAATATATTGCTGATTGGGGGAAATTGAAACAATATTTAGAGAAAAATGGGATGTGAAAGGAGAACTGTGGCAGTTTGAGAATTTTTTTTTTTTTGAAAAAAATTTTTATTGGGTTAGAATCCATTATTTTTTACATTACATGCAATTTTCCCCAAATTTTTTCACTTCTAACCCCCTCCCTTTCCCCCCCTTTTGTTGACTTCCAACAGCTTTCCCACCCTTTGTCCCTTTTCCCTTACTTCTATTAAATTCCTCTATCTAAAACAAGTATACATTCTCCATTATACTAAGCAGTACATCCTTAACTACTTTTCTTGTTATATACCCAAACTGTAAGTCTTTGGTTCTATCTTGGATAAACAATTTATCCCATTTCCAGTTTTAAATATTTCTATATATCATAAACCATAAAAATCTTACATTTAAGATCTTACATTTAAATCAAACAATTTAACTTATTCTCTATATATTACTCATTGTATCTTTTTATGGTAATTCTATATAACTCATATCATAGTCAATCAATTTGACTCTTCTGTACATTCAGTTTGGTGCATACAAATCTTATCAAAGAAAGAAAATATTGTTGGTTACCCAATACTTATATTTAAACCTTATCATTAATTATTTTCTATCAATATTCTATCTATTAACTTATATATATCTATATATATATCAATCTGTTATTCTAACTGCTTATAAATTCACATTTATCTCTTCCCCCCCCGGTAAAGTCACCCCCCTCTACATTTTATTATACTTCAGTAGTTCTCAAACTGCCACAGTTTTCCTCCCACCTCCCATTTCTTCTCCAGATATTGTTTCAGCTTCTCCCAATCTGTGTTAAACTGCCCCGAGTCCAGATTTCTCAGTTTTCTTGTCATCTTGTCCATTTCTGCCATGTACAGCAATTTGTAAATCCAATCTTCAATAGTTGGCACTTCTTGTACTTTCCATTTTTGCGCATACAAAAGTCTGGCTGCTGCTGTCATATAAAATATCAACGTCCTATGATGGGCTGGAATTCCCTCCATTCCCAAGTTTAGTAGCAGGAGTTCTGGGTTCTTATTTATTTGAAATTGTAAAATTTCGCTCATTTCTCTTATTATTTCCCCCCAGTACTGCCTAGCTACATCACACGACCACCACATGTGATAGAGGGAGCCCTCATGCTTCCTACATTTCCAGCATTTATTAGAAGTGTTCAAGTTCCCTAGCGCAATCTTCTTTGGTGTCATGTACCAACGATAGATCATTTTGTAAATGTTCTCTTTAATATTTGTACATGTCGTTGTCTTCATTGTAGTCTTCCACAAGTATTCCCATGCCTCCATTGTTATCTCTTTATTAAAATTTATAGCCCATTTCACCATTTGTGTTTTAACTGTCTCATCCTCAGTATACCATTTCAACAGTACTTGGTATACCTTGGATATTCTTTTCTTGTCCTCTTTAAAAAGGGTCTGCTCTAGTTCCGAATTCTCTATTCGTATACCTCCCTTTACGGAGTCCGAGTTATACAAATCTCTGATCTGTCTATACTGGAACCAATCGTAGTTCGGTGATAGTTCCTCTTGCGTCTTTATTCTAAGTTTAGATGCTTCTATTTTAGTTATTTCTTTATATGTCAAACATTGTCGTTCGTTGTCAACAGCTCTCGGGTCTATCACCTCATATGGAACCACCCACCAAGGAGTTCCTTCTTGTAGGTAAATTCTGTACTTCTTCCAGATTGTGTATAGACTTCTCCGTACAAAATGGTGCAGGAACATCGAGTTGACCTTTACTTTGTCATGCCATAGGTATGCATGCCATCCAAATATTTTTTTATATCCCTCTAGGGCTAATAGTTTCTTGTTCTTTAATGTCATCCACTCTTTCAGCCAAACTAGGCAGATTGCATCGTGATAAAGTCTCAGATTGGGCAGTTGCATTCCGCCTCTTTCTTTTGCATCTTGTAAAACTTTCATTTTCACTCGAGGCTTCTTGCCTGCCCATACAAAATCTGATATTTTCCTCTGCCACTTTTCAAATTGTTTAGCGTCTCTGATGATTGGTATTGTCTGTAGCAAAAACATCACTCTTGGTAACACATTCATCTTAACCGCTGCAATCCTACCCAACCATGACAAATTGAGCCTATTCCATTTAATCAAGTCTCTCTCAATCTGAATCCACAATTTTTCATAATTATTCTTGAACAAATCTATATTCTTTGCAGTCAGTTCAATTCCCAAATATTTCACCTTACTTGTTACTTCACAATCCGTTGTTTCCATTAACAATTGTTGTTTCTGCTTAGTCATATTTTTACATATTATCTTTGACTTCTTTTTGTTAATGAAGAAACCTGCCAAATCCCCAAACTCCTTGATCTTATCTATCACTTTTGGCATGTTCGCAGTTTGAGAATTTTTAAAGGGTGGTGTTGTAAATGGAGGAGAGAAGTGACTTTACCATTAAGGGGGAAATTTAAGTATAACAATCTAAGCTAATATTATGATTAAGGAAATTTGATTTAGATTATATAGTTTAACAAAGGAAAAGTAAAATGGATACATTAGAAAATTTATACTATACATTACATATATTATGATGTTTGGTGTTAGTATATTACACTGTATACTATATTGGGATGTTATATTATAATGCATGCTAGGTTATATTGTATGGAATAGTATACAACAAATATTATATTGATAGTATATTTGATAGAGAATATGCATAAAAGAACTAGAACATGCTTAGAGTAAGAGATATGTGTTGCAGATCTATGTGTTGCAGATAAATATAGGTTATGTTATATTACAATGCATGCTATGTTATATTGCATGGTATAGTATACAGCAAATACTATATTGATAGTATATTTGACAGAGTATCTGTATAAAAGAATTAGAATATGCTTAGAGTAAGAGATATTATGATCTATGTGTTGCAGAAAAATATAAGTGAAATAGTATTAAGCAACAAAAGGGGGTAAGGGTTGGAAAGCTGTTGGAAGTCAATAGGGAGGGGGGAGGAAAAGGGTGGGGAACAGAGCTAATTAGATATGAAGGGAATGTATGTATCAAATTTGGAAATTCAAACTCACCAATAAAAATTTTTAAAAAAGGATAGGTAGATATACTTACTCCCTCTCTCTATTCCCAATCTGTGGCTAAGTTTCCTAGGACTCTGTGTGTGTGTGTGTATCAACCATTTTTAATTAACTTTGTGTGTGTATGTTACTTTTTTCCTCTTTAAATAAAATTATTCTTTGACCTTTAAAACACCAGCCTTGTCTGCTACCTTGGGGAGGGGACCTGGTAGAAATTGGTGGAGATTTCCTGCTTGTTACCCTTCTTGCATAGCCATTCTCCTTGCTTGCTAATTCCCCCACAAATCATTTTATTGTAAGGAGGCCAGTTCCAGTAACACTGGGCCTAGGATTATCTTCCAGTTTCTTTTAAAAACTTTTATCTTTTGTCTTTGTTGGTGGGTGCACTGGTTTTGAGTTAATTAAGGGCAGCTTCTTCTGTTTTTTTTTTTTTAATCTATGATCCTTTCTGTTGTCCTTGGTGTCCTCTGAATGTATTTTTATGCTTTTTTAAATCTTTTGTGTGAGTTTGCTGTTCAGTTTACTTGGGAATGGTTCTTTTGTGGGAGGGGGTATTTAAACCTTTAAAGATAATTGCTGTTGTAGTTGATGTTAGTTTTTCTTGCCTGCTTCTTGGTGCTGTGTTTTGATTGTGTTATTCAGTTTAATATTTAAAGGATTGCTCTTTAATATTTGAAGTGGTTGTTAGGGGCAAGGAACGACACTGTTTTTTTGCTAATTGGTGTTCTTATACAGTTTCATATTTAAAGGGTTGCTATAGTTTTTTTGCTTCTGTTGCCCCTTGGTTCAGCGCAGTTTTGTATGCTCTTGTTGCTTGGTTGTTATGAAGAAAATTTCTTGGAAGGTTTAATGAGGATTAATGTGAGGTGGTAGGCCTTTTTAGAAAACACAAATTAATTTTCAGCGTAGGGAAAACAATTTCCCCCTAAAGAGGTTGTGGTAGGCAATTAAGATGAGGGCAGGTATTATTGTCAAATAAATAAATAGGATCATAGCTGAACTGTAAAAAAATATTAATTAGGCTCCTGTGCTGACCTTCCTGTTAGCGTCTGTGAAACCGGGTCAGGTGGATTAGAAAAACAGAGATTTTAGGCTGATCTTTTAGTCTTCTTTTGGGCTTCAAGGAGGGAGTAGCTTGATTCTTGGAAAAGAATTAAGCTTCTTGTTAATATAGTTAAAAAATTAAAATTAACTAAACAAACTTTTTAAAAAGGGTTATTATTTTCATCTCCACATAGAGCCACAAAACAGTTTGCCAATGTTTAGAGTTAGAAGTCAGGCTCTGTTTAATAAAACCTTTTTATTTTTGGCTAAGTGTTACAAGACAAACAAATTTTGGGGATTGGAAAAAATTGGTGGGTTAATGCTGCTGTGTTAGTGAGTGCAGCCTTCTCTTTTACTCTGTGAAAGTAGTACTAGTCAGATGCAGGACAGATAAGGTTGCCAGGTCCCTCAACCCCCTGGGTGCGAATTTGGAGGCCTGGCACTTACCTGTCAATGTTCCTTTCTTGAATGTATTCCTGGCCTTTGCGATGACATTACTTCCAGGAAGTGACATCATCGTGTAGGCCACGTGCTGCCCTGGGAGCACTCCTGCACTCCATGGGGGGCCCGACTTAGGCCTGATTTGGCCCAAATTGAGCACAATTTAACCTTGAATCAGCCAGAATCAGGCTGCATCAGAGTGGAGGAACACTGCTGCACTCCGTAGTGGCCCAATTCAGTCTAAATCTATCCCAAATTGACCCAAATTAGGCCACTGCAGAGTGTGGGAGTGCTATTGCACTCCATAGTGTCCCAATTTGGGCCAAATCCTGCCCAAATCCAGCAAGAATTGGCCAGAATCGGGCTGCTGCTGTGCTCCATAGCAGCCTGATCTGGCCTGATTGAGGCCCGAATTCGGCTGCTACGGAATACAGGAGCAGTCCCATGCTCTGCAGCGACCCATGGAAACACACTGCACTGCCCAGGATCACACCCTGGGAGGTCCATCCCCCCCCACTGGCCAAGTAAGTGGGGGTGGGAGAGGTGGATCCTCCACCTTCAGTGGGGAATGGCAACCCTAGTTATGTTGCCTCTGACCTATGGCAACTCTATGAATGAAAGAGCTGCAAAATGTCCTATTATTAACAGATTTGCTCAGATCCTGCAAACTGGAGGATGTGGTTTCTTTTATTGAGTCAAGCCATCTTGCTTTAAGTCTCCCTCTTTTCCTACTGCCTTTCACTTTTCCTAGCATTATTGGCTTTTCCAGAGAATCTTTTCTTTTCATGATGTGACCAAAGTACGATAGCCTCAGTTTTGTCATTTTAGCTTCTAGGGAGAATTCAGGCTTGATTTGATGTAGCACCCACTTATCGGACTTTTTAGCCATCTGTGGTATCTGCAAAACTCTCCTCCAGCACCACATTTCAAATGAATCAATTTTCTTCCTGTCAGCTTCCTTCACCGTCCAACTTTCACATCCATACATAGTATTGGGGAATACCATATTTTGGATTACCTTGCTCTTGGTTCCCAGAGAGACCTCTTTATCTTTAAGGATCTTTTCTAGCTGCTCTTCCAAGTCTCAATCTTCTTCTGATTTCCTTGTTTCAGTCTCTCTGTGGGTTGATGAGTGAGACAACGAACAGATAATCTCGGACAAATTCAACTTCCTCATTGTCAACTTTAAAATTGTGTAACTCCTCAGTAATAATTACATTTGTCTTCTTGATGTTCAGATGTAATGCTGCTTGCCGCCTAGCGCTGATGGGGGAGGGAGGAGGACGCTTGAACAAACCCAGACCACACCAAGCTTGGAGAAAACATGGCCACAACTTTATTGAAACAGCAGCAAAGGAGTATTGGCACAGCATGCGGATCAGATCCCAGAAAAAACATCAGCTGACCCGCCTGCCAGCCGATGGACCTCACCCCCCCCCAGACCCCAGCTGGGGGAGGGAACCATAGGAGTGGCATTTGAGGGGAGATCACCTGGGTGTACACCCCTGAGTGATTCCCCTGCCACCTGGGAGTGAGGATGCCGTGGCAGCCCCCGAGCTGGGCATGCACCCCAAGCCTCACTCCCAAGATTCCTTATGGGAATCCCCTAATGGGGAGCCTGGGGCGCGGAGGCCCCCAGCTCCCCAAAAAGTGATCTGATCCAATGCCCACCGCCCGACAGTTGTGACAAAATGGAACACAGAAAATAAGGGAGAGGTGGGTGGGAGACGCGACGAGCCGAAGTGAGGATGGGCGGGGACGGCAGCTGGTTAAATACCCAGCTGCTGGACCTGAGTGGAGACTGCGGACCTGAGGTTCGCAGTCCCCGCCCCGCCCCTCCACGGAGCCGGCCCGACTGCCCTGATTGGCTGGCTCCAAAGTTTGAATTTGATTTGTCGGCGGCCCACCCAGGGGTTCCCCGGATGAGCCGACGCGACGAAGACGCTGACCTCGCTCCCTCCCAGCTTGACGGCGGCAAACAGACACCCGGTAAGTCGGACGCCTCTGCTTTCTGATCTTATAATAGAACATGCTGAATTCTAGTAAGTAAAGTGCAGGATCTGATCCAGTTTGATATCACTGAAGGCAAATCTAGCATTAAGTACTTAGTAATACTGAGTGCATCAAATCAGGCATCAAATACTGAATAATATGGAGTGGTATTCCCATATCAAAAAATATAATTATTTAGCAATGCTGTCTTAAGCAGAGTCACACTCTTGAAATCACTGGACTCATACATGTGTGTGCATGAGGGGTGTGCCTCTGCTTAGGATGGCATAGCAAATTTCATATCACAGCCTCCTTACACAACTTTAATTGAAAAAAAAAATTTTTTTTATAAAGCTTTTTGGGCTGCTGCTCTGTTTTCAGTCACAAGAAATGACTCATTCCCTAAAGTTTAAGAAATTTTCTCCCCTGAAAAAATGCCAGTCTCCTTCAAGCTTGTGTTTTCTAGGAATTCTTTTTTTCTCTGAGGTAATGTAAAACATTGCTTCTCAGCTTTTCATAGCCTTAGTTTCAGGTTTTTTCTACCAGCTAAACAAATCCTTGCCATACTTTTCAGCAAACAAAGCTTTTTAACAAAATAAAAATCATTGTTGAAACTCTTTGCAAGTCTCTCTGAACTTCTCAAAAGAAAAGGATGCATGTGTAATAAATAAATTAATTAAAGAGGAGGGTTAAGTGAGCTTTATATCAATTATCAAGACCCTTCCTCCCCAGTTTTTTTCAAAACCACAAATATCTCTAATCTTCTGATTTACAACAAGTTGATTTGTATTGTCAGAAATGTATCTTAAGACTCTCTGGATGTGTCAAGAAGATTTAAGGCAGATAGTGCTTTATACAAAAATAAACTGCATGCAGGGAAAAGCATAGGTTTGTCAAGCAGGAACATTCTATTCCATGGTTTAAGTGGCTTTGAATTTGTTTGGAATTGCAATAAAAAAGTCCAAGTCTAGATAAAATTGAACGCTGGATAGTGAAGCAGGGTCTGAACCCCTGGGAGGTGGGCTCCTTTAAAGGACCAAATCCCGTTGTAATTCTTAGAGAAGCTTTTAAGAAACAGTGTGAGGAAAATAAGCTTAGAAGCTCGAAAAAGGGTGTTTGTGCAGCCTGGGGTCTATGGATAGCCCTAAATGACTGCCGGCATGGCAATAGAAGCCCAAGAAACTGTTAAAAATCAGGCTGCTGAGTTAGATAAATTAAGAGCTGAATGATTTGACCTACTAGTAGATAAAAATGCATTTGCCTCAGCTGCCCAAAAGAACAAAGAGAAATATAACGAAGCACAGGCCCAAGTAACTGAACTTGAGATACAGGTAGCCGAGTTCCAGGAAAAATTAAACCAAGCCCAACAGGCTCCCCAATTCCTGGCCTCGCAAGCCAAAAAGCAGCGCACAGCGGTTAGCCATGATGCGTGCCAACAGGAGATGCGCTCCCTTAAGCAGCAGTTAGGTCTGCAAACCACCCTAAACAGTTTCCGTTCAGCCACAAATGTAGCTAATGTCTTTTCTCTAATCAGTGAAGTAAGTTTTGCCATTGACACAAACTCCAAAACTCATTAATTCATGACTGGAAGACTGAAGTTCTAAAATAAACAATAAAGGATAATCTGCATATAAAATAATTTTTAATTCTAAAGGTTTATGTATAAAGCCATGTATATTATTACTTTAATAGCACAAGCTAGAGGTTCCAAATATTAATCAAAAATGAGAGGGAAAAGAGGACAACCTTGCCTAGTACCTCTTTCAAGAGGGAATGATGCAGAAAAAATACCTGTACCCAGATCTAGATGAATACAAAATTCTAATCTATTTAAAAAATTTATGAGGGAAGCCAAATTTAGTCAATGTAGCAAAAATAAATTTCCAATATATTTTGTCAAATGCTTTTTCAGCATCAACTTGATCAGATCTCTTTCTGTTTAATGCAATCAGATCAGTGACCAATCTAAGATTATCAGATCCTTGCCTACTTTCTATAAATCTACATGGTCTACATGTACCAAAGTTCTAATAACCTTTTGAAGTCTGTTAGCAAGAATGGCAGTCAATGTCTTAGCTTCAATTCTAAAAACACTTCCTAGGGAGTAAGCACAAGGAAACATGGTACCAAAGGTAATAATTTATGGCTACTTTGGAAAAAGAAAAAAGTGAACATAAAACAGGATTGGTTTTTAATGCTGTTGCATCTGCCCCACTTTTGTAGCCAGCCAGTTATTTGCCATAGTGGGTGCATGCACCTACACTCACCTTCTCCAGGGTCCATTATTGTTTGTGTAACCGAGGAAAAACATGATGGGTTGATGGGAGGACTGTGTTATCTGCAATTTTGGTGCTGTTAAATGCAAAAACAGCTGTCCTATAGAGCCTGGAGGCCTTCATTGCACAGAACAAGGCCAAAATTCATGATAATTGGGAAAAACAAGCAGATCAGATCTGGCCCAGTAATGTCCCAGCCAGAAAAAAACAGTAATGGTGCATAGTTGGTTTGGAACCCCTGGATCCAAAACTGAAATAGAATTCTTTTCAATGCACACCTCTAGCAGTAACCATAATAAGTACCAAAAATAAGCCAAATAAATTTCTTTGTGCATTCTCATGGGCTATAGTATGTGCAATTTAAAAACCTGCTCTATGATATTCCTTTTCTAAAATGGATTCCATATGCTTTTGGGTTTGTCTGTACAATGGATCTTGGGATATTCTAAGAGTGGGAAGAGAAAAAATTAAATCCATCGTTCAGGCCTATATTTAATACAAAAATATTCAGACAGTCACACATAGACACATACTGATTATTTTAAATATGCTGTCAGAGTTCCTGTGTCAACAATTGAAAAATATTTAATGGTTTCTTTTGCGAAAGGTCCTCTTGGCTGAGACCAAACTTTTCAAAAGTAATAAATAACAGGGCAATTATTTTTAACTTCCTACACAGGAACTCAAACATTTGATTGATGTTGCCCTTTCAGACAGTGCCAAGAAGCCTCAAGTAGCTTTCATTGGCATGCCTGCCTGCAGTTTGGAATTCATGCCAGATACCATCTGTGACCAGGCACAACTTCTTTTCCCATTTTGCCTAAAGGTGTGGCATAACTAAAAGAAATTAGGCATGGCCTATTGAGTGATATAAGTAGGTAAAAAGATATCTATGTAGTGAAAGATAAGGGGAATAGAAACTGTATCTTCCATTTTTTGTGAATCGGCTTTGTAGCCACAGTCATTCATATGGCTGAGGAAACAGCAAAACATTCAAAATTTCAGTGAACACAGGGAGCATATATACCAAAAGCTGTGCAGAATTTACCACCTATTAGCAGTTTTTTTTAAAAAAAGGATCTACAAGAGCAAATTCAAGTGTACCCAATTTATATGATTGCTTCAGATCAATATAAGGATTTTTAAAAACATGGTTTCAGGTGGGTAGCCATGTTGGTCTGCAATAGAAAAATAAGATTTGAGTCCAATAGCACTTTAAAGACAAACAAGATTTCAAGAGGTATCTGACAAAGGAAACTTTGGGTCTCAAAAGCTTATACCCTGAAAATATTGATGGTATTTAAAGTGCTACTGGACTTGAACTTTGCTAATTTATTCACTTCTTTATCATAAGGTCCATTGTTACATTGCTTTATGTGATACTCCCATCCTCAAGTCCTGACCTGTTGAATTTATTATTCTGTTCTCTTGCTGTTATCTATGTAGCACTATACAGTGGGATTCTGTGGTAATAGTGAGGAACATCAGGCAGTGATTAGCTTCAACATATGAGGCAGTTAGAAAGGCCTCTGACTGCAATTGCCTGATCTGTACTGAGCCGAAAGATGCTGTTTGCTGTTGGCTAAGCTGCTGTGATTCTACAGATAGGCAGAACCAATAAATAATCATTTAAAAAAGCAACAGCAGATTATGAAAGGATGTTTGAAGCGCTTTGGTAATATGAAGGGAAGAGAAAAAGGCCAAAGGCTACAAGAAGGACAACTTCAAGAGACAATGCACAAAACCAAGATACTTACGGCCAGGAGCTGCATAGATGCAGAAGGCTGAATTTCACAAATTGGCTATGGATTACAAACTTGAAGATTTGAATATCTCCTATATTGGGTGTTTGCAGAAACATTGAGAGCCATGATTAAGAACTTTAGGAAGCAGTGCCCATCTGATCTGTGAAATCACCTCCAGCAAGAGCTGGTATATAGTCTAGTTGTTCCATTCTGGTGCAGTGAGAGGAAAGCAACAATTTGTGAGCATGTTTCAGGTAGGTGGCCTTGTTGGACTGCAGTAGAATCGGAGGATTTGAGCCCACTGGCACCTTTGAGACCAATAAGATTTTCAGGGTATAAGCTTTTGAGAATCAAGGCTCCCTGAAGATATCTGAAGAAGGAGCGCTCATTCTCAAACAGTGCAATCCTGTGGAGAGTTATTCCAGTCTTAAGTCCATTGACTTCAATAATCTTAGACTGGAGTAACTCACCATAGGATTTCACCGGAAAGCATATATCCTGCAAAGGTGCCACAGGATTCAAATCCAGTTTGTGAGCATGGTTGTATGCATTCCCAAATTCTTCTTTCCAATGGAGGAACAGGACTTTGAAGAAGAACCAACAAAGTAAGAAAAGAAGGATAAGAGATGGAAGGATCTAAATTCTTCCTGGTCCACAGATGTCGCAGAGATCTGGGTCAATTCCACATGTTCTTAATGAGATGACCTGCCGATGGAACTACAGTGGATTATCTCATTACACAAGTCATCATTTCCCATGCATGAGCAGGTGATGATGATCCTGGTTTTTAAGTCTTTTTTTTGTGAGACCTGTTTTATTCCGCTTTTCTGCATGATTTTTCTGCATGATTACGATTAGATTACCTACTACCATATCAATGCATGTGGAGGCTTTTTTATCCTTTTGAAGTGCCTCCCACAAGTCTCCAATAGAGATAGGCACGAACAGGAAAAAAAATGAACATGATGTTCGTTGTTCATTGCCATCCACAAACAGAGACTCACGAACAACCACCAACATGGCCCTGTTCATGAACATGTTTGTGGTTGGCTGTTGGTAGGGGCCAGCAGGCTCTCCTCCAGCCATCATTCAAGTCAAGATCCCTACTGCACCACTCCCAGAAAACTGACCTGAGCAGGCACCAGGAAAGGTACCAATAATAAATAATAGCTTGGCCCCAGAGCCTGGCAGCAGCCCTGGAACTTGAAGGGGTAGATCCCTACTGCACCACTCCCAGAAACCTTACCTGAGCAGGCAACAGGAAAGGTACCAATAATAAATAATAGCTTGGCCCAGAGCCTGGCAGCAGCCCTAGAACTTGAAGGGGTAGATCCCTATTCCAACATTCAAGCTCCAATGCATTCTCTCTATCAAAATGCCAACAGCAACTCTCCCCCTCTCCACTGTCTGCAAACTAAGCCAGAGCTGGGAGCCCCCCTCCCCCCTGCTCTTTGCTCCCTTGTAACAAATTTGGAGCTCCACACTTGAAAAGAAGACCTGCCTATCAAGCTAAATTAAGCTTAGATTGAGGTTTCCAAGGCAACAGCAGGAGTTCATACATAGTTCAGACAATCCCTGCCTAAATTGCCAAAGGAATTGATTGCAGATGCCAGACGGTCTGGCTTGACGAACATCAACGAACAAGGCTTGCAACGACCACTTGTTCATTAAGAATGGGGCCTCATGAATAGACATGGGCACGAACGGAAAAAAAACCAAACAAGCTGTTCATTGTTTGTTGCCATCCATGAACAACGAACAGTAACGAACATGACCCTGTTCACAAACATGTTCCTTGTTCTTGTTCGTTGTTCACGGCCCCTTAAAGATCCCTTTAAACTATCAGCTGGCAGGTGGCAGGGGGATTTCATTCAGCAATTGCTCAGCAATCAGAGTATCAGTCTAGGATCAACACTGAGAATGGAATGCCATTTCTGATTTAATTTCAAACTATCAGTAAGGCCCATTTTTTGGGAATATACAATGGGCCCTAGCAGCACTTCCCCCCGCCTCTCCCCATGGCATCAGACAAGGGGGGGATCAGGGAAGAAAGCAGGGGCTCCCTCCTCCTCCGACCCCTTGTCTTCTGCTTGGCTTGTGCGGGGCCCTCCCAAGGCCCTGTGGAGGTGGCAGGGAGCCCTGTCCCCACTGCTGTGGGACCTTGGAAGGGCCTCGCTGCCATGACTCGCTTCTTATCCCTGCATACTGCACCTCCACAGGGATAAGGAGTGAGTGGTGGGGAACACTATTTGCCTTTTATATTGTAGGATATGGAATCGCATGATCGTACTACTCTACTGTTAGCATATTTATCAAACACTTTTGCATTTAAAACTTTGAGCGGGAAATCAGTGGTAGAGGAGAAGTACTACACATGCCCAGTTTCTACAGAAGCTGAAAGACAGGACAACGGTATAGTGCAATCCCACGTGTTAAAAAAAAAAAAAAAAAGGAAGTTGGGTGGGAATGCACCAATGTCATTTGTGACGAGACACAGCTAAAGAACACATTTTCTATGTTGGGACCTTTTTTTCCCACGACAAACACCCACAAAACATGCATGAGGATGATGCATGTGGAAGGTGAGTTCTCGAAGCAGATCAGGAAGATGCGGCTTTGGGACAGGGAAAACCTGAAAAAAATTGGAGCATGTGGAAGCGACCCTGAACTAGTAAAATGGACTGTACCACTTGAGAAAGCTGCTATCATTTCCAGTTTTGAATGTTTCTTCATATAAAATTCCATGCAAATATAAAACTAGTGCAACAATAAATGTTTTTTTCCCCTCCTTATTTATTCCAAGGAGCATTTTAAAGCAATCTGGATGAACTTTCTAAATAGTAACCCTCTGTAATCCTCTACATTAGTCTGAAATGGTGCGGTCTATTCTACCACTTCAGGACTCTGCCAATTCATTGCCACTTCATTTACTTACATATGTAAACTGCCTTGTACCAATATCAGTTAACTTTCATTTAAACTATCTCCTCATCTATTTGTACCTCTGACCTCCCTTGCCAGCCAGTATCTGTAACTGGTAAGCCTGTTGATAGAACTCATACCTAGCAGTTCTACACCAACTCCTCACTTTCTCCCCTAAATTGAGATTTATACTTAAAAGATTCGTGATGAAATTCACACCAAGCCTTGTCCCCCCATCTTTCTTATAAGATTTACCAGTACCATTTCCTTCACATATCTGTCTGACAAAGTGGACTGTAGCTTATGAAAACTATTACTATTCAAAGCTTGAGTGGGCTTAGAAAGATTTATCTCTTTCAGTAGAGAGTTCCAAAGCTGAGGTATAGTTCCTTTTTCTGCATATAAATTATCCATCAGACCCAGGCTGCATGTAAACACAAAAGAAGTAGCGACCGGGGGACTATAAGGGACTCACTCAAACAGAACACCACAATTGGGCAATCAGGCTGTCCTCTGTCATAATGCTGTGTCTCATCAGATTTAATTGTTCATTATAGCAATAGAGAAGGCCTTGTACTGTGGCAGGAAGGGGTCTGCCATGGAATAATAATATATCTGATGCCAACGAAAGCAACCATGACTCACTGTTGTGTGTGGATTGTGGAATATTTGTACAGCCACTAGTGTGTATCTTCTGTCCCAGAGCCAGGAATCAGAATACTTCCTCTATTTTTTTTAATCTATGTTGTATGTTCCTTGTCTTCTAGACTCAATGGGACCCAGAGTCTGAAAGGTCAAGGTCCATCTGTCCATCCATCAATCAGTCTATCTGTCCGTCGTCCCTCCCTCTCTCTCTCTAGCTAGGCAAAGTATAAATAAGTATACTCTCTAGGCAAAGTATAAATAAGATTAGATAGATAGCTAATCTTATTTATACTTTGCCTTTTTCACTGTGACTCAAGGTGTAAGTCAACACAATCAATGGCTGGGACATTCAATAAACAAATACAATAGAGTATGAATTGGGAGGGTGCAGAATAAAAATCCTGAGTTGTAAAAATCACTAATTCTTTTTCAAGCCTTACTTATGACTCTCCAGAATGGAAATGTTAGTCCTAACTGTTTGGTAGTCATGAAATCCCTTCCTGAAAAGATCCGTCTTCCCTCCCCCCACCCCGAGTTTGGGTGTTTCCCAGCAATGTAACATGAGCTCACATTTGCTTGATTCTGTACTGAATTCCTCCCTTCCAATTATATTGTTGCAATGGAGGAGCAAAGGGCACTCCCGGACAATCCCAAAGAGAGCTGTCATTCTCCTTCCACCCTCCTTTCCTCTTCTCCCTTCCCTTCTTTGTGGGCTGGAGAGACATTTTTTGTCTTGTGAAAGTAGAAAAGCCTGATGGTGGTGGGGTGGCTCAGAGGGCTGTAGAATTCACACACTTTGCCCTATTTGCTTGAAACTTGTGGGTTCTTTGAAGGGCAGGCATAAGATGCTCATCTGAAAAACAACTCCTCCAGCTCCACTCCCCAAATTCCTCTTTAAGAAATAATGGAAGTAAATGATGGTCGGGGGGCTTCAGTGGAAGCCTTGCTCACTTTCTGAAAGGAAACAAATAACAAACCACAACAAGGAAGGAAGGCAAATGCAGAGTTTTCAGTGGAGAGGTTTAAAAAATGTCAATCACTGTAAAAACAGGAGAATGAAATGTATGCAGATAGTTTTTTAAAAAAAATACTGGTAGCTGGGTGAAGCTCTTGTGCTGGCTGGCTGCTGCTTGATGGTCATTTTAGGAATTAGCAGAGAGAATTTAGTGAGGTTTCATAGACAGGGACATTCTTGGGGTGGGTCTGGAAAATCGCCCTCCCTTTTTTCAATCTGCTTGAAACTTAACACTTCTTTAGATTAGAAATTCTGTGAGAGTTTGGTGCAGTTAAGAGCAAAAACAGCTGCCTCAGAGCTTCGAGTTGGTCCCCTTTCCCTTCCCCACTGAAAAAATAGCCACAGAAATCAAGAGAACAAAAGAAAACTAACAAATTCTGAGTCAGCAACGCCACACCAGAAAACTACCCAATCACAGTAAACATTTAACAGTCATGGATTCAAAAACATCACAAAAATTTTCTAGATGAACACCTCTCATATGGATAGCAAAAATTTGAAAAATAAGCATAAATCCAAATACAGAGCTGAAAACAATGCTGAAACCAAACATAAGCAATTTGACATGGCATATTAAAGAATGTGGGAACTACTCAGTAGAAGTATACTTACAGCAACAGAAAATATGCAGTAGTAGAGTCTACAGTTCCTACCCTTTTTTCAAACCATCCCTCTGAGACCTTTCCTTACATCACAATCCCTTACACTTATTTTAAAAAGCCCTTTAAAAAGCCCTCTTAAATAATTCAATTTTGCATATTTACAGAGAGCCAAGATAGTGAGAGCTTTCTAGACTTCTTCAGGCAGGCCATTCCATAAGGTAGCGGCCAAAACAGAGAATGCACATGTACAGGCAGCTGTTGATTGTGCCCATGTGCAGGGTGGTATCTGCAGAAGGTCCTGTTCAGATGAGTGGAGCTGCTGTGGCAAAACATAGGGGAGAGCCAGTCTTGCAGATATGAAGGGCAAAGGCACCAAAGGGCTTTGTATGTGATGGCCAAAACCTTGAATTGAGCCTGGTAATTGATAGGTAGCCAATGGAATGACTGCAGAATAGAAGTAATATCCGTGATCCGCCTAGCTCCTGAAAATAATTGGGTTATGGCATTCTGCACTAACTGGAGTGTCCTAGATGACATCAAGGGGAGACCTATGTAGAGTGCTTTACAATAGTTTAGTCATGATGTTACTGAGGCATGGTGTCAACCAATGGGGGCGTTTTCTGGGCTAAATTGAGTTTGAAGAAGACATTTTTTGCAACTGCATTTACTTGCTTCTTTAGTAGCAATGACGGATCCAGTAAAAACCCCAGACTCTTAATTGAGTCTGTATGGGTCAACTGAACCCCATTAAAAGTGGGGAGCACAATGTCCTTCGAGATGTCCTTCAAGACCTAATAGCTTGGAAACCTGCAAATGGCTTTGCATGTAGGCAAAGCTTATCTGAGCTATTTCAAATCTCAATAGATAACAAACCTAAGCATCAAGTAAAGGGAATGGGGCTGAAAGGAACATAGCATATCCACAAGACTTGCAATGTAATCCAAGCTCAATTAGTTCACCTCAATACAAACCTGAAAAAAATTCATTCAATACATCATAAGCTTAGGCTTCATGGATGGCAAGATATTTATATTCTCAGCCAGGATATAAATCCCACACAGTGATTTATAATGACTGGTAGCCAGAAGTTTAGCTGAACCCCTAACAGAACTTCCTACATGTTTAATGTTAGTATGCTTCCCATAACTGTTTCACAGAACAATTGTACAGACTGGTGTGCTGAACCAGTGTATCCTTCAAGCCACATGCTAATCCGGTAATATTGCTACTAGCCCAAATGGACTGACAGGTTTTTGGCAAAATTGTGATATGGAAGCACTCTTGCTTCCTTCCTTGCAGACTGATCTACTGCTCAGCATAAATCTTTCTTCTTTTTTGGTCCCTTCTGCTTGACTGATTTATTCCAATGGATTTGTAAGAGTACATTTCCTTAAATCCAAGCTGCTCAATTGAATTGCATTGCAGAATGAACTCTGAGACACCTTGCTGACTCAGGAATGAAATGCATAGTTTACTAGAGCTTCCCTGTGAGTAATGTGTGTTTGTATATATTGTGAATGTGTGTGTATGTACGTACAAAAATTCAAATTGTTGAGACTGGTTCCTGCATCTGATAATCATTTTGTCTCAGCATCTTAATTGTAAAACTAAACCAAATAAATGTTGAACTATGTTGCATAAAACCCCTACACAGAAAACCTTGCAATTCGAAATGTAAAACATACATACAGTGGAACCTTGTCTCTGCAAATTATGTCAGGGTATAACTGTATCTTTTTATATAAATTGGCTTCAGTCCCACTACAGGGTCAAAGATATGACATCCCAATAAACATTCATGAATCACTTGGAAGTCACAGGGAAGTGTGAGCCTTGTCCATTCCAACTTTCCCAAATGTTCATTTTAATTCACCTTGGGGCTCTTTAGCGTTCGTAAGGCTAGATGGATTCCTACACTGCAGTCATTAATTGTCCCAGTCTTCTGGTCATCGTTAAGAAAGTATGTATGTTTAGGTCTATGTACCATGTATAGCATTTATCTGAAGAGACAACTGACCCCCACCCCCAAAGTTTTCTCAGATTCAATTATAAAGAAAAATAAACTGCTTGGAACTTTTACTGTTGCCTCCTCCTCCAGCCTGACCCATGCATGCTTCTCTTAGAAGTAAGTTCCATTATATTCAATAGGTTTTTCCAAGTACTTGTGCACCTATCAGATTGCTGTCTCTTTCAAAAATTTGTAGTTTTTCTCAGAGTTCCTCTAGGTATGCAAGGCAAAGAAAAGGGATACAGACAGGTTTCCCAAAAGAATGGCATGTCTTGATTTGCTTTTTCATGCTGAATCTCTAATTCTAAATCAATCCACGTACATGCGCATGAACAAACATACACACATAATCACTTTAAGTTACAAATAGAAGAGCTCTCTTACTTTGTTGGATAAGTATTGTTGCAGAGTAGAAAATTTGCACAGCAGATAAAGAATCACAGACACACGTGTGTTCAGCTTCTAAAATAAATGTTTACTACATATAGGAAAAATAATAAAGGGTACATTGGAGATAAAATAAAGAAGAGCTAACTTAGTTCCTACATCCTTACATCCTGAAGATAATGTTCTAACTAACTGGAGAGCAATGGCGTCCTGAGTAAAGGAAAGAATGTCAATTGCCCCCCAATAAACCTGAAATAAGGAGCCACAATGAAATATATAACAAAGTACAAATCAATTTAGTCGTGTATACTATGTACAATAATAAAGTATGTTCATACAAAAATGACAGTATAATCAAACATTCTTAACAATGTGACTAATTGCTTCACAATAGACCATAAACCCTCAATGAGTTCCACCAGTGAACAACACTTGTAAATGATTTTTCATGCAGTACATTCCAGGTGCATTCCCCTAGTTCACTGGAGTATCTAGGCACAGATGGCAAAGCATTGAGGGTCCCTAAGAACACGCATTGACTTGTTCAGGCTTATACGCCAAGTGAAGCTAAAAAAATTCTTTGAGGATCAGCCACCTATCAGTGAAACTTATAACCAGTTTAAACCTAAATCAATCTTTATTCCCAACATTGTGGACCCCAGGATTCAGACCTTCGAACATCTAGTTCAGAAATATATTAATGAATTAGAACATAAACAAAGGAGGAGTTGGAATAATTTCCCAAAAATAGAATGGGATGCTTTAAGAGACCTAGATAAGGATCCCACGATAGTCATCAAGCCAGCAGACAAAGGCAGGGGGGGATAGTTATATTAGACACAGCTGCGTATGAGGATGAGATCCAGAAACAACTTGCAGACAGGCAGCACTATCTCCCCATTACACAAGACCCGACTAAGCACATCATGGGTCTTGTCAAGCTGGTATTAGATGAGGGACTCGCAATGGGGGAAATAGATGACAATATGTATAAATTCTTGTCGAACCAGACCCCTAGAATACCCCTATTCTATGTTCTCCCTAAGATTCACAAAGGAATAGTGCCACCACCGGGCCGACCCATAGTGTCAGGCTGTGAATCTGTTCTGGACCCCTTAGCAAAATTAATTGACTGCCTTCTACAACCTGCTGTTATAAGTACTCCAACCTTGGTAAGGGGGAGGTAGAAACCTTCAGTACCTGGATCAATCACATTGATCCCAACATTAAATTCACTATGCAGTGCCACCCCAATTGCATCAGCTTTTTGGACATAGTGACATTCAGGGATCCAGACAATAAAATCAGTATTAGACCATACAGAAAACTTACAGATAGGAATACATACCTGCGGTATGATTCCTTTCATCCCAGGCACCTAGTTCGAGGCATACCTTATGGGCAGATGCTGAGAATGAAGAGAAATTTGACTCTAGACGTGGATTACCATCGGGGCTGCCAAAAGATCAAAGCAGCCTTCTCTGAACGTGGATACCCCCAACAGATATTACAAAAAGCGGAGGAAAGGGCTAACTCAGTGAACTGGCAGTCCTTGTTTAAAACTAGAGGGACAACAACGGCTGATAAAATAGTATGCTCCTTTCAATACACGCCTCTGGCTATTAATATTAAGAAAATCATTTTGCGCCATTGGCATGTGCTTTCAGACATTAAAGGCTGTGAGAGGGAACCCATGGTGGGTTTTAAACGTACCAAAACCATCAAAGAATTGCTGGTTCACACCAGATTCAGTGAAAGTGCCATTAGAAATAGAAATCCGATTGGCCATCATGCCTGTGGCCATTGTGTCGCATGCCCTATGGTATGGCACTTCACAGAAGTCAAAATGGATGAGAGACTGAAGGGGGTGCATTTTGAACACTTTTCTACATGCCAGACAATTAATGTTGTATATTTGATCAAATGTCCCTGTAACAAACTTTATGTAGGGAACACATCCCGGCCATTGAAAGTCTGGATCTGTGAACATCGTTCCAGGATCAGACACCAAATTAGAGAGGCACCATTAGTTGAACATTATATGATATACCATCCGGGTTCCACTAGTTTTCAGTTTACTACACTATTTGTTGTAGAAAAGGAGGAAGGGGCAACACTACAGAAAATACTTCTTAGAAAAGAGGCGGAATGGATCCACCGATTATGTACTGTACATCTGAGAGGGCTGAACTCAGAATTAAATTTAACATGCTTCCTGTAACTTTTCAACTTTGGGTACTCGAACATGCTGACAGTTTATAATAGATACTGTCCCTTTAAGAGTGGTAGATATTTACAACAGTAAGTGGAGGTTTAGTTCACGACCGTCCCTTTCCGGTGCGCTGAATCTATGCATTAAAGAGTGGTTCTCCGTTGACAGTTGGGTGAGTGTTTGTGCCCAGGAACTTTTGGAGGGCAGGGGGAATACAACAGAATGAGACATTTTTATTCTGTACACATAGGACTACACACCCGGGTCATTTTCACACTGTCCCTGAGGAAGCGGTCATCTTGAAACAAGCTGTTTAATCTGGACGCTTGTAGGGTGGTGCAGCCATCAACCCGGTGTGACTGGATTCCCCATAGGGTACTTCACATCCACAGTGCGACCCACCCCAACTCAAAGTTTTTCTTAGGGACCCTCAATGCTTTGCCATCTGTGGCTAGATACTCCAGTGAACTAGGGGAATGCACCTGGAATGTACTGCATGAAAAACCATTTACAAGTGTTGTTCACTGGTGGAACTCATTGAGGGTTTATGGTCTATTGTGAAGCAATTAGTCACATTGTTAAGAATGTTTGATTATATTGTCATTTTTGTATGAACATACTTTATTATTGTACATAGTATACACGACTAAATTGATTTGTACTTTGTTATATATTTCATTGTGGCTCCTTATTGTTGGTTTGTCGTTTATTGTGTCTAAGGAGCCGCCTCTGGTTCTGTTGTATCCCCAATAAACCTGGTCAGCCAATAATCAATCCTAGATCTGTTCATTAAACATGCAACTCCCCTTTTACCCTGGCGGGAAGAACAACTCAACATGTAACTGGTCTTATGCAAATTAGTTGTCTCTAACTAAACACAAACAAATTAACTCTTTCATGACTGAAGAGAATGACACTTGTAAAAATCCTAACACTTAAATGTTAATTTTCTTCATAATACTTCCAGGGATAAAAACTTTGGTGGGGCTCATTTTGAGTTATAATAATAACAAAGTCATACAAGGATATTCTCTTGGTTGTAGAATTAAGCTGCTATAGTCTGAAATTATGACTGAAGACTCAGAATCCCTTCTAAAATAATTGTGCTAAATTGTGAATTTATGTGAACACAAAATCATATTTTCTTGTATGATGGCACTACTTTGTTGAAGCTGCTTCTCTTCTCATTGTTATGTGTGTATTAGGGGTGTGCAAATTCTTTTTTGGATTTCCTGCTTCGGGAAACCTGAAGCAGAAAAAGGGTCGGAATCCCTTGTTTGACCTGTTTCAGGGTGCTCCGTAAAGATTTGGAGCACACTGACAAATCCCCCACCCGCTTATTTCACCCAATGGGAAGGGGATGAGGGAACCTCCTCCTTCCACTCCCTTTGGGTGAAATAAGCGGCGGGGGAGTTCAAATCCCACCAGTGCAGGTTGGCTGCTTGATGGGGTTTGTGGTGGGCCCTTTTAACTCCATCTGGGTCACGGAGGGAATCTGAGTGGAGCATGGAAGGGCCCGTTCGCTGCTGCTTGCAATGTAAACGGCGGCAAAAAATGGCTCTTTAAACTCCATTTGGGTCGCGGGGAAACCCCCCGCAACCCAGGTGGAGCGCAGAAGGGCCTTTCCCCCGCCAAGCAGCTGATTCCTGGTTTAAATGCCCCCTTCCCTGCTGCTGAGCAGCAGCACGGAAAGGGGCATTTAAAACACCATGTCCCAAAGCTTCCTGAAGTGATATGAATCACTTCGGGAAGCTTAGATTCGGGGATTCTGAATCAGGCCCAGGATACTGAGACTGATCTGGAAATCCCGAATCTTTGCAAATCAGGTCCGATTCAGGTGTTTTACCTGACTCGGAAACCCAATTTGCACATCCCTAGTGTGTATTATGTCCTGTCAAGTTGCCTCTGACCTATGGTGACCCTATGAAAGAAAGACCTCCAAAATGTCCTGTCATTAACAGACTTGCTCAGATCTTGCAAACTGGAGGATGTGGCTTCTTTTATTGAGTCAAGCCATCTCATTTTAGGTTTTCTTCTTTTTCTACTGCCTTCTACTCTTTCTAGCATTATTGACTTTTCCAGAGAATCTTGTCTTTTCACAATATGACCAAACTATGGTAGCTTCAGTTTTGTCACTTTAGCTTCTAGGGAGAATTCAGGCTTAATTTGATCTAGTACCCACTTATTGGTCTTTTTGGCTGTCCATGGTATCCGCAGAACTCTTCTCCAGCACCACATTTCAAATGAATCAATTTTCTTCCTGTCAGCTTTCTTCACTGTCCAACTTTTACATCCATATATCGTAATGGGGAAAAACATTGTTTGGATTATCTTTTTTTTTTTTAATTTTTAAAAATTTTTTTTTATTGGATTAGATTATAATATCATTCAGCACATTCATTACCCCCTTGTAAGTCTATTTCTAACCCCCTCCCTTTCCTCCCCCCTTTTTAGTTGACTTCCAACAGTTTTCCAACCCTTAGTCTATTTTATTACTTAATTACTTAGTATCTCATATACCTTATTAAACACACACTTAATACTCTTTTCTCTAAGCTTATTAAATCTCTACTAAAAATATCTCTATATCTCTATGGTACAAGTTTCCCTTTAAATACCTCAGATAAACCGTATATTCTACCTAAGATAATGCTAGCATAATCATATATATTAGCAATCAAGATATTAAAAATATAACATTACATCCATTTTACTTTATCTAAACTCTTTACTTTCCACAATCCTCCTAATTCTAATATTAACTTAAACTCTAATATTCTATTACACACCCATCTTTTACTTTTTCTTGTTCTGAGCTTATTTTAAGTCTATAAGGTAACTGTTATACTCAAATATCCATTATATACTCTTTACTTAAACTATATATTGTACATAATATCTAGCTAGCTTAATCTTATATATCTTATATATCCATAGTAAAACATCTATTATTTAATACTCTATAATTTTTAATTTTATCGTAACCCCAATGGTAGCTTAGATTTCTATCATTATATTCCCCCTTTCCCGGTAAAGTCACTTCTCTCTTCTTCTTCTATTACATTTCAGTAATTCTCGAACTGCCACAGTTCCCCTTTCACGTCCCATTTTTTTTCTAGATATTGTTTCAATTTCTCCCAATCTGCATTAAATTGTCCTGGATCAAGATCTTTAAGTTTTCTTGTCATTTTGTCCATCTCAGCCATGTACAGCAATTTATAGATCCAATCTTCTGTAGTTGGTATTTCTTGTACTTTCCATTTCTGCGCATATAAAAGTCTTGCTGCTGTAATCATGTAAAATAACAATGTTCTATACTGCATTGGAACATCCTCCATTCCCAAGTTCAGTAGCAGCAATTCTGGGTTCTTATTTATTTGGGTTTGCAAAACCTCATTAATTACTTCAATTATATCTCCCCAGTATTGCTTAGCTACCTCACAAGTCCACCACATATGGTATAATGATCCTTCATGTTTTTTACATTTCCAGCATTTATTCGACATATTAATATTTCCTAATGCAATTTTCTTTGGTGTCAAGTACCAATGATAAATCATTTTGTAGACATTCTCTTTAATACTTGTACATGTCGTAATCTTCAACGTAGTTTTCCACAGGTATTCCCACGCCTCCATTGTTATTTCTTTATGAAAATTTATAGCCCACTTCACCATCTGGGCTTTTACTGTCTCATCCTCTGTAAACCATTTTAAAAGTACTTTATAAATCCTTGAAATTTCCTTTTTACCTTCTTGAAAAATTACAGCTTCTAATTCTGAATTCTCCATTCTTATTCCTCCTTTCAAACAGTCCGAATTGTAAAGATCTCTGATCTGTCTATATTGAAACCATCCATAACATGGAGACAGCTCTTCTTCTGTTTTTATTCTCCATTTTGAAAATTCTACTCGAGTTATCTCCTTGTAGGTTAAACATTGCTGCTCATTATCAACAGTTCTCGGATCTATTACTTCATACGGAACCACCCAAGAAGGAATTCCATCTTGTAGGTAATTTTTATACTTCTTCCAAATTGTGAAGAGGCTTCTCCGGATATAGTGATGTAAAAACATAGAGTCTGCTTTTACTTTATCACACCACAAATATGCATGCCATCCAAATGGTTTTTTGTATCCCTCCAAAGCCAATAACTTGCGATTTTTCAACGTCATCCATTCTTTTATCCATGCCAAACATATTGCTTCGTGATATAGTCTTAGATTGGGCAGCTGCATTCCACCTCTCTCTTTAGCGTCCTGCAATACTTTCATTTTCACACGAGGTTTCTTGCCTGCCCACACAAAGTCCGATATTTTCCTTTGCCATTTTTCAAATTGTTTGGAGTCTCGGATAATTGGAATTGGTTGTAACAAGAACATCACTCTTGGCAATACGTTCATCTTTACTGCTGCAATTCTTCCCAACCATGACAAATTCAACTTATTCCATTTTATCAAGTCTCGCTCTATTTGTATCCACAATTTCTCATAGTTATTCTTAAATAAGTCTATGTTTTTCACAGTTAGTTCAATACCAAGATATTTCACCTTATTTGTTACTTCGCAGTCCGTTATTTCCATTAGTTCTTGTTGTTTCTGTTTAGTCATATTCTTACATAGTATCTTTGACTTCCTTTTATTTACATAGAATCCTGCCAAATCTCCAAATTCCTTTATTTTCTCCATTACCTTTGGCATGTTCTCAATTGGGTCGTCCACAATTAACATTATATCATCCGCAAATGCTCTGACCTTGTAGGAAAACTCTTTTATTTTTATTCCTCGGATTGTATCATCTTCCCGTATCTGAATCATCAATATTTCCAAAACCAAAATAAACAACAATGGTGACAAAGGGCAACCCTGTCTTGTACCTTTACCTATTGTTAATTTTTTAGTCACATCATCATTCACCACAATTGCTGCACTCTGGTCCCTATAAATTTCTTTCACTGCTCGTATGAACTTTTCTCCCATTTGCAGCTTTTCCATAGTGGCAAACATAAAGTCCCAGTTCAAGTTGTCAAATGCTTTTTCAGCGTCCGTGAAGAAGAAACCAACTTCTCTATCACAACGCTTGTCATAGTATTCAATAGCATTTATAACTGTCCTTAAGTTGTCTTTGATTTGTCTATTTGGCAAAAATCCAGCTTGCTCCTCCGCAATAAATTCAGACATCCATCCTTTTATTCTCTCAGCCAAAATCTTCGCAAAGATTTTGTAATCATTGTTCAGCAACGAAATTGGTCTATAATTTTTAACATTGGTCAAATCCTGTCCCTCCTTAGGAATCAATGATATATTAGCTTCTCCCCAAGTATCGGGGGTCCTCTGATCTCGCATGACTCCATTAATCACTTCTTTCAGGAAAGGCGCCAGTTCATTAGCCATTACTTTATAGAATTTAGCTGTTAGTCCATCCGGACCTGGTGCCTTTCCTAATTTTGTTGACTGAATTGCCTCTTTTATTTCCTCTTCCGTCACTTCCCTATTCAATTTTTCTCTCCAGCTTTCAGAAATTGCAGGGAGCTTCATCTTTTCCAAATACCTCGTTATAGAGTCTTTATTCACTTCCTTTTTTTGGTACAGCTTTGCGTAAAATTTAAAAAAAGCTCTACTAATGGCTGCCTGCTCCAAATATGTCTTATTCTCCTCACAAATTTTATTTATGATTCTCTTCTCTTTTCTTTTCTTCAGTTGCCACGCCAAATATTTCCCAGGCTTGTTTGCACCCTCAAACGACTTCTGGTTCATTCTCTTAAGATTCCATTCCAATTCTTTGTTATTCATTGCCGTCAATTGTTCTTGTAGGATTTTAATATCCTGATATATCTTCTTTTTTCCCGGTCTCTTCTTAAGTTGTGTCTCTTTGGCTTTTATTTTCTCCATAATCTCTAACCTCTTCTCCTCTTTTTTCTTTCTAGCTCTTGCATTTAAATCCATTAGTATGCCTCTGGTCACTGCTTTATAAGTGTCCCATACCTTATTAGTCGAAACTTCCTTATTCATATTATGTTGTATAAAGAATATGGTCTCTCTTCGCAACAACTCAATGTTTTCTTCTTCATGCAAAAGATCTTCATTTATTCTCCATCCTTTTCTTTTATTTCTTTTCCCAAATCTCCACATAATTGGGTTGTGATCTGAGCCTACCATAGGCATTATTTCCACATCTTTAGTCCATAATGCTAAGTCTTTGGAGGCCCAGATCATGTCAATTTGTGATAAAGTAAAATGTCTTGCAGAATAAAATGTATATTGTCTAGTTTTGGGATTCTGTCTCCTCCACACGTCTTCTAGAGTCTCTTGTTCCTTTATTGCAAAAAAAGACTTTGGTAGTAATCCTCTTTTCTTTTGTGCAGTTCCTGATTTCTTATCTTCATCCAAGTTGGTAACTCCATTGAAGTCTCCAGCTAAAATTATCTGATCATAAGATAGTTCATCCAGTTGTTTTCCCAAGTCCTCAAAAAAAAATTCTTTTGCTCCATTAGGTGCATATATTCCAATCACCAACACCTTTTTTAAATTCCACATAATTTCCACTGCTAGATATCTGGCTTCCACATCGCTCACTACTAATTTTGGCTGTAATTCTTCTTTTATATACAACACCACACCTTTTTTCTTTTTTTTGAAGCAGCCACAAATTCACTTCCCAATTTTGCAAACTTTAAATACTTTATATCTTGCTTTTTAATATGGGTTTCTTGCAAACATACAATGTCACATTTTTGTTTTAATAGCCAGTGGAAGATATTTTTCCTCTTATTAGGCAAGTTAAGTCCATTTACATTCCAAGATATTATTTTGCACTCCATAATCATAATCTTGTTGTTGATAAGTCCTTTACATTGTCCCTAATGAACTTTTCCATCTCCAATTCAGATCTGATGCACTTTTTAGCTCCTCCAAATTCGAAGGACAGTCCTTCTGGTATTTCCCATCTATATCTTATCTTCATGTCCTTCAAAATCTGGACTAAATCTTTATATTTTTTGCGATACAACAGCACCAATCTGGGCTATTCCTTCATAATAATCACCACCTTGCCGTCGACCTCCAATGGGTCCTGGAATTGTTTACTCACAATCATTTCTCTTGTGTTTCTAGTTGTGAATTGCACAATCATGTCTCTTGGTAATTTCCTCTGAGTCGCGAATCTTGAATTTATTCTATATACCACATCTAGGAAAGCCGCAATTTCTTCTTCCTCTTTCCCCAGGTATCCAGCCAAAACTTCTGTAATCTGTTCTTGGGCAGATTTTCCTTCACTTTCCGGCAAACCACGAAATCTCAGTTGTTTCTCCATATGTTTACTTTCTGCTACAGCCATTCTGCCTCTCATCGCCCTCATCTCAGTTCGTTGTGTGTCTGCTAAAGTGTCCATTGCATTTTCTACTACATTAATCCTTTGCTGTGTGGCTTGCAAGTCGTTTTGTATTTTTTCCATACCTTTCGTCAGTTCCGCCAATTCCTTCTTAAGTGTCTCTTTAAACTCTTTCGCCATCTCTTGTATCATATCTTTAACTTCTTTGTTTCCTTCTGAAACTTTTTTATCCAAACTTTCAATTGCTGCTTGCCACTCCTTTTTCGACATCGTGGGGCTAGCTTTGCCTCGCTCCCACGAGTCCGCTCTTTTTCTTAACTCCATGGCGTTTAACTTTATATACTTTTACTTTTAAATGTCCCGAATTTGATTGTTTGGATTATCTTGATCTTGGTTCTCAGAGAGACATCTTTATCTTTAAGGATCTTTTCTAGCTCCCTCACAGCTGCTTTTCCAAGTCTCAATCTCCTTCTGATTTCCTCATTGCAGTCTCCCTTTTGGTCAGACTATGGAATCCCTGTTATCTAGAGTTCGTCTCCCCCTTCTGCAAGAAGCACAAGTTTCTTGATTTCAAAAGGTTTATTGAAATACTAGGCTCTGATACAAGTGTCCATATTTCAAGGCCTAAAGAAGACTTGACTGAACCAAGGCATTGTTGAGAATGAGATACAAAACGAAACTAGCAATACATCAAACTCCTCATTCCCAGCCTCCCCCCATAGTTCTGTATGCTGAGAACGTGGATGTGGGAATGCCCGGGCTGCCAAGGTCTTTGGCTGAAGAGACAGATAAGAAGTATTCTCTCCCATGGAAAATGCGGTCAAAACAACATCTGGACCTGGAGGGAGAAAAAGCTTAACAACTACAACTTAAACATGGCGTAACTCTGGTTAAGAACATGAGCCTTAAAAGAGATTCTGACAGATGATTGAGCCAAGGAATAGAAAATCTTGGGCAATTTCAATTTTCTCATTGTCAACTTTAAAATTGTGTAACTCCTCAGTAGCCATTTCTTTTGTCTTCTTGATGTTCATGTGTAATCCTGCTTTAGTGCTTTCTCCTTTAACTTTCATCAGTAGTTGTTTCAAGTCTTCATTATTTCCTGCCAGTAACATGGTATCATCTGCACCCCTCTCGTTACTGTGTCAATATTTTAAAAGGCACTTAGTTAAAATTTTAAAAAATCCCACTTGAGATTTTTGAGTTTAGATTTACTACCTAGGTGTTTCTGTGCGCCTTCAATGTCTGCTTGTGAACTTAGCTGATCAGTTCCTGTTAATGCTTCATGAATACTAGCCACCCATTATACTGGACTACTCAATCTTGTTGTTTGATGTCCTACTCAAATGCTGAGCAAAGCAGGTTTGGACCTGTGCTAAAGGGCCTGATCTACAGATGTTCTGGTCATTCTAGTTATAGCTTGTGCCTGCTCTTACATTTGTGCAGTCTGTGAACTAAATCTTCTTGATTGTTGGAATGGAGGCACATTTCTCCAGTTATGTTTGGATTACTAAAGTGACCTACTTGTACAAGCCCAGAGTCAGTCACAGATTTGTCATATTTGCCCCTATACAGTGGGATGCATAATTTATATTTTCTACAGTGAACAAGTCCTAAGAGGCATATTCTTTATCGGTTTTTAAACAAAAATGTTATGTGCTGTGGAGGATCTACAATTCCCATGAGTTACTGCAAGAATGTTTTTGCATAAATTGATCTGGATCAAAACATTGCAGCAACCACCAATGGACACTTCATTATACTGAGACACACAATGACAACAGGGTGGTAAGTCTCAACTTCAACATTTTTTAAAATCCAGGCTGGGAGACAATGGCTGCAGATGCAGAGAAGGAGGGCAGACAGCTGCATCAAAGCAGTATGAAATTTCACATAGGTGTCTTCTTTATGCAGTCTGACACATGCCAGTTGCTCAGATGCTACAGACCAGTATGCCAAAAGTTTGCCTCTTGAGATTTTTACTGGCAAGGAGGCCACAAGCAAACTTGTGGGTCATCCAACATTCTTACCTCAAAATACTTTATTTTATTTTATTTTTTAATGCTGGCCTTTAAAAGGGTGACTGATGAGGTGTTAAAGAGCCCTCTGATAAAACAATCTTGATGTCAGTTCCACTCCAGTTTGTAGGTGATAAGAATATGACTTTAGTTACGTGCAGCAACTCTGGGCGAGGTGACAGAAGGCAAGCTGCTTAGCCTATTCATGTTTGAATGTGTAAAAAGTAACCACAGGAGGCAATGAGCACTGTTAGAAAAGCCTCTGACAGCACTGTTCATCTGTTAGAAAGATCAGGAGCTGCAGAAAGGGGAAAGCAGTAGATGCCTGGAGCTGCATTTGGCTGGGCACCCCCATTCTCATTTCCCTAATGACAGAAGATACACCACCAGTTTTGCAAGCTCCAGTTTGAAGTTGCTATCAGTCCAAATACCATTCTTCTGGAAGTGTGTGTGTGTGTGTGTGTGTGTAAATGCACACACACAAATAATGAATGAAAATCCTTTCTTTAGGGTCATGCATAAGTTGCCAAATAGGGAGTGCTTTTTTGTTTGTTTTTTAAAAAGTGCCCATAGTCCTACATAAGGTTGCACTGATTTCCACCAATTTCCCCCTCAGGACTTAGGAGAGCCCACCTCCCCCCTGAAGTGCTAGTACTTAGTACTAGCGAGTACCACCACCACCACCACCACCACCACCACCTCAAACAAACAAACAAACAAACAAACAAACAAACAAACAAACAAACAAACAAACAAACAAACAAACAAACAAACAAACAAACAAACAAACAAACAAACAAACAAACAAACAAACAAACAAACAAACAAACAAACAAACAAACAAACAAACAAACAAACAAACAAACAAACAAACAAACAAACAAACAGCCTGCCTGCCTGCCTGCCTGCCTGCCTGCCTGCCTGCCTGCCTGCCTGCCTGCCTGCCTGCCTGCCTGCAAATACGGAATTTTTTCTAAAGCAAATGATTCTTAAAGGTTTGATTCCACTGAACAAAAAACAGATCAAAGAAAACTATTTCTTCATTTGATGCATATCTATATGGGAAGTAGTAAGGTTGAATAATAAGGTTCTATAGGTAATGATATTTTAGTGATGGAATAGAAATAGCAGAAGTCTTTTAGTTAGTATATATACCTATTATACACTTATATATTTTTATACTCTTAATTTAGATAAATATTATATTAAGATAGTTAATACAATTATATAGATTAGATTAGTATATATTATATAGTTATATATTATATATACTATTATAGACTTTAAGAATTTATAGTATATATTCTTTAGGTTAAGTTGGGTATGGAAAACTGTTGGGAGTCACTAGAAAAGGGAGGGGGGAATGTAATGGGATGGAAAATGATAATGATTATTATGTTTATGTTTGTAAACCCATCCAATAAAAATTCTTTAAAAAAAAAACTATTTCTTCATTTGGAAAAAATGAACATTTAAAATGCTGGAAGCTAGTTTGGGGTCATGAAAACAAAGCCACACATCTGGATGTTCAGCACGAAATACAAAAGACTTGATGGAAGAAGCAATGTCTAGTGTACAAAGAGGAAGAGAAGAAGATCCTACAGGGGGAAGCAAGAGCTAGTCAAATAAGAATGTGAGATCAGCACCTCTCTTTCTATTGAGTGTCATTTCCTTGTCTTGTCTCCAGATTGGTACTCTCAGGGCAATATCTTGCTTCTTCTTGGAACTTCTCTCTCTCACTCAGCTAGATAACTAGAAGTCTATGTCTATCTCTCTGCTTTTCTATCAAGTATGTTAGTTCCTAAATAAACTTTTTTAACTCTTTAATCAGTTTGAGGGACTATTATTGTGTAGATGCTCTGCACAATAATATGGACCCAGACCACACATATACTGATTTAAAAGTAGAAAAACACCTGTGGCTCTTTAAATACCAGCAAGGCAAGGTGAGCAAAATGAAAACAAAAGATCAAAGATGGCAACTTCCTGTAGTGCACAGCATGACCACTGGATGGATAGGCTGGCAGATAATAATGATAATATATGGAGAAAACAAATGAAGATCCATTTGATCGAATGTGATCTGTGGGATGTCATTCAAGCTGGAAGACCTGCAGATGGAACAGAATTACAAGCAGCTTGGAACTCTGCAGACAGTAAGGCATGAATGGCTATTGTATCAGCACTGACAGTTTGTCAGCTTTTAAGAGTCATAGATATGCAAGGTTTGGGAGGAACTAAGGAGGCTGCATGTGAAATTTTTGAAATGCCAAATGTATCTTCAGAAATGATGGTTGTTGTGGGTTTTCCGGGCTGTATTGCCGTGGTCTTGGCATTGTAGTTCCTGACGTTTCGCCAGCAGCTGTGGCTGGCATCTTCAGAGGTGTAGCACCAAAAGACAGAGATCTCTCAGTGTCACAGTCACAGTCACAGTCACAGACTGTGACACTGAGAGATCTCTGTCTTTTGGTGCTACACCTCTGAAGATGCCAGCCACAGCTGCTGGCGAAACGTCAGGAACTACAATGCCAAGACCACGGCAATACAGCCCGGAAAACCCCCAACAACCATCATTCTCTGGCCGTGAAAGCCTTCAACAATATATCTTCAGAAATGTTTGTTCCATTTAGAAATGAAAGAAACAGATGATCTGAGATCTCACTTGGATGAGATGCTCAATTTAGTTCATCAGCTAAGAATGGCAGGCAAGGCAGTTCTCTACCAGGATAGGAATGTCTTAATTTTGATAAGTTTGATAAAATGTGATAATGTAATAGAATGCAAAGATCTTCTGTCCCTGAAAGGAGTTATAGGAATGTTGGAAGAAGGGAAATTATTCAGAGATCATAAGAAAGTTGAACAGAATGAAACAGCTTTAAAAATTTCTGCTAAATAAGAATTTACTTGCCATGCCTGTTTAGAACAGGGGCACATGAAATGAAGCTGTCCCTTAAGTGAGCCAGTTTGGTGTAGTGGTTAAGAGCAACAGGACTCTAATCTGGAGAACAGAGTTTGATTCCCCACTCCTCTGCTTGAAGCCAGCTGGGTAACCTTGGGTCACTCACAGTTCTCTTGGAGCTCTCTTAGCCCCACCCACCTCACAGAATGATTGTAGTGAGGATAATAATAACACACTTTGTAAACCACTCTGAGCGTGGCATTAAGTTGTCCTAAAGTGCGGTATATAAACTGAATGTTGTTGTTGTTGCTATTGTTGTTATTAAGTGATTCCGAAAGAAAGAGCTTTCCCAAAAGACTAGAAGGAAGCAAAAGGTCTCCATTTAAAGCCAGTGGAAGAACCACATTTAAAACTAATGAAAGGCCAATAAAGAAAAGCTTAATTTTATCCCAATGACATGTACACAGCTCTAACTGGTATGTGGATTCAGGTGCCATGAACCACATGTGCAAAGATAAGAGTTTCTTTGAAAAACTGATTAAGGAAAAGAGAGAGAACTTGTACTTAGCAAATGGAGAAACAATCTCTTCTGAAAGAGTCAGGTCTGGGATGTTCTAATGCAAGCTCCCAAACAGTGAAGGTTCTTATCTCAAATTGTTTGTATGTCCCAATGCTGGAAAATAACTTTATCTTTGTGAGGGCCATGGGAAGAAAAGGAGTAAAAACAACATTTGATAGAGAGAGATGTTTTATCAAAGATGAAACTAATTTGATTGCAAGAGCTACTGTGAGTGATGACCTGTACAAACTTAACAGTCACAAGGAGAAAGTGAATTTTACCAAGCAATGTAATTCCAAGACTAGCACCAAGCTTTGGCATAGGAGATTTGTACATAGAGATACTGAGGAAATAAGCCAACTTGAAAGGCAAAAAAATTAACAAAAGGCATGCTAATGACCAAATGTGCTGATGCAGAGAAGTGTATGCTGCCTAAAGGCAAAGGGGACTACGCCAAGCACAGCTCAAGTCAAACCAAGTGTTCCCTAGAGGTGATCCATAGTAGTATCTGTGGATCTATGAAAACACCAATGCGAAGCGGAAATAAATATGTGTTAACCCTCATCAATGATTATTCGAAATACATTGTTGTTAGCAGTTAGACCCCCTCCTCCTGCTGAAGGGCAGCTTATAGATATGAAATCATGAACACCCCTCCTCATATAACATAAGTGCAAGACACTGCCTGGCATGAAAAATAACAAAATGGATTCCAGTCAGGTAGGAGCCTGGAAAATATTTTAGAAGGAGAATGAGAGCAACTGGCTGACTTAAGACCGCCCCCCCTCCATATCCCAGAGAGATGCATAACTTATAACAATGAGGTCTCCCAATAAACTCCTGATTAATCTTATCCACACCTACCTCACTTCACCTCATGCATTTGCCCTGATTAAGCACCATTTAATGCTATTCACCAGACTTGGTAGCTTTTCTCATCCAGTACTCAAAGGGTCATCAAGTACCATTTACACCTATAGTTCACTTCAGGTAGACCCATTAAACCTCTCTCAACTCATTATCCACCTCAAGAATGTTGTGAAAAGGGTTAAAAATAGTTTAAATTCAGAGTTGCAATGGATCTTGAATCAACAGAGAGTCATAGAATCATAGAATCATAGAGTTGGAAGGGGCCATACAGACCATCTAGTCCAACCCCCTGCCTAGTGCAGGATCAGCCTAAAGCATCTCTGACAAGTATTCATCCAGCCTCTTCTTGAAAACTGCCAGTGAAGGGGAGCTCACCACCTCCCTAGGCAGCTGATTCCACTTTTGAACTACTCTGACCATGAAAAAGTTTTTCCTAATATCCAGCCAGTACCTTTGTGCATGTAGTTTTAGCCCACTGCTTCGCATCCTACCCTCTGCTGCCAACTGGAACAGCTCTTTGCCCTCCTCCAAATGACAGCCTTTCAAATATTTAAAGAGAGCAATCATGTCCCCCCTCAACCTCCTCTTCTCTAAACTAAACATTCCCAAGGCCCTCAGCCTTTCCTCGTAGGGCTCAGTCTCCAGACCCCTGATCATCCTCATCGCTCTCCTCTGCACCCTCTCGATTTTGTCCACATCCTTTTTGAAGTGAGGCCTCCAGAACTGCATACAATACTCCAGGTGTGGCCTGACCAAGGCAGTATAGAGAGGGGCTATGACCTCCTGCAATTTCGATGCTATGGCCCCTTTGATACAACCCAGGATTGAATTAGCCTTTTTTGCCACCACATCACACTGACTGCTCGTATTCAGTTTACAGTCCACTCTTACCCCAAGATCCCTTTCACATATACTACTGCCCAGAAGTGTATCTCCCATCCCGTATTTGTGCTTCCCATTTTTGTGGCCAGATGTAATACTGTGCACTTGTCTTTGTTGAATTGCATCCTATTCACAGCTGCCCACTTCTCCAGAGTATTCAGGTCTTGTTGAATTTTAATTCTATCTTCTTGGGTGTTTGCTACCGCTCCCAATTTGGTATCATCAGCAAATTTAATGAGCAGCCCTTCCACTCCTTCATCCAGATCATTGATAAAAATATTGAAAAGTACCGGGCCCAAAACCGAGCCCTGCGGCACCCCACTGGACACCTCCCTCCAATCTGATGAAACGCCGTTGACCACCACTCTTTGAGTGCGGTCCTCCAACCAGTTCCCTATCCACCGAACTGTCCTATAGTCTACTCCACAGTCTTCCAGTTTGCCCATCAGAATGTTATGGGGGACCTTATCAAAAGCTTTACTGAAATCCAGATAAATCACGTCAACAGAGTTCCCCCGATCCAGTAAGCTGGTCACTCGATCAAAGAAGGAAACCAGGTTGGTCTGGCAAGATCTGTTCGGAACAAAACCTTGCTGACTTCCCCGGATCACTGAGTGGTCCTTCAGATGCTTATCGATTGATCCCTTTAAAATCTGTTCTAATATCTTCCCAGCAACAGAAGTCAGACTGACCGGCCTGTAGTTTCCCGGGTCATCCTTCCTCCCTTTCTTAAAGATTGGGATAACATTCGCTCTTCTCCAATCTTGTGGCACATCCTCAGTCCTCCAGGAGGCCTTGAAGATGATGGACAGGAGTTCTGCAAGTTCTCTGGAAAGTTCTTTCAGCACTCTTGGGGGCACCCCATCCGGCCCAGGGGATTTGTATTCATCCAGTGCAGCCAGATGCCTCTCCACAACCTCTCTGTCAATGTCAATTAGCCACTCAGGTGTCCTGCCACATTTTCTACTATCTCTAGATGTGCCTGAGTTCTTCAGGGAGAAAACAGAGGCAAAAAAGTCATTAAGCCTGTCTGCTTTTTCTCTGTCCTGCATCAGAGTTTCTCCATCTACTCCCAACAGTGGTCCAATTGCCTCTTTTACCTTGCGTTTGCTTCTCACATATTTGTATAAGTTTTTCTTATTGTAGCGAGCCCTCCTGGCCAGACCCAGCTCGTACTGAGCTTTGGCTTCTCTGATGGCTGATCTGCAGTACCTAGTAACCCTCATATACTCCTCTTTAGAGGTCTGTCCTTCTCTCCATTTCCTGAATATTTCCTTTTTCTCCCTTAGCTTATTCTGGAGCTCTCTGTGCATCCACATCAGTTTCTTGGAGCCCTTACCATGTTTCTGTCTTGCTGGGATAGTGAGGGCTTGAGCTTGCAAAAGCTCGTGTTTGAGAAGAGCCCACCCTTCACTCGCTCCTTTCCCTTCCAGCACACTCCCCCACGGAATGACTCTCATCAAGCCTCTGAGTTCATCGAAGTTGGCCCTACGAAAATCTAACCTACGAGTCTGGCTACGAACTTCCTTGGCTCCCCACAGCAACTGGAATTCAAGAAGGACATGGTAACTTCCCCCTAAGGTCCCCACCACCTTCATCTCATCTACCAATTCTTCCCTGTTGGTTAATATCAAGTCTAGTATGGCCGAACCCCTTGTAGCTTCCTCCACCTTTTGAAAAAGAAAGTTATTGGCCAGGCAGGTCAGGAAATTGCATGATTCATGACGCTTTACTGAGCCTGTCTCCCAGCACACATCGGGGAAGTTGAAGTCACCCATAATTACAAGGTTCTGATGTCTGGATACTCTGCCAATCTGTTCAAAGAGGGCAGCATCCATTTCTTCTTGCTGGTGAGGTGGTCTGTAGCAGACTCCAACAATAATACCCTTTGTCCTTCCTCCCCTTATTTCTACCCATATACTTTCCACCTGGCTGTCCGCCCCATTCTCCATAACTTCTTGACAATCAAGCCCTCTCCTCACATACAACGCCACTCCACCTCCTCTTTTACACTTCCAGTTTTTCTTGAACAACTCATACCCATCCACTAGCACATTCCAGTCATGGGAATCATCCCACCAAGTCTCAGTAATTCCTACTATATCATAGCCCTCTGTTTGCAATAGAAGCTCAAGCTCTTCTTTCTTATTGCCCATACTTTGGGCATTGGTATATAGACACTTGTAGCCTTGTACCTTTGTTTGACCTTTCCTACCCAGGTGGGTCCCCACTGTGTTCACTTCATCATTGAAGTTGCCATGTCGATTGTCCCCTGCCCCTTGTGGCATCAGTTTAAAGCTCTCCTGATGAAGTTCTCCAGGTTCGTTCCAAACGTTTTCTTCCCTACCCTTGAGAGGCGAAGCCCATCATGTGCTAGAAGGCCTTCTCTAAGAAAACCTATCCCATGGTCCCGGAAGCCAAAGCGCTCCTGCCGGCACCACCATCTCAGCGAGCGATTCACCTCAGGTATGGTCCACTCCCTGCGTGCTCCTCTTCCTGTGACTGGAAGGATAGAAGAGAATACCACCTGAGCCCCCAATGTCGTCAACTGACTTCCAAGGGCTTCATAATCCTCTTTAATTCTTGCAACAGTATTCGAAGCCGTGTCATTTGTTCCCACATGAATCAGCACAAACAGGTACTTATCAGCAGGCTTGATGAGTTTTGGCAGCCGGTCAGTAATATCCTGAATTCTGGCTCCCGGCAAGCAACACATCTCTCGGAATAGGGGATCTGGCCCAGAGACATGGCGTTCCATACCCCTGAGCAAGGAGTCCCCGACGACTACCACCTTCCTTTTTTTCCACTTCCATGTGGCCCCATGTCTTCTGCACTCCCTCTTCCAGATCTTTGCGGTTCTCCTTCCACTGTCACCTCTGTCACCATCTCTAGCACTTCAAAGCGATTCTTGAACTTTGAAGCTCAAGATGCTTTGTTTTAAGAAAGTTTACTTCTAAAGGAAACGGGTACATGGGGTTCCTACAAAACAAAGGACTCTATGCGCTACATCTTTACAGTATGGAATACAAACTTTAAAAGCATGAGCAATTGAGATTTTTGCTCCTTCTTCTTGACCCCTGAGAGGAAATCAGCTGACCTATTGACCAATAACAGTTTACAAACACATCTCAGTTTCCTGGGTATCAGATAGATAAGGCTATCAGCTCTGTGCCAGGTTTCTTTCCAGGTCAATACAAACAATAGAACACTAGGAAAATACATTAACCCTATAATGACTGGATGTCAGACCTTCCAACCTATATTCCAACAAAGAAAACCCATTAAGTCATTGTTTTGGAGGCAAAGATGTCAGCTTGCTCTAGGGAGCATTTTGCCCTATATCTGAACTCCCTAGCCACCACTGAGTTGTGTGTCTTTGGATCTGAGCACATGCCTCCAAATCCATTTGGGCCTTCTCCATGAAATGCTAGTGATTTTGCTGCTGCCTCCATAGACCTTTATCTTCAAAACTGTTAACTATCGCTGGTTGTTGTGGGTTTTCCGGGCTGTATTGCCGTGGTCTTGGCATTGTAGTTCCTGATGTTTCGCCAGCAGCTGTGGCTGGCATCTTCAGATGATCTTCAGATTGATCTTCAGATCAATGCTACAGTGATCATGAAAACAGAGGAATACAAAAAGAAGATTAAGGAACTCCTGGACCCCTCCACCTACAAAAAACTAAAACGAGATCCCACTTGCAAAATCACCAGGCTAACAAATGCGCTGATCAAGAATTCCTCACTACATCCCGACACGCACAGAAAACTATGCAAGACTGAAGCACAGCCACCTAGACTATATGGACTCCCCAAAATACATAAGGATTCAGTCCCACTCCGACCCATTGTGAGTGCCATTGGTTCACCGACATATGAATTAGCTAGACATCTGGCAGATCTCCTGCAGGACCACATCGGGAAAACCTCGTCTTACATCAAAGATTCAGCAGATTTCATCAACAAAATCAGTTCTCTGAAACTCAATCCACAAGACATAGTTGTCAGTTTTGATGTTGTATCCCTGTTTACCAAGGTTCCAGTAAAAGACACTATTGCACTTATTAATCAGATTTTCCCAGAGGATGTAACAGCCTTATTCCATCATTGTCTGACAACCAGTTACTTCCAATGGGACAACGAATTCTATGAACAGATGGATGGGGTGGCCTTGGGGAGCCCTCTCAGCCCAGTTATAGCAAACTTCTACATGGAACATTTTGAAAAAACAGCTCTAGAATCAGCACCCCACAAACCTAGTGTATGGTTCCGGTTTGTGGATGATACATTTATCATTTGGAGCCATGGGGAGGAAGAATTGATGGGGTTTTTGAATCATCTCAACAACATCCACCTGAACATACAATTCACAATGGAGAAAGAAATCGAGGGAAAACTCCCATTCCTGGATACCTTGGTCATCCGCAAAGCAAACTTTCAGTTAGGTCACAAGGTCTACAGGAAACCAACTCACACTGATCAGTACTTACACAAAAACTCCAATCACCACCCCCGACAGAAAAGAGGCATAATGAAAACATTAGTGGATCATGCAAGACGGATATGTGAGCCGCACTTTCTCAATGAGGAAATTAATCATCTAAACCACGCACTTCAGGCAAATGGCTACTCCAGAAATGAAATCCGAAGAGCAATCAAACCCAGGATGAATCAAACAACCAAGGAAAAACAGTCTCCTACAGGAAAAGTGTTTTTGCCATATATCAAAGGAATTACTGATCAGATGGGAAAGCTTATGAAAAAGCATAACCTTCAAGCAGTATTCAGACCCACCCGAAAAATACAACAGATGCTACGATCAGCAAAAGACAGTAGAGACCCCCTCACCTCTGCAGGAGTATACCGTATACCCTGCAGCTGTGGACAAGTTTACATCGGGACCACAAAGCGTAGCATCCAGACAAGAATAAAAGAACATGAAAGACACTGCAGACTTGGACAACCTGAAAAATCAGCAGTGGCTGAACATAGCCTAACGCAAACAGGGCACAGTATCCTATTCCAGGACACCAAAATACTGGACAACACTTCCAACTACTTTGTCAGACTGCACAGGGAAGCCATTGAAATTCACAAGCATAAGCAAAACTTCAACAGGAAAGAAGAAACCTTAAGAATGAACAGAGCATGGTTTCCAGTTCTGAAAAACACCAGGCTAACAAAACATTCTATCCCCGACAATAGCCCTGCAGAGAAGATTAGCACATCAAGTACCAATCCATATGCAAAGGAACCTCCTCAGGATACAGTGAAGCCTCCCGCCATTAGCATTCCACACCCTGGGAAACTCTTACAGGATGACTCAGCTCAACCCCACCCCTCCTGAGTAGATACAAATGACCTACATCTTTTCCACACTGTGACACTGAGAGATCTCTGTCTTTTGGTGCTACACCTCTGAAGATGCCAGCCACAGCTGCTGGCGAAACGTCAGCCCAGAAAACCCACAACAACCATCGTTCTCCGGCCGTGAAAGCCTTCGACAATACATTGTTAACTATCGCCTTCTTCAAAATGTTCTCCCCCTTTCTTCCCTGATTTCCTCTTAGTTAGCCTCGTGTATGTGCTATGTGTGATTTCTGTACGTTCACCTTTTTATTTTTAATACAAAAAAACCCCTTTCCAGTTAAACATCTGGCTGGTTTATTTTGAGGAATAATTTTAAAGGAATAATCTCTGTAAACATAGATGGAGTATCCTAGTTACCTCCTCTCACTTCACCTCCTTTAAGCTAATTCCCCCAACTAATTAGAAGACTGACTGTTAGGGTAACAGATTAATAGGGGAGAATGCAGGCATCACCCTGCACATCTGAGTATCATGAGTTGACACACAAGTCTTATAGTGCAGATGTAGGGAGACTTCCCTAGAGAAACTGATGCAGGAATGTGTGTGAATGTATGTGTGCAGATCTCTGTGTGTGACATTTATAATGTCACTATTGGCTGACTATTGGGGTTGGAATCTTTTCTCCTTTTCATCTCTCAGGCTCATATCATTCAGCTGCACCTGTTGCTCCACAAGTCATTGCAAATGGGCATGACGTTCTTTAGAATGCAAGGGGGTGAATATAGTTCTTCCCAAACTTTCCTCCATCTTGTGTCAATCAGGGTTGGTTGGAAGCTAGAGTAGGAGTCCCTCAGAATTGGTAATGAAATGGCATTTCTGCTGCCATAGCTTTAGTTCCCAAGGTTTAGCAATTTTCCTGGACCGTGGAGCAAGGTGCTCCTCCCTTTGAATTTGGACCAGGTAGCTCAGTTTGGTTCCTGACCCTCTTTCTCGTGCCACTTGACAAATCCCAGTAGAGTGACAGCTGTAAGTTCCAGAGATTTTGTTTTCCCCCCTTGTCACTCTACTGAATAGTGGAGCCATGGTCACTTTAAGGATTAGGACAAAATCCTTTTCATTCCTGAGCTAATATTCCTGTTTTAGGTCCACAGTTAGGGGTTAACTAACCATGGTGTATGGGCCCATTAAAGACTCTTCAGAGTTGAACAACCTTGGAGTGAGAGTAGGAACTCCTTGACCGGGAGCAAATTTTCTCCCCCACCCTTGCAGAAAGCTTTGCAAATGTTCAAGCAAAGCCCTATTTTAGAAACTGGGGCTTTGCTTGCACTAAGTTCACACCTAGCAGGCTATGGAATCACCCAGATGGGCTTAAATACCCTAGTTCTTAAAATATCTAGTGCAAAGGTAAACTTAAAAAGTGAGGAGGGAGGCAGGAGCCCTTAAAGCCCCAAACAAATGTTCTAGGAGAACATACCTTGAGCCCATTCAAACTGTGACCTATCCAACCACAATCCCCATTCCCAACACAAACCTGAAGGACGTTTCCCAGCTAATGGCCACAGACACTTTCCCCCTCCTCTCCATGGAGGAGGAAACCAGAGCTTTAACCATAGCAGCCATTCAAATGTTTGGAATGGACACCGTAGATGGCAGGGCAAATCTGACCACCCCTACCACTCTGACAGACTGGGTACTTCCAACAGACAGGAGAAAGAAGGTAAGCCTGAAAGTCAATTAAATAGGGAGATGGACTTCAATCAGGACATTAGAAGATTTTTATTTGCAAGTTAAGGCAAACAGGCATAGATATGGCTCGATTTGACAAACAGCCCGCCTCTGTCCTCCTCAATGCCCTGAAGAAAGCCAAGTCCTCAAAACCACCTGAAACCCAAGTGAATGCTTTTTAACCCTATCTGCTTCCCCTTCCTCTGATTACAAGGACGGTTTCTAGGGATGCCCAGGGGACCCACACTCTTCTCTATAGTTGACTGCCCTCAGGAGAAGACCAAAGATTGAAGCTAGCCTTAAATCTCCTGGAATTAAAATTAGCTCAAATTTTAAAAGAAAAAAAGAAAAGACACAAGGTGTGAATCACACCCAGAACCCAACAAAAACTTTCCCCAAAGGAAAACTGGCAGAGTGGCAAGGTAAGATAGAAGAACTAACAAGTCTAAATAAGGAACAGAATTTAGAAATAAAACATCTTAATAAGAAAAAACAGGAGCTACAGAAAAATTAGAAGTTTATGTAAAAGATAAGGAGCAACTCCAGAGCAAGCTTATTAAGGTATAGACTCAACTGGAGAAAGAACTGAAAGCACCAGTTTAAAAATAGTAGTGAAACATGTAATAGAACTCCAGAAAATTGTTGAGGCTAGAATACAAACTTTTGAAGAAATCCAATGAGCAATGGAAACAAAATGAAACAATGTTTATAGTGAGTGACAGTTTGGCTATCCTCAGTTCCTGCCTCAGCTCCTCTATCACAGAATCAGGAATCAACCCCAGCTTCTACACATGTGTAGAGCCTGGAAACAGTTGCTAGCAGCATCTAAAAGAAACTCTTCCCATTCAGCATCACTCCCCCACCCCCCACTGAAGTGGAAAAACTGATCAGACTAGAATTCTGACCTATGCCCACCTCCTTTCTTTTATTTGTAAAAGTGTTGTCTGTGTTCTTATATTTTCTGCCAATATGTATGGGACAGCCTCACTCTCGCTTTTCAGGGCACTCTGCCCTCTTGCACAATTTCCCCTCCAATCCCCACCCCTCTGCTCAGTTTTGTTTTTTAGAGAAGGGAGAGAGATTTTTGAACGTTTTGTTCCTTTGATCTTCTCCGTTTCCCCCTCCAGTCACTGACACTCCACCTCACAGGACTGGTGGAGAGACATAGTATTGTCACCTTTATCCCATCACTCCCATTTTCTTACCCATTTACTGGTGGCCTACTTTTCAGGGCTGGTAGTGACCTTTAAGGTGGATTTTTAAGATCCATCCCACAATCAAGCTGGCTGAGACTTTCATGGCCTTTTAAAACTGGTGGGCTCACCCTCCTTCTTCTTTTTGTGTGGGGAGTTGGTCGTATCTTCACCTACCCCCCTTTCCTTTTTTTTAACTTCCTTCTTTTTGTGGGAAGCAATGAGGACGAAGATATCGATGCACATTTCACAAAGTTGCAGGTTCACTGTACCCCAAATTACCAAAAGTTTCTCCTTAACTGTGCAGGAAATGTACACACTTACACCCCTTTCACTCCTTTTTTGTTATATGTGGTGCCAGTAATAAATCCTGGACCAATGAGACAACAATAAATGGACTGGATTGGTACATGGAAAAGTCAGTGGATGCTTAAGAAGGAACCATGCAGTGAGTGTAAGAGTAATGAATTGAGAAATGCTGTATAGAGGAATGCTGTACATTTAAGAAGGTGCCCTACAGAGTGACAGATAAAGAAGCAAGATGTGCCTAGCCTCACTAGACTACAGTCCGTGGGTCTAGCCATAGGAAGTAATGATTAAACAGGTTTTTGTATGTGTAAAGATGGACTGTGATAGAGGAAATGGAAAGAGTGGGAGCCAAGATGGCGACTGACTGAAAGCACATATATTACTATGTGCTTTCATGCTTCTCCCACATCAAGGGCATAAATTGCCAGGCAGGGTTGATAATAACCCCAGCCCCCTTCTTTGTGATTACAAAGGGCAATAATGACTTGTGTGTAGGAAGATCAGAGGATTTTAAGTCTACCTGATCACCATGGTATACCTGATCAGAGAGAAAAGCCAATTACTAAAAAAAATCCAAGTCTAATTTTGCTGTGGTGAACAATAGATTCCAAAGAAAGCCACTAGTAATGGAGGGGAATAAATGGAAAAGGAGATGACAAGCTACCTAACAGGATAAGGAATAAACCACTATCTTACAGTCCCAGTTTGGTGTAGTGGTTAAGAGGGCGGGACTCTAATCTGGAGAACTGGGTTTGATTCCCTGCTCCTCCACTTGTAGCCAGCTGGGTGACCTTGGATCAGTCACAGTTTCCAGGAGCGCTCTCAGCCCCATCCACCTCACAGGGTGTTTGTTGTGGGGATAATAATAACATACGTTGTAAACCACTCTGAGTGGGCATTAAGTTGTCCTGAAGGGCGGTATATAAATAAAATGTTGTTGTTGTTGTTAATATGCATCCCAGAAAACAAACAGAGTAGCAGAAAGAAAGAATTCCTCTCTCACTGAAATATCTGAATGTATGCTCCTTGAGGCAGAATTTTCTGTTGGAAAAAGTTAATGTTTAAAATTCAGGAAGCAAGTTTGCAGTAAAAAAAAAGCCTCACATTTAGATGTTCAGAGCAAAAAAGGAAAGACTTGATAGAAAAAGAATGTCTAGTGCACAAAGAACAAGATTGATTGATTGATTGATTAAATTTATAATCTGCTCTCCCCATGAACAGGGTCAGAGTGGATAACATCACTTAAAATTCACAGTAAAATTTGCATTAAAACCATAAATAAACATAAAGTTCAGTAATAAAACAGCTCTAGATTGTGGCCCATATTTCTAACCCCCAACCAAACATTCTATGGTGTGGGAGATGGAGGAGCAGCAATGATCCAGCTGGTGGAAAGAATCAGGGTGGGGATTGCACTACTCCCCGCCCAAACAGGAGACTGGTAGGAAGGCTTGCCCATAGTCCAGGATCAACCATCTGCCTGGTAGAACATCTCTGTCTTACAAGCCTGGAGAAAAGATAATTGAACTTGTTGGGCCTGTGTTTCAGCAGACAGAGAGAGCGGGCGGCACTGGGCTGCTGCTGCCCGATGCGAGAGGGGCGGGGAGATCCTCCATGTGATCCATGAGTCCCTATCATTTTCTTTTCTCAGTGGAAAAAAATGGACTGTCTGCTGGAAGCTACTTTGAGGGGTTAACTTACAAGCCAGAAGGAAAGCCAGGAGTTCAGAGTTCAGACAGTCCATGCCTATGTTGCCAGGGGAATTGACTGAAAGGTGCCAGACTGTCTGTCTTGACGAATGGTTGACAAACACAATGAACGAGGCTTGCAACAACCACTTGTTCGTTTAGAATGGGGCCTCACGAACAGCTTGTTCGCGAACAGCTGATTGGGCTGTTCATGGCTTTTTTTTGTTCGTATTGCTGTTTGTGTCCATTTCTAATCCCCACATCAGCGAGGCAGTGTGTCAACAGATTTTAGCTTACTGTGTCAAACACTGATGTAAGATCCAATAACACCAGCAGCGCTGACCCACACTGATCCAGATGTCTACGAAGATCATCTGTGAGAGCAACCTGTACCGTCTCCATACTATAGCCCAGACAGAAGCTGGACTGAAATGGGTACAGGATCAGGGAATCCTTCAGGAAAAGCTGCAACTGTTCTGCTACTGCTCGCACAATCATTTTGCCCAGAAACAGGAGTGTTGAGAAGAAAACTCTATAGGTAGGCAGGAAGAGCTAGTCAGATAGTAATATGAGGTCAGTACCTCTCTTTCTATTGAGTGCCATTTCCTTGTCTTTTCTCCTGATTGGTACTCTGAGGGCAACATCCTGCTTCTTCTCAGAATCTCTCTCTCTCTGTTTGCTAGAAGCGTATCTCTGTCTCTCTCCACTTTCCTGTCAAGTATGTTAGTTCCTAAAGAAACTTTCTTTACTCTTTAATCTGTTCATGTGGCTATTGTTGTATAGAAGCTGCCAACAAGACTAGCGCTGTATTGCAGACTTAGGGCCAAGCTACACATGACGAATGACACTTGAACAGCAAGTGTATTTCTCCCTGTTCACTTGCCCTCCACTCAATCCACTTGCTGTTCAAGTGTCATTCGTCATGTGTAGCTTGGCCCTCAGAGTCAAATTCACAGACCTGCTCTTGCTCCAGGACTCCCGTGAGAAGAAGCAGGAGTACACTTCATGTCCAGAAACAGTAAATTAAATTATCAATAGTCTTGCAAGTACTATTCAAGTTATTAAAAGTCAGTCCTGGAAAGGAGTAAATTTTGTGCGTGTGTTTGTATTTCAAAGCCAAGAGTGAAGGATGTCTGTGTGTCTCCAGCCACACTTGGCTTTTACAAAACGTTTGAAAAGCAGCAAACATTTGAGCTATTGCATCAGGAATTTGAGAGTTGAATTTTTGAAAGTGAACTGTGCAGTGAGTTCATTGGAAGTCAAACTCAATAATATTACCTAGAAATTGTGGGATTTACAGTGAAATCCTAAGCATGTATATGCAGAAGTAAATCCATTGATTTTTATAGAGCTTACTCTCAGAAAGGTGTTCTTAGGATTGTGCTGGTAATGTAAATCCTTTTAGAGCAATGGTTGGTCTGACATTGCATGTTAGCAACATTTGAATTGCAGTTGAATTGCAGTACCACCTAGTGGCTAATTAATGAACATACTGATAGTTATGTAGTAGCCTTCAACTTTTTCAGGCTAAGAGCTATTTTTTAATCCAAATCTTCTAATTTTCAGTACCTTTTTCATATAACATTGGGCTTTATACTGAAATGTCAATAATTTCACTTATGATTACAAATATATTTTAGAAGATCCACTTTCAAGACCTGCTGCAGTGGATTTTAAAGTAGATTTTGGATTCATATTAATGTTCAGTGTGATGTTGTTGTGGCCGTATGAAAATTTGAAAAGGTGGAATATGCTGAAACTTGACTTTATTCTGCAGTTGTATTCAGTGCTTTGGGGTTTTTTTTCAAAAAGTGCCTAGACTTATACATGTGGTTACACTGATTTCCTCTCCCCAGGACTTGGGAGGCCCTTCCATAAAGTGCCAGTCAGTTCCAGTGAGTACTATCTCAAAAAAATCCCTGGTTGTATTAATGACAGAGAAAGTACAGAAGCTGGGAAATGACTGATCAATCAGCTACACTTCCAATGCCTTATTTTTTCTCTCTAATCATTCAAATGAGAAATGCAATCTGAACACCAGATGAAAGCATGTCATTGGCACAGACACTAAATTTGGTATCTCATGCGTTCCAAAGCTATTAAACAGTCTAGAGTTTGTGTTGTAGTTGCCAATTCTAAGCTTCCAAATTTCCTTAACTCTAGGGAGGGCAGCAATAGCAATGGTAGCTGGGTTCATAGCTGGATATATTCCTTCAGTCATAACATTTGCCACTGATTTGATTGGTAAATAGTCAGATGCAACTATCTATCCTGGTTGGTGATCACCACTTTTTAGGCCAAGCTATAAAACCATGCTTCCAGATTGAGAAGAAACTATGTTAATAGGGAAATAATTAGACACAGAAGAGAGCTGCTCCCACCTTGGTTCTAAGCCTTTCACTGGTAGTCTCTCTTTGATTGCCAAAAGTTCTTGTAGGTTTTGAATCAAATCAGTGTTGCAGAAAAAACATAGGAAGATGACTTCCCCCACTCTCAAAGAAACAAGATTAGAAAAATATGTGGCCTGCAGCCTTTAATAGGCAGTTACATGCTATTTCCATATTGCTCTGTGAGCTATTAAACCATAAATATTGACGTTTGTGATTCTTTCAAGTTACATTCTTCAAGGATCAGGCTGCAATGATATTTGATGCATTGGCCCAAAGCAGCAATGCCTACAGAGTGAGTCAGGGTGGAGCAGTTATTGTCAGAACTTGGTGGGTGGCTTGCTGGGCTTCCTACAGGGAATACTGGGGCATTGTGCACATGTGTACATGAAGGCACATCAGAATGTAGTGCCTGTACTACATGGGACCTGAACAAAGACACTGTTCCACAATATTCTATTTGTAATTTCTCTTAATAAGAGCTCTGGAAACTATTGATCCTGGAGGGATATTAGTGCTGTGACATGTGACTAATGCAAAACAAAATTTACCCGCATAATCTTACTAATGCATTCAGATTTTAATATCACTATATATAACACGTATTTTAATTTCACTATGTGTAATACATATAGTCACCACAATGGCATAGTTAATTGTTAAACCACATCTGTTCTTATTGCCCCTGTAATATGAGTTAGAAATACATTTATACAGGCACCATTTAGGCTTCCATTTCAATCAATAAAGTGCTTAGTGCTCTAAGTGCTTCCATAGTATATTATTGCACCAATAAATAAAGTGCAAATGCAGAGTTAGCACCACTGAAACACTAATACTTGCAGCAAACTTCAAGATCCAAGGTGCTTCGTATTCAGACCAGGGGCTAAGTGTGGTTTCAAAAGTCCATTCCAGCTGACCGTTTGGATCACAGAACAAAATAGTCCTTTTGGAGATGTTGCATTACAAAATTACTTTCTCTGTGATAATAAATCTTCTAACGGGTGGTCTAGATCCTTATCAATCCTGTTTCAATAATATCTTTGTCAAAGAATACAGTCATTGAATCACATTCCAATATATTTCACTGAGTACCCAATAGTAAAATCACTTCCTATGTCATTACTCCTAATGAACTGGTTAGCAGATGCACAGTAATTTTTTTTTGCTCTTATCCATACTATTTGGTTGGAGTCTAGGCATAAATAATAATAAACCAAGTTGCTCCAGTTCCTGGAGAGCCAGTGAGATAGCAAGACCCAGATCCAATGGTACCTAGGGCATCATGAGTATACAAATTCAGTGTGAGGTAAATCAGAAGTGGGGGGAAAGCTTTTGGCTGCATCAAGTGCTAGCGGCATGGCAGCAGAGAGTGATTTTGTTTGCAAACATATACAATCATTAAACAGGAAAATATTAAGAACATAAGAACATAAGCAAAGCCATGTTGGATCAGGCCAGTGGCCCATCCAGTCCAACATTCTGTCACACACAGTGGCTAGAAATCCAGTGCCATCTAAAGGACTGTCAGTGAGGCCAGGACACCAGAAGCCCTCCCACTGCCTTCCTTCCAGCACCAAGACAACAGAGCACCACCTCCCCACAAAGAGAATACCATCTATCTCCTGTGGCTAATAGCCACTGATGGACCTCTGCTCCATATATTTGTCCAGTCCCCTCTTGAAGCTGGCAATGCTTGTAGCTGCCACCACCTCCTGTGGCAACGAATTCCATGTGTTTATCACCCTTTGTGTAAAGTAGTATTTTCTTCTATCTGTTCTAACCCGACTGCTCAATAATTTCATAGAGTGCCCACGAGTTCTTGTATTGTGAGAAAGGGAGAAAAACACATCTTTCTCTACCTTCTCTAACCCGTGCATTATCTTGTAAACCTCTATCATGTCTCCCCTCAGTCGTCTTTTCTCCAGGCTAAAGAGCCCCAAGCGCCTCAATCTTTCCTCATAGGGAAAGTGTTCCAACCCTTTAATCATTTTAGTTGCCCTTCTCTGCACTTTTTCCAGTGCTATGATATCTTTTTTAAGGTGTGGCGACCAGAACTGTACACAGTACTCCAAATGAGGCCTCACCATCGATTTATACAGAGGCATTATGATACCGGCTGATTTGTTTTCAATCCCTTTCCTAATAACCCCTAGCATAGCATTAGCTTTTTTTATGGCAGTCGCACACTGTGCTGACGTTTTTAGTGAGTTATCTATCATGACTCCAAGATCTCTCTCTTGGTCAGTCTCCGCCAGTTCAGACCCCATCAACTTGTATTTATATTTTGGATTTTTGGTTCCAATGTGCATTACTTTGCACTTGGCTACATTGAACCTCATTTGCCACATGGATGCCCACTCTTCTAGCCTCGACAGATCCCTTTGGAGTGCCTCACAATCCTCTCTGGCTTTCACCACCCTGAACAATTTCGTGTCATCATTCTCTAAGTTCTTTCTTTAGTACCAGAGAGGGTTGGGAAGCAGCAAGTGCCACTCGTGGTTGCAAAGGTGCAACAAACCTTGGAATAGTGGCTGAGTGCAAAGTCAAAAAGAGTCCAGTAGCACCTTTAAGACTAATCAATTTTATTGTAGCATAAGCTTTCGAGAATCAAGTTCTCTTCGTCAGATGCATGGTTTCAGGATCTTCTTTAAAAAAAAAACGTAAAAGAAATAATTCAGCTCCTTCCGGCTGGCAGACTAAGGCTGCTGGGGAGGGGGGGGGCGGTGGATTTGTCGCCCTGGAAGGGGAAAATGGCAGTGCACCTTTTTCCGAGCATCTGGGTTCCAACTGAGGAGGTGGAGCCAAAGGCTTTATAAGCTGGCTCTACTTCCCTGGCCAGCAGTCGACTCCTCATGCTCAGCCAAGAAGGAGCATGTTCTTGGCTCTTGGTATGAGTGCTAGGAGTGGCGTTGACAATAGTGGCAACAGTGGAGCCTCCAGAAGCAGCCCAGCTATGGGGAATCATATTCTGCCCTCCTGCAGTGGTAATTTTTTGGCCTGTTAGGGCCAGGCCTTTTGACCTAGCTGCCTGTGAATGCAGCAGCAACAGTGGCTTCAGCTGCAGCCGAGACATCATTGCAATGGTGGTGGTAGTGGAGCCTCCCACAGTGGCCCAGCTGTAGGGTCATCGTGGGTTGCGTGCCACCTTAATGCAGTGACAATTTGTTGCCCATTGGGGCCAGGCATTTTGGCCTAATGGACTGTGAGTGTAGTGGTGCCTTGGCAGCAGCTGAGCAACATTACTCCTGCAGTGCCACCCTCTGCTTGCAGATTGATTGCCTCTTCCCTATCAGGGATTCTTTGGGCCCAATTGGGCCAATTTTTGGCCTAGATGCCTTAACAGGCCTTGAGCCGAGTGGCAATGCTTTACTCCCCATAAGGCACAGTGTAGGTGTCGCTCCCCTCCCACCTCCCCCTCCAATCTTCATCCCAGTGGGCGCCCAGCAGCAGCCTCCACAGGGAGCTGCCTGTCTTATCTGTGCAGGCACAGGAATGCAAACTAGGCCTAACAGGCCTCAGTGTGTTGGCAGCCATCATTGGAGTGGGCAGCAATTTTGTTTCTTTTCCTAGGCAGCCATTTTAGGTGGGATTTTGGTGGCCATTTTAGGTGGTTTGGTGGTGGCCATTTTAGGCCTCCTTTAGGTAGGCTACTTACAACTATCATGCCTTCAGGAAAGGGCAAGGGGCCTTCTAAGGGCAAGAAGCTGGCAAAGTGGCCTGCTTCCAGAAGACCTGTGCCCACCTTTTCTTCTGTTGAGGAAGAGGAGGCAACGGGCAGGCAGGAAATCCTGGACTGCTTGGTGGCCTTAGAGTAAGCCAGGAGTGGTACTGCAGCTTCATCAGGCAGGGCTAAAAGGCCGAGGTCAGCTAGGCTGGCCTCTACCGCAGTGTGAGGTCCTTAACCTTCTCTCTGCCCTTGAAGGGACATCTGGAGCAGCTGGTGGTGAAGGGAGCAGTGGAGTCCCAGTGGCCAAAGGCATAGCTGTGGAGGTCAAGAGATTGGCAACCAATCAGGGCTGGACGGTAGAATCTGGACTAGTGGCATTGACAGTGGAACCAGCTGAGGGAGATGGTAAGTCCACCTTACCACAGCAGTATAATGTGAGATGAAAACTTCAAACTGTATGCAAGATCCATTAGTACCATACTTGCTTCAAAAATTTAGCTAGGAAAACGTTTATTACAAGATTCAACTTGTAGCCCTTGGATCCTATGGACACAGTCTATTAAAAGGTGCTGCTAGGCCTCTTTCCCTGTTAGATCTCAGGTGCCACTTCCCTCTGGGCAAATATTTAAAAAGAGCACTTGGTTTGGAATGATGCGTATGGCAAACAGTATCAAACATAACAGAATTGGCAGTTCAAACTATGTACTATCAAAATGGTCTCAGAAGAATGCTACAGCTTGCTACTACAGAAACAGAACACTGGAACGGAAGCAGGCAGGAAGTTCAGGACAGACAACGGAAAGTACATTTTCAACCACTGCATCATTAAATTGCAGAATTCAGTACCACAACCCATTGTGGTGGATGCTAACTTCAAAAAAGGATTAAACAGATTCACGGAGAGTAAGTTCATTGATGATTAGCTATGATAGCTAAATGGAACTTCCATGTCAAGAAGTTTATTTATCTGTGTATTTACTTCATTTGCATCTACCAGAAGTTTATGGCAGGCAACAGTGGAGAACTTTTGCCTAACTGTCTTGCTTAGAAGACATCTGGCTGGAAAACAGAATAATGGGCTAGTTGGGCCTTTGGCACAATCCAGCAAGCAAGGTGTGGTGAAATGACATCTCACACCATGGATGTCTGTGTAAACATTACAAATCTGGAAGATAAACATTCAATTTGCTCTCTGTATGGGCTCAGTGGCTTGTTCGACATAGCCTTTGTAGGTGGACAAAAGGCTGTAAATCACGTTTTCCCAGATGCCTTTCAGTCTAGTTGGTGACAATTCATATGTCAATTGCCAGCAAAACAGAAGTTTCTTCTTTTGGAATCAGGGGGCAATTTCAAATATCTACTGATTTGGCTCATGTCCTGTTTTCCAGTCATAAGCATGATTATTCAATGTGTTTATCTGTCCATTGACCTGTTTATGGCTGTTCAGCAGGCTGCTTCACCAAATTCTCTCAATAATGCAGTATAGTGCAATCAGCTTTTTGCACATGCATATTCTCACACAGTCTGATTGAGTTCTACTTTCCCCTGTTCTTGCTGAGCAAGTGCTCCACTGGACAAGCATCTGTATAAACAGATAGTTAAATCAATCACAAGTCATATAAATGAGTCATAAATCAATTATGTGTTTTTAAAAATCCTACAATTTGATGTTAATCTAAGCAGTCCTTAATGTTAAGGGCTGTTGGTATGTTTGGATTAGCTGCATTTTTGTCGATTTATTTATTTGAAATATTTAATACCAACACCTTTCTCCCAAGCATCTCAGTACACATTAAACATAATTTGATAAACCAATAAACATTAAAATAACAGACACAATAAATACATATCATTATGGCCGCTTCATGCTCTTAATTGAAGAGAAGAGGCATATAAATCAAATCAAATTAGTTAAGATAAATAAATGGAGGAAAGCAGGATTGTGTATAATCTATGGTCATCCTGTGTCAGTTCTAGGCACTACTACAGGTTTCCTAAGTGTAACACATTTCTTATTCCTGCAGAAGTGAATGGCAGCTTTTCAAATGTGTATCATCTTTATGATAGTTGGAGTGTGTGTGTGTGGGGGGGGGTAGAAGAGAGCATTCATATTGCAAAAAGCTCTAGAGATGCAAAGCTTCTCTGTGTATCCCTCACCAAAAATGCATTTATTTTACTTGCAGGATCCCCTTCAATGGTGCATGGCAGCTCACGGTCACAGTTTTCTTATTGTTATAGGACAGAAGAAAATCAGAGAGTGCCCTTTGGAAGGGGCCCTGAAGACTCCAGCAATTAAAAAACAGGTCTGCACCTTTCTATATAGCTCCATCCTAGGATCTCTTTCTTGGTCTCTCCAGAGTATATTGGGAATCTTACATTTTCATGCTAGCAAAAGTAAGCACGTTAAGCCTTTTCACTTTGAATTTGCTTGTATTACTCCAGCAAGAAACATAGTTCATTCCAATAATTAAATATCTTAGCCCCCAAAATATTTGAACAACCCAGTGACAAAAAAGAGAAGAACAAAAGGAATATTGAAATAAACCCTGTAGTGTAATTCCATATGAACAAAACATGATATCTAATTAGGGGTTTAGATGTTTCTCAGATTGTTTTCTGCCACTGAACTGTTCTATTTTTAATGTTTCTGCAATTACAGTAATTCCTAAAACTTTCCCATTTCTAATTAAAATAGGATTATTTTGAAAGAAAAGAACAGGAAGTATTCAGGGTGAATGTCTTAATGCTTTTTAACATAGCTTGGCTAGAAACGTTCATATTGAAAACAGCCGAAATGTGTAAAGGAAGGTCTAGCTTAGCAAATGAGAAGGTTTTTAAAATTTGTTTATTTGCCTTGTCAAAGACCAAATATGTGAGAGCAGGATTCAATGTAGCTGATGGAGACTTGCCAGAAGCATGACCAAATAAATATGGGTAGTATTATTCTACAATGAAGGGGCAGACATGCAAGGCCAAGATCTTCAGCTACTGCAGAACTGTGGTTTTACTTACCTAAATGGGCAAACCTAAACTGAGTTATACCCTATACAACAGACTTTAGGGTGTGACTCTGCTTAGGAGGGCAGTATAATTTCTTGCACTTGTTCAAGATTTGAATAAACATGACAGTTAGAGAACTACAAAGCACTTCACCAAATCATGTTCTCTGAAGCCTTACTAATGTTGTTACTATTAATTTATGAGCTACATTTGTATGAATGGTTGACTGTATTACATTTACTGAAAGCTTATTGCTGATATTGGGATCTGGATTATACTGCATTGAGGTACTGTTTGTAGTTTATGAAAATATTGTATGAAATCTCTGTGATCTAAGAAGGTGTGGTCTCTTGAAGTTAGCGGTTGCACTTTAAGATAAGAGTTTACAAGCACTATTGCACTTTGAATTCTTATGATTGTATGTTGCTGCTAGCAATTTTACATCCTGTACCTTTTATACATTGATTGTTGTCAGCAATATAATTGCTTAAGAGTGAATTGATACATATTAGTGATATAAAAGAAACTTGTGCTTATTTTGTTATACTGTATCTTTAAATTACATTAGTAAATAAGTCACGGTTTACTCTTTTTTTGTTTGGTACAATAGAGGTGGGCATGGACCAGGGAAAAACTATGGGCCATTGGTCCATGGTCCACCATGTTTCACAGACCATGGACCATGAACTTTTTTATGGACCTGCCCCGGTTCTCAGACCAGTCAGTCCATGGTCCGGCAGCACTGGCAGAGCCACCAGTCAGCTGAAGCAAGGAGGATTTTAAAATGTTCCCCCTGCCACTTGTGAGTGCACGTAGTTCTTTAAACTTTAAACCCCCTTAGCTAGCAGGCGGGGAAGTCTCAAACCAACGGACCAATGGACAAACCCAAAAGTTGTGGTATCCATAGAAAACAAACATCCCACAACCCGCCGGTTCCCAAACGCCGAACTGGGCCACTCCGTGTCATATTTTGGTCTGTTTTCTGGTCAGTGACCACCTCTACTGTACAAAAATGTCCCAGTAAGGGCATACTGGGGAATAGCCTCTCTTGATAACCTTGAAAAAATTTAATACCACAGAGACAGAGAGAGATTTTTTGGAGTAGAAAAATACCCCAGATATAAACAGTGGATAACATTTATTAATGTTAGATTTTTAAAAATCATGTGAACATGTGTTTTCAAGGCTCTGGGTATTTGGGGTATTATCAAACAATGTCTTCTGCCACCAACAAGAGAGACTTTGCAGAGGGGCAGGAATGGGAATTTGTCTTGGGATATGTATACTAGGGATGTTTTTCCAGAATTCCCAAGCCAACAATACATGAAAAATACTGTTTGGGGTTGTCCCCATGATTTTCCAGACAGGTTACACAAATTCAGGCTTCATGGGCATCACTAGATTGGCTGGGTGTTTACCAGCTCCAACAGCAGCAGCTGTCTTGTTTTTCTTTAATCTGAATTTATCAGGCAGTGGCCCAGGGAAGGTGGCTCACAGCCAGTACAAGCCAGGCACAGAGCCTGGAAGAGCTGCAATTCTGGTTCTTCTCCTTCCCCCCTCCATTGTGGGGGTGGAGCACTTTTTTCTTTGCAAGTATGATGTCTGGGGGCACCTTGTTCAGGAGCATGTAGACCTGGATCCCTTGAAACTTAAGGGTTCTTTAGGGAGTAGGCAACATTAGCTCTGCTTCAATTTTGGTGCCATCTTTTGGAAAACAGCCACTCCAGTCCCCCTGAAACCCCACCCTGAGGAAATAATGCCAGAAGAGTGAGATGGGATGGTAGGGAGGTATTCTGCAAAGGAAGCCTTCTTTACTTTGTGAAAGGAAACAAACAACAAACTACAAAAAGAAAAGAAAAGATGAGAAATACAGAGTTTTCAGTGGAAAGTTAAAAAATATTTTCAGTCAGTCACTGTAAGAGCAGGAAAATGAAATGAATGCAAAGTAGGGTTTTTTTCCTTACAGGAATCAGTGGAAAGAAGTATGCCTGAGCCAAGATACACCTACTTTGGGGGGGGGGTCTATAAAATCAAACCCCTTTGTTCAATCTGCTTGAAACTTGGAGGATCTTTAGATTTGAGGGAGGACTATGTTCTGGACAAATTTGGTACTATTAATATTATAAACAGCTGCCACAGACACTCAAATACATTTCCCATTGAAAACTCCCAAAACTCTGGAACTACCAAAACAAAACTGGTAATGTCCTACTAAAAAAATCAGCAATCATGATAAAATTCCCCTTCCACCCCTCTAATTCTAAATCTGAAATTGTAATGAAATTGTTCTTGGAACACACCCCTAATTAATATTCTCCAGAACACAATTCATGAACTTCTCCCCCTAAATCATTAGCAATGCTAAAAGCAATAAAAATATACCTTGTTTTTGTGACCTTCTGGCAGTAGCAATTGTAAGTTCAGCAGAGAACATTGTGGTTGCACACATGCCACTGAAATCCCATTGAGATGCAATGGGATTTCAGTGGTGCAACTGTACACCGGCTTGGAGCTCAGGGCTGAGATCCAAAGAATGACTTCAAAGATACTCAGTGGCTCACAACACCCTGTAAAAAATGTATTTATGCAAACAGCAATCCCTCTTTCTTCCCCACGATATTAACATTTTTTGCTTTGGAAATTTTGTCAGCTTTAAACATAGTTTGTCATGTGCCCCATTGTCAGCAGTTATACCCCTTCTCCTTACTGAAAGGGCAGCTTATGACTAGAGAGGGGCACAATCTGCATTACGATCGAAAAAACCCCACGATAATGGCGATCATGCGATCATGACCCGGTGGATCGTGATCGTCCATGGCCAACAATCCAGCGATCAGGAGAGGCCTGGATCATTGCGTTCGGGCTCGGATCGGGGATCCAGACACTCAGGCGCTAGCAATCTATTCCCCTGGCAACAGAGCCAGGGGAAAGCCCGAGCTCTGTTTGCCCTCCTTCTGTCACCCTGGAAACTCAAATGGAAGCCCAGCTTTCCTTGATCAGCAGGGCTTCCTTCCAACCACGGAGCAGCAAAGCAGTCACAAGTTGGGAGAAGACACCCGGGGAGGGAGGGGGAAGGGGGTGTTCTGTAACCATGGGCACTCCAATCTCATTTCTGCAAACCCTGATAGGCAGCTCTGACGGCCAAACACAGACCTGTGTTGCTGAATGGGACCTGAGGGGAGGCGGCTCATCGCTGCCTCCCCGTGCCCGCCAGGCCCAGCGGCCGCCGCCACCACCCACCTTCCCACATAGCTGAGAATAGCAGCGCGGCCCGCTTTGGCATCCACAATCCATGATCCACGATCCACGGCTTGGGAACGGGAGATGATTGGTGTGGATCGTTAATTCAGGATCGTTGCCGGCGCTGATCCACGATCAGCTGGATCGTTAATTTTTTTTTGGATCGTGCCCATCTCTACTTATGACTATGAACTATCATCAGCCCATTCCTCATATGCCATAAGTACAGCACATTGCCTGGCCAGGCAGGACAGAGGTCTTCTAGGAATTCCTTCTTGATCTCATCAACATCCGGCAATTGTGGGACACCGAGCACTCTTCTCATCTATAGTTCCTCCCAGATATGTATAATCAAGCCTTTCCCACTTTATTGTTTCACCTCTGGACAAGTCATTATTGGACATCTGAACAAGTTATATTGTTTCAGAAGCAGAAGATGTAATTCTATCCCAGGATACGTTTTACTCTATAACTGGGCTGCCCACAGCCATATGATGTGTGTGTGTGTGTCCTTAGATCGTATGTACACTCTCAGACACGTGTCTGAGCCTTCTTCTTGCCAGGAAGCGCACACTGCTGCCTCTACAGACATCCTCTCTCTCCTAGACTGGTAAATATCGCCCTATCCTGAATCTCACACTTTTCCTCACTGACTTTCTAGTTAACCCTGTCTGTATGTTTGTAAGATTTTCTATGTGTTTGCCTTTACTGCTCCTTAATAAAAACCATTTCTGTTGAACGTCCATCTGGTTCATTCAGAGAGTTCTCTAAAGGAACAATCCAGTTATACATTGGTGGTTACCTCCTCTTGCTATGTCTCCTTGAATGCTAATTCTCCCAGCTCACATGGAGACCCCCCCATTTAGGGTAATGTCATGTATTATTGAGCCTTTGAGGGGTGTAAGAAAACACCATGACATTTGGGGGGGGGATCTAGTTAATCATGCTGATGCAGTTCAGGGAACCCAGTTCATGAAAGGAGGTTTCAACACATACATCTCCAGTTGGATATACCAGCATGTACTGTACCTGCACCAACAGTTGGGGTGGGGCTATTACTCAGTAAGAGCATTAGCTTTGCATGCAGAAGTTCCCAGGTTCAATCTCTAGTATGTCCTGTTAAAAGAACCAGATAATAAGTGTGAAAAACTCAGCGTAAGGCAGCATTGTGTGTTCCTTACTGCAATCCAATTACTTGAGCTGATCATAGAAACCTTTTGAAAAGTTATCAGCAACTGTGATGGTTGGGAGAGGATCAGGGTTGGAGTCAGCTGCTTTTCTTCCCTGTAACAGATTAGTAAATATTTTACTGCTTTGAAATGGTGCTCTGTATACTTTCCCCTTATGCATTGTTTTCAGCTGAAAGATGATTTGGATGTTTCGTGCTACTTGCCAGAAATGTAAACTTGGATGTGCTAAATTATTGCTCCTGCAGAAGATAGGCAGAGCCCTGCTGGGACAGACTAAACCAGGATTCTATTTCCAAAAGTGGCTAGCCAGACACTTCTGAAAAGTTCACAAGCAGGGCCCCCTGATGTTTGAAGAGGTTCAATTATTGTTGTTGGTCTGATTATAAGGTTGAACAGTGAATGTAAGTTTACTCCCAGTTTCAGAATTGGAAAGGGTATATAATTAGTTTCATTTCATCTTTGTTTGTTTGTTTTAGAACTTACAATCATGACATATTCTCTAGAGTTACTTGAAATTTTTGAAAAGACATAAAAGTGAATTGGTGGAGGTACGGAACCTTATATTAGGCTGTTAAAATAATTTATGGGAGTTTCAGTTGATTAGGTACCCTGTAAGTCCTTTTCAGATTTTCCTCCATACCTTCACAAAAAAAGAGACTGAGATTATGTCATCTGGCCCTGGTCCTAATATAGAGATTTTCAATCAAATGTCTGGTGCAAGTCACAGATGTTTGGCTGAGTATGTGGACAACAGAAGCAAAGTCAGATGTGCAGTCCTGCTCTCATGCATAGCACATGAATAACTGAAGAAAGATTATGTCTCACTGTAAGAAAAGCAGTGGATAATGGATTTGTAGAATTTATTTGACAGATTGAGAAGCAAAATATTATTAAACTGAGCCCAATCTGAGAGTGAATATCTCAAGAAAAAGACTAAACCATCTATGCTTCATTCAGAGAAATCTCTAGGAAAGCTGATATTTCACCTACTTTAGTGAAAATAATTGTTGCATCCTGAATGTTCTTAAATCTCTATTGTGCAAGTATCATGTCTGTAAAACTTCAAGGCAGTGGTAGCTTTGGTTGTTTTAGGCTTGAGGTTCTTTCTATATCTTTGTGTCCAGTAACCTTTATGGCCTACACCTCTCTATTGCATAAGCTCCTAATGCCACAGCAACATTTAAACCACAGACATGTTAAGCACTTTGCAAATATTACGAACTGTGGAAATATAAATCTAACATCTGTGTCATAAAAGGATACAGCAGAGCTCCCTGCAAGATGGTAAAAGTGCTTTGGTAGGTGGACAGGTTATATGATTATGAGGCCCAGCCAAAATCTCAGATATGAACACATTGAGACCCTTGAAATTGAAGTCAAATCCATGCTGCTTGTCTGGGTTTGCTTTTTTCAATAAGTCAAACCAATGCCCAAGATTCAAATAACAAGGAACCCTGGGGGAAATTCACATTCAAATGCTATACTTGAAGCCATCTCCAATTACTTAAATGCTCTCATTAAATATATTAGTTTTGAATAAAATTCTAGTGACCTCATTGGTCTCATGTTTGTCACATACTATATTCTTGCAGATGTTATGTTTCAGAGAGTTTACAGCTGCTCCACATGGTTCTCTTCTAAGCATGTGCACACTCTTGGCTTATATTTTGCCTGGCTTTCAAGACCAGTTTGTATGTAGGCTCAGTTGGAAACATAACTGTATGGAGGCAATAATAATAATAACATTCAATTTATATACCATCCTTCAGGATGACTTAACACCCTGTTGCCAACCTCCCCCTTCAGAATCATGGACTATGTTACCTGTGCCTGTCTCCTGCCTTCTGAATAATGGACTATGTTATTTGTGCCTGCTCTTTGCCCCCCCCCCCCCGGATCATGGACTCTCTCTCTCTCTTGCCCTGAGACCTGTGGCATGCCTTATGCTGGGCATGAACTGTACCTTGGGCCCAGATCCTGGCAGCTAGCAACAACATGCAAGAAGGAAGGATTCTCTGTGAAATGGACTAGGTGCTTCCTGGCCTGCTTCCACCGAGAAGCCACCACAGGAACAGTACTGGGTCTGCCTCAATGCCCAGAGCAGCATGCCAGCAAGCCCACAGACAGCAAACCAGAGAGCAGCCATGTTCTTAGGCAACAGGCAGTTACTACAGACAGTTCTCCCTGAGTCCACCATTTCACTGCAAGGCTCCTGTCACATCCAAAGCTATGCCTCACCCTGATATGCAGATCACTTGCAGCAGCCCAGGGACAGGAGCGACATGCCGACTATACAGGGTGGACAATGGACACTTAACAATATGCCCATCGAACATTGACATTCTGAGCCGATCGTATCAAGAGCAATCTGGCTTCCTGTCAGATTCACTCAACCCACCCTGCACTTCTTCCCTTCCCTTTGTCCCGTCCCAGGGTTGTCACTATCATACAATTAGACCCTAAAGTGGCCCATCAAAGTCATAATACTGGCCCATCATATCTTTTGTTAAAAACATCCTGGGAACCAGTCCAGGGCAGGCTGAAGGGTCCCCGCCTCAGGACACATTTCAGCTATTTAAGCAGGCTCTGCCTGACGCTTGGTGCTCAGTGCTCAGCACCGTGCCCGGTGCCCGGTGCCATGATCGGCCGGGCACTGCACCCCATCCCCAACCTCGCTGCTGGAATCTCTGCTTCTCGCTATGATCAGGTACATATTGCCTCTCTGCCATCAATCTCAAGTGGGAACCTGCTAATGCAAATGTCTCTGTAACTCTTTCCAACCTTTATTTCTGAGTTCTTGTATGTCTGCTGTATGTAAGAGCCATGTCAGGCATATGCAACACTTTGGTAGACATTATTTACTTGAATATTAGCCTCCTCTTTCTTGTCTGAGAAATCTGAAAGACTGACTCTGGTATACATTGGTTAAAGATCCACGCTAGCTCAAGCCAAACTGCTTGCTAATTTCCCCTATAAAAATAGTTCTGGTAACAACCCACTCAGAGTGGCTTACAAAGTATGTTATTATTATCACCACAACAAACAACCTGTGAGGTAGCTGGGGCTGAGAGAACTCCTAGATGCTGAGACTCACCCAAGGTTACCTAGCTGGCTTCAAGTGGAGGAGTGGGGAATAAAACCCGGTTCTCCAGATTAGAGTCTCACACTCTTAACCACTACACCAAACTGGCTGAGATTGGAAGACTTGCAAGGATGTAACTGCTTAAAATTGCCCAGTATGTGGCTTAGGCAATTTTGCCTATGTTATCATAAACCCTCTGCATGGGACCTGTTCCACACAGTCCTAATATGGTTTTCTTTTCTCCTCAAAGGGTTACTATATTGTGTGTGTTTATATGTGCAATCAAGACACAACTGACTTATGGTGACCTCAGCAAGGGGCTTTCAAGGCAAGAAGCAGAGGTTTGCCATTGCCTTCCCCTGCTGAGTTGTCCTTTGGACACTGCTTAGCTTCCAAGATCTGATGAAATTGGGCTATACCATGCCACCTTCCCTCCTGGTTACTATATTACCAAATGCAAAGGGAGCATTTCTGATCTTGCAATAAAAGTGTTTTGATGCTCAGTATATGATCAAACTGTTTCTTCTTGCCTATTCTGATTGCTCACAATGGATACTCAATTTTGAATATAAACTCCATATTTTGGGGCAGAAACTCCATATTTCTGCCCTCAGCCTGCAAGGCTGTCACTTGATAGAGCATTGGAGGGCTTAGATCTTCAGTAGGGGTGTGCAAAAGAAAACAAAAAAGAACCAGATATACACCTGGAAATCGCTGTTTTATTTTGTTAAAGCAGCTTCAAGAATGGTTGTTGTGGGTTTTCCGGGCTGTGGCTGGCATCTTCAGAGGCGTAGCACCAAAAGCGTAGCACCAAAAGACAAATCTGTCTTTTGGTGCTATGCCTCTGAAGATGCCAGCCACAGCTGCTGGCGAAACGTCAGGAACTACAATGCCAAGACCACGGCAATACAGCCCGGAAAACCCACAACAACCATCGTTCTCCGGCCGTGAAAGCCTTCGACAATACAGCTTCAAGAATGGTGAATCAAATCCAGGAAACAAGTAATCATGGCACATTCTCACCAAAAAGCTTCTGCGTTTCATTTTGGTTCTTACCTCACAATAGCAGCAGCACTAGCACTAGGCACTGGGCTAACATGACTGTATCTTGTTTTTCTGAACAGCATTCAGCAGCAATTGGATCCCAAAGGGAGAAAGCCCTGAGACTTCCGGTTTGGGATTCATGGAGGTCTGACGCAGCTCCAACTGCGGAGCTGACCGGACTGCCATTTTAAGCGGCCGGCGGGGGCAAAATAGCCCGCGGCCGACTGCTCTCAGGCGGAGAGCAGGCAAAGAACGCTCAAGACCTCAGGGCGCGTTGATCTCGGGCGAGGGGGGGCTCTACGCGACGGGCCCCCTCACGACCCTTGAGGTCCCACCCTGTGACAGGTCGGCTATGATCTCTGCGGCAGTTTCGGGGCCAATGCGGTTGGCATAAGACCTACGTACCCAAGCTTCAACAGGGGAAAGAGGAGTAGAGGAGAAACGAAGATTGAAACAGTGATTACAACCCACGGAAAGTGAATGGGAAGGTAAAGATCACTATCTTCTGATACGGGACAGATTGTTAAAAGTAAAGAAGATTAAAAGTAGATTTTAAAACTGCAACAGGCTAACTATAAGGAGGAGAAGACTCGGCAAGAGTCGAAATAGAAAAAAGACTAAGTTTAAAGAAGTTATTAAAGAATTTGGACTATTGTTTTGAATACTTGCGGTTATGGAGCTGTGAGAAAATTTTACCATCGCGAGAGCTACTGCGGGAAGTCGGGAGACAGGAAGTACGTAATAACAATAGAGTTGCTGGAGAGAAGCGGCCCCTGCCGGAGGGCAGGAAGAAGGGAATCGCCATCTTTGAAAGGGGAAAAGCCGCGGCTTCAGCGGAAGAGGAAGTAAGCCATTTTGGATTACAAAAACCATAGAAAAACCATAGAGAAAAAATGCCCGACATTTTGGATTTTCTAAAAGTTTTTTCTTTGCAAAAAGACCGGGACATTTAAATTAAAAATTAAAAAGACACCAAATTTTATGCCACGGAGTTAAGGAAGAGGGCGGACTCATGGGAGCGAGCTAAGGCAAGCCCCACGATGTCGAAAAAAGAGTGGCAATCGGCAATAGAGAACCTAGACAAAAAACTCTTAGAAGTGATTAAAGAACTTAAGGACATGAAACCGGAGCTGATCAAAGAGGTTAAACAGACAGTGAAAAGTGAGCTGTCAGAAGTAAAGAAAGGTATGGAAACAATGCAAAATGAACTGCAAGGAATACAGCAGAGAGTTAAAGTAGTAGAAGGTGCGGTGGAAAATTTAGCTGACACGCAACAAACAGAGATGAGGTTGATGAGGGGGAGAATGGCGGTTGCGGAAAGTAAACACATGGAGAAGCAGCTAAGATTTCGCGGCTTGCCGGAAGTGGAAGGAAAGACAGCGCAAGAACAGATGACTGAGGTGTTAGCTGAATACCTGGGGAAGGAGGAGGAGGAAGTTGTGGCTATCCTGGACGTGGTATATCGTGTAAATTCAAGAATTGCGACCCAGAGGAAATTACCAAGAGATGTGATTGTGCAATTCACGACCCGAAATATGAAAGAGAAGATTGTGACTAAACAGTTTCAAGATCCATTGGAGATTGATGGCAAGACGATTATTATTATGAAGGAATTACCCAGATCGGTGTTATTGGACCGGAAAAAATATAAGGCGTTAATTCAGATTTTGAAGGACATGAAAATCAGGTACAGATGGGAATTACCAGAAGGAGTGTCCTTTGAATTTGGAGGGGCCAAAAAACGCATCAGATCTGAACAAGAGATGGAGCGATTTATAAGAGACAATGAAAAGGACTTACCAGCAACAAGATTATGATTATGGAGTGTAAAGTTTTATCTTGGAATGTAAATGGACTTAATTCACCGAATAAGAGAAAAAGCATTTTTCACTGGCTATTAAAACAAAAATGTGATATTGTATGTTTGCAAGAGACCCATATTCGAAAACAAGATGTAAAGTATTTAAAATCAAAAAAATTGGGCAATGATTTTGCAGCGGCCTCTAATAAGAAAAAAAGAGGAGTAGTGCTTTATATTAAAGAGGAGCTGCAGCCAAAGTTTGTAATGAAAGATGTGGAAGCCAGATTTATAGCAGTGGAATGCGTATGGAATTCAAAGCGAGTGCTGGTAGTTGGAATTTATGCACCTAATGGAGCAAAAGAAAGCTTCTTTGAGGATTTAAGGAAGCAACTAGATGAACTTTCATATGACCAGATAATACTTGCTGGAGACTTCAATGGAGTGACAAATTTGGATTTAGACAAAAAATCATCAACTGCACAAAAGAAGAGAGGATTGCTACCAAAGTTGTTTTTTGAATTGATACAACAGGAAACCTTAGAAGATGTATGAAGAAGACAAAACCCGAAAAGTAGACAATTTACGTTTTACTCCGCAAGACACTTTACACTATCGAGAATTGATATGATCTGGGCCTCAAAAGACTTAGCGTTATGGACTAAGGAAGTGGAAATAATGCCGATGGTAGGCTCGGATCATAATCCAATTATGTGGAAATTGGGGAGAAGGAGCAAAAGGAAAGGATGGAGAATAAATGAGGACTTACTTCAAGAGGGAGAGAATATGGAGATGCTGAGAAGAGAGACAAAGTTCTTCATACAATACAACATGAATAAAGAAGTACCAACCAACAAGGTTTGGGACACTTACAAGGCGGTAATTCGGGGTATACTAATGGACTTAAATGGAAGAGCCAGAAAAAAGAAAGAGGAGAAGAGACAGGAGATTATGGAGAAAATAAAAGCCAAAGAAATACAGTTAAAGAAGAGACCAGGGAAAAAGAAAATTTATCAGGACATTAAAATACTACAAGAACAGCTGACAGCAATGAATAATAAAGAATTGGAGTGGAATCTTAAAAGACTGAATCAAAAAGGGTTTGAAGGTGCAAACAAACCTGGGAAATATTTGGCATGGCAATTGAAAAAGAGAAAGGAAAAGAAAACAATAAATAAAATATGTGAAGATAACAAAACGTATTTGGAACAGACATCCATTAGTAGAGCCTTCTATAAATTTTATGCTAAATTGTATAATAAGAAAGAGGTGAATAAAGAATCAATAGCGACATATCTGGAGAAAATGAAGCTCCCAGTAATCTCGGAAGCATGGAGAGCCAGACTGAACAACGAAGTAACGGATGAGGAAATAAAAATGGCAATACAATCAACAAATTTGGGAAAGGCGCCAGGGCCAGACGGACTTACAGCCAAATTTTATAAGACAATGGCCAACGAACTGGTACCATTCCTAAAAGAAGTGATCAATGGAGTATTAAAGGATCAACGGATTCCAGATACCTGGAAGGAGGCTAACATTTCATTGATCCCCAAAGAGGGCCAAGATCTGACTAATGTGAAAAATTACAGACCCATATCCTTACTTAATAATGACTATAAAATCTTTGCGAAGATACTGGCAGAGAGAGTGAAGGGATGGCTTTCGGAAGTTATTGAGGAGGAACAAGCAGGTTTTTTACCTGGTAGACAAATCAGAGACAATTTAAGGACAGTGATCAATGCTATTGAGTATTATGATAAGCGTTGTGACAAAGAGGTTGGTTTCTTCTTTGTTGATGCTGAAAAAGCGTTTGACAATTTGAACTGGGACTTTATGTTTGCCACTATAGAAAAGCTACAAATGGGAGAAAGATTCATAAGAGCAGTTAAAGAAATCTACAGAGACCAGAATGCAGCAATTGTGGTGAATGATGAGACTACTAAGAAATTGACTATAAGTAAAGGAACAAGACAAGGTTGCCCATTGTCTCCGCTGTTATTCATTTTGGTATTGGAGATATTGATGATACAAATACAAAAAGATGAAGAAATCCGCGGAATAAAAATAAAAGACTTTTCTTATAAGGTCAGAGCATTTGCGGACGATATAATGTTAATTGTGGAAGACCCAATGGAGAATATGCCAAAAGTGATAGAGAAGATCAAGGAGTTCGGAGATTTGGCAGGGTTTTACATTAACAAAAAGAAGTCAAAGATACTATGCAAAAATATGACTAAGCAAAAACAACAACTGTTAATGGAAATAACGGACTGTGAAGTAACAACTAAGGTGAAATATTTGGGAGTTGAACTGACTGCAAAGAATATAGATCTATTCAAAAATAATTACGAAAAATTATGGACTCAGATTGAGCAAGATTTGATCAAATGGAATAGATTGAATTTGTCATGGTTGGGAAGGATTGCAGCAGTTAAGATGAACGTGTTACCAAGAGTAATGTTTTTGTTACAGACAATACCAATTATCCGAGACTCTAAGCAGTTTGAAAAATGGCAGAGGAAAATATCAGACTTTGTTTGGGCAGGCAAGAAGCCTCGAGTGAAAATGAAAGTTTTACAAGATGCAAAGGAAAGAGGCGGAATGCAACTGCCCAATCTAAGACTTTATTATGATGCAATCTGCCTAGTGTGGCTGAAAGATTGGATGATGCTGAAGAATAAGAAATTATTGGCCCTAGAGGGATATAAAAAAATATTCGGATGGCATGCATACCTATGGTATGATAAAGTAAAAGTGAACTCTATGTTCTTACAGTACAGAGACTTTGCCCCACTATTAGGAATAAGAGACAGACACAGTATTTGGATTATAAAATGGGCCGCTTTATTAATAAACAACAACCAGGAAACATTAACTACGGCAAGGGCCTAACTAGCGGTACAGGTCAGGCCCTGGGGTCGCCTCCTACCCCGCCCTGACCTGTCTGGGCGAGACACCCGCTGCCCCAGGTGCGAGCCATCACAAAAATGGCTGGGACCCGGCCTGGCCAGGCGAAGTGGTTCACCCCTGTAAAGCTCCCCCACCCGGCCGTACGGCAGCGGGGGGAGACTGGCTTGTCCAGGGGTTCCCCACCAGGGCGTCCAACCACGCAACTGGGCCGTACGGCAGCCAGCCACATCTGGCAGACCCCAATTCCCCACCAATGGGGAGGTGCCAAGGGTGCTCACCGGCCCGCTACAGATTCTTCCCTAACTAACACCCTGCCACCCGTGGCAATAACTCAGACCCACCAAACCAATTAACCTCCCCCAACAAACAGTGCGAGGTAGGCGAAAAAACTCCAGCCCCCAGGCCAATCGGGAACTGTGAGAGAAAAATTCCTACCTGGCTCCAAATAGGCAACCGGCTAATCCCGCACTGAAATAGGGAGAGGTGGGTGGGCCGAGCACGAGGCAAGACTGAAGCCACGGGGGCGGAGCGGCAGAAAACGCTGCGAAACTCCGCCCCCAAGGCTGAATGCCCGGAGGCTGTAGCTGTCTGCCTCCATCCTTGCAGTGGGGCAAACGGCTGCCACCTGCTCAATGGGGGGGCAAGCCCCCTAGCAGGGTTGGCAGTATTGCCCCACTATTAGGAATAAGAGACAGACACAGTATTTGGATTATAAAATGGGCCGCTTTATTAATAAACAACAACCAGGAAACATTAACTACGGCAAGGGCCTAACTAGCGGTACAGGTCAGGCCCTGGGGTCGCCTCCTACCCCGCCCTGACCTGTCTGGGCGAGACACCCGCTGCCCCAGGTGCGAGCCATCACAAAAATGGCTGGGACCCGGCCTGGCCAGGCGAAGTGGTTCACCCCTGTAAAGCTCCCCCACCCGGCCGTACGGCAGCGGGGGGAGACTGGCTTGTCCAGGGGTTCCCCACCAGGGCGTCCAACCACGCAACTGGGCCGTACGGCAGCCAGCCACATCTGGCAGACCCCAATTCCCCACCAATGGGGAGGTGCCAAGGGTGCTCACCGGCCCGCTACAGATTCTTCCCTAACTAACACCCTGCCACCGCAGAGGCCAAGCCTCTGCTTAGGCCTCGGCGCCCCACAAGTGGCTTAATGCCAGGCGCAGCCCTTGCCGCAGGTCATTCAAAAATATGGCATTACCACTGGTAGATAGGTGTACCCCATCCCCTCGGTAGAGGTCTGCAGACTCGGCCCGTATCTGCGGATGGGGCAAATAGATCCCAAGACCCCTTGTCATTGCTCTAAACAGGGCTCTATTGGCCATCCGCCTCGCCCTTTCAACAGCCCTATGGTCCAACGCTTCTCGCCATACCCGGCGCGGAAGCATCGCCGACCAAAAAATCAGGACACCAGGCCATCTTCTCATAATCTCACGGAAGTCATCCTGTGCCTGACAAGACAGGGCCACGCCCTTCATCATACCCAAATCGTTGCCTCCCAAATGGACAACCAGAATGTGTGGAGGAGGGGGATTCCGGCCCTCAAACAACAGCGGCAGCAAACCTGCCCAACGCAGGCCTCTTCTGCCACGCCACTCCACTGTGGCCCAACGGCTGAGTCCAAGCTGGGACCCGATCCGCGTCCTCTTCGCTTGGTGCGCCGCCCAAAAAACCATACTATGGCCACATATGAGGATGCGAATCCTATCGCGCCACGCCACAGCACCTGCAAGAAAAACAACGTCAGCAAGACTGCCCCCCATCCAAAGGCCTCACATAAGACTTGTAAGCGGAGGAGCGCCAACGCCCCACCTTCTGAATCTCGGCTCCCGCATACCCCATCGCCGCAGCCGTGGAAGCCGCACCTATACGAAAAGAATGGGTCCCAAATTTGACCCCCTCTAGACCCAACTTCGAGAGAGCCCTGCCTGTGACAGTCCAAAACTGGTACTTCGTAAGCGGGGAATTATTCTCATGGCAAAACAGTGCCCCGGGCGTTGTGCCCCGGGCTCTCAAATACTTCCTCAAAGCCGCAACTGGGCACAAATCTTTAATTGCGCATTGTCCTATCGACAAATCTACCCCCTTTTGCATCTGGTCGGTCTTAGAACGCCTAATGCGGATCACAACCCGATCGCCCTGAATCTTAACATCAGAAGCGGAGATGGCACGACCAGAAGCATCCTTAAGGGACTGGGGAACGAGCTCACTGATTCGGAGAGCTCCAAAAAATGCTATCAAGGAAGCGGCATGGAATAACAGTTCCTCAAAAGGGGAACTGCAGACCAGGGGCCACATGGCCCTCAAACCCTGCAGAATACTAGGGGAAATAGGCTGCCTGGCGTCCCTCGTGACGACAGCCTCCCTAGACCACCCCTCAAGCATCTTCCTAATGCGGAAGTCCACAGTGGGGTCGACCAGGCCCCGAGCCTTTGAAGCAAAACCCAAAGCCGCAAGCTGACTACGAATGTACTTAACCCTGTGCCCCTTACCTTTCTGAGCAACACAGAATTGAGCGGCATGCTCCACTGGAATTGGCCATGCCTGCGGAAGACCAGACAGCTGCCTGAACTCCGCAAAGTACCTCACCGCCCTGTCGTAGGCTCTCCTGGTACTAGGGGCCAGAGCTAACTGTATAGCTCTGGATGCCTCGGATTCCCAATCCTCCAGAGCTCCAAAGGAACTGGGGCGGGCAGCAAATCCGCCTCTGGGGCAAGCTGTCGAAACCGGTCCATCTGCAGACGAGATAAGGCGTCTGCCACCTCATTATTTAACCCGGGCACGTGTCTGGCTAAGAAAAGAATGTTAAGGTGCAGACACCGTAAGGTGAATGCTCGGACCAGCTTCATTACCCTGGGGGATCTAGAAGAGAGGGAATTCACCACCTGCACCACTGCCATATTATCGCACCAAAAGTGCACGGAGTGGTTGGCCATTTCCCCGCCCCACAGGTAAACAGCCCCCAGGATCGGGAAGAACTCAAGAAATGTAAGATCCCTGCACAGGCCAGCTTCCCTCCAGCCAGCGGGCCACGGTGCAGCACACCAGTGCCCGCGGAAATAAATTCCCAAACCAATGGAGCCCGCTGCATCAGAAGAAACCTGAAGGTCACCCTCCAACAACAGCTCCTGCCTCCAAAACGAAACACCATTGAAACTGCCCAAAAATTGGGACCAAACTTCCAAGTCCTGTTTCATACCTGGAGAAATCCGAATTCTATGATGCGGAAGCCGAAGTGACCCCATCGCATCACAAAGGCGCCTTAAGAAGGCTCTTCCTGGTGCCACCACCTTGCAAGCAAAGTTAAGGTGACCTACGACCTGCTGAAGCTCCAATAATGAAACTTTCCGCTTACTCAATAGAGTCTGCAATCGAGACCGTAACTCCTGAAGCTTTACCAAGGGCAGCCGCGAAGTCTGCTGCTCGGTATCTAATTCTATCCCTAGGAAGGTCAAAACCGTCGTGGGACCCTCCGTCTTTTCGTGTGCTAAGGGAACACCCAACTCGCCAGCTAAGCGTACAAAATCTTCTAACAGGCGGGCACACTGACCAGTGTGTGGGGGCCCAACCAGGATAAAATCATCCAAATAGTGGGCGGAGTCACGGCAGCGCTGCCTGCGACGTAGTGCCCACTCCAGGAACGTACTAAAACGCTCAAACACTGCACAGGAAACAGAGCAACCCATGGGAAGGGCTCTATCCATGTAAAATTTGCCCTCGAAGGCAAACCCCAGCAGTTCAAAGTCGTCGGGGTGAACAGGGAGAAGGCGGAATGCCGACTTGATGTCGCATTTTGCCATCTCAGCACCCCGACCACAACGTCTAACCACTTTGACCGCCTGGTCAAAGGATGTATAACGCACCGAGCATAAATGCTCGGGAATTGCGTCATTGACAGAACCACCCCGGGGGTAAGACAGGTGGTGAATAAGCCTGAATTCACCCGCTGCCTTCTTAGGCACTACTCCCAGGGGGGAAACACGCAAACAAGGAACTGGAGGGGAGGGAAAAGGGCCTAAAACCCTGCCCTCAGCACATTCCTTCTGAATCTTTGCCCGCACAACATCCTCCATGCCAATAACCGAACGCAAGTTATCTGACATGAAGGCAGTTCTGGGGCCATGAAAAGGTATACGAAAACCAAACAAAAAACCTTGTAACAAAAACTGGGCGTCGGCCTTGTTAGGGTAATCAGCCAGCATGGCCTCAAGTACCCTCACTTTTATTGGGCTGGGGCCCTTTACTAGGCCCCTGCTGCCCTGAGGGGCCACCCCCTTTCTTTCCAAATGGCCGCTGCCGTTTGCAGGCATTGAGGGCATGCGGGCCCCGGCAGGTCGGGCACTCATGTCCGAATCGACAGTTCTTACGGTTGCAAACCCCTTTAGAGGTGAACTCAAACCAAAGCAGCCGGGGCTGAACCGACTGCCCCGCCGAGGCGCGGGAACCGTAAGAACCCTGGGCAACACCCCCAGAAGCCTGTGCTGAACGCTGCACAATATGGCCACTATCTGATCTGTCCCCAACGAAAGACTTAGCCGGGGTCATCAGTTGCAACCACACGTGCTGGTGGACCTGATCCCAAGGCAAAGATGGGTTCAGGGCCGCCCGCATCCGGAATTCTTCGTCATATTGCAGCCAGGCTGCCCCTAAGAATTCCGTGTGAGCCCTATAAATAATGTCCATGTACTGGAAAAGTGGGGCAGCCCTCCAGGGCTGCGCCCTAGCTATGACTCCCGCATATATGAAAAAACCAGGAAGCCAATTATGCAACGTCCTGTCTATCTTGCGCCTCTTGATGCGCTCTTTGTCACGGTCTTCCAGATCTTCTTTATCCTTCTTCTCCAGATCTCTGAAGAGAAGGGTAAAGACATCCACATAATCACCGCGTAGGATCTTCTCTCTAGTGGCCGGGGTAAGATGATCACCTAATGGCATAGCCGTGTCCCCAACTGGGAGGGCCCTATAAGGCACGGAACCATAATTGGACCAGGGAACCCCATAATAAGACCCCCATGGTGGGAGAAGGCCCATGCCCTGAAACTGTGCCGAGGGGGGCACCCAACTAGCCGTGCCGGGCGACTGCCCCGGCATAGCGGTCTGACTCCAATGGCTCCAGTCGGGCAACAAACCAGAACAAGATGGACCAACTGAGGAACTAGTGTGTGTACCTGCGGACTGTGGTGTGCCTTGCTGCACCTGACCCCAGGGCCAGGTGCCCGGCTGCTGTGGCCAAGGACACTTACCCTCAGCCTCAGGCGGTTGCACTACCAGAGCCACTTGTCCAGCGTCCTGGGTCCAGGTCCCCTCTACCTCCGTGGCTGCTGCCTCCGCCACCTCATCCTCGACGATATGACTAGCCGCAGAAGTAGATGGAGCCGAAGTACCAACAGGAGATGCCCCTTCTAAAGCCGCCAAACGAGAGAGAATATCGTTAAGCGATGCAGTCTTAGACGCAATTCTCACGGGTCTCTTACTTGCCGGTTCAGCTGACTGAGCGGAAGATGCCCGTGCCTGCTCTAAAGCAGCAATCCTCGCTAGAATATCGCGTCTTGCAGGAACATCATCCTCCTCATCCGATGATAAGGCAGCAGCAGCGCGCTTAGGTGGGCGCTTAGCAGGTTGCTTGCCCTTAGACACACCTGTACCCTTCTTGGGTCCCATCCTAAATGAACCCAAAAGGAATGGTAGCTAAAGACAAAACACCAGGGGGCCCAGAACCGACACCGGCCGCCCACTAAGCTACAGTGCAGTAGTGGGATTTGAACCAGAGAGAACTGATTCACAGCCAGACCACTTAACCACTGTGCCAAGCTGCTCTAACCAAGCCTAAATCAGACACACAGCCCCAAATACGGCCAATGAAGCCGGAAGATAGCAAGGATCCAGGCCCAGAAATTACAGCTCAAGGAGCCCAATGGAGCCCAGAATGGCTGCTTACTAAAAACGTCCCCAAAATGGCCGCCAAGGCCAGGCGCAAAATGGCCGCGCAACCGATGAAACCCCAGGGCCAGCCGGTTGCACCGGGGCAAAAACCTACCCCAAAATGCACGCCCCCAACCGCCGGGCGAGAGGGGGGGGGGAAGGGGGTGCCAAACGGCCGCAGGCTCGAGCCCAAAAGGGAAGCCGCGGCAGCAACGAGGAGAAATCCGCGCACACACCCCCGCCGCCGAAAGCAAAGCAATGCGGCGGCAAGGAATGGGGCAAGTCCTCGGGGGCCGAACAAGGGCCGCGCAGAGTGCCCAGCCCGTACACCCGGCCGAATCGCGACCAGGCCAAAAAGGGGCGGAGCAAAGCCGCTCCTACCCCGCGACTCCCACCCCGCTCCTAAGAGCACCGGACAAGCGTGAGGGGGGGGAGACACACAGACTCGCCCGCCGACCCCCTTGCCACCAGAACGGCGGGGGGAATGAAACCTCCCGCCGCGCCCAACCCACACCGCCCGCCGGACGAGTGAACCGGGCAACCCAAAGGCAAACGGCCGGTCGCTGCACGAGCAGAGGTGAGAGCAATCTCCACCCCTCCGCCCAACCAAGCCTTCACCAGCCAGGCAGCGATGAATCCTGCCGTTCCTATGCGCCAAGGCCTCGTGCCGGGGAGCAAACCGCAACGTGTTGCCTCCACCGAGCACGAGGCAAGACTGAAGCCACGGGGGCGGAGCGGCAGAAAACGCTGCGAAACTCCGCCCCCAAGGCTGAATGCCCGGAGGCTGTAGCTGTCTGCCTCCATCCTTGCAGTGGGGCAAACGGCTGCCACCTGCTCAATGGGGGGGCAAGCCCCCTAGCAGGGTTGGCAGTATTCTACAAGAAGGAACCCCCATGTGGGTGGTTCCATATGAAGTAATAGATCCGAGAGCTGTCGATACTGAGCAACAGTGTTTAACATATAAGGAGATAACCCGAATAGAAGCTTCCAAACTTAAAATAAAGACACAAGACGAGTTATCACCCAACTATGATTGGTTTCAGTATAGGCAGATCAGAGATCTCTATAACTCGGACTGTGCAAAGGGAGGCATAAGAACAGAGAATTCGGAACTAGAGCAGACACTTTTAAAAGAGGATAAGAAGGAAATTTCCAAGGTATACCAAGTACTGTTGAAATGGTATACTGAAGATGAAATAGTTAAAGTACAAATGGTGAAGTGGGCCATAAATTTTAACAAAGAAATAACAATGGAGGCATGGGAACACTTGTGGAAAAACACAATGAAGACTACAACGTGTACTAATATTAAAGAGAACATTTACAAAATGATCTATCGTTGGTACATGACACCAAAGAAGATTGCGCTAGGGAATTCGAACACCTCTAACAAATGCTGGAAATGTAAAAAACATGAGGGTTCTCTGTACCATATGTGGTGGACGTGTGAGGTAGCTAGGCAGTACTGGGGAGAAATAATAAAAGTAATAAGTGAGATTCTACAATTTCAAATCAATAAGAACCCAGAACTCCTGCTACTGAACTTGGGAATGGAGAACATTCCAGCCCAATATAGAACATTGCTATTTTACATGACAGCAGCGGCCAGACTTTTGTATGCGCAAAAATGGAAAGTACAAGAAGTGCCAACTATTGAGGACTGGACTTACAAATTGCTGTATATGGCCGAAATGGACAAAATGACAAGAAAATTGAGAAATCTGGACCCAGGACAGTTCAACACAGACTGGGAGAAGCTGAAGCAATACGTGTTGAAGAAATGGGAGGTGGGAGGAGAACTGTGGCAGTTTGAGAACTATTGAAACATGACAAAATGTAGAGGGGGGTGACTTTACCGGAGGGTAGAGAGAGAGATGAAAATGTCTAAGCAGCTACCTTGTTAGATTGTTATATATAGAAAAATATATAGAATATGGATAGAAAATAATTAACTATAAGGACCGACTAATTAATATTGTTTCTGGTATAAACGTGTAACATGTTAAACTGAATAAGTCTACCTGAAGAAATATATGGATCAAATTGATTGATAACTTTTGACGATAGTTATATAGATGTATAATTAAAGAAAGAGGAAATTAATAATATAATTAAATATAACTAAAGTAGAATGAAGACAAGATATGTAGAAAAAGTAATATACAGAATATAAGTTAAATGGGTTGACTTATATGAATGTATGGATTATATGGTTTATATGGTATATGGTTTATAGAAATATTTGAAACCAGGAAATTATGAAATTATGAAAAAAGGGACAAATTGTTTGTCTAATACGGAAGAAGGGACTTAAAGATAGGGTACAGAGTGTTAAAAATAGTTAAAGAATTATTGCTTAGATTAAAGGGAAAGTATATGTTTGTTAGATAGATGAATTAAAATGAGTAAGGGAAAAGTGACAAAGGGTTGGAAAACTGTTGGAAGTCTACAAAAAAGGGGGGAAAGGGAGGGGGTTAGAAATTGGGAAACGGGAATTGACTGTAATGTGAAATTAAATGATTCTAATTCCAATAAAAATTTTATTAAAAAAAAAAAACAAAGGGAGAAAGCCCTCAAGTTGTTAATTAAGATTCTCTCTACATGAGACCGCTTATATGAGGACACTCAAGTATAGGGAGACACTATGTTAGCTGGGAAGAGTAGTTCATTTTCGCCTCCCCAAAGGCTCTGTCAATTAACAGACCCTCTCAGGAGCAATCTCTAGGGCTTTGCTGCAACCCAGTCTCAGAGCTGCAGTCAGGTTCTGGGTGCAAGCTTGTCCATTTCCACACCTGCCTGTGGAACATTGCATGAAAGACCTGGAAGACAGCGTCTTCTCATGCAAAATTGCTCCAGGAAGACGCTGTTATCTGGGAGTTTTGCGCAAAATCATGTCTTCCTGGAACAATTTCATGAGAGAAGACGCTGTCTTCCAAGTCTTTCGCATGATGTTCCACAGGCAGGTAAGACGTGTGGAAACGGCCCTTATTGGGTTTCTTTGGCTGAGGGTTCATTCCTGTTTCTTCTTTTTTTCTTTTCAATTCTTATTTACTTGTAGGGCAGTGGGCTAGCCTAGGGCTGTGCCCCAACCCGGTCTCAGAGCTGCAGTCAGGCTCTGGGTGCAAGCTTATTGGGTTTTCTCGGCTGAAGGCTCACTCTTGTTTCTCATTTTTTTTTTCTTATTTGCTTATGGGGCAGTGGGATAGCCTAGGGCTGTGCCCCAACCCAGTCTCAGAGCTGCAGTCAGGCTCTGGGTGCAGCTTTTTGGTCTTCTTGAGGGCTCACTCTTCTGTCTCATTTTGTCCCCTTTTAATTCTTATTTGATTGTGGGGTGTTGGGCTAGCCCAGGACTCTGCCAATAGCTGCAAGCCAATGCAAGTCAATTGGCATTTGCAGCTTCTAATCTATGTACTGGAAGTTTCATGGGGCGACCACTTTGGGAGTCTGTAACTCACACATCTGAAATGCAATCTTGGCCAAACTTGGAGGGTGGCTTAAAGAAAGCCTGCTGAAGACACCCTGTGAGTTTGGCATCTCTGAATGTGAAAGGGGTGGTGCTAGGGCCCCCATAAGTGACAGACTATGGACCGATGAACCAGTCCATGAACTGGGGTGGGTCTGTGAATGGTCCATGGTCTCTTCAAATTCTTTAATTGGCCTTCTATTTATGTAACTCATCAGTTTTGCCATCACTGCATATTCTGACATTTTATCTTTCCAGATATCCCTGGCTGGGCATTCTTCTTCTTTCCATTTGCTTGCCATTACCACTCTTGCAGCCATCACAAAATACCTAAATAGTTCATGTAGTGTTCTGTCAACATTATTTGGTATTATTCCCAACAAAATAGTCTAGGGTTTCATGGCAAAATCATTTTTTAAAATCTTCTGAATCACAGTGTGTATATCTTTCTATTTTTTAAAAAAACTTTTTTAACATGTCCACCATATATAAAAAAAGAACCGTCGGCTTTCTTACATTTCCAACATACCCCTACATATTTCTTATCCATTTTTTTTCAATATCTTTTGGTGTGATGTACCATCTAAATAACATCTTGTACCAATTTTCTCTCAGTGTTTGGCTTGCTGTAAATTTTATGCTCATAGTCCATAAATTTTCCCACTGTTGAAATGTTATTTCTTCTCCCAAATTTTGCATCCATTTTAGCATACAGGTTTCAACTTGTTCTGTTTCTGTATCATATTGAAGTTGAAGTTTGTAAATTTGGCCCAAGATATGAATCTGTTTCTGTGTAATTATCTTCTCAAAATCAGTGAGATCCCTCAAATGGCCTCTGTAATCCTTAAAAACATCCTTTAATCTGCAGACTGCCTGCAAATATATCAGCCATTGTATTTCCTTTCCTTCATTGCAAATTTCTTACTATGATTTTATCTTCCCTTGAGAATTTATCATATCTTGATATATTATTAAGTCATTATTTTTTCTGATTCTTATCACAAAAGGCATTGATTAGTGATAATATTGGTGATATTGGAGGGCTTATCTTCATTGTTACCGAGTCCCAGATTTGGATCAAGCTTTTGTGTTGTGTCCTTGTTCTTCTTTTCACCCAAAGGTAATCATGTAGCCCTTCAGACAAATCAGACACTTCTAATTGTATTAATCTATCCTTTGGGTTTTTAATCCAATCTGTAATCCAAACCAGCTGCTTCATAATATAACTTAATGTTTGGTACCACCAACCCTCCTCTTCTTTTTTCATCCTGTAGTACCTTTTTTCATCCTGTAGTAAATTGATTTATCTTTCTTTGCCACCTTTTCAGTGCCTTATCTTTTATATTGATTGGTAACATCCTAGTATGTAAAAGGCAAGATGTATTGGTGACAACTCTCTTTTTATTCCTGCGCAGGGGCACTCTGGCCTGTATGAGGATAAAGAATCATCAACAATACTGCTTGCTTAGGAGAGGGTGGGGAGGACTGGTGCACCCCTCCCAAGGCTCTACAGCAGCCATGGAAAGGCCCAACACAGCCCTCCACTCCAACCCAGTACACCAGCAGGGAGGGCCAAACTCCCACACTGGCCATCTCTGTTGCTGCAGCAGCCTCCTCAGGGTCTACGTAGGGTTGTGCCTCTATAGCCACTGAGGCACTGGGGAGGCCCACCATGCTGGCCTAGCCCTCAGCATGCCCTGAGCAGGCTAGGGTGTCATGACGGGCTGTGGAGTGGTGCTGTGCTGTGCACTGGTCCAATTTATGCCCACTTGAGGCTGAATCTGGCCAGTGCAGAGCCCAGAAACACTGCGGAGGCAGCATGACAGGCTGTCAGTCCTGGGCAGTTAGGTCCCTTCAAGTTCTCCACAGTTAACACACAAGTATTCCAGTTGAAACAACTTTATTAGAGATCCATACAGTTCAGGGTGTTCACAAAAAGGTAGTAATTGGCAGAAGTGACAATTCAAACAAAGGCATTACTAATAATAGGGAAACTTCCCGCCCTTTGGGTCTATTGACATTCTGGCATGAAACCCCAAAGAAGTTACATGGGAACTGATTCGTTTAGACTAAGTGAAGTACAAAGTGAAAATATCCCAGTCTCTGGGAAAAGATAAAACATTCACTGCTAGCAGCTTGCCTTCAAGGACACTTGCTGGAAAAGTGAAAGTACATATTTTCAACAGATAACGGAGAGGCCCCACTGGCTCTCCTGCATTTTATGTTAGCAGCTAATATGCTCTCAGATAACCTATACAGCATACAGAATATAACTTTGGCAAACAGTTATGATCAGCACAACCTGCACAACACAATAATGGCAGGTATGCTAGCATACATGACACAGGCCCTGGAGTACTCCTGCACTCCACACAGGCCCAATTTCAACCCATTTGAGGCCAAATTGGGCCAGTATAGAGCACAGGAATGCTGCCAGGGCAGCGTGATGGGCCCTGGAGAGCTGCTGTGCTCCATACGGACTGATTTCCACCTGCTTGAGGTCTAATGGGGCTGGTGCAGAGTGCAGGAATGCTGCCAGGGTGGTGCGATGGGCCCTGGAGTGCTCCTGCACTCTGCACTGGCCCGATTTAGGCCCATTTGAGGCTGAATTGACCCTCTGTAGAATGTAGGAATGCTGCTGGGGTGGTGCATGCCCTCACAAGTCCACACTAGAACCTGTTGTATTGTTAAATACAATGGGCTTTGTTGCTAATTTAAAATAAAAATTAATTTTCAGCAAAATATTCATTTTTATTTTAGAAATTCTTCCTATCCAAGACAATTTTAACTTAGACCATCTTTCAAGATCTTTTTATATTCTCCTCCATAGTACTTCATGATTATCTTTAAATAGTGTTTCCTTTTGTTCTGTTAAATTTATGCCCAAATATTTCACTGGATTTACTGCTATTTCACATCCCGACAGTTCCTCATTTTTTTCTTCTTCTTGCTTTGTCAAAAACATGGGAATTATTTTAGGTTTCTTCCCTATTAACTTTAAATCCTGAAAAATTTCCAAATCTCACAAGGTGTTCCGGAACATGTTGTACTGTCTCATATGGGTTCAAAATCATCAAAAGGTCATCTGCATAGCATTTCAATTTAAGTTCTTCATCGTCCATTTTCAGACCTTTAATTTTGGAGTCTTGTCTTAATTTTGAAACAAAAATTTCCATTGCTAAGATGAATAATTGTGGGTGACAATGGACAGCTTTGTTTAGTCCCCTTTTCAATTTGCAATCCTTCTGTTAATACCCCATTGATCAAAATCTTAGTCTTTTGCTTTGTATAGATTCCTTGTATCCAATTCTCAAATCTTGGACCACAATTTAAATTCTCTACTATTTTTTGTAAATAAAAGTCCAAGAGAAGATGTCAAATGCTTTTGCAGCATCCTAAAAAATAAATGTTATCTTATGTCTCTCCCCCCTCCCCAATAATTCAAAAGGCTTGAGTACCTTGATTGGTGCTGTCGGGGTGTGATAAAAGAATTAGATTGGTTGCTCTTGGAGTCTTACAAAGAAACTGTAGTTAATAAAATGTTCCTGGAGCTGACCGATGAATTTCGAGTTTTGATTAAACATTCCCAGGAAGAGTTTTAAACTTACCAGAGCTGATTGATGGCCCTCGATTGCAGGACAGGATTGAATCAATAGGAAGAGGGGGGATTGGAATGTTCAGGACAGTGACACATGAGTGCCTTTATTGTCAAATGTAAAACGTCTGCAGCAGGAAATAATCATGCCCATTCACTCGGCATATACTTACATTCCATTCACGTATCACTCTCCCTGGCAGGAGCCTGCAACACTTTGTTCATCTGGATGGCTTGCTAATGAGGCTTGAAGTACATTAAATTCAGTGGCTTATAATTTTATATCATAAGCAGCTATTAAAACAGTGGAGGCCAGATGGACTGCTCACACAGTGGCTGTTCCTAGGCAACCACAACAGTTTTGCCAGTATTCCAGGCTTGTTTTCTGTAAGTAAAAAGTAGGGGCAGAGCCATTTTCAGGGCTGTTTTAGCCTTTGAGGGAGGAATCACTGGCTCCAGTCCAAGCAGTAACCACCAAGCGATCTGCTACCACCCAACTGGCATGATTAACCTAAGCCTGGCTGGTTGCTACAGTTCAACAGCAGCTGCCCCACAAAAGCCAGGGTTGTAAAGTGGTAAGTTTCAGCCTAAGATCTCGCATCTCCATTCTGCAATGGAAACTCATTGGGGGCCTTGGGCCAGTTGTACATTCTCAGCCTAATTTACTTTGCAGGCAGGAGTGGATGGGCCATTAAGAACTCTGGGATGTCTCCCTGTTGGCTGATGTCCTCCCACCTACCTGTGCTGGGCCAGCCCTGTGACAGAAGGGTTGAGCCTGTCCCACACAAGCCCTGTGCAATGTGGGGGAGGTGACACTCAACCTGCCAGGGGAAATGCAGGAGGAGGTGGCACCTGACCAAATCCCCGTGTGGAGCAAGACAGGAGAGGTGATTCCTGGCCTGCATGAAACAAGGATGGCAATGCTTGTCCCATGCAAGCTCCATGCAAGGCAAGCAGACCCAGAGCTTCCCAAGCCTACATGAGGCAAGGGAGGTAGCACCTGTAGCACTCTAGCCCCACATGAGGTGAGGCAAGGGAGGTGGCAGCTAGCCTGCTCAAATACAGTTTGATACAAGGAAGCCGTACTCAGCTTGGCCAATGTCAGGTGTGGCAAGAAAGTTAGCAATGCCCATCTCAACATGCATGAAGCAAGGAAGGTGGTGCCACCTGGCTTGGCCTGTGCAAGGTAAGGAAGGCAGTGGTGGTGCACAGCTTGGCCTGTGTGAGATAAGGTGAGGAAGGAGGCAGCATCCAGCTCAGTCTGCATGAGGTGAAATGCGGGACACCCAGCTTGGCTTGTGCAAGGTGAGGGAGGAAGAGATGGAACTTGGCTCAGCATGCCAAAGCTCCACATGTGAGGGGAGGCAGGTGACCAAACTGAGTGTAAAAGTTAAAGGTAAGCATAAGAAGGTGCTGCAGAGAAGATCACAGAGTGAGGAAAAAAGGAGAGAGTTGTTAAATAAAGAATTGCCCCCCTGAGGTAACAGTTTATGGAAATAATAATAATAACATTTTATTTATATACTGCCCTTCAGGACAACTTAATGCCCACTCAGAGGAGTTTACAAAGTATGCCATTATTATCCCCACAACAAAACACCCTGTGAGGTGGGTGGGGCTGAGAGAGCTCCAGAGAACTGTGACTAGCCCAAGGTCACCCAGCTGGCTTCAAGTGGAGGAGTAAAGTAAGGAGGAGCTGTAATATGAACCCCAAGCAGTTTAAAAGAACAGACAAGTTGGGAAAAAAGGAGTGCCTGCCTTTCCCCCAATATATGCTGCCACCATTTAATTCACTAGGCCCATTGGTTGTGACCAGAGCATTTGTGTGTGTGCGTCATATTTTCCTTCAGCTAACAACTTCAGGCCAGTCAGGGTTAAAACAAAAACAAACTTTATTTACAATAAGGAAAAGAGGACTGAACATATTTTAAACTGACAAACATATTGGGGTTAAACAGGAAAGTTTTCAAAGTAACAGAACAGATTTACAACCATCTGTCTTTCTGTTGCCTCTCTTAGCAGTGTCTCAAACTCTTCTAACTCTCTGTCTCTCAAAAGCCTCCTTTCCTCTCCAATGGACTCTAACTCTGATTGGGCCAGCATTCCACCCACTCCCATTGGCTATCCCTCCGGAGAGGAGGAGCAGGAGCCAGTTCTGTCTATCACAGGAAAAGGGGAAAGGCTACGGGGGGTTTCAGGAAAGGGAAACAGGATATAATGGGGAAGGGCTTCTGGTTTGGGATCATGGTGGTCTGACGCAGCTCTAAGAGCGGAGCTGTCCGAGCCGCTGTTTGTGAGGGCCAGCGGGGTGCTAGATTGCCCGGGGCCCCCTGTTCTCAGACGGAGAACAGGCATGAAAACTCAGGATCCAGAGGGTGCATTGATCTCGGCTGAGGGGGGAGATCTGCGTAACAGTACCCCACCCAGCCTTGAGGTCCCGCCCGAAGAAGGATGGCAAAGATCTCTGCAGCGGCTTTGGAGTCATTGAATTGGCATAGGATCACCGTACCCAAGCTTCAGTAACTAATTTGGACTAATTTGGAATAATTTGAGTACCGAAACAGCGATTACAACCCACAAATAGAACTATTAAGGTAAAGATTGCTATCTCTCTTTCCGAGAAGAAATTTGGTAAGAAGAATTGAATTAATTTGGAAGATAAAGATTGCTAAGTGTTAAGGACATATTGGCTAAGCTCCGGTAAAGTGACTGAGTTAAAAAGAATTTATTTAGAAGAATTAGAGCGAAGAAAGTAATTATTGTTTACATACCTGTGGTCTAAGAGAGATAGTGAACTGTGGGAAACCTGAAAAAATGTGAGAACTGCTGTGTGGTCATGACGGAGCAGGAAGTGCGTCAAAGCAATAGAGTAACAGGCTGGAAGCGGCGGTTAACGGAAACCCGGAAAAGGAAGAGCGCCATTTTGAAAAAAGGAAAGGGCAAGACCTCAATTCAAGCGGAAGTGGGACATCTTGGAGAAGGTTAAGGGCAGAAGCTTCGAGTTAAAACCATAGAGAAAAGATGCCCACCATTTTGGATACTGGAATTGTTTAATTGGAGAAGAATTTGTTTTAAATAAAGGACTTAATTTTAAAAATAATAAATTACTTTCGCTACGGAGTTGCAGAAGAGAGCGGACTCATGGGAGCGAGGTAAAGCCAGCCCCACGATGTCGAAGAAGGAGTGGCAGTCGGCATTGGAGAGTTTGGACAAGAAAGTGGCAGATGGAAATAAGGAGATTAAAGATATGATAAGAGACATGGAGAAAGACTTTAAAGAGACACTTAAATTGGAAGGGGCAGAAGTAACCAAGAGTATTGATGAGGTCAAGAAGGAGTTACAAACAATGCAGTTGAAAGCGAAGGTAATGGAGGATGAAGTGGACAAATTGTCTGTTTCTTTCAAGACAGAAACTAAGGGTTTGCAAGGAAGAATGGCCGTGATGGAATGTAAATACATGGAAAGACAACTTAGATTTCACGGGGTCCCAGAAGCAGAGGGAAAGTCAGCCCAAGAGCAGATATCAGAAATACTTGCAGAATTTTTGGATAAAGAAGTGGAAGAAATTGTGGCTTTACTGGATGTGGCATACAGAATCAATTCAAAATATGCAGCTCAAAAAAATCTACCAAGAGATATGATAGTGCAATTCACAACGAAAAGAACAAGAGAAGATATTGTGAGTAAACAGTTTCAAAACCCTCTGGAAATTGCTGGAAAAAGAGTACGAATAATGAAAGAGCTACCTAGAGGAGTTTTGTTGGAGAGGAAGAAATATAGAGAACTGGTTCAAATGTTGAAGGATTTGAATATCAGATATAGATGGGAAATACCAGAGGGTTTGAGTTTTGAATTTCAAACAGCCAAAAAAACATTCAGGTCTAGCCATGAGATGGAGAGGTTTTTTATGGACAATGAAAAAGACCTACCTAAAAGATCTAGAATATGACCATGGAGTGCAAAATTATATCTTGGAATGTAAATGGACTTAATTCACCTTTCAAACGTAAAACTATTTTCCATTGGCTATCTAAACAGCACTGTAATATAATTTGTCTACAAGAGACTCATATTAAGAAACAAGATGTAAAATATTTTAAAAATGCCAAATTGGGAAGGGAATTTGCAGCTTCATCGAAGCAAAAAAAAAGAGGAGTAGTTTTGTACATTAAAGATGAGCTGCAACCTAAAATGATAATTAACGATGTGGAAGGAAGATATATAGCTGTGGAAATTATTTGGAATACGGAAAAGATTTTTCTGATTGAAATTTATGCACCAAATGGAGCTAAGGACAACTTTTTTAAGGACTTACAGAAACAACTGGATGGGCTAACTTACTCACAAATAATTTTGGCAGGTGATTTTAACGGAGTTACGGCTTTAGATGTGGACAAGAAAACAAAGGGTGCACAAAAGAAAAGAGGATTATTGCCAAAATCCTTCTTTGAAATGAAGGATCAGGAGAATCTGGAAGATACTTGGAGAAGAAATAATCCCAAAGTAAAGCAGTACACGTACTTTTCGCCGAGACATTTGACACTATCAAGAATTGATATGATCTGGGCCTCTAAGGACTTGGTTGTATGGACAAAAGATGTGGAGATAATGCCAAAAGTAGGCTCAGATCATAATCCAATCATGTGAAAGTTTGGAAAAGGCACCAAAAGACGAAGATGGAGAATAAATGAGGATCTGCTGCAACAAAAGGACAATTTAGAATTGCTACAGAGGGAGACCAAATTCTTTATACAGTATAATTTGAACAATACCATTCCAACTCACAAAGTTTGGGACACTTATAAGGCAGTTATTAGAGGAGTATTGATGGACTTAAATGCAAGGGATAAAAAGAAAAAAGAGGAGAAAAAGAAATAAATTGTGGAGAATATAAGAATTAAGGAGACACAACTGAAGAAAAGACCAGGGAAAAAGAAATTATTTCAAGAAATTAAAATTTTGCAAGAACAATTGAAAGCAATGGAGAATAAAGAGTTGGAATGGGAACTGAAGAAATTGAATCAAAAGTCGTTCGAAGGAGCAAATAAACCTGGGAAATATTTAGCGTGGCAGTTGAAAAATAAAAAAGAGAAAAAGGTGATAACTAAGATTCAAGAAAATGGAATGACATTGACTGATCAAACAGCGATTAGCAGAGCATTCTTTAACCTTTATGCAAAATTGTATCAAAGGAAAGAAGTAAATTTGGATGCTATTGAGCAATATTTAGACAAAGTTAAATTACCAGAGAATTGGAAGGAAAAGCTGAATGCAGAAATTACGGAGACAGAGATAAGAGAAGCCATTCAGTCGACTAAATTAGGCAAGGCACCAGGTCCAGACGGAATTACGGCTAGATTCTATAAATCATTGGTAGATGAGTTGGTACCTTTTTTGAAGGTGGTAATGAATGAAATTTTAAGAGGACAAAAGGTTCCAGAGTCTTGGAATGAGGCCACTATATCATTGATACCAAAGGAGGATCAGGACCTATGTAATGTTAAAAACTATCGTCCTATTTCATTGCTGAATAATGACTATAAAATTTTTGCAAAAATATTGGCGGAAAGACTGAAGGAAGGGCTTGTGGAATTTATTGCAGAAGAACAAGCAGGTTTCCTTCCAAATAGACAAATCAAAGACAATTTGATAACTGTTCTAAATGCGATAGAATATTACGATAAACACTGTGAAAAGGAAGTTGGTTTCTTTTTTGTGGATTCAGAGAAAGCTTTCGATAATTTAAATTGGAGTTTTATGTTTGCCACAATGGAAAAACAGCAAATGGGAAAAGACTTTATTCGAGCGGTAAGAGCGATTTACAAAGACCAATGTGCAGCAATTGTAGTCAATAACGACTTAACTAAAAAACTGGAAATTAGGAAAGGTACAAGGCAGGGCTGCCCACTATCTCCATTGTTGTTTATCTTGATTTTGGAAATATTGTTGATTCAGATTCGAGAGTATGATGTGATAAGAGGCATAAAAATTAAAGATTTTACCTACAAAGTTAGAGCTTTTGCGGATGATGTGATGGTTATTGTCGAAGATCCAACACAAAACATGCCAAAGTTGTTAGACAAAATAAAGGAATTTGGAGAGTTGGCTGGATTTTATAAGAGAAAATCTAAGATACTATGTAAGAATATGACCAAACAAAAGCAACAAGAATTGATGGAAATTACAAATTGTGAAGTAACACATAAAGTAAAATATTTAGGAATTGAGCTTACAGCGAAGAATATTGACTTGTTGAAGAATAACTATGAAAAGCTATGGCAGCAAATTGATAGAGATTTGATTAAATGGAATAAATTAAATCTGTCATGGCTGGGAAGAATAGCGGTAGTCAAGATGAATGTGTTACCTCGGATTATGTTCTTATTACAAACAATTCCAATTATTAGAGACACTAAGCAATTTGAAAAGTGGGAAAGGAAGATTTCCGATTTTGTATGGGCAGGCAAGAAACCGCGAGTAAAAATGAAAGTTCTGTGTGATGCCAAGGAAAGAGGTGGACTGCAATTGCCGAATATCAGACTATACTATGAAGCAATTTGTTTGGTTTGGCTTAAAGATTGGATGTCCTTGGAGAACTGTAAGCTACTAACTTTGGAAGGTTATAAAAAACTGTTTGGGTGGCATGCCTACTTGTGGCATGATAAATTGAAAGCTGATTCTATGTTTTTACATCATTAAGTGAGAAGGAGTCTCTTCACAATCTGGAAAAAATATAAAAGCTACTTGGGCGAAGGTATCCCCTCGTGGGTGGTACCATATGAATCTATCGACCCAAGAGTTATTTACAATAGAGATCAATGTCTGTCCTATAAAAAGATTCTCATTCAGGAACAAAATATGTTAAGAATTAAAACAGAAGAAGAGTTAGGTTCATGTTATGGATGGTTTCAATATAGGCAGATAAAGGATTTATATAACTTGGATCGTTCAAAAAGTGGAATTAAATGGAAAGATTCGGAATTGGAAGAAGCTATATTGCAAGAAAGTAAGAAGAAAATTTCAAAAATGTATAAAATTCTTTTGAAGTGGCACACAGAGGAGGAAACTGTTAAAGTCCAGATGGTGAAGTGGGCTATAAATTGTCAAAGAGACATAACAATGGAATCATGGGAGTATTTGTGGAAAAATACAATGAAGATCTCAACTTGTACCAGTATTAAAGAAAATGTTTATAAGATGATATATAGGTGGTATTTGACGCCAAAAAAAATAGCTTATGGAAATGCTAAAATGTCTGATAAATGTTGGAAATGTAAAAGTCACGAAGGATCACTGTATCATATGTGGTGGACTTGTGAGGTAGCTAGGCAGTACTGAGGAGATATTTTAGAAATGATAAATGAGATTTTGCAGACTTCAATAATAAAGAACCCAGAACTTCTGCTACTGAATTTAAATATGGAAGATGTTCCTATACAACATAGAACACTGGTATTTTACATGACAAAAGCGGCAAGAATACTATATGCACAGAAATGGAAAGTACAAGAAATACCATCTATTGGAGATTGGATACAAAAGTTGCTGTACATGGCGGAAATGGACAAAATTACAAGAAGGCTGAGAGACCAGAATGCTGAAGAATTTTTTAAGGATTGGGGTAGATTGAAGGAGTATTTGGAAAAAAAGTGGGACGTGAAGGGGAAACTGTGGCAATTTGAAAGTTATTAGGGGAATTTAGTGGGGACAGTAATCTTTACCATTTAAAGAAAAGTTTTAATTATTGTAAAGTTTAAATTTTGATTAGATTTGAGTTTAATGGAAATTATTTAGTTTATTAATATAATAAGAGTTAATCATATAGAGAGAAAATAGAAAAATAAGTTATAGAATAAGATATGGGTTGGAAAACTGTTGGAAGTCACCAGAAAAGGGGGGAGGGAAAGGGTGGGGGAAAAGTGATATCTAGGTTTAATAATTGAAATAATGTTTGCAAATTTGTACTCACCTAATATTTTTTTTAAAAAAAAGGATATAATGGGGAAATGGGAAATTAAATGCCCGTTACAAGACCTTGTGGAATCCTCACTGTGAAACTGGGCCCAGGTCAGCAACCAGCACCACGCAACTGGACCATAGTTTTCTTATGTAGAAATGTTAGAGGTAGGGAAGGAGTAAAAACTGAAGATGGGGTGGTGGTGGTGGTGGTGGTAAAGATGGGTTGATGGATGAGTGGGAAGTAGAGAAGGAGTCTAGAAAAGGGGAGAGGCTGCAGGGACTTTCAGAGAAGGGAAAGAGGAAACAGTGGGGAAGGGAAATGAGATGCTCCACACAAGTTCTTGTAGGTTCCCACTTGTTCATTGCTGATACAGAAATGTAATGTTGTTCATGTTTGGCAGGGAAATGTATATTTCAACAGATTAATATTTCAGAAGGGCTTCAGAAGAGCATGCCACATCCCCCATGAAAATGGGTTTTGTACTATCATGCCATATGTACAAATAATAAAGGAGTATTTATTTGTTTAGAACACTTACAATTTACTTCTCCAAATCTTTTTACTTCTCCAAATTTTTCAACAAAACATAAGCAACACAACAATTAAAGTAACAGTAAAAACATATTAAGAATAGCAAATAAAAAAACAGAATAAATACCAGAAGCAACACAGAGCCATCATGCCCACTCAGCAGCCAGAGGCATTTAGGCTTTGATAGACTTTCTGTTCTCTGTGAAAAGCCAGTTCTCCCCAGATTTTGGAACTCTGCATCAATTATTCATGTTTCTAGAGCAAAAGAAATACCTTGGGAATTACCCACTGCTCTATTGCTTATTTCTGGATTTTGTATAAGCTTACCATTCTCTGGGTCAGGGTGGGGAACACTGGGGCTCCCCACTGCTGCTCAGGTGGCCAGTATTGGGGAATGGTAGGAATGGGGGGGGGGGTGTCGACAGCATTCCAACTTTCTGTATCAGCACATCACTAGGGGATGCTAGGGATCCTCGAGCATTTGAGGGAAACTCTATGGTAATCATAGGGTTTTCCCCAAACGCTAAGTCATCTCCAGAATTCTCTGGCAACACACTGACATCACTTTAGGGGCATATAGAGTTACATCAAGAACCCCATGGTGCAGAATGGTAAGCTGCAGTACTGCTGTCCAAGCTCAGCTCATGACCTGAGTTTGATCCTGGTGGAAGCTGGGTTCAGGTAGTGGGCTCAAGGTTGACTCAGCCTTCCATCATTCCAAGGTCAGTAAAATGAGTACTCAAGTTCCTGGTGGTAAAGTGTAGATGACTGGGGAAGGCAATGGCAAACTACCCCGTAAAAAGTCTGCCAAGAAAACATCATGATGTGACTCCTCCCCCATAGGTCAGTAATGACTCGGTGCTTACACAGGGACTACTTTTACCTTGAGTTACATCAGCATGTTGGGATGCTGATGATGCCTGCTCATTCCTGCTATTTTTTCTCACTAATGGCCCGCTGAGTCCCTCCGTGACTGGTAAGTCCTCACCTCCCCCACACCCCGCACCAGTTTCCAATGGGAAACTGTAGCCCTGATTTTGTAGAGCTTTGTTGATTTACAAGTTACTGTAGCATTCAGCTTGTGCATCTTTCCCCACCTCATCCTTTTATTATATTATATTTATTATAATAATTCTTATTTATATTATACAGGCTTTTTGATAAAATATTGCAAAAATTATCTTTATGTGATTGTACATACATACGACAAAAAATTTCAGAGGGCCAGCCTAGGAATCTAGGTCCACTGAACTTCTGAAAAGCAGCTCAGTGTTGGCTTTTTCTGACAAGAAAATATGGTTCTCCTCCTTGGTAAAGCAATCATGGAGGCTGCACTTGCAAAATAAGAAAGTATTGTTTAAAATAAAGATGGAATGAACTGTACGGTGCCGTTGAGTCCCAGCTTGGCCCTCATAGTAAGTGTCATATATGCCATCCTGCATATCTGCCATATATGTATTCTGTGTTATGTGCTGATCCTCTGAGGGCATGGGAAGTTTCTTACTGATGCTAAGCCAGTGGGTTATCTTGCAAGTATTTACTTTCTCTTTCCCTGCCGCTTCAAGCAAGTGTCCTTGAGTGCCGGCTGCAACTGCCTCGAGATGTATCCTTCGTGGGAACTGAGATGATTTCATTCTTTGCTCTGTCTAGCCTAAACCTATTTTCTCCCCTTCAACCCTCCTGGCTCCTTTGTGCCAGAACGTTAATGGTCACTGTCCTGAAGGCAGGACTCTTCCCTATAACTAACACTACCAACCCCATTTACATCACTTCTGCCAATTCCATTGTCTGCCCACCCTTAACTTGATGGATCTCTAATGAAGTTTCTTCAACCAATACACCTGTGTGGTTGCTGTGGAGAACTTGAGGATCTACCTACCAGGGACTGACATTGAGGATGAAATGTCAAGGAATGAAAATGAAACATTTGCCACCCTAGTCAGAACGAAGAGACAGACACCAAACTTGGATCTAAGGGCCACTTTATTAATTAACATTAACCTGTAACAACAACTAATAACTGCCCCAAGGGCCAACTAGCGGTACAGGTCAAGCCACGTGGTCACCCACTAGACGTCCACCTTGACCTGTCTGGGTGAGCCCTGAAGCCCCAGGTGTGAGCTATCCTAGTGGATGGCCACAACCCAGATAGCCAGGCAAATTGGATCTCCCCTTTCAAACTCCTAAACCTCAGCCGTACAGCAGTGAGGGAAGGACTTGCATGCGGGGTTCCCCAAGACAGTCTGTCCACACAGCATGGCAGCTGTCTCAAGCAGTACCATCTGCTCCTGGCAGACCCCTCTTCCCCATTCATGAAGAAGCACCAAGGGTGCTCACCAGCCCGCTCTCTATTCCCAAAATCTATCCTGCCATGACATCACTAACTGGCACCACCAAGCCAATTAATTCAACCCCAGCAATGGTGTAAGGTAGGCAAAAAAAAAACCTCACACCCTAAGCCAATCTAGGTGAAGGGGGGGGGGATTCCTACCTGGCTCTGAATCCAGCAGCTGGCTAATCCTGCACCAAAACAGGGATAGGAGGGTGGGCCGAGCACTTGCAAAGACTGTGGCTGGGGCAGGTGGAGCTGCCTAAACAGGCTAAAGGCTCCGCCCCTGGCAAAGACCTGGATAGCTGGGAAAGAGCACCGTCTCCTCCTCCATCTGAGGAGGCAAAGAACGGCCTGTGACACGCATAGCCAGAGCCGGCAGCTGAACGGGCCATTTTGCTAAGGGAAACATTTGCTAAGGGAGAAGTTCTTGGTCAAATATGGATTCAGGTTGCTTGATACAAGAGAGATGAATCAGGAGTAGAGATGGGCACAAACAGCAATATGAACAAAAAAAAGCCACAAACATCCCAATCTGCTGTTCATGAACAAGCTGTTCACGAGGCCCCATTCTAAATAAACAGGTGGTCATTGCAAGCCTCGTTCGTTGCTGTTCTTTGCTGTTCATCAAGCCAGACAGTCTGGCACTTGCAATCAATTCCCTTGGCGACTTAGGCAGGGATTGTCTGAACTCTGTCTGAACTCCTGCTGTTGCCCTGGAAACCCCAATCTAAGCCCAATTTAGCTTGATAGGCAGGTCTTCCGTTCAGGTGTGCTCCAAATTTGTTACAAGGGAACAAAGAGCAGGGGGGAGGGGGGCTCCCAGCTCTGGCTTAATTTGCAGACAGTGGAGAGGGAGAGACAATTGCTGTTGGCATTTTGATAGAGAGAGTGCATTGGAACTTGAATTTTCTTTGTGTGTGGTAGGATTGGAATCTACCCCTTCAAGTTCCAGGGCTGCTGCCAGGCTCTGGGCCAAGCTATTATTTATTATTGGTACCTTTCCTGCCACCTGCTGAGGTAAGGTTTCTGCGAGTGGTGCAGTAAGGATCTTGACCAAACTTGGATGATGGCTGGAGGAGAGCCTGCTGGCCCGCATGAACAGCCAACCATGAACATGTTCATGAACAGGTCCATGTTCGTGGTTGTTCGTGAGTCCCTGTTCATGGATGGCAATGAACAATGAACATCATGTTCAGGTTTTTTTTCTATTCGTGCCCATCTCTAACCAGGAGAGGTTTACAAATAGCCTGAATAACTGCATTCTTTTTATGTGGTCATTTACTGGCAGGCAACAGCATTAGTAAAGCATCAAATTTAAAAATCCTGATTCAATCATATATATAATCACATTATATATGTGATGTGGTTGCCTTTTATCAGTACACACGTGCACACAATTATGTAATCAGTTTTAGCAATTCTAGTTAAAATTAAGGAATAGAATGCAGTACAGAGATATTCTGAAACAACAAATGAATGGAATGGAGGAAACCCTCTCATTCCTGTTTGGAAGACCATGTGTCAGTACCCAGACAGTTAAGCATGCATCACCAATGATTACTGGGTGTACTCTGATAAATAAGAACAGAACCACTCAAGGGCCAGATCTGCCATCCTTGGTAGCTTAATTAACCAAATTATGCAGCCTATTATATCAAACACACATCTTCCAAATGATTTCTGGTCTCTCTTCCAAAAACAAGTTTTGTGTCTCTCTCTTTTAGAAAAACATTAGAGACATTTGTCAGCCTTCCTATGGAATATAATGGATTTCTTGCTTTTGTCTGAAGAAGAAAAAGGTGTAACTAGAAACCAGCATTTGAACCTGCTCTGCATCTAACATACATTGCAGATTTGAACAGGATCCTCTCCCTGAATCCCTTTTATTCATATTTTATAATACCCAACCTAAAGAAGAGTCATGGAAACAAAAAAGCCCCATTACCAGGCTGAAACTGAGGAAAGATGTGTCATCCAGATGCGCCTGAAGCTGCTCTGCCTCTTAAAGGAAAATAATCAAATGTCTGGTAATTAGATGTTGACTATCTTAATTTAAAAAGAAAATTTTGAGACAGGTCTAAAGTTTCCTAAAGATGCTTTGTTCAGGAGTGGCAGATTTCCACATCCTTTACAAAATAAGGAATGCTCACATCATAAAGTATTACCATTTTAGACAGCAGGCCTTTAAGTATCAGGTGTAACAAGCAAGGATGGGCAGAGATCTTAATAATAAGTGGAGGCCTTCAAAACCCCAAATATTCTGTCAACACATACAAAGGAAAACCAGTCTAGCTAGGGATGAGACTGAATTTCAAACATTGTCTGGTTTCACTTGAATATCTCCATTTTAATTTCACTTCTGTCTTGGAAAACAGATTGTGAATTGTTTTTTTTCACACACTTTTTCAGGATTTTTAAAAATCCGTTGCATATGAATGGCACATAACATAAATGATATAAAAATTGTATTAAAAAACAAAAGAATCATCAGCAACAGCAATGAAAATGAGGTAAACTAAAACTTATGTCAATGACAATATTCTTTTAATCCTAGTGACTTTAGCAGACACAGAAAGAGTCAGCTTGCTCCTTACCTCTCTGTCCATGACATAGCTACAATGATCCATGCAATGGTCACCTCCAGATTGGACTACTGTAACTCAATCTATACAAGGCTACCCTTGAAACTGATGCAGAAACTGCAACTAGTCCAGAATGTGGCGGTGCATGTCCTTATGGAAATCCTACTTAGAACACATATTCAACCTGTATTTTGTTAGCTGCACTGGCTTCTGGTTGAATTCTGAGTCAAGTTCAAGGTGTTGATGTTAACATTCAAGGTCCTTAGCAGACTGGGACCTGCGTATCTACAGGACCATCTCTCCCTGTATGTTTCTTGGAGGGCATTACATTTTGCAGACCAACATTTGCTGATGGTCCCTGGCCCCACAGATGTTCACCTGGCCTCAACCAGGGCCAGAACCTTCTCGGTTCTGGCTCCAGCCTAGTGGAATGCTCTCCCAGTTGAGATCTGGGCGCTGCGGGCCTTATTACAGTTCCACCAGGCCTATGAAAGTGGTTAAGGTGCTGGCAAACTATCCTGCTCGTCCCTTGCCTGGTCTGCTCCGCTTCGAAGCGTAACTGAGATCTGTTGTGCCTACTAGACATGGGCACGAACCAAAAAAAACCCCAAACCATGAGGTTCGTAGTTTGTGGATTTTGACGAACCAAAAACCATGAACTGGCACGGAACTGGGCCCAGTTACGAACCAGTTCGTGGTTCATGGGGTTTAAATACTCCTTTCTGGCCACTTAGCAGTAGTCGGGAAAGGGACATTTAACAGTTTAAAGGGCCTGTGCAGGGGTGGAGGAGGCCAAAAATGGCCTTGCTGCCCCTCGCAGGAGGAGGGGGAGGATGCTGCAGGCCACAGGAGTCCTCAAGGTAAGTGTGGGGCTGGAGCTGGGGGATGGGGTAAGGGTGGGGGGCTTGTGAGGTTTGTGGGCCTGCCACTTGCCATCTGATAGTTTAAAGGGACCTGCCACTTGCAAGCTGCAGGAAAAGTTTAAACGGCCATTTCTTCATGGAAATGGCCATTTAAACTGCCCCTTTCCCAATACAACCCAAACAAACCCTAACCAGTAACCAGTTCATGGAAGTTCGTAGAAAGGAGCTTCCATGATCCATGGTTCGCGAACCACGAACTCGCCTGGTTTGTGCATTTTTTTGGGTCGTAATTGGATCCATGCCCACCTCTAGTGCCTACCACAGTGATATGTATTTGAAGTTACTGCTCTGCTATATCTTGTATGTTCTTGTTGGACTGTGCTTTACTGTTTTATATGGTTTTAAGCTACATTTCATACTATTTTATGGTGTTTGTATAGTGCTGTAATTGCTGTTAATATAATGTTGTGACCTGCCCTGAGCCTGCTTTGGGGGAGGGCAAGATATAAAACAAACAAACAAACAAACAAACAAACAAACAAACAAACAAACAAACAAACAAACAAACAAACAAACAAACAAACAAACAAACAAACAAACAAACAAACAAACAAACAAACAAACAAACAAACAAACAAACAAACAAACAAACAAACAAACAAACAAACGTGTTTAGGATTACCCTATAAAATGGGTGTATGGGCTCATTCTTATTTCTAGTAATTGTGCCAATGGTTGTTTTTGACATCTTGGAATCTGTCATAACAACTGACTGTGAGTAATTGAGTGGGAGGCAGGAAAATAAAGAAAGTCATACTGGGCCAAATATTCATGGAAGCAGGAAAATGGGGAGACTATGGGGGCAGGTAAGAGAAAGATGACATGATCAGGGAGGGGAAATGAGATGCCCCCCACAAATCCTTGTGGGTCCTCCACTTGTAGTATATATTTTCTGTTTGCTATAAGTATTATCTTTCTCTCACCACATTGCTATCTAACTATGCAATTGCACTTTATGGCATTGTTAACATATCATGTCTAATGCTGAAACCTTTTTTTGATTTCTGTAATCCTTGTCCTATTACTTCCCTTTTCAGATGTCTTATTTTATAGATTGCACTGACTTACAATTACAACAATTAGGAGGTAAACCTTTTCTTGTCCACAGACAGCTCCCCTCAACCTTAAACAACTCCTCACTCACAACAATGCACTTTCCAACATGGACAAGAACTCTGGGACCATGGCCTGCAATAAACTATGATGTCAATTCTGCCCCCATAGGCACTCCAACACACAATCACTGAACCTAACAACACCAAATATACCATATCAGGCTTGTTGGGCTGCAAATCAGCATTCTGCTCATTTGAATCCCACTATGGCCATGAACTCTGCAGATGACCTTGAGTAAACCACTCCTCTCATTCCCAGATAATAATTACATAGGCCTTGTTCACTGTTTTGAGTGGGGCACTAATTTGCCTAGAAGAGTGATATATATGTATATATAAACGCAGTTGTTGTTGCTATCTTCCACTTTTTATATGCCATCAAGTATCAGCAATGGCCTTCAACTGAAAACAGGTCAGTCCCTGTTCAGAACGAATGGACATACATCTGATATAAAAAATCACAACATTCAAAAACCAGTGGGAGAACATTGTAATGTATCAGGACATTCCATCGCTGACTTAAGAGTAGCAGTTCTCAAGCAGAGAAACTTCAAAGGAAAATTTCAGCTGAGACGCCAAACTTGAGTTTATTTAAAAATTTGGAACAATGGATCCCCCCAAGGTTGAATCAAGACATAGGATTTTTCTTGTATTACCGATGCTAATTTTCTGCACTTTGCACCCAGGCTGTATCAAACGAAATACAAAATGTATTGTAGCTAGCTTTCTGATGTTCTAATTTACAATACTCCCACCTTCTTCCTAGATTATAAAAACTTCTTTTTTCCGTTCTTTGTACATGACGATGGGAACTTTAATTATTTTATTTGTTGAATTTATGTCCTGTCCTTTCTGCAAGCGGGCTCAGGGTGGATCACAACATCATAAAACCACAATTTAAAATACAATAAATAACAGTTAAAATAACAAAACAATAAAATCAACAGATCTCATTTGGAGCAGAGCAAAGCAAAACAGGCAAGGGAGCAGCGGGATAGTTTGCCAGCTCCTCAATCACTCTTAAAAGCTCATACCTTGGAAATCTAGTTGGTCTTTAATGTGCTATTTGGTCTGGATCTTGCTCTTCAATTGCAGACCAACACAGCTACCCACCTGAAACTGCCCAGACAGTGTGACTTCTCAGCTCATCCCACCCTCAACAATAACCTCAAATGCCCCATGAAATCCTGCTCCCTGGATGGCATTTGGATTTTGGGGAAATACAGCTGCTGTCACTTAGAGACCAGCCAATGCTAGGATATGTGGACCAAGAATCTGACTCATTAGAAAACTTTCTATAAGCACAGATTCCAAATGTGTAAATATAGAAGTATAAATATTTTAAACATAAATCTAATGAGATATAAACAGTAGTTATCTCTTGGGGAAGAAGGGTTATTAGGGGGTTAATTTTTATTTTAAACTGTAATATTTTAAATTATGATTTGTAAATTGCCTTGAGTCATGAGGAAAGGTAAAATAAAAATATTTGAACAGTAAACAAATTCACAAACACCAAAATGTGTAGAAAAGGTCACGTGTGTGTTTGTGTGTGTGAGTGCTCCTTATCTTTTTTAACCTGCACAGATGAAAGAACTAATAGCCATATCTGTACTTACCCTGAAAGTCATCAACAGCTACATATTATGGTACTATAAAAATGTATGTAAGCTAAGAACATTTTGCTGCGAATAGTTGCTATACTGATTGGATCCCTGGCCAATCAGGCTTGGAAGAAAAGTGGCAATCAGCATTACCCTGGGTATGTAAGACATGGCCATGAGAGCCTAACAGAGGCTCATCCCTTCATGCCCTCCCTTTCCCAATCGGCATACATTTATATTGAGTCATAGAATCATCATAGCTGTCAGGTGACCATCATGCCTCTTATTAAATACCTCCAGTGAAGGAGAGTCCACCACCTCTCAAGAAAGCCAGTTCCACTGATGAACCACTCTGCCAGGAGCAGCTCTAACAACTGCCTGATTGAAGAAAGTATTTTTTTGTAAAGATCTCCAAAGTTTTGACACCCTTGATAGTACATCTGAGGTTCTACTGGAGATCCACCCATTTCCCATGCCTAGCTTGAAACAAGAAAGAATGGCAGTGGTGGGCTGTGGAATGACATCATGAAGTCAGTAACATTGTCAGAAAGATCTTAAATAGCTGAGTTTATTTTGTTTTGGAGCCTTTAATGAAGCGCCAGTCAACGCTGCCTCTGGCAGCTGCACGGATATTGGTTTTGGCAAGGAACACGAAGACCCAGTAGACTGGAAGGAGTCAGCAGCAAATGTGATAAAAAAAAGAAACAACTAATAGGTCTGTGGCAGGAGAGAAAAAGAAGTAAGTTGCAAAAATCAGAAAATAAAAGAACAACCCAACCCTGCCTTCCAACTCATCACCACTGCACCTCCTCCGTACACTGTCATTCAACAATTGGCAAGGTGGGGCACAAGAATGTCATTGAAGAACTCAAACACAGAAAGGTTGAATGACAGCAAGGAATGGATGGAGCAGGGAAGCTTGGGAAGTGGCAAAGACAGGCACAACCTCCCCAGAACAGGGTCTAATTCTTTATAGATCAGTGATTACAGGTCAATTAACCTGACATGTTGGACTTACTTAACTTTCCCTTCCACGATATCATTTATGAATCAGCTATGACAGCTAATCCCTTCACTCATGTTATCCAGTCAAGAGTGTCAGCAGAGTTTGCATACTTTTGTATAGTGCTCAATAGGAACTTAACCCAAATGCCTGCTTGTACCTGTGACCTTCTTGGTTAAATGAATTCCTTTCCACCTTCTCCCCCATTTCTAGTAAGTAGCATAAAGAAGAGATAAAACCAAGACTGGTTGAAAAGAATAAATTGAACTTTCTAATTGGTTTTCAGCACTCAGTAAAACCACAGGGTACAGCAAGAACCTAGAAGGGAAGATGGAGCCGTTTCCATCTTTTTCATCAAATGGGCCTAAAAATACTGACATTTCCCCCCTCCTCTACTGCAATGCAAAAAAACCTTCATGACCAAGATAACTATGGAGCTTGGTACTAGAATCTGTACTGGAAAGAATATCAAGGTATTTTATGAAATGCAGCTGATACAAGCAGAACCTTATATTCCTGTAGGATGTGGATTAAATGGACTAGAATATTTTCATGTGCCTTTATTGTATCTTTACTGTGTGAGACAGAAAGTAAGCACTGAAGAAATTAATCAGGCAAGAAGATGTGATGCCAGCTGTAATGAATGTATCTGGGCACCTGCTATTTGTAGTTTAATAGAAGGCTGCCCATATATACATACAGGGCTAGTCTAAGGAGTAGCTGGACATATATACCAATACACTTATAGGGTAGTGAGAGAAACTTCCTTTTGAGCTAATCATGCTAAAGTAGCTGTAGTAGTGAGTAGAGAAACCAGCTTCAAGAAGAACCAAGAGAGTTACTTTTAGGAGCAAGAGAGTATTAGCTGAACCTTGGTCTGCAGGACGATGACAGAAAAGAAACACAATTGGAATGCAGGAAAGGGGATAACTAGAATGAAACAAACTTGCTTTAGCTCCTGATATCAGTAGAGCTCCTCAATGTCTTGAGGTCCTCCCATGACATTCAGGCGCCAGAGATGGGGTGCTTGAGTGCTTTCAAATGTATCTCAGAATAGGAAGAGATTGCTCCCACAGCAATATATGGCTATACACAACCAATAGATTGTTTGTTTAGTACAGTGGCCTTACAGTGACTGGTCTCCTTTCTCCACGGTCAGAGACAGAGGGTGGCACTTGGGGGAGATCTATCGTCCCATCACCCTTTGGTGTGTGGGGTTCCTCAAGGGACAATACTCTTCCCGATGTTATTTAACATCTACATGCACTCCCTTGCCTAGTTGGTGCAGAGGTTTGGGCTGGGTTGTCATCAATATGCGGATGACACCCAACTTTTTCTGCTGATGGACAGCCGGTCAGACACGGCCCCGGACAATCTGGCTAGAGTTCTGGAGGCTGTGACGGCATGGTTGAAACAGAGCAAGCTGAAACTGAACCCGGTGAAGACAGAGATCCTGAAGCTGGGATGGGGGCTGCCAGATGTTGGGATCCAGCTCCCTGCCCTGGATGGGACACCACTGGCAAAGTTGCCAGAGTCTGGGCGTGCTCCTGGATGCCTCCATGTTGATGCAGGCCCAGGTCACGGTGGTTGCCAAGTCTGCATTTCTCCATCTCTATCAGATCAGGCAACTTGCCCCTTACCTGAAATCCCAGGACCTGGCTACAGTGACCCATGCAACGGTCACCTCCAGGCTAGATTATTGTAACTCACTCAATGCTGGGCAACCCCTGGGCCTGATCAAGAAACTACAACTGGTCCAGAATGCGGCGGCGTGGGTCCTGACTGGTATATCCTACCAGTCACATATCACGCCTGCCCTGCACCAGCTGCACTGGCTTCTGGTTGAATTCCAAATCAGGTTCAAGGTGTTGGTTCTTACCTTTAAAGCCCTGAGTGGGTTGGGACCGGCATATCTTCAGGACCACCTCTCCCTGTATGTTCCCCGGAGACCGCTTCGATCAGCGGATAAATGTTTACTGGTGGTCCCTGGCCCTAAGGAAGCCTGCCTCACTTCAACCAGGGCTAGGGCCTTTTCAGTCCTGGCCCCAGCCTGGTGGAACGCTCTGTCAATGGAGACCCGGGCCCAGCGGAACATATTCCGCCGGGTCTGTAAAACAGAGCTGTTCCGCCAGGCGTTCGGTGGTTGAAGGGGGTGGCGCCATGTCGGCCTCCCACCTTTGGGGTGGGGGGTTCTCCCTACCATTGCATTTTAATGTATTTGATGGTTGTTGTGGGTTTTCCGGGCTGTATTGCCATGGTCTTGGCATTGTAGTTCCTGACGTTTCGCCAGCAGCTGTGGCTGGCATCTTCAGAGGTGTAGCACCAAAAGACAGAGATCTCTCAGTGTCACAGTGTGAAAAAGATGTTGGCAGGTCATTTGTATCTACTCAGGAGGGGTGGGGTTGAGCTGAGTCATCCTGTAAGAGTTTCCCAGGGTGTGGAATGCTAATGGCGGGAGGCTTCACTGTATCCTGAGGAGGTTCTTTTGCATATGGATTGGTGCTTGATGTGCTAATCTTCTCTGCAGGGCTATTGTCGAGTATAGAGTGTTTTGTTAGCCTGGTGTTTTTCAGAACTGGAAACCATGCTCTGTTCATTCTTAAGGTTTCTTCTTTCCTGTTGAAGTTTTGCTTATGCTTGTGAATTTCAATGGCTTCCCTGTGCAGTCTGACAAAGTAGTTGGAAGTGTTTTCCAGTATTTTGGTGTCCTGGAATAAGATACTGTGCCCTGTTTGAATTAGGTTATGTTCAGCCACTGCTGATTTTTCAGGTTGTCCAAGTCTGCAGTGTCTTTCATGTTCTTTTATTCTTGTCTGGATGCTACGCTTTGTGGTCCGGATGTAAACTTGTCCACAGCTGCAGGGTATACGGTATACTCCTGCAGAGGTGAGGGGGTCTCTACTGTCTTTTGCTGATCGTAGCATCTGTTGTATTTTTCGGGTGGGTCTGAATACTGCTTGAAGGTTATGCTTTTTCATAAGCTTTCCCATCTGATCAGTAATTCCTTTGATATATGGCAAAAACACTTTTCCTGTAGGAGACTGTTTTTCCTTGGTTGTTTGATTCATCCTGGGTTTGATTGCTCTTCGGATTTCATTTCTGGAGTATCCATTTGCCTGAAGTGCGTGGTTTAGATGATTAATTTCCTCATTGAGAAAGTGCGTTGGTTTCCTGTAGACCTTGTGTATGGTTCCGGTTTGTGGATGATACATTTATCATTTGGAGCCATGGGGAGGAAGAATTGATGGGGTTTTTGAATCATCTCAACAACATCCACCGGAACATACAATTTACAATGGAGAAAGAAATCGAGGGAAAACTCCCATTCCTGGATACCTTGGTCATCCGCAAAGCAAACTTTCAGTTAGGTCACAAGGTCTACAGGAAACCAACTCACACTGATTGGTACTTACACAAAAACTCCAATCACCACCCCCGACAGAAAAGAGGCATAATGAAAACATTAGTGGATCGCGCAAGACGGATATGTGAGCCGCACTTTCTCAATGAGGAAATTAATCATCTAAACCACGCAGTTCAGGCAAATGGCTTCTCCAGAAATGAAATCCGAAGAGCAATCAAACCCAGGATGAATCAAACAACCAAGGAAAAACAGTCTCCTACAGGAAAAGTGTTTTTGCCATATATCAAAGGAATTACTGATCAGATGGGAAAGCTTATGAAAAAGCATAACCTTCAAGCAGTATTCAGACCCACCCGAAAAATACAACAGATGCTACGATCAGCAAAAGACAGTAGAGACCCCCTCACCTCTGCAGGAGTATACCGTATACCCTGCAGCTGTGGACAAGTTTACATCGGGACCACAAAGCATAGCATCCAGACAAGAATAAAAGAACATGAAAGACACTGCAGACTTGGACAACCTGAAAAATCAGCAGTGGCTGAACATAGCCTAACGCAAACAGGGCACAGTATCTTATTCCAGGACACCAAAATACTGGACAACACTTCCAACTACTTTGTCAGACTGCACAGGGAAGCCATTGAAATTCACAAGCATAAGCAAAACTTCAACAGGAAAGAAGAAACTTAAGAATGAACAGAGCATGGTTTCCAGTTCTGAAAAACACCAGGCTAACAAAACACTCTATACTCGACAATAGCCCTGCAGAGAAGATTAGTACATCAAGCACCAATCCATATGCAAAAGAACCTCCTCAGGATACAGTGAAGCCTCCCGCCATTAGCATTCCACACCCTGGGAAACTCTTACAGGATGACTCAGCTCAACCCCACCCCTCCTGAGTAGATACAAATGACCTGCCAACATCTTTTCCACACTGTGACACTGAGAGATCTTTGTCTTTTGGTGCTACACCTCTGAAGATGCCAGCCACAGCTGCTGGCGAAACGTCAGGAACTACAATGCCAAGACTACGGCAATACAGCCCGGAAAACCCACAACAACCATCGTTCTCCGGCCGTGAAAGCCTTCGACAATACATTAATGTATTTGGTTAATTTATTTTAGTATTGCTTATTGTATGTTGATTTTAGAATTATTGTTTTCTTGTTATTAGTGATTTTAACTGTTCTTCACTGCCCAGAGCCCCTGAGGATGGGTGGTTTATAAATCGAAATAGTAGTAGTAGTAGTAGTAGTAGTAGTAGTAGTAGTAGTAGTAGTTATGAAGTACAGGATATTGTAAACATGACAGTCAAAGCACCCTTGGTAAATGATACACTTTCCATAGGGTAGGAACTGATAGCAACTTTATGGATGGGAAAGTGACAGGAGAAGAATGAGATGTTCTTTGAAATTATAAACAATATTTCTGAAGTGATAAGCAATACTAATTGGGAAATATGCATGGCTAATTATGTCCAGAATTGTTCTGCCAATGTGAGACCACCAGATCATTGGGGTTGTCACTTGTATGGACCAATGTGGTTATCAATATTATAATTTGTATTAATGAACCAAAGGGTACAAAATGCCTTGCACAGCTATTGGAGCTTTGATGAGCAATGGGCACAGAGGGGTCTTTACTTTCTGTGTCACTGTCCTCCTCCATGTTTAAATAAACATTGTAGACTTGCACTCTCTCACAGGACTCTTCATGTGTCTCTTCTTAAGATTGGCTAAGGGACATTCGTTACACCAGTTGCGTGTAACATTCCCAACTCTGGAGTCTGGCTAAAGAAATCCCATGTATCTTTCCTTAAAACACCAAAAGATTTATAAAATATTTACACTTACCCATCAGAGGGTTTTTTTTGGCATGTTTAGAGATTCTGTGAAACTGAAATTATTGAATCTCTATGAGATTTTTTGCATGAGATGAGGGCTCTGCCTTGGAGAATACCTGAATGAGAATATTCCTTGAAAATTTTCACTTGTGTACTTGAAATAACATATGATTCATAATTAAAGTGAACTTTTTTTTCTTTTCCAGAACTGTTCTTTATTTCTGTACATATTTTTACAGGGTGAGATGGTGGTCTGTATTCAATATTATTACTTTTTTTTGCCAAAAGTAAAATAGAGATGAATTTCAACAGCTGTCTGGTTTGATTTAATATCCTTGTTTTGCTCAAGGGAGAAACAAACCTGTGAATTCTTCTCTCCATCTGCCTAACTAAAATGGAGAAGTAGAGCAATAAGAATGCTAAGCTAGAGGTGTCTATTTCTTTACCACAGCAAAGAGTGAACCATAAATTTAGGATCCTTTCTATAACTTCCCTTTGTCTAGGGCTGGTTATAGACTACAGCTATTATGGCTTGTTTAACAGTTCCTTTTCTGCGTTCAGGGAAAATAGAACTGAGACAGTGCTATGTTCCTCATTAAAAATCCATTCCCATAGGCAAGATTCTACAAAATACCATACATCCCATTACCATTCAGCTGGAGGAAAATGGAGGCAAAATGGAGGGAGGGGGAGGCAACATTCCAATGCACTGACATCACTCTCCCTGTGCCTGGAAGTGATGTCAGTGCATCGCCATGGCTCAAATCCCTGGTGACATGCTGACATCACTTCCAAGCAAACAAAGAGTGAAGTCAGTGAGTTGCTGACATCATAATGTCATTGGCATACACACACAAGTCTCTTGCTATTTGCCAGCCTTGTGCTAGCAAGGAGAGAAAATGATGTAAATGGATTTTTCTCCATTGGGGAGAAAGCCAGGGCATAAATGAAGCAAATGAATGGATGAATGATCAAGCATATATTCATGAGTGGTAGCAAAGAATAAGCCAACAAGTACCAGGAACATAGGAAACAATTCATCAGCTTGGAAGTAGAAGAAAGTTACCATGTTTTTAAAAGACTCAGTAACTCTGGGATATGACAGTCTGGTGCTATGACATGTTAACTAGAAAAAAATGACCACAGATAGGGTCTGCAGTAGAAGAGTAAGAGTCAGGTCCAGTAGCACCTTAAAGACCAACTAAATCTCCAGGGTATGAACATGCAGCAGAACCCAGAGAGCAACTGATAGCAACTTCAGGTTAAAGGCTACCATGGAACCAGCCTAGATCTAGAACCTTAATAAGGCATGAAAGGATAGTCTGTTTAATTTCAGCTCTTACAGAACATTAGCAATTTAATCCACCACAGCTCTAGCCCAACCACTGAGAGGCTCAGCTGATGAGCTGTATAGAGAGACAGGCCCAGGGTGGAATGTAGCTTACATATCATCTTTGGGACCAGTTATTGGCTTTAGCATCAGGAACAATAGTAAGACAGTGAAGAATAGTTATATGGAATATATAGCAGGAAGGCCAAAGCAGGACTTCCCACCTCAAGAACTCAGGGTATTGAAATCAAAATTCAGTTAAATCCATATATAACCATACCTATTTATACCTCCAAATATGATGTCAGGTTTAAATTTACCGTATACTCTGCTTAATTGTGGCAATAAAAGCCAAGCTTTTTTAAAAAGCTTGCAGTCTGTGTTCCCGAGGCTCAGAATGTTATAAATCTTTAGTTCAACAAACATAGGAGGAGCCTCTCATCACATCTTTATGGGATCAATCTGAAACACATGTAACATGGTCATTTGATGTTGATTTTAACTATTATTACAATGGAATATGGCAGTTTCAAATTATCCCATTAACAGGATGCTCATGCTCCATTAGCTACCACAGCACAAACCTGCTGTCTGAAACCTGAAAAATAGTAAAGAGTCCATTAGCACCTTTAAGACTAACCAACTTTATTGTAGCATAAGCTTTTGAGAACCACAGCTCTCCTTGTCAGATGCATCTTAGTCTTAAAGGTGCTACTGGACTCTACTATTTTGTAACTACAGACTTACATGGCTAACTCCTCTGCATCTGAAACCTGAAAGAAGATTATAATTAAACCTCTGGATTCAGCATTGTAGATTAAGGAAAAATTCACCATCGAAATATACCTAGAACTAACTTGCAGATAAACTTTCCAACCTGGAATCATTTACAGTTACGAAGGCTTTCAAGAATAAACATGTAAATAAATATATATCTAAATCTTTGAATGTAAGAATTCCTTTTCAAGTTGTGTTCATTTAGTGACTCATTTGGCATAGCAAAGTGGCCTCAGATTTCAATAATATACACCTCATGCCTGGTGAGCACAGAAGAACAATATGAACTCTAATAGTGTAAGTGCATCTAGCTATTTCTTCATTTTGTTAAGTCCCAGAATGCATATGATGTCCTAGCAGTATGTTTAGCAGTATTGTTTTCTTGCAACAATAGTTGCAAGAAAAATATATTTGGTGCCCATATTGAGGGTTTCAATCATGTTTAGCAGTTTTCTGATATTGATTTATTTGGACTCAAATGAAAATAACATGCTATGACATTCCCTTGCCCTTAAATCACAGAAATGGCAACAGATGCATTTTTAAAACTCAAAAATAACTAAGAAGATTATTTACATTAAAGGGGAAAGGTTAGGTTAGGTTAAGTTAGGTGAAGTCAGGAGTTGAGGTTTTTTGAGATAAAATTTAACACATATACATCTAGATCATTGAGGTAATATTCAGAACATGCAGATTTCAGTTTTTAGGTTCTTCACTGTCAGGCTATGGATGACAGGATATGGTAGACAGGTCTCTGTACCACTGCAACAAGAAGACCAAGCTCTTGGTTAAATGATTTTATTCAGAAATCCAATCATTTCTGTATATATTTCCATAGAGTTACTCAGAGGCAAAAAAGCATCTCAGCAGTACACACTTCCTTGATAGGAATAGAGACTTGAGGAAAGTACAACTCTAAATACCCACTCATTTCCGCCCCTCCCAGCTACACCACAGATTTGTGCGGGAAAGGGTCTGGGAATGCATGAGAGTAAACTGTAACATTTCAGACATTACAAGGTCACTTCTGTGAGCTTCAAAGAAACGAGATAACACAGCCGGGTTCTCAGGCTGTTAGAGAAATGAAACTGTTAGAGCATTTGCAAAATGCAAACAAGATACAGTATTAGCAATGGTTTAACACATAGAACAATGTTATGGATGTAGGGGTACAGACATGACATTCACTGTTATTCAGGCTTCTGTTGTTAGGCTTTGTTCCCTTGTTTTTTTCCCCCAAGCACTTGAGTATACTTTTTTTTTTAGTATTCTCTTTCACTTCCGGGGTTAGGAAGTCTGGTTCCTTCTTTTTAGTACCCCAAGTCTCTTCTCTGCATACACCAGTGCTTTTCTTCAGTCCTCAACTAAATCTGGACATCTCCTCAAGCAGTTATCCACCATACCCAACCAGGGATTTCTCCTCTCTCTCGAGCTTTCTCTCTGTTTAACCAGGAAGGGACAATCTTTTCTCCTTTAGAAGATCTATCCCTTTCCTTTTGGCCTATTTGGGAGTCTGTACATACTATCCGAACCTCCTGTCAATTTTCCTAGTTCTCCTGCCACTGCTGAAACTGTTTTTCCTGAGGATTCCATCTCACAACTCTCCACACAGAATCTTTCTCTCTCTGCCAGGACTCAACCCCCCCCCCCTTCTCACCTCAACTACCCAATCAGAGGCCCTGGAGCATCCTGCCATTAACAACACTCTGATTCTGAGAGGGATTAACTTTGAACAGTCCTGCAAATGTGTGTATAACCAGTCCTTCCTGGCTTATTTAAAACATGCAGATCACACATGCATATAGTTTTTATGCAGTCCATCACACATGGTGGTATTTATCTATGGTTAGGCATGCTTTCCAGAGGGACCACTTGACCAAACAAATGCCAGTTTTCAAACTATCTATTTTAATGAATGGAGAACGATGTTTTGACTTAAGTTAAAAGGCTACCATTGACTGAATAGGACAAGACAAGACTGACTCTTTTCCTTATGTACCTAAGCTTATTTGTAGCTTCCTGTTATTATATGGCCAAATTTTCAATTATAGGCCATTTTGACCCTAGAAACTGGGTCAAAATGGCCTATAAGAAGATCAGGTGGTTCATTAGGCAAACCGATGTTACAACTGGTATCCAGATCAGAGCAAATTCTTGATATTTTATCAGCAAAAGACTTTTGCAAAAATATCACAACTAATTGTCTGTTCCTGAAAAAATAAAGACGCAGACTTTGGACTCAGTAGATGCTGAGCTGTCTTGAACAACTGGGATGGCCATGAACTAGCTGATGCAACAGTAGCAGAGAAATAACGTTTCTTAGCCACTGTCACTGCTGCTTCATAGGTTGTCCAGTGGACTATATAGCATGATCTGTCCAATTCAACATGAGTTATCTGTCAGTGTCATTCTATACAACTCCTGGTTTTCTTCATGTCACCCAGCTCTGTAGTAAACAAGGGAGTTTTGTTCTATCCCAAGAGAAGGAGAGGTTGAAGAGGGATGACGCTGATAGATTCAAGGAGCTTCAGGCTCCCATTGCAACATTAACAGAGCATTTGGAATCTGAAAGTCCCCAGGGTATGATGGATTTCAATAGGATCCATAGATCTCCATGGGTGGACCATTTTAATTGGACCCCTTCCAGTGGGGTATTCGAACCACTTTCACCTTTGCCTTGAGTAGACAGTGGTCAGTCCATGCTTCAGGTTGTATCTCTAATCCCAAAACCAAACCTCTCCTCAAAGGCTCAGTGCAAAACTTAAATTCCAGTATATAACCTCTTTCATGTGTTTGGCCTGTTATGATTTGAGAAAGGCCCAGGTAGTCAAAGAAGCTATGAAATCATGGGCCGGTCCTAATGAGGAATCTTCAGTATTAATGTTGTTCCCCCAGAATGATCACTCTAGGTGTCTCCAACACCACATTTAGCAGTACCTTTCCTGAGAGAGGGTGCCCATTGGGGAAATAGGCAGCAAGTAAACAAGCAAAATGCCTAACCTGCCCTTAGTCCCTTCAATGCCAGTGATATTTTGCATTGGAAGTTGTGGAAGTTGAAGGACTCATGGTGAATAATAGCCATGCCTCCTCCCCAGCCATATGTGCTAGACTGATGGAGGACCACATATCCAGCTGGTATTAATTGGGACAGGCACTCCATGTTGTTTCCTTCCAACCATGTCTCTGTTATACAGGCCAGGCCAATTTCCTCTTTTGTAACATTCCATAGAGGTGTGCAGTTTTGAGCCTCACTGATCTGGTATTGCACAGTATTAGTGTAGAGATGGGTGAAACAGGGCCCTTTTATCATTAATTCTTGGAATGCTATGGAGGTTAGATAGGCAGCGAGCATCCCTGCCTGATAGTGGCCATCTTTAATGAATTACACCTTCATACCTACCATTTCCCATTTGAACTGGAATAGTACATTCACCAGACATCCTGTTTTAGGTAAAGATTGCCTTCAGCACCACTAATACTTCCCCTACAAGCCCCACAATCAACATGCTACTGTTCACAGAGGTGCCATACAGCAGTTCATACTACAGCCTTGATACACTGAATATTATCATTGTCTGAGGTGTTATTTTATGTTAGTATTGCTTTTGGTTTCCAGATATATAACTGGTGCAGCTCTCCCTCTCCAGTAGAGTCACCAGAGTTACCCCCTACAGTCTGGTTTTTTGTGGGCAGTCCAAGGGAAACAGAGTAATAAAATTGGACACTTGCATTCCAGGCTGCTGACCCACCCAGCCTGCTGCCCACTAGGAAAGCAGCCAGCCTGCTCACCCAACCATCTTGCTGAGGGCTTGGGGAGCAACCAACCTGATGGCATGTCCACCCATCTGCCCTGTTGTCTTGCCCAGATGGCCTGCTGTGGTCCCAGGTCTCTTGACAACCTGGCCCCATCACACTGAGGCTGGGAGCATGTGCATGCAAAGGAGTAAATTTAAGGTAGATAGTCTATCTGGTGTTTCTAGGGAAACCATCTGGCAATCCTACTCTCCAATAGTAGAGGACTCATTCTGTGCAATGGCTGGTCTTAACTGTACACTCCAGTTGAAATTTGTATCCTCTGGTGCAGGCCTCTTTTTAAATCCCTGGCCCATGCTTACCTGTGATTGATAAGGGAAGACACTCAGTTGTGGAGAGGGCAGGAAGTTTGTACCCAGCTGTCAGCTATTCCCAGAACAAAGACAACACCTGTATCAAACGGCCCTCAATGAGGTTTATTCTGCTTCAGGCCACACTGACTGCACGAAAAACAGAAGCAACCAGGGCTCATTTTGAGGGGGAACATGCAGGAACACAGTTCCGGCAGTTCCCCAAAGAGGTAATATGTCAGGTGGCCCCACCCACCTGACTCTCGGCCATTTTGGGCCAGTTTTGGCTTGGATTGGGGGTGAAATGGCCCGGATCGGGCCTCTGACAGGGGGTGGATCACTCTCCCACTCAGCAGCAGCCCAATCCTGACCATTTTTGGCCCCTTTTCAGCCATTTTCAGCCCCTTTTTGCCATTTTGGGCCCAATTGTGTCCCTGAATGGCCAGGATTAGGTCCAAAACAGCCAGGATAGGTGATGTTAGGGGGTGTGGCATATGCAAATCAGTTATGCTAATGACACACTTTCAGTGATTGCAAGGGGCATGGCATATGCTAATGAGTTATGCTAATGAGTTCCTCCAGCTCTTTTTCTATGAAATGACCCCAGGAAGCAACTATCCTTTGAATGTATAAAGTCTTCCCTGGGCTTTAGGAAGGAATTATGATTTCCCATAAGCAACCAAGTGAGTAGCTATCTACAAATGCTGTGCTTTCAAAACTGTAGTTATTTCGGGCGTAATGTTAACACATTATCTAAAAGTGCTGGAATTTATTTTATCACATGCTAAGATTTTCATTATTTTTATGTTCACAGATCTCAGAAAAACGTGTTGCCCACCCCTACTCTTTATTCAAAAGGAAACAGATTGTCAAACTCAACATCTTTTACTAGTATAATATGTCAGAAACATTTCAGTTCAAAAACATGCAGAGTACATGAGGTGAAAGATGTTTAACATCCATAGAGCTCAATGGACCCTGGAACTTCAAGGGGTTCCAGCACTGGCATGTAATCAAACGTTTGAACATGTAACTTGCCAAAAGGGCCTTCCAATTAAAGGACCTGTTCTATGCACCATTTCAAGCAATTAAACTTGGTTGTATTCTATAGCTGACCTTTCATGTAGTGTAAAAGTCTGTTTTAAATACTGAAACTTGTTTGATCGTCAGTTAAAGCAAAAAGCCTACTGGAGTATTTACATCCAGCTGCACTAAAATTGTATACATGTGAAGGTTTCATTTGTAAGAAATTTTTCTTCTTTTTAGGGTGTGTATATGTGTTGTATACAACTGCTTGTATGAATATGTTTGTATCCATAAGCCAATCTCTAAAAATAGGACTAGTCCAGCACTGGATTTCAAAGTTTTCCATCACCTAAAGCTTTTATATTCAGGATCAATTTTATTACAGAGCAATGCTGCCTCATGCACCAGAATCTTTTATTTAATTTCAAGTGGACCTAACATGATTTACAAATACCGCATTGGACTGCATTACTCAAATAATCATTTCTGTCATGTTGTTAATAGTGTCATGCTGTTTGGCACCACCTAGGCCCCAGATGGAGTTCTGTGCTCCATTTGAGTCATTATTTATGACTTGTTAAGACACATGTAGATTGAGAGGTTTGGAACACACAACAAATAATGAATGAAGTATCTTCACAGGGAATGAGGCATTATTTCAGATATACAGGCCCAGAATGAAGCGTGTATCCATGTGAGACATAGAAAGCAGAGAAAAATAGGAAGGGGTATGCTAGAGAAACCATGATCTCTGTATTCTTTTCTTTTTAAAAAATTATATTTTATTCAATGTTTTCAGTAATTTTTTAAAACAACAAGAACCAATTAACAACATAGTATATTACATACAACAATCAGAAAAGTACACCTCCTGTTACATGGTTCAATATTCATTATTCAGTTATTTGAGTGGCTGTTGTGTGACAAAGATATATAGGAAAAGCTCTGTTAAACAAAATTTTTCCAGGTTTGGTTATTGCCTAGTGATGATCCTATTAATTTCCCAACTGGTATCATAAGTATGCTAGGGAATAGTAGAGATCATGTTTCCTGTTTGGTGGAGGCAAAATGACAAATCCAGACTTATTGATGTGACATCAAAATGCCTAATGCATGAAAAAGCAAAACTGGAGCTGGGCACCCAAACACATATTCCATGGTTTGAATATTTACAAATCAAACATCTCACAGAAGATAAAGAAATTAAAAAGCTCTAAAAAAAAACCCTCACAGAATTTGAAAAATTGTTAAGAAATGATACAGATAAACAAAATGGGCTAATTTCTAAAATTTACCATATCCTTATTAATGTAAAGCAGGGAAACCAATTGCTGTCCTATCAAAGAATGTGGCAAAAAGAATGTAACATAGATCCTTCCAATGACAACTGGAAGGAAATCTGGAAATCTCACACCTATACTTTTAGAATTATAAATATCAAAATGCAGACTGTAAAAATATACTCTCACTGGTATGTGATGCCAGTCAAACTCAATCATGTAAACCATGCTATTTCTCCTAAATGTTGGAAGAATTGTGGTGAGCTGGGGACCTTTCTCCACTGCTGGTGGGAGTGCAAATATGTAACGCACTCTGGAATAAAGTAATTAAGGAAACAGAGTTTATTTTTGGATATGTAATACCTAGAACATATGAAGTAATTTTATTGAGCCACTGGAAAGATCCAAGGATTCGAAAAATCAGAATAAATCTAATGCTCACATTATATGATCTCTGTATTCTTGATATAGGAATGAGGAAGAGGCTCAGGAATACCACTGTTTGCTTTCTGTGCCCTAATCTCATTTTTATTTATCCTATCTATGAAGCAATTACAGAGCCTTCCCAGTAAAACATTGAGACCAGATTACATTTAGTTGCCCCAGGCTGATTATTGATGGGATGAAGGCAGAAGGTTCATAATATAACAATTCTGCAATCACTTCATTGGCTGCTGATTAGTTTCTGGTTTTAATTCAAGGCACTGGTTATTACTAGACATGGACACAAATGGAGGAAAAAAACGAACATGCTGTTCATTGTTTGTTGTCGATGACGAACATGAACAGATGAACAGTAACGAACATGTCCCATTAATGAACATGTCCACTGTTCACTGTTCGTAGGGGCCAGAACGGCTCCTGTAGAACTTAGAGAGCCCATATTCAAAGGGAGTGTTAAGCAGGGTCTCCTCCAGCCATCACCCAAGTTTGGTCAAGATTGCAATATGGATCTTGGAGTTATCCCAAATCTAACGCCCCCAGGAAACTGCCATTTAACACAATTGGAGCCACCAGTTGACTTTGGCCCCGTGTACAAGCGGTGGACTAGAAGGCAGGCTGCCTCCCCTCTAGTAGGTGGGGGGTTTGGCTGCCTGCTGGTGCCCCCCCCCATGTGCCCACCCGCCAGGCCTCCCAGAGGCTACTTTCCGCCAAGGTATAAAGGTAGGTCATGTCGGTGGCCGCCGAACCTGGTGGGATGGGGGAGGTGGTGGTGGGCCACCTCCCCTCTATGGGGTGGGGGGTTTGGCCACTCACCAGCAGCAGCCCCCATGTGCCCACCCACGAGGCCTCCCAGAGGCTACTTTCCACCAAGGTACAACAGTGGGTTATGTCGGTGGCTGCTGGGTCTGGTGGGATGGGGGAGGCAGTGGCAGGCCACCTCCCATCTTGGGGGTGGGGTGTGGCTGCTCGCCAGTGGCACCCTCCATGTGCCTACTCACCAGGCCTCCCAGAGGTTACTTTCCGCCAAGTCCGGAAGGTGGGTCAGGTCAGCAGCTGCCGGGCCTGGCGGTCTGGGAGAGGTAGGGGTGAGGGGTTTGGCCACTCACTTGTGGCACCCCCATGTGCCCACCTGCCAGGCCTCCCAGAGGCTACTTTCCACAAAGGTGTAATGGTGGGTTATGTCGGCAGCCACCAGGCCGGGCAGGCTGGGAGAAGTGGTGGCAGGCTGCCTCCCATCTAGGAGGCAGGGTGTGTGGCTGCTCGCCAGCAGCACCCTCTATGTACCCACCCACCAGGCCTCCCAGAGGCTATTTTCCGCTAAGTCTAGAAGGTGGGTCAGGTCAGCGGCCATCGGGCCTGGCGGCCTGGGGGAGGTGGTGGTGTGTTGCTTCCCCTCTAGGGGGCGGGAGGTTTGGTCGCTTGCTGGCGGCACCCCCCATGTGCCCACCTGCCAGGCCTCCCAGAGGCTAATTTCCACAAAGGTATAATGGTGAGGGTGATGTCGGTGGCTGCTGGGTCTGGTGGGCTGAGGGAAGCAGTGACGGGCCACCTCCCCTCTAGGGGGTGGAGATGTGGCCGCTCACTGATGGCACCCCCCATGTGCCCACCCACCAGGCCTCCCAGAGTCTACTTTCCACCAAGGTATAATGGTGGGTGAAGTCAGCAGCCGCCGGGCCTGGCAGGCTGGGGGAGTGGTGGCAGGCTGCCTCCCCTCTAGGGGGTGGGGGTTTGGCAGCTCGCTGGCAGCACCCCCCATGTTCCAGCCTGCCAGGCCTCCCAGAGGTGGTGCAGAGCCTATTGCTGGCCAAACACACCAGCTGGACATGGAGCATTGGACGTTTAGGTATATGGGATAGACAGGTTTCTCAATAGACAGGTGCATAGCTGTATGGGATGGGTGTATAGGATAGAGGGATGTATGGATACATTGAATACCTGGATTGGATTGACAGGAGAGACAGATACCATGTACGGACATATTGTGGAGACATGTGGATTACATAAATATCTGCGTTATCCTGTCATTAGAAAGTTGGAAGGAAAGAACCAAGGGTGGGAGGTGGGGCCCACCTCTAACATGTAGAAGCAGAGGCTCATGTGCTGGCCATGGAGGTGGTGGAGGATGCCTTCCCCCCATCTTGGGGGAGGCATCGGTTCCCCCAGGAAAGGGGATTGTGAGCAGACAGGTATGTGCCCATGTGAAGAGCTGTGGGCTGCCTCCCGTATCACCCACCAGCCTGCTGTCACGGATGTGGCAGCCTATTCAGCGCACCCTATAGAAGACGGCAGTTCCACAGAATCTGCACCACTCAGAGACAGCTTACCTGTGCAGGCAGTACAGACAGGCTGGTGCCAGCATCACTCACCTTCCTGCCTTCATGAAAAGGGCAGGTGTTGTGGTGCGACACATTCCCCCCTGCTCAGAGTGGACAGCAGGTGCCCATGTATAGGGGGCCCTGTGCTATACAACCTTATGTGCAACAGCAGCTGAGCTATCTCTCGTGGCCAAAAGCTGCAGCAGCAGACAGCACCCACCTTCCCACCCTTCTGCATTCTACAGAAGACAGCAGTTCCACAGAATTTGCACCACTTAGAGACAGCTTACCTGTGCAGGCAGTACAGGCAGGCTGCCTCCAGCATCACCAACCTTCCTTCCTTCATGGAAAGGAGAAGTGTTGTGGCTGGGACCCATTTCCACCTGCTCAGAGGGGGCAACTGGTGCCGTTGATAGGGGGCACCTTGCAGTACAACCACATGTGCAACAGCTCCTGAGCTGCCCCTCATGCCCAAAAGCAGCAGCAGCAGACAGCACCCACCATCCTGCCTTCATGGAAAGGGTGGGAGGGACCCATTCCCCCCTGCTCAGAGGGGACAGCAGGTGCCATGGAATGTGGGGCACTGTGCGGCACAACCGTATCAGCAACAGCTTTTGAGCTGCCCCCATGTCCAAAAGCAGCAGCAGCTGACATGTCCCATCTTCCTGCCTTCGTGGAAAGGACAGGATGGGCAGGACAGGACAGGCCGTTGGGAAGGGTCATATTGGTTCTATCCACAGAGGGTGAGGATGAAAGAGGGACCGTCCGGGAACTTGTCAGGTAGAGGAACCGATGGGAAGGACAAGTCATGGGGAAGGGGCATTTGGGCACCATCCAGACAGGGAGAGGTTGAAAGAGGGACCAGGACTTTGTCAGGAAGACGGGGCAAAGGGTTACCAGCCACATCGTGGAGCAGGACCAAGAAGACCCCTTCGTTGGTGAGCCATGAGCCGAGAAACCCACTGAGTCGTGGGGCAGTGGTAGCAGAGGACATGACCCACCTTCCTGCCTTCACGGAAAGGACATGAATTACAGCACGGGACCCATTCCCCCCTGGTCAGTGTGGACAGAAGGTGCCATGGATGGAGGCACTGTGTGGTACCGTGCAACCACCTGTGCAACAGCAGCAGAGCTGTCCTTTGTGGCCAAAAGCGGCAGCAGCTGAAAGCACCCACCTTCCTGCCTTGCAGAAAGGATGGGATGGGCAGGACAGGAGAGGTCGTTGGGAAGGGTCGTACTGGTTCCATCCAGAGGGGGAGAGGTTGAAAGAGGGAATGCCCAGGACCTTGTCGGGGAGAGGAGGATAAAGGATTGTTTGTCACAGCCGCATTGCGGAGCAGGACCGGAAAGTCCCAAAGGCAGCAGTAGTGCCATGGTAGTCCCCAGTGCCCAAAGGTGGTGGCAGATGACATGACCCACTTTCCTGCCTTCATGGAAAGGACAGGATGGGCAGAACAGGGGGGGTCATTGGGAAGGGTCATACTGGTTACATCCAGAAGGGGGCAAGGTTGAGGGAGGGACCAGGAACTTGTCAGGGAGAGGAGAGGACGCAATGGGCAGGACAAGTTGTGGGGAAGGATCGTATTGGTGCCATCCAGACAGAGAGGGAGAGGTTGAAAGATGGACCAAGACTTGTCAGGGAGAGGACACGATGGGCAGGACAAGTTGTGGGGAGGGGTCATATTGGTGCCATCCAGAGAGGGAGAGGTTGAAAGAGGGAATGGGAACTTGTCTGGGAGAGGAGGACAAAGGGTTACCAGCCATGGAAGTAGACCCGAGAACTGAAGGGGGCTAGAGTCTGCAGCAGAGGAGCTTGGCCTAGAACCACAGTAGACTTAGGGTGGCTCAGAGCCCAGGTAGGTCCAGGACCACGGAGGGTTACCCAAGTAGGTTGAGGTTGACGTTGACGAAGGTAAACATTTCCACCAGGTCTGGGTGCAGGTCCAATACCTGACGGGATCAGGCACTAATAATAATGTGAGCCCTCAGCTGAGGTGCTTGGCCCCAGGGCCTGGCAGCAGCCCTGGAACTGGAGGCTGAGGCTAGTGCCCTAGCCCAGCACACCCACAAGCCTGACCACCAGATCAGGCACTGATATTGATAGTAATAATTATCAGGGTGAGCCCTCAGCCGAGGTGCCTACTGAGCTTGGCCCCAGGCCCTGGCAGCAGCCCTGGAACCAGAGGGGATAGATCCCTATCCCACCACACACAAAAAAAAATCCCAGCTCCAATGCACTCTCCCTGTCTCTCTCCCAAAAGGCTAGCAACAGCTCTATCCCACTCCACTGTCTGCTGAAACTGAAAGCTAGAGCTTGGATCAGGCTTCCTTTTATAACCAGAGGTTCCATAAAGCAACACAGGAGGTCTGTGGTTGGCAGTCAGAACTGCCTAACAGGGTTTGCAGGGATGAGATTGGAGTTCCCATGGCCAAAGAACCCCCCCCCCCCCGGGTGTCCACTCCTATGTAACCAATTGTAACCAATTTGGAGCTCCACACTTGGAAGGAAGACCTGCCCATCCAGCTAAGTTGGGCTTAGATTGGAGTTTCCAGGGTGACAGAAGGAGTGCAGACAGAGTTCAGGCAGTCCCTGCCTCCGTTGCCAAGGGAATTGATTGAAGGTGCCTAACTGTCTGGCTTCACGAACAGTGGACGAACGCAATGAAAGAGGCGTGTGATGACCACTTGTTCGTCTAGAATGGGGTCTCACAAACAGCTTGTTCGCAAACTGCCGAATGGGTTGTTCGTGGCTTTTTTTGCGTTCGTGATGCTGTTCGTGCCCATGTCTAGTTATTACTTTAAAAGCCCTTCATGATCTAGGACCCACATATCTGCAGGTCTGCCTCTTCCTTTGTACTCCATGTCAGCTCCACTCATTTGACTATGGTCTCTTGAAGTTCACCTCCAGTAAACAGATTAAGTCTCTGCATGTATCTTCCTGGTTTAACATTCACTTGGTGAAACAATTTACCACAGGAAAGCCTCCATGTTTTTCTCATTCAGCAGACTATGTAAGAAAGAACTTCTTCAGAGGAACCTTTTATAATTTGGTTTGCTACTTTTAATCTTGTTTTATTCTACTGCCATGTATCAGGATTTTATTATTTTAAAAAATCTTAGTTTTATTGCTAGGTCAGTGGGTTTGTAGAACAGCTTGTTGTATTCCAGTGGTAATCTCTATCTTAATCATCCAATTGAGATGTTTTAAAGAAATGCTTTCTGACTTTATAAAAATACTTTGGTGGTGGCAAAAAGTGCTATCAAGTTGTAGCCAACTTATGGAGACCTCTGCTGAGGTTTTCAAGGCAAGAGGTGATTTGCCATTGCTTGCCTCTGCATAGTGACCCTCATCTGCTTTGGAGGTTTCCCATTCATGTACCAACCAAGGCCAATCCTGTATAGCTTCCAAGATCTGACAGGATCAGGCTTGCCTGGGCTAGTCAGTCAGGGCAAAATCCTTTAGCAGGAAATAAATTAAATAAAGAATGAATGGAGTGTATATTAAACAATCTAGTTAAAACTGAAAGGTACTGCAGCAGTTCTGGACTGAGTAAAGAAAAGGTGTTGCCCACATCAGTTAGTTAAGCAAAAGAGGGAGGAGCAGTTATCATATCTGGGGGAGCAGTTATTGTTACACCACCCTTTGGTGTGTGGTATCCCCCAAGGGGCGATACTCTCCCCAATGTTGTTTTACATCTATATGTGCCCCCTTGCCCAGCTGGTGTAGTTTCAGGTTGGAATGTCATCAGTATGGAGATGGACACCCAACTTTATCTGTTGATGGATGGCCGGCCAGATACCGCTCCAGATGATCTGGCCAGGGCTTTGGAGGCTGTGACTGGGTGGCTAAAGCAGAGCAGACTGAAGTTCTACTATCTTTGCCAGATCAGGCAGCTTGCCCACTACCTCTCACCCCGCAACCTTCCGACAGGGATCCATGCGATGATCACCTCCAGGCTGGACTACTGTAACTTGCTTTATGCTGGGCTGCCCTTGAGCCTGCTCTGGAGGCTACAGCTGGTTCAGAATGCAGTGGTGCAGCTTTTGACCAGGACACCGTTCCGGGCTCATATGACACCTGACTTGTGCCAGCTGCACTGGCTCCCAGTGGAATTCCAGATCAGATTCAAGGTGCTGTTTTTGATCTTTAAGGTCCTTAAGCGAACTGGAACTGGCATACCTTCGGGACCGCCTCTCACCCTATATACTCCAGAGGGCACTTTGCTCAGCTGGGAAACATCTACTGGAGATCCCCAGACCCAGGGAGATCCACCTTGCCTCGACCAGGACCCAGGCCTTCTCAGCCCTGGTCCCAGCCTGGTGGAACACTCATCTGAGACAACTCAGGCCCAGTGGGATCTTTTAGCATTCTGCTGGGCCTGTAAGAGGAAGATGTTCCACCAGGCTTTTGGTGGTTGAGGTGGGTGGGCCTCCTCTTGGCCCCCTACTGAGGGGGGGAGGAGACCCCCTCCTGGTTTTTAGTTCATTGTTGTACTCCAGCCTTCGTGGACCCAGTTATTATGCAGGACTGTGAAACCCACTATCTGTCTTGAATTTTGCTGCCAGTTTTAATTGTTCTAGCTGTAATTCTATTTATTACATATTGTATTGCATTTTAATCAAGTTGTGATCCACTCTGAGCCTGCATTGCGGGGAGAGTGGCCTATAAGTCCAATTAATAACGAAATAAATAATAAGAGACACAATGGACAGACAGAAGTCCAAATCATGCCTGATGGCATGACTTCAACATGTTGATCTTGTTCGTCTGTCCAGAGCTTTCTGCAGAGAAGAACTGAATTAATTCAGGGAGTGTGGAGCAGAGACAATGTGTGACTCTAATTCCCTATTAGGGCTGTAGGGGTGGGGGAGGCAGGAAACAGGCCTCATGGATGCACTGCACAGTCTATGCCTTTACATCATTGCTCCAACATGATTAGCTAATTAAGCTGGCATGGTCACTTGGCAAAAGGGAATATAGGTTGAACCCCAGTGAACAGTCTTTGCTCTTGTGGTTCACCTGGACATGGGGACTGCTGCTTGATCCATCTGTGCCTCACAGGGAGCTGGCTAGGCTCCTGTGTTCTACAGTTGGGAGGAAGGAGACTGGTTGCATGTCTCTGCATCTAGGTGCTTTAGAATACATGGTTGATTTTCCCTGCTATAAACTCCTTCTGGCAGGTATGTTAGCTTTCTTGTTTTCTTCATTCTTAATGCACACATTCTAGCTGTAACTTTGATCACTGCTTAATAAAAACGATTACACTTTTTCTTTGTTATGACTCTCTGGTTCATGGCTTCAGTCTGAAGACAGTACCTTGACCAGTTTGCCTTCTATTACTGTTAAACTATTTAGTGAGGATTCAGCATAGGCAGTACCCAGGTAAAGTCCAGTTTAGCCTGACATTTAGTTCCCCAGTCTCAGTGCAAGGATTTAGTTAGAGGGACTGGTGGTAGCCTACTGGTTCAAGGACAGATGAAACATTGCTATGGCTTTCCCTGTCTCAATGAACTCTGGGTTTGGAGTCCATGAACTGCTTCACAGAGTACTTATAGTATATCCTAATTTTTTTACTTATTTGTTATGGGTCCATTTGTGACTTCAGATCCTCCTAGCGTCTCCTTCTGGTTTAGCCCTCCCTTCAAGGTGTCATACTCACCCACAGCACAGCTCCACTCTTTTTGGGAGCTTGTTCCAATGCTATGGAATGCATCCTACAAGGAAGGGTCAGACTTCCTTCCATAAAGAACGAAAACTTAATTTCATAAAGAGTGCATCAGTTTGAGAGAAAGTGTTATCATATAACTATGGTTTTCTTGTCTTTTTCTAATTTTAATGATCTGTTGTCAATAGGTTTTTGTAGTTTTTTGCAAGTTACCTTAGGCTGCTGTGGTCAATGGAAAAGGCAGCGTATCATTGTAATTCATAAATCAGTAAGAGGTATTTGGTGATAACACTCTGTACTGGTGAGGTTAAGATCAGTGAGGGTGGCTTCTTATTCCCTCCCAGACCTTTGGTTCTTCCAGTAGGCTGTCACCACCCAAAATGAAACAGGCTTGAACCTTTACCAGTTGTTTAGGAAGCTGGTTAGCCTCTGTGTTTGTGCAGAGTTCTAGCAAACGGTTGAGCAGAAGGCTCGTCGGTGAAGCTTAGATGCAGCTTAACAACTCAAGAAAGATCTTTATTGTACTATAGTAGACTATAAAATATGCAGAGCACAAGAATATATATAGAAGGAGCAGTGCACAAGGCTTAACAGCTAATAAGGGAAAGAAAAGAAAACAAAAAGTCTAATATCCAGCTGTCCATTTAGAGTTACCAAATAGTACCTGAGGTATCCCCTGCCAGAATGGGTGTTCAGTGGTTGGGGGAGATAGAGGCAAGCCCACCTCTAGGGCCCTCCATTCTCCATTCTGCTGCAAAGCCTTTTTGTACCCTCTTTTCCCAGGTGTGTGTGTGGGGAGGAATTACCTCCCTTAAAACTAGTCTTTCCCAAACTCCATGGATAGCTAGCCCCTTGTCATGTCAGCCACGTCTCTCATGTCTCTGTTTTTATGATGGTATCAAAAGGCTAGAACTACATACCTTTTTCCATCCCAGGATGTCACTTTGTAATAAATATCTCAAGGAAGTGTCAGCTAGAATAAATGGTTTCCTCGCTGCTGAAATGAGATGCTTTCCCAGGCTGGCTTTGAAAAGGTGAATCACAGGCCAGCTTGATATCTACAAGAACTGCAGATATATGCCTTCATCATGACAGGAAAGGTGGTAGTAGATTAAAGGTTAAGAATCATAAGACTATCTTGACAGATTAAATGAACAGGGCTTTAAAGGAACTGGGTTCCAGTGCTGGGACAACCCTTGTGAACCCTAACTGATTCAACTTGCTTAACAAATTATTAGGATGCACAAATTTTTGCCTAAAGTGAAATTTGAAGCAAATTTGGATATTCCCTGATCAAATTCTTATTTTCCCATTTGATAATACAACCTCTAAAAGGGTTAATGTTCAGAACCTCCCTGTATGGGTCAAAGGCAGTCAATTGTTTTACATTGCTCCCCGGCATTATACCTGGCTCAGCAAAGCCCCTATTAACTCTCCTGTTATCTGTAGGAGGTGCTTTTGTAATTAGAGTAGCCAGGATCTCTATTTTCTCATAAATATTCTGCATGTCTTCGCAATCAAATAAGTCTGTGAAACCACTCCTGTACTTAAGGTTCTTGGATGACATCTTCATTGTTTGGACCCATGGGAAGGAAGCCCTTATGAGATTTCATCAGGACTTCAACAACTTTCACCCTAATATTAACCTGAGCCTGGACCACTCTACACAACAGGTACACTTTCTGGACACCACTATACAACTACATAATGGACAGATAAATACCACCTTATACCAGAAACCCACTGACCGATACTCATATCTACATGCCTTCAGCTACCACCCTAAACATACCATTCAGTTGATTGTCTACAGGCAAGCCTTACATTACAATCGTATCTGCTCCCATGCTCTTGATTGGGACTCTCACTTAAGAGATTTACAATAAGCATTTTTGGGGCTACAGTATCCACCAAATGAGGTGAGGAAACAAATGGACAGGGCCAGACTAGTACCCAGAAACAGCCTGCTCCAGGACAAACCAAAAGGAACTAACAACAGAACACGACTGGTTGTCACCTATAGTTCCCAGCTCAAACCCATCCAATGTATCATCAGTGATCTACAGCCCATCCTGGAAAACAATGCCTCTCTCTTGCAAGCCCCAGGTATAATACCTCTCCTTACCTACAGACAGCCCCACAACCTTAAACAACTTCTCACTAACAACCATGAATCATGGTTGTTGTGGGTTTTCCGGGCTGTATTGCCATGGTCTTGGCATTGTAGTTCCTGACGTTTCGCCAGCAGCTGTGGCTGGCATCTTCAGAGGTGTAGCACCCAAAAGACAGAGATCTCTCAGATCTCTGTCTTTTGGGTGCTACACCTCTGAAGATGCCAGCCACAGCTGCTGGAGAAACATCAGGAACTACAATGCCAAGACCATGGCAATACAGCCCGGAAAACTCACAACAACCATCATTCTCCGGCCGTGAAAGCCTTCGACAATACAACCATGAATCAGCTAACAGAGTCACTCACCAACACAGGTACCAAACCCTGTAACAGACCCAGATGCCAAATCTGCCCTCGTGTCTACCCAGAAAATACAATTACAGGACCCAATGGCGTCAACTACACTACCTCTGGCTCTTACAGCTGCTCATCCTCCAATGTGATATATGCCCTCATGTGCCAACAATGTCCATCTGCTCTGTATATTGTACAAACCACCCAACCTCTGTGCAAAAGAATAAATGGACACAAATCAGACATTAAAAATAGCAACATCCAGAAACCAGTGGGAGATCACTTCAATCTACCAGGACATTTACATGACCCTCACTCCCTGCATCCTCTACCCACTCCCCTCACCACCTATATATCTCTGACCAGTTTCTTCGTATCCTCCATGCATCTGACAAAGAGAGCTGTGGCTCTTGCAAGCTTATGCTACAATAAAGTTGGTTAGTCTTAAAGATGCTACTGGAATCTCTGTAAAATAACTATATATGTAGCTGACTGTAGTGTGGAAGTCTCCCTATCACAAGTCTCCTATTTCCTATCAACTAACTCCTCTACTGCCTCCCTCTCACACAGCAGAAAGACTATTTAAACCAAGTCAGTATACTCACAAGGATGTAGTCAATATACATCCTAAAACTCAAGCCTGCCAAAGATAACAACCCACAACCAGTAAACCAGGAAGAATAAAATAATAAAAGTTAAAAGAAGAATTGAGATTAAGATCAAGATAAATTAAAAGAACTCTTCATGGAACACAAAACAATGCCTCCACCCAGTTCAAAGCAGAAATGGAAACAGCCAATTTGTTTATTCCTGCTCAGGCAAATCCCCTGAAATTATTATGGCCATTGGACCCACAGGTGCTGTTGACCTGGCCCCTTTGAGGATACAAATAAGGTGCAAGAGTGGGTTGGTGGGGCAGTAAATTGGCCCACCTACAGTGGCTGACTCTGGAAGAACAATGAAAAGGACTTTCCACCTTCCTCATACAAGCATTAAGAACATAAGAACATAAGCAAAGCCATGTTGGATCAGGCCAGTGGCTCATCCAGTCCAACATTCTGTCACACACAGTGGCTAGAAATCCAGTGCCATCTAAAGGACTGTCAGTGAGGCCAGGACACCAGAAGCCCTCCCACTGCCTTCCTTCCAGCACCAAGACAACAGAGCACCACCTCCCCACAAAGAGAATACCATCTATCTCCTGTGGCTAATAGCCACTGATGGACCTCTGCTCCATATATTTGTCCAGTCCCCTCTTGAAGCTGGCAATGCTTGTAGCTGCCACCACCTCCTGTGGCAACGAATTCCATGTGTTTATCACCCTTTGTGTAAAGTAGTATTTTCTTCTATCTGTTCTAACCCGACTGCTGAATAATTTCATAGAGTGCCCACGAGTTCTTGTATTGTGAGAAAGGGAGAAAAACACATCTTTCTCGACCTTCTCTAACCCGTGCATTATCTTGTAAACCTCTATCATGTCTCCCCTCAGTCGTCTTTTCTCCAGGCTAAAGAGCCCCAAGCGCCTCAATCTTTCCTCATAGGGAAAGTGTTCCAACCCTTTAATCATTTTAGTTGCCCTTCTCTGTACTTTTTCCAGTGCTATGATATCTTTTTTAAGGTGTGGCGACCAGAACTGTACACAGTACTCCAAATGAGGCCTCACCATCGATTTATACAGAGGCATTATGATACCGGCTGATTTGTTTTCAATCCCTTTCCTAATAACCCCTAGCATAGCATTAGCTTTTTTTATGGCAGTCGCACACTGTGCTGACGTTTTTAGTGAGTTATCTATCATGACTCCAAGATCTCTCTCTTGGTCAGTCTCCGCCAGTTCAGACCCCATCAACTTGTATTTATATTTTGGATTTTTGGTTCCAATGTGCATTACTTTGCACTTGGCTACATTGAACCTCATTTGCCACATGGATGCCCACTCTTCTAGCCTCGACAGATCCCTTTGGAGTGCCTCACAATCCTCTCTGGCTTTCACCACCCTGAACAATTTCGTGTCATCTGCAAATTTAGCCACTTCACTGCTTAATCCCAATTCCAAATCATTAATAAACAAGTTAAAAAGCATTGGACCCAATACCGACCCCTGTGGCACCCCACTGCTCACCACCCTCCACTGTGAGAAGTGCCCGTTTATGCTCACTCTCTGTTTCCTATTAATTAGCCAGTTTTCGATCCACAAGAGGACTTGGCCCTTTATCCCATAGCTACTGAGCTTACTTAGGAGCCTTTGATGAGGAACTTTGTCAAAAGCTTTCTGGAAGTCAAGATAAACAATATCTATCGGGTCTCCCTTGTCCACTTGTTTGTTCACTCCCTCAAAGAACTCTAACAGATTGGTGAGACAAGATCTTCCCTTACAGAACCCATGCTGAGTTTTCCTCATCAGCTTTTGGTCATCAATGTGCCCACTAATTTTATTTTTGATAATAGTTTCCACCAACTTACCCGGTATTGACGTCAGGCTGACTGGCCTGTAATTTCCCGGATCTCCCCTGGAACCTTTTTTAAAGATGGGGACAACATTAGCTACCTTCCAGTCCTCAGGAACAGATGCAGAGTTTAATGACAGATTACATATTTTTGTGAGGAGATCTACAAGTTCACACTTGAGTTCTTTCAGAACTCTTGGATGTATGCCATCTGGGCCCGGTGATTTATCAGTTTTTAAATTATCTAGCAGTCGCATAACCTCCTCTCTCGTCACCTCAATGTGACTCAGGTCTTTCAAAACCCCTCCCAAAGTCAGTGCTTCCGGAGTGGGCATGCACTTCTTATCTTCCACAGTGAAGACAGAAGCAAAGAACGCATTCAGCTTCTCGGCCATTTCCCTATCACCCTTTAGTAATCCTTTTACGCCTTGGTCATCCAAGGGCCCCACGGCCTCCCTAGCTGGTTTCCTACTTCTAATATATTTAAAGAATTGTTTATTGTTTTTCTTTATGTTCTTTGCAATATGCTCCTCATATTCCCTTTTTGCCTGTCTGATCACAGACTTGCACTTTTTTTGCCACAGCTTATGCTCCTTTTTATCAACCTCACTCCGACTAGTTTTCCACTGCCTAAAAGAATCCTTTTTACCTTTTACAGCTTCTATTACATTGCTTGTTAACCATGCTGGCCTTTTCCTAAACCTATTTGTGCCTTTCCTAACCAGCGGTATATATTTAATTTGAGCTTCCAGGATTGTAGTTTTAAATAGTCTCCAAGATTCCCCAAGTGTTTTGACCTTTTTTACTTTCCCTTTCAGTTTCTTCTTCACGTACCCCCTCATCTCAGAAAAGTTACCCCTTTTGAAGTTAAACATGGCTGTGTTGGTCTTATTTGGCAATTTCCTATTTATACATATGTTGTACTCAATAACATTATGGTCACTGTTCCCAAGTGGTGCAATCACATTTACATCTCTCACCAGGTCTTCAGCATTACTGAGGACCAAATCCAGGATCACCTCTCCCCTAGTAGGTTCTGTAACCATCTGTTCCATAGCACAGTCATTGAGACAGTCTAGAAACTCACTTTCTCTCCCCCGATTCGAACACCCATTGGCCCAGTCAATGTGTGGGTAGTTAAAATCACCCATTACAACACAGTTTTTTTGTTTAGCAGCCATCTTTAATCCTGTCATCATTTTATAATCCTCCTCTATTTTCTGATCTGGAGGGCGATAACAAACTCCCACAGTTAAGTTTCCATTTGGGCCCGTAATTTCAACCCATAGCATTTCCAGAAGCGAATCTAATTCAGTTACCTTCTCAATCTTACTGGAATGTATACCTTCTCTGACATATAGAGCCACCCCACCACCAACCCTTCCCTCCCTATCCTTCCGATATAATTTATATCCAGGAATCACCGTGTCCCACTGATTTTCCTCATCCCACCAAGTTTCTGATATGCCCACAATGTCTATGGATTCGCCCAACACTAAACATTCCAGCTCCCCAATTTTACCTCGGACACTTCTAGCATTTGTATATAAACACCTGTAACTTCCCCGGCACACTTTGCCTCGAGACGTAGTTAGGTCATCTGCACTGTTTGTCTCCATCTCAGTTGACAACTCTAATCTATCTCCCTGTAGAAGTGTTATACCTAGCCCTTCATCTCTCTGAGATGAACCATCCTGAACCAGAGACACTTTATCTCTTGTCGGCTTTCCCCTAGCATTTAGTTTAAAAACTGCTCTGCCACCTTTTTGATTTTAAGTGCCAGCAGCCGGGTTCCTTCTCGGGACAAGTGGAGACCGTCTCTCTTGTACAGCTCCCGCTTGTCCCAAAAAGAATCCCAGTGCCTAACAAACTTGAACCCTTCCTCCCTACACCATCGTCTCATCCACGCATTGAGACTCCTGATCTGCGTTTGTCTCTCTGGCCCTGCGCGTGGAACAGGTAGCACTTCTGAGAAGGCTACCTTGGAGGTCCTGGCCTTGAGTCTCCTGCCTAACAGCCTAAATTTTTGTTCCAAGACCTCACGACTGCATTTCCCAACATCGTTGGTTCCAACATGGACCACGACCGCTGACTCTTCCCCAGCACTATCTACCAGCCTATCTATAACACGCGTAATGTCCGCTACCTTCGCACCAGGCAGGCAAGTCACCATACGGTCAGAACGCGGTTGTGCCACCCAGCTATCTACTTGTCTAAGGATCGAATCACCAACTACCAAGAGCCTCCCTCCCGCCCCACCCAGGGATGGTTCCTTGATGCGAAAGGAAACCTGCTCACCAACTGAAGAAAAGGTCCCTTCTGAGGGCATGTTCCCCTTATCCTCAATACGGTGCCCTGATTCCACAAGATCCTCATTCTCCTTGACAACAAGAACGCTGCCATTTTTAGAGTGGGACACATCTGTCCTGTCCCTGAGAATCTTGTCCTCGTGCCTATCTAACTGTCTCCGCTTCTCCAGGTCAGCCACCTTGGCCTCAAGGGTACGTACTCGTTCCCTGAGAACCAGGAGCTCCTTGCAGCGAGCACACATCCAGGACTTCTGACCAGAAGGCAGATAGTCATACATGTGACACTCAGTGCAATACACTGGAAAGCCCCCAACCCCCTGCTGGCATTCTGACTTCATTATTCTGTTTTAGGAATAACACACTAAGAGGAAAGAAAACGGCTATGATCCCCCGGCTAAGAGCCACAGGCCAAGAGCCCTTTAGCTCTCGCCCTTCGGCTCGCGCCAAAGGCTCGCGACCCTGCCCAGCAGTTGCCTTTTCAATGCAAAAGGTCACTTCCTGCTAAGCACAGGAGGTGAGCACAAAGGGGGTGTGTGGCTTGTACTCCAGCAACCCCCAGCAGCCTTACAAACACACTCACCCTCAAACACAATCAAGCCCAAACACACTCAGCCTCAAAACTACACTCAAATCAACACAAAACTACACACAAAAAGCCCCAAAGCTAGAGAGGACCACCCTTAGCTTCTCAGCTTAACCCACCACAGCCAAGAAAGGCAAAAAGCCCTTACCTCCTCTAGCAGCTGCAGACCATGTGCTCCTGAGCCCAGGTGACTCTGCAATAGCATTTGCTGCATGCTATTGAAGGAGCAACATGGGACTATCTGGCTCTTTTGAAGCTAAGCAGGAATTTTTGGGTCTCTTACGATTTGCAAGTGAGTGGACTTTGTTTCACTGTTTTATGCTATCACAGGAGGACTGTGATGAACAGATTGATTAGGCCATAAATAGGAATAGCAGGAATAGTCCCAGTGGCTCATGGTAAGTAGAGAAAATTGGAGAGCACCCTGAGGCATTATACAATTCCTGTAACAGCTCATCTTTCATGACACCGTGGTGTGGGTTGTGAGGGAATGATCTTGCTGCTGAGAAGCATCAACCAAACCTGAGACAGATTGACCAATGGGCTGATGGCCTGGAGGCCTCTCAGCAACCAGGGCCACTCTGGCCTCAATGGAGGGGTGGTTTTCACCCCATGAAAGGTGGCTAGAAGCTGCTGCCATAAGTCAGCATCAGCAGTGCTTGCTCTGCATGAGGTGAGTAGGAATCACCACCACTGCAAACTGGAAGATGCAAATGTTATTGTCACGAGCCAAAGTGGTGGGTATAAGCAGTTGTGAGTAGACATGGGCACGAACAGCATTACAAAGAGAAAAAACCAACGAACATGCCACTCGGCTGCTCGCGAACAGGCTGTTCGCGATGCGCCATTCCAGCCAAATAGGTGGTCGTCGCAAGCCTTGTCTGTTGCACTCAGCTGCCGTTTGGGAAGCTAGATACTCAGGCACCTTCAATCAATTGCCTCGGCAATGGAGGGAGGGAGTGCCTGAACTCTGTCTGCACTCCCTCTGTCGCCCCGTCACCCCGGACACCCCAATCAAAGACCAACTTAACTTGATGGGCAGGTCTTCCTTCCAAGCATGGAGCTGCAAAATCGGTTACAATTGGTAACGTGGTAGCAGACACCAGGGGGTGGGAGGGGGGAGGGAGGTGTTCTGCGGCCATGGGAACTCCAATCTAATCCCTGCAAACCCTGATAGGCAGTTCTGACTGCCAACCACAGACCTCCGGCATTTCTCCATGGGACCTCTGCTTATAAAAGGGCACTGCGCTCCCAGTTCTGGCTTTCATTTTCAGCAAGCACTGGAATGGGACAGAGCTGCTGATAGACTTTTGGGAGAGAGAGAGGGAGAGTGCATTGGAGCTGGGCTTTTTTCTGTGTGTGGAGGGTGGGATAGGGAGCTATCCCCTCTGGTTCCAGGGCAGCTGCCAGGCCCTAGGGCCAAGCTCAGTGGGCACCTTGGCTGAGGGCTCACCCTGATTATTAGTGCCTGATCTGGTCAGGTCTCTGGGAGTGCTAGGATAGTGCTCTAGTCTCAGCCTCCGGTTCCAGGGCTGCTGCCAGGCCCTGGGGCCAAGCTCATTGGGCACCTCAGCTGAGGGTTCACACTGATTATTATTACTATCAATATCAGTGCCTGATCTGGTGGTCAGGCTTGTGGGTGTGCTGAGCTAGGGCTCTAGCCTCAGCCTCCAGTTTCAGGGCTGCTGCCAGGCCCTGGGGCCAAGCACCTCAGCTGAGGGCTCACATTATTATTAGTGCCTGATCTTGTCAGGTATCTTGGAGTGCTGGGCTAGCGCTCTAGCGCCCCCCCCCCCCGGTCCCAGGGCTGCTGCCAGGCACTAGGGCCAAACTCAGTGGGCACCTTGGCTGAGGGCTCACAGTGTTCTCTCCTTTTCTGTCCTCTTTAATTCTAGTTTGGTGGCACAATGAGTCTTCCTGTTGTGTTGGCTGCCAAGGGTGGTCATGGGGTGAAGCGCAAAGGCAGTCCTCCTGGTTTACTTGTGGAAAGCAGTACTGGGTGTGGCTTGGGGGCAGCAGAGAGTACTCCCGCTCCCCCAGATTCACCTGTGGGGGTTGTGGAGGAGGCCAAAGAGGTCTTTCCACTGGGGGGAGAGGATCTCTCTCAACATTTTTAGGAGGGGGTGAGTGATGGATCCCTGGAGGAATGGTTTGTGTTTTATGAAACATTCCTCCTGTCCCCATCCCAAACTCTCGGTGATGTTCCCACCTGCAGTCCACCCCTCACTCTATCATCTGTGGCCAGCTCCACGGCACAGGCTGTAACTGTCCGTCATCCTTCCCCTGGGACAGTTAGTGCTCCACTTTTCAACGCCTCCATATAGAGGCACTTTCGGGCCCTTCCTAATGACCCCCATGTGGTGCAGTGCTGTGCCTGTGATGTCCTGGTGCGCAGGGGCAAAAACCCAAAGCACCTGTCATTGACGGCCCTGACTCGGTACCTGAAAAGTCACCACTCGAGCCTGTGGTCTCCGTCCTGGCCCAGCGAAACATCCGTTGTGAGAAAGGGGACCACCAGCTCTTCTGAGAGGGAATCAGCGGGAGGTTCACTGGAATCCACCCCAAGCAAGAATCCTTGCCCTGAGGGTGACGCTGGTGGGAGCGGAGCACTCAGGCAGGCCACGCTCACGGAGGTTGTCCCCTCACAATCTGGGACAGTGCCGCTTAGAACAGTGAGGTTGAGGGCTCAGGAGGTGGGCCTTTGTGTCTTGGCAGAGACGATTGCCCTACATGGCTTGCCCATATCCATCATGGAGTGCGTGGGCTTCCACAGGCTACTAAAGCATCTTGCCCCTTGGTTCTCCATGCTGTCGCTGCTCACCCTTGCCCATTGAGTCTGGCGGGTATCTCAAATGTGGGCTGGCACATTTTGGTCAGGTTTAGGCAGGCCCACTCCCAATGCTAACAGGCTTCTGAGGCCTTGATAGGCCTTCCTGGCATAGCCATATCATTATGACACCTCCTTTCTGCGAAGGCAGGAAGGTGGTTGGTGTCTGGCGGTGCCACTCAAACTGTTATGAGTAGTGCCTGTACTGCCTGCATAGGTGAGGTGTCTCTCGGAGTGGTGTGGAACTGCTCTAGCCCCCCTCATTTCTTGGGGCTGCTGGTCTTTCTTTCTACCTCTCCCTTTGTGCAACCACTCTGACCCTTACAAATGACATCTCCTGTCCTGCCCATCCCCTTCTTTCCGCAAAGGCAGGACGGTGGGTCATATCAGCCACCACTTCATGAGGGACTATCATGTTACTGCTCCCTCCTTGGTCATGACTCTCACGAGGGACAGTTAGGCTGCAATTGCACAGCTGATTGTTTTGTATAGGGATACAGCACGGCTGCACATCATGGTGGCTCCCCTGTCAATGGGACTGACTGGACACCTTTGAGCTGGGTGGGAATGTTTCCAGTGACTCCAGTCGTTTCTACAAAGGCAGGAAGGTGGGTGATGGCAGCTGCTGGAAGGTGGGTGATGGCAAAGGCATGGCAGGTGGGCAGATGGGGGGTGCCCCCAACGAGTGGCTAGACCCCCCCTGCCCATGAGATGGGAGACGGCCCACCATCAGGACCACCGCACGGGGCCAAAGTGAACTGGGGAGGATGGCTCCATTTGTGTTGAATGCGAGTTTCCTGGGGGTGTCGAATTTGAGAATGTATAACTCCGAGATCCATATTGCAATCTTGACCAAATGGGTGATGGCTGGAAAAGAGCCTGCTTCACATTCCCTGTGAATATGGTCTCTCTAAGTGCTAAAGGGGCCGCTCTGGCACTGACAAACACCAGACACCGGACACGGTTGTTAATGGGACATGTTTTGTTCAGTTCGTCTGTTTGTGTTCGTCGTCGGGAACGAACAACGAACAGGATGTTTGGGTTTTTTTCCCTGTTCGTGCCCATGTCTAGTTGTGAGTTGGTGGCTTGAGTTTTGTGTAAGGTGGGTACCAGCTGCCACCACTATGAACCAGCAGCCCCAGCCCTGCACAGGCAAGAGCCTGCTCTTCACCCCTCCGTCAGGGGGATCAGGGGTGAAGTCAAGGCCTTCTTCCAGGGTTGTTTTTGCCTCCTAGTTCCCCTAGTGCATCCTGTCCTTAAAAATGTGAATAGTTCATCATGCAAGTCAGCCCTTAAATAAATTGGTTAACCCCAAGTTGGTTGTCCTGTTTTTATTTGGGAATGTTGCTGGGAAAAACATTTCTCATGAAGATTTTTTTTAAGCTTGGTGGGTGACCTTAGGCCAGTCACTCTTAGCTTAACCTACCTCACAGAGTTGTTGTGAGGATAATTGGAGGATAAGAGAACAATGTCAGCCACTTTGGGTCCTTACTGAGTAGAAAGTTAGTGTATAAATGAAGTTAATAAATAAAAAGGCTAGTGACCCACATTTTTATTATCCACATTTTGGGGGGAAGCAAGTCCATGTTTAGGGTAGGTTCTAAGAACAGAAGCAACCTTACTTTACATGAAGAGGAAGTGTGAAGAAAAATACAAGAGGGAATGAATGGAAAATATCCTGGCTAGAAGCAGAAGATTTTACCTTGTAGTTGAACTGTACAAACACAGCAGTTTGGTGATAAATGATGTGCTATAGTGTTTAATAAAATATGAAATCCACTGACCCAATGACAACAATTTATACCGAAGTTACTGACCAAAAGAAGAGTTAACACAATTTCCTTTTCACATCTTTGGCAAACAAAGTTGAACTTCAGCAGTGAATTTATTTTCTGAAAGGTCTTCCTTCTCTTCTGACAACCCAGCCTTTCTTAGCATCATTAATCTGTGAGATGTGGACACAGCCCATCTTCCCCCCACACAAGATATTCATTCAGGTGCCAGTTTAAATCACTCTGGGGAAAGCAAGCTATTCAACCCAAGCAGCAAAGAAAACAATGACTTGGATAACAGCTGGATGGACATGTTTCAGCAGAGACAATGCTCCTACAATCCTGAAGGCTGCTATTCTGGAAAGGTCTATTTATGCAGGTGGAGAACGTTCCTTGCACTGGAAATAATGGATGTTCTTAATTACATATTGTTTTCTTCCATCGACATCTTGTTTAAAACACACAGAGTGTAAAAGGGGAGGGAGCTACCTGCTATGGGCTTTCACTCCACTTCCAATAGATCTGCAAAATATTTTTCTTTAAAAAAATCAGACAGATATTGTGTAAAAGGAGATTTCTAAACCCCAAACAAGCAAAGTACACAGAAAGTCCAAGGATCCTGGATTTCTCTTTTTATTTGGATTGGGGGGGGGGGTTGGATATGGAACAGAGGTGCTGGCAATTTGATGCTTGAAACTCACAGAGCTTGTAACATTGGCAGGAAGAAGAAACCACCACAAAGAATGTTCAAGTCTTGGGTCAAATTCTTCCCTGGCCATAGCTTCTGTGCAGTCCTTGGAACCTCACTGGGAGTAAATCCAGGCAGTTTCCATTCTCTACTGTAGAAATATAAAGCAAAAGTCCAAAATTAACCATTGATTGTTAACTTCTCTTTCACTTCCTTGCCAGAAATATGCATGGGGATGCTCCATAAAAAAGAAGGAACAGAACACTGTCGTCCTTAAGGTGTCCTGACTAGAAAGTCCTGTTATTCACCTGGATGTACAGCATCTGATAATCCCTCAATATCCCTCAATTTCATCAGATGAATCTAAATTATGAATCTGACGTGAGCACTAGCCCACAAAATTATTATTCTTCAGTAAGTGGCCACAAGCCACTCATTTCTTATGAAAGAGAGGATTTTTAAAATCTATTTTCTCCAAGTGTGTGTGTGTGTGTGTGTGTGTGTGTGTATGTGTGTGTGTATATATATATATATATATATATATATATATATATATATATATATATATATATATATATATATATATATATATATATATATATATATATATATATATATATATATATATATATATATATATATATATATATATATATACACACACATACACATATATATATATATTTCTATCAAAATATAACTACAACATAGATTTAGACAGGCAGGATGATACTGATACTGTTTTGCCCCCCCCCCCCAGTCGAAATAAGAGGCAGTCAAGTTGCTTGGGTATAAAATACGGGCCACTTTATTAATTTAACATAAACTTGGAATCGGCAAGGGATCTAGCTAGCGGTACAGGTCATGCTCGGGGATCTCAACCGGACTTCCACCTTGACCTGCCTGGGCGATCCCCCACTGCCCCGGGGGTCAGCCCTCCAAAGGATGGCTGGTACCCAGTGGCCAGGCAAGTGGTTTCCCTTTAAAGCTCTGACCCCTACTGCCATGAAGCCCATAGGGGTGGACTTGTCCAGGAGTCCCACAGGCAGTCTGCCCTCACAACTGGCTGCTGTGAAGCCCACCAGCTGCTCCTGACAGACCCCCAATTCCCCTAAGGGAATTAACCAAGGGGGTCACCGTCCCACGCAAATCCCATCCTATCCTGCCAGTGACCAACTATTTACAGCTCCACCAAATGATTAATTAACCCTCAACAGTGCAAGGTATGTGAAAAAACTCCCAGCCAATGGTGCCAATAAGGATAGGAGCAAAAAATTCCTACCTGGCCCTGTTAAACACCGACCAGCTAATCCTGCACTGCAATGGGGAGGGCGGGGGGGGAGCAATGAAGAAGGCTGCAGACCTGGGGGGTGGAGCAGGCTTGTATGCCCTTTGCTCCACCTCCCAGAGAAAGTCCCCGGATGCCCAGGAAAGGAGCAGCTGCCTCCTTTCATCCGGGGCTGCAAACCCATCCCCTGTCCCAAGCAGCTTATGCTGCAAGCTGGAGGGGCCGCATTGTTTATCTATTGTTTATCTATATTCCACCTCTCCAGAGTCCTTAGTCCTTAGAACTAAGAAAATAAAACACAACCAGTAAAACACAACCACTAAAATATCCAATAGAAAACCCACTAAAAACAAGCCCATGTCATTAAAATAGCGAGGGCTTTACAACACAAAACATACATTGAGTAGCCTAAAATGATATAGATAAAATGGTCTGCAGGCCAGAAGCAGACTATGAAATGTTTAAATAATTAATCCTCTTAGTTAAAAGCCTGAGTTAAAAAAATGCTTTAGCCTGGAGCCTAAAATAAAGTAAGGTAGGCACCAGACACACCTCATAACTAAGGACATTACCACTGCTGTATATGTGAACTTAGGATTTTTGCCCCTGTTGGCATTAATTTATATTTACTTACTTATATTTTCTTTACATTACTTACATTTTCTATTTTAATGCCCATTTGGCCTGATTGGAGAAATCCTTTTGGAGCTCTTTGTGGACTGCTTGGCTTTTCAACGCTGTGTCATTTACAGCCTTGGTCACTTCACTGCTCACCCTCAACATCCACATCTTTTGTGAATAAATTAAATAGCACTTTCCCAATACAAATAGGAGTGCATATTTCTGTTTATTGCCCTACACTGTATCCTCTGCTTCCTGACTTGAACCAATTAACTTAACCAATCACAAAAGGGCATGGCCCCAGCTTCTATATTCACTGGAAAGCTTTCTTGTCAGCTTTTGGGCAGTTCAATTATATTTACCTCATCACCCTGTTCATATGTTTAACATTTTTGTCCAAACACTTCAGGCTTTGTTTTCCCCCTGCTGATATCTACAATGTTTTCCTGCAGTCACTGCCCACCATGAAGCACCCCCAACCTTGCTGACATCTGGGCTGCTTAACCAAGCTGATGAAGAAGGTATGGCAGAGGCCCCTTAACAGGTAGGCAATAGAACATGTGTACAGCCATCCACTGGCTGCCCTCAGAATGGTGAGCTGGGGTGTACCCCTCTGACCCCTGGGCAGCATGAATGTGTAATATCACAGCCTCCACTTTATACAGAGATGCCATGGAGAAGCTAATACCTCCAGGGTATATAGGGTATGCTCAGCATCACCCCAACCCAGCAGCTTGTACATTTAGGGTCGGATGACCCCCCCCTCCCCATGGCCTTATAACACCCATGGAGGAATTCAACACTGAGTCCAGAGACAGAGTAAGAAGTCTCCAATCCAACCTCTTGTCTCTCACATATGCAGAGGGAAGATAGCTTTCAGGCTTGAAAACAAAGTACAGGATCATTCACTCACCCCTCCTTCCCATCATCACTATTCATTCTTACTGTTTCTAGGCACAGAGGTTAATCCTTTATATTAGATAATTAATATTGCTATTTCCTTAAATAAACTGGAGGTTCTGTCATTATTTAGCAAAGTAATATCCTAGTGCTAGGATATTAATGCTCTGACCTGGACAGCCCAGGCAGGCTCGATCTTGTTGGATCTCTGAAGCTAAGCAGGGTTAGCCTCGGTTAATAATTGGAAGGAAGACCTCCAACAAAGACCAGGGTTGCAGAGGCAGGCAATGACAAACCACCTCTCTTAATCTGTAGTAATGAAAATCCTACCAGAGGTTGCCATAAGTCAGCTATGACTTGAAGGAATTCTCTACTCTAGTATATTAATAAGACAAGTAATCAGTTGCTTTGAGGTTACAGAGAAAGGAAATGTCTCTGCATTCTTGCAAACACGCCCAATGGAGAAGTGTAGCTCTGAGCTGCAGAGCTACCATCACACTTCCTTCTTTCCTTTGAAGTCTCGCTCAGGATATCACATCCCCACATTTAGGGTGTTACATGCTGTTTCCTTACAACTCTTATAGTCAGTCCATCATGTACTCCCTGTTTTCCTGCTGCATACTCAAGCACACCAACTTCCTATCTTGGTTCAATGGCATGGAAACACGAACCAATTGTCCATATGAATTGGCCACATTTACAAGCTGCATAGGTTGCCCTGGGTATAAAGGTAGCCCCCTAAAATTATAGTCTTTGCCTTGCTTGAAGGTCTTAGAAAAGCCCAAGCTGCCCTGTTGAAGTTCCTGTTGAGAGCATCCCATTCACTCCACCTTCAGGACAGGTCATATGATTTTTATTTCACACACATTTAAATATACACTAGGGACATCACAGCTCACAGCCCCAGTTTTTTAAATATCACTGGTGTATGGTGGAACTAAATCTTTATTGCTTATGTGCAGGTCAACATTCCTCTGTTTGCCAATGTTTTCTTCCTTATAGTCTTTCTGGTCTTTGCCTTGGTCTCTGTTCCCATATTTTTGTATATACCTTTGACAAAGCCTCATGTTAGTTCTTAAGGAGTGTTGAAGTTTGCTTCTGTAACTGTTTAGCATTATGGGAAGTCTAATGTTGCTTGCTATTGTTCTGAAGTCTTTGCAGTTCTTGTTCTGAGTTTCATGTTTATTGCTATTTCTCTGTTCATTTACCTTGCTATATTAAATCCTCATTTTAATTATTTAAAGATCAACACCAGCACCTTGAATTGTGCCTGGAAACAAATTAGAAGCCAATGTAGACAGACCAAGACTTGAGTGACATGGCCCCTGTGACTGACCCCAATCAACATACTGCTGCAGCATTCTGAACCAATTCAAGGTTCCGAAAACTTTTCAAGGGCAGCCACATGCAGAGTACATTGTGTGTGTGTGTTATGTGCTGTCAAGTCGTTTCTAACCTATGGTGACCCTATGAATGAAAGACCTCCAAAACGTTCTATCTCTAACAGACCTACTCAGATCCTGCAAACTGGAGGATGTGGCTTCTTTTATTGAGTCAAGCCACCTCGTTTTAGGTCTTCCTCTTTTCCTTCTGCCTTCCACGTTTCCTAGCATTATTGATTTTTCCAGAGAATCTTGTCTTCTCATGATGTGACCAAAGTATGATAGCTTTAGTCTCGTCATTTTAGCTTCTAAGGAGAATTCCAGCTTGATTTGATCTAGTACATTGCAGTATCCTAATTTAAATTTGATGAGGACATTCACCAGAATGGCCCAATCTGTTCTCCCCCAGAAAGTCCATGGCTAGTAAAAGGTACTTCTGGCCACAGCTGCTACCTGCTTATCCAGCAGTGGGCCAAGGCCACCACAAATTACAGACCTCTTCCTTTAAAAGGAATGCAACACCATCCAGAATGGATGACACCTTAAGTCTTTTAACAAAGACTGAGTAGTGGCTTGATGGTCTTCCCTGGACTAGTGATTTAATTACTGGAGAAGGTTGTGTTGTGTAGATAGCTTCAGGAACTCAGTTACTGTCCAGAAAGCTTGAGTCAATTATATTTGGCCAGGATGTGAATGAGCTGTAGAGGCTTTAAACAAAATGTCTTTAATCAATATGCTCCTGCAAGCGTTCCAGCAGTTGGGCTACTCCTATGTGAGTATCCAAGGAAATTCCTGCTATATCAGATGTCCCTTCTTTAATATCAAGCTGTATAATTTTATCCAGGCTTCTGGCTGTCAGTTCAGAGGTCCTGTTGATGTGCACAAATATAGAGGTTCCTTTGGAGTGGTAACTGTCAGTCTATGGAAAACAGGATACGTGGAATCTGACTTCCCCCCTTGCAGCAAGAAATCCAAGTTCTCTTGAGTCAAGGTTTTTTATTGAGAAAGCAAATTATAGCGTATATATGTCCATAGAATACACAGAAGCAATAATAGCATCTGGCTGTACACAGATGAATGATGTAAAGAATGCTTGCTACACAGTTCCAACTCTTCCCTGTAAGCCCCCCACCCTCAGTGCCCAACCAGCTGGGCATAGTCTGTGGGAGCAGAGGAAGGAATCGTCCCAAGGCCGCTGTGGCGAGCCATCCAAGATAAGCGTGCTGTCTTCCCAGGAGCTGGATGGCCTGTGAAAAGAATCTACACACAAATACATAGGTGGATTGCAGAACTAGTGAAGATGGAGGGACTGTGGGCAACAGACCTGACAGTAACCTTGCTAGCAACATAGTGAGAGCTGTGATAAGGAGATCTCAGCCACTTTGGTGAGGTGACCGACATTCTCCTTCTTTGGGGTCCCCTTCTGCATGGGCCAATTTTGCCAGTTAAATTCCCATACTTTAACCTTTTTTTTTCATGACCAACTGCACCAGATTTGCTGCTGAGTAGTCACTCCAGCTATTATGTGACTTTTCTGCAACATTCCTAGGAGCACTTATACCCTGAGTTTTTTAAAAAAATCTATTTTCCAATCTGCTGTTTCCCTGTGCACATTCTTTATCACATCTTTTAGCATCTTCTGCCCTTTACCACTCTCCGCCAGCCTACTTCATTGTGAGGGCCCATTGTAGTCTATCCAGCCACTCCCTCTCCTTCCTTTTCATTCCTCCCCCTCTCCTCTTTCCTCTCCTTTCCCCTCTCCACCTGTTGTTTTGTAATTTTTTTAAAAAATACAGCATAGGATCGATGTACAGATGAGTTGAGAAGGAGAAATCCAGGAAATGGATCGGTCCAGCATTCTATCAATGCTTCGATTCCTTGCATGTGGCCTGGGACGGCCATACAGGCCGTGGCCATCCCAGGAGCACTCCTGTGCTCCATAGGGGGATATGATTTAGCCCAGATAAGGCTAAATTCAGCCTGGATCAGACGTGAATTGGACTAGAACAGGCTGCTCCACCACAAGGGAGCACTCCCCCATCTGGCCCAAAATGGTCTGGCTCAGCCTGGAACAGGCTGCTGCCACATGGGAGAGCACTCCTCCACCGGGCAGCAGCCTGATCCTGGCCATTTTGGGCCCAATCCTGGCCATTTCGGGCCAGAATTGGGACCAAAATGGCCAAAAGAGGCCTAACATGGCCAGGATCGGGCGGCTGCTAGGTGAGGTAGTGTTCCCCTGCCCAGCAGGGGGGGACACTCCCCGTTTCTGAGTAAGGTGATTGAGCGGGCAGCAGAGAAACAGCTGCAGAACTTCCTGAAGGAGACCTTGGCTCTGGCTCCCTTCCAGTCCAGCTTCCGCCTGGGAAATAGGACCGAGACACTGCTGGTCGTCCTCACAGACCATCTCCATAGACATCGAGGTGGATTGGTGCTGCTGATTTTGTTAGATCTCTTGGCAACATTCAACACAGTTGATTACGATCTTTTGACCCACCACCTCGCCGATGTGGGAATACAGGGGATGGCACTACAGTGGCTTGTCTCTTTTCTCCATGGCCAGAGACAGAGAGTGGCGCTTGGGGAGGAATTGTCATCTTGCTATCCACTGGTATGTGGATAGGCAATACTCTCCCCACTGCTGTTTAACATCTATATGCACCCCTCGCCCAGTTGGTGCAGAGTTTCGGGCTTGGGTGTCATCAGTATGCTGATGACACCCAGCTATATCTGTTGATGGATGGATGGCCTGGATCAGCCCTGGCTGCCCTGGAGCATGCTTTCGGAGCCGTGGCTGGATGGTTGAGGCAGAGTCACCTGAAGTTGAACCCTTCAAAGATGGAGATCCTGTACATGAGCTGTGGGGACATGGATTTGGGATCCAGGCTCCCTACTCTCGATAGGGCAGTGCTTATACCAGTGACGAGGGTTAGGAGCCTAGGGGTGATCCTGGATGCCTCCTTAAAAATGGAGGCCCAGGTCACAGTGGTTGCCAGGTCTTCCTTCTTCCATCTTCCGCAGACCAGGCAGCTTGCTCCCTATCTTTCGACCCACGGGCTGTGACCTAACTACAGTGGTCCAAGCAATGGTCACCTCTAGGCTAGACTACTGTAATGCGCTCTACACAGGGCTTCACTTGAAACTGATCTGGCGATTGAAACTAGTCAAAAATGCAGCAGCGTGTGTCAATGCAGCAGCCAGAGTGCCTTCTTATGCACATATAACACCAGTATTGCGCCAGCTGCATTGGCTACCAGTGGAGTACCAAATCAGATTCAAGGTTTTGGTATTGACCTATAAAGCCTTGTGCAGACTGGGAACAACTTATCTGCTGGACCGCCTCTCCCTATATGAGCCCCAGGGGATGCTCCAATCCAGCGATAAACAGCTGTTAACAATCCCTGGCCCCAAGGAGGCCCGCCTGGAATCAACCAGAGCCAGGGCCTTCTCGGTCCTGGCCCCAGCCTGGTGGAACACTCTGTCACAAGAGTCTAGGGACCGGCCGGATGTGTTATCTTTCCACCAGGCCTGTAAGACAGAGCTGTTCCACCAGGCATACAGTTGACGCTGGCTAGGGCCTCCCTGCTGGCTGAATTGAGGAAAATCTGCCATCCCTGTCAAATGTATTCTCCACCCAGCCTCTCTGTTAAACATCTGTGGAGAGGACTGGGTGGTGGATTCTTTTTTGAGAAGTGCTGCCACACTGTTTTAAATATTTATAATACTTGTGATTTTAATTTCTGTTTTAAAGTGTGTATATATATATATATCTTCATGTTTTATATTGTATGTAATCCACCCTGAGCCTGCTATTGTGGAGAGGGCGGAATATAAATCAAATTAATTAATTAAATAAATTATCCTGGCTGTTTTAGCCCCGATGCAGGCCCTAAATAGGCCCAAAATGGCACCAAAATGGCCCGGATCAGGGCAGAACCAGCCTGGAATGGTCACCTGCTGGGTGGGGGAACCCTTCCTTGCCCAGCACCAGCCCAATCCTGGGTGTTTCAGCCCCAATCCAGGCTGCTTTGGTTCCTAAATCGGCCCAAAATGGCCAAAACGGCACCGAAATGGCCTAGATCAGAGCCAAAATGGCCAGGATCGGGCCGATGCAGGGTGGGGGAAACCTCCCCCAACCAGCAGTGGCCCAATCCAGGTTGTTTGGGGCCTGATCTGTGCCCAAAGAGGCCCCAAATGGCCAAAACAGGCCATTTTAAAAATACCCACATGACACCAGTCACACGGGTATTTTAAAGAGCTGCCAGAACACTGTTCCAGGGCCTTCCGGTTCAGAAAAAGCCCTGGTGATGTCACTGATGTTAGTGACAAAAGCACTAGCACTCAACAATCCTGATATATTTTGACATGGTGCAGACTATAAAGAACGGCACCACATTGACCAAAGTAAAGAGGTGGGGAAGGGTTCAGACAAGCTGATTCCATTCTTTTCAGCTTTACTTCTGGGATAACAAGGAGCTATGTTCCTGGCATAGGAGGGGCTAGAAGAGTGCTCTACTGCCAACCAGTGCAGCACAGCAATTTTTTTTTAAAATCCTGCTTTATAATAGTGCCAATAAGTTACCTTTAAGCTTTGCTTTTGCCTGTTGATGCCATGTTTCTCTGCACTTCGTAGTTGCATTCTCATGATAAGGGGAAAATCCTTCCTTTTGACTCTCAGGAGGAGTTGCCTGACTGACCAAACTTTGTGTTCAGCTTTGGTCGTTGAATTCCATAAACAAAAAACCCAGAAAGAATTGTAGAGCTCTTTCCAGGTTTCAAAATTAAGAGTGAAGTGCTGCCAATAAAGGCCTTAATCTCTGTATCAAATTTCTTGTCACAGTGAACCTGCTGTCATAGTGTCTCTCTACATGAGACACATGGGTGCAGATTTATCAAGTGTCGGGAGATGCAGTGTTAGCTAGGAAACATAGTTTTGAAAGACCGTTCTGGCAGAGATCGCTCTGGAGGGGATGAATTCTTTCACAGCCCTCTGCCACCTCTGGAGTGCCAGACTGTCTCCCCTTCCAGAGCTTTTACCCTGCCACCCTCACTGCTTAAAACTTTGAATTAGCCGAGCAGCAGCCAAAGGGCTCTATTGAGCAACTTGGTACACATGCCTGGGTCCTCCTTGGTGCAGCTCTCCTTTAATAATTGATAATTATTTCAAATTTTCACCCTAATTTGCATAACATGAGCCCTTTGCAGCAGTGTCCCTCTCAAACACATATATGTGCCTGCCCTCATTTCTTTTCAATGGGTGATTCCGCACGAATGGTTTTCCCTGCTTCAGCTTCTAAATGACCTTGATTTTTTCTTGTGTTTCCACACGTGGGAAGGCAATCCTAGCAGCAGATTCGAAGTCACTGCACGTTTTGTCCGTTTTTTTTCCATCCTGCTTTCCCCCGACTTATTTGTCCATGCGCAGCAGATTAGGGATTTTAATCATGCAGAATTCTTTATCCGATGTTCTCCCCACCCTTGCCCTTTTCTCTCGCCCTTCGAATCAACTTAATTTGATTGACCAATCGTGTTTTCTAAGCTACACCCACTACCCTTTCCCTTCCCCTCTTTTTTTTTAAAAAAAGATGTAAAAAAACGTTGCAACGTTTCTACAAATCTATGCAGAAACGTATCCTGTATCACATAACAACAGCTGACCAATAACGGGTCCATTTTACAACACGCCAAATTTGTTAATTGTTGCTTGCTGACAGCTGACAGCTTCTGAGGTAGAGTGAAAGTGTGATGGAGGGATTTCAGCGTTCAACTAGTGGTCTAGGCACTTCATGGAGGGAGAAAGTGACCGTCCTCAACACAACACCTATCACTAAACCACACTGCTCATGAAGAAAGCAGGAAAGATAGATGCGGGGTCATTGGTAACAATTTTCCCACCAAATGTCAATAGCCAATACTCTTCCACAATATCGGGGGGAAGTGCTCTGGCCTATCCAATATGTTTATTTGATGCAACGTTTATGTGTAACAACATTTTTTGGGGGAATTTTTTTTTAAAAAATGAAGGTGTGCATCATTCGACACTTCCCCCGGAAAAAGCGATAAGGAATCAATTTTTATCCTGTCAAAAATTCCGCATGATGGACTTTGAGCCAATGAAATATGCGAAACAAAAGCCTAATGTGGAATCGGGGAGAAGTGGATTCGTAGGACTCCACTGCGGCATGACTGCTCAGAAAGTCCGATCAAAATTGATCATGCGGAATCCCCCACAGTGCATAAGAGAGCTCAGAAAGAGAGGGATAGATCTTTGGTTTCCTTCACAGAAAGGGAAGCAGAGGGAAGATGACCCATTCTTTTCTCTATTTTTTGCTAGTAAAAGTGGGAGACTGGACAGGTTGCCCAACCACCCTTTCTGACTAAAACTGTTAAACCAGAGTTGAACGAAGAGGAGAAGTTGAGTTAAAAACAAAGTAAAGTTTGATGGAGAATAAAAAATCTAACCCCGGAAAAAGCGATAAGGAATCAATTTTTATCCTGTCAAAAATTCCGCATGATGGACTTTGAGCCAATGAAATATGCGAAACAAAAGCCTAATGTGGAATCGGGGAGAAGTGGATTCGTAGGACTCCACTGCGGCATGACTGCTCAGAAAGTCCGATCAAAATTGATCATGCGGAATCCCCCACAGTGCATGAGAGAGCTCAGAAAGAGAGGGATAGATCTTTGGTTTCCGTCACAGAAAGGGAAGCAGAGGGAAGATGACCCATTCTTTTCTCTATTTTTTGCTAGTAAAAGTGGGAGACTGGACAGGTTGCCCAATCACCCTTTCTGACTAAAACTGTTAAACCAGAGTTGAACGAAGAGGAGAAGTTGAGTTAAAAACAAAGTAAAGTTTGATGGAGAATAAAAAATCTAACCAGATTGGTCCTCCCGTGTGGAATACTGATCTGGAAAGATTACTGAGACCATGCTAAGGCCCTTCTCTCTTGTTCTTTGACCCTAGGTTATCAGTGTTAATCAGAAGAGCCTTGAAAAGACAGAAATCTTCTTGGGCAGGGTAAAGTTCTTTGTGGTGCTTATTGACTCATTATCTTCAGAGGACTTATTTGATCACAGTGGTGGTAGCTAAGCAAAGAGTAGCAGTTGCAGAAGGGCACTATTGAGGATGCCTGGATCCTCCTCGGTGCTGCTCTCTTTTAATAATTGTCTTTTATATCCCACTTCCACCCTAATCTGCATAACATGAGCCTTTGTGGCAGCTGGGGACTTGAAGACTGGAGGAGACCCCTCCTCAAAATAGCATGTGCACATCACATGGGTGTTGGTTGCTTGCTGGACTTTCCTTGCATAATGCATAAAAGTGCACAGAAAGTGATTGGCAAGGTGATGTCAGTGGTGCTGTGCCATCTGCTGTTGCCCTCCCCAGTGCAAAGCACGGCTTTTGTGAAATGGAGCCACTCAATGCCAATGTCATTGCCTGGGAGGTGCCAAAGACAAAATACACATATGCATAACATGCACATTCTCCTTCTTGCCAACAGTTTCAGCCTGTTTGTTCAGTTTTGCATACCTCTAAAATGTACACTTGAAAACACATGCTCCTACACACACAAATGGAGCTATATCATCATCACCTTTCCTTTCTCCTTTCCTGTCCCAATAGTAGCTTTTTTACAGATATACAATACAGAATTGAGGAGTCTGGATTCTAGTAGTGCCATGGAAACAATACTTTGAGGTAGAAATGAATGTTTTCCTGGGAGAAAAATGGACCCATGATATGATCTCTGCTAAAGTTATCTAATAATAATACTAATGTATGCTCAAGGCAGAAAGAACACCACTGTCATGTTTATAGAGGGCTGGTCAGAAAGGAGAAAAAATAATTATCCTATAACCCTCCCCCTCCCATTTACACAAATTGAAAAACATTGGACAAACCTTACTATTTCCGCCTAAATACCCAACAATTTTTTTTCAATTAGAAATATGTATCATGTAAGTCTACAAACTATAAAAAATAAACATAGAAGTAATTCTATCACAGAAGATACTTATCATTGTTTATCTTGAAGTAATTAACCATTACAGAGGTCTCATAGCTATTTCAGTTAGAGTCTGGATTGTAGGGGAGTATTGGAACGAAAGTGTGATATGTCATGATAGTCCTTTGCAATAGCCATATATTTCTCCCTCTCCCCTCCAACTGAGCTTATACAAGTGTCCACATGAATTATGTCAAATAATAATCAGGGCCAAAGAGTTACAGAGCTGTGTAAAATCAAAAAGAGTCCAGTAGCACCTTTAAGACTAACCAATTTTATTGTAGCATAAGCTTTCGAGAATCAAGTTCTCTTCGATGTATTGTCGAAGGCTTTCACGGCCGGAGAACGATGGTTGTTGTGGGTTTTCCGGGCTGTATTGCCGTGGTCTTGGCAAGTCTTCCATCAAAGACTTAAAGGTCGCTGTGGTTCAACAGAAACCTTTCAAAAACAAAATCCAACGGGAGGCTGCTGAATTGGAATTCATATGCAAATTTGACTCTGTCAAGCTAGGACTGAATAGAGACTATGAATGGTTATCACATTATCACAGGTAACAGATTTCCTTTACAGCGGCATGGTCTGGGGGAGCCCAGTGGCGCCTGGTATGGGCTTTTGGGGACCACAGTTCTCTTTGTCAGATGCATCTGGCAGGGAGAGCTGTGGTTATCGAAGGCTTATACTACATAGGAATTGGATGCTTATACTGCTGCAAACTAACACGGCAAACTGACTCCACACCAAAAGGAGATGTTTACATTTACTAGCAAAGGAATGTTTTGGTTGCCTCCCCGCTAATTGCATCTTGTCCCTTTCTGATATATGTCCCCTTCTCTCCCCTCTCCCTCCTCCTCTTCTGTATTTGACCAGTTTGTATCATGCATCTGACGAAGAGAACTTGATTCTCGAAAGCTTATGCTACAATAAAATTGGTTAGTCTTAAAGGTGCTACTGGACTCTTTTTGATTTTTCTACTACAGACTAACACGGCTAACTCCTCTAGAGCTGTGTAAAGGCTGCTACTTAAAGAAACAATAAATAACCAGCAGAACATTTGACACCCTCATTAGTATTAACCTCTCTGACTGAAAAAGAATTTTTGGACTCGGTATATGCATCCTCAAAAAAGTCTGGGATTCTGAGTAGAATTTAAGACTGCAATCCCAAAAACATTTATGGAAAAGTAAACACTGCAATCCAAAGTAGAATTTCACTCCTTTAAATTTATCAGAGTCAATGGGCATGGAAGGATGTAACTCTGTTTAGGTCTGCACAGTACACTCCACTCAATTCAGTTGGATTAACTTCTGAGTAAATATACTAGGATCTATCTGCAAAATAATACAGAGATAAGGCAAAAGAAATTCTCAGATTCACTTGGTCATCTTGGACCATAATTTGTTTTTCAACCACCATACAGAGAAAGCCACTAGTACTACCAAATTTGTTTGATTGCTTATTGAAGTTTGAGCAGAAGCATATTTTTAACATATTTTCATCATAATTCTATTCTGTTCCAGCTGGTTTCTCTATTATCTGTCTATCTGTCTGTCTATCTGTCTGTCTTTCGTATTATGAGTGAGTTCCCTCAGGGGCTCATACCAAGTGTCCCATTGAGATCTGTAATGATATTGCTGTGAATGTTGTCTGATAATACTTGGGGGGGGGGGGGGTAATGACCCAGGTCGCTTCCACACGTCCTTAATGAGACAGCCCGCCAATAGAACTCTGGAGGGTTATCTCATTCATTACACAAGTCATCGTTTCCCATGCACGAGCAGGTCATAATGATCCCAGTTTTTGAGCATTTTTTGTAAGACCTGTTTTGGGCCATATTTATTTTTGATGCTGCTTTTCTGTGCAATTATCTACCGTATCAATGCATGTGGAGGCTTTTGTGTGCTTTTGAAGAGTCCTCCTACAAATCTCCAATCCCTCCTCTTACCATTACCAGTCCCACACATTTGTCTGGCTTGCATGAACGATTGTATAATTCCCCCCCTTTAAAAAAAATTAAATGGTCATAGTGTTATTACGATGTATACAAAAGGAATCAAACTGCAGTGCTTGTTACGTTGTATCACTCAGCAATCAGACTATCAGTCTAGGAACAACATCGAGAACTGAATGCCATTTCTGATTTTATTTTAAACTAGCAATAAGGCCTGTTGTTTGGGAAAATACAACGGGCACTAGCAGCACTTCCAGAAAAAACTGAATCTGAATCCTAAAATGATACGGGAACCTGAATGCCATCAAATACCAGTATTTATGCCCTTCTGGAAATGTGAATTAAAAAATTGCAACTTTTTTTCCGGTGCACCACTAATGTGAGAAATTTTTATTTGATTTAATAATCACAGGAAATGTCCCAATATTAGCTACTTCTCACTTTTTTCACAATTAATGGTATAATTCAGTTTTTTGGAGTTACATTATCACTACCAGATGGTCTCTTCTACTGTGATGCCTCACTTGTAGAACTCCGTCTGCACACCTGCTTACCTGCCACTTAGTTAGGCTTTGTCAGGCTGAAATCTTTCTGCCACTCTGACTTCAGGTGGGTTTTATTTTATCTTAGACTTTAATTTCAGATTTTAATTTATTGCCTATGTTAAATAGACAGTATTGTTTCTGGGAGCTACTTCATAAGCTGCTAGCTAAGAAGCACAGCATAACATTTCAAATAGATAAAATAATTTGATTACGTGGTAATTTAAATTCTAGCGAAAATTTGCTTGAGCTGAAATTGACCATACAATCCAGATTCTACATAAGATTTGAACCAAGGATCTCCCAGATCCAATTCCAAGTACTTTTTGGTCTTGAATAATGAATATACCCAACACACGTGTAAACAATACTATCTATTCTATGTTAAGATGCAGCAAACTTGCATCTTTTTTCCTAGTCTTTCAAAAGCCCAACTCTGTGGAGAGCTCTGGAAAGATATAACCTTTGCTTCTGCTCCTGGACAGCCAGCTGCAGGCTGCTGCTTGAAAGATCATGGAGGACTCGTCCCTCAGTAAGATGAAAAATGGCACTCTTGAGTCAGTTTTCCAAAGCTGCCATGCTGGTCAAGCTCTCTCTGTTTTCCTTAGCAACTCATATACAAATTTGATGAAGTAGGAAGTTGAACCTCAGGTCACTGGAAATCCAATCATTTCCCTCCTTGTTTTTACTTCTCATTAAGGGGAGGTATAACTTTATCTCAGATGACAGTCTTTTCACTTTTTATCTGAAATGATCCCTTCCTAACACTAAGCAGATCACATATGGCCTCTGCCAACTACTCTACAAACGTTTTGTGCCTTTTAATAAAAAACAAAATGAATGTTTGTTTTTCCTTTCAGTTTTGCCCAAACCATCTCCATGATTAACCTAACTAAGTGGCAGGTAAGCAGGTGTGCAGACGGAGTTCTACAAGTGAGGCATCACAGTAGAAGAGACCATCTGGTAGTGATAATGTAACTCCAAAAAACTGAATTATACCATTAATTGTGAAAAAAGTGAGAAGTAGCTAATATTGGGACATTTCCTGTGATTATTAAACCAAATAAAACTTTCTCACATTAGTGGTGCACTGGAAAAAAAAGTTGCAATTTTTAAATTCACATTTCCAGAAGGGCATAAAAGGAAGCGGCTGACTCACCAGCAAGCTGAGTTGTCACCTGGGGCCGGACGGAGTGGAGTAAGGACGAAGAGCGGAGGCGGAGCGTTCATCCCACGAGGATCCAACTGCATGGTCAGCGCCATTGCTGCCCGAGCATCTGCAGGAGCAACATGCAGGTGAGCGGGTAGATGCTCGGGTGGGACTCATTTCTGTCCCACTGCCAGGTGGGGGTGGGGGTCGAGCCTCAGGGTTCCCCCTCTCCCATTCTTCTCAGAGGGGCTGTTGCCTCTCTGGTGAGGGGGGGGTTGGGGGAGCTGGGGGCGTCTGCCCCTGCCCCCCTTCACACGGGCCCCGTGGCAGCCCCCTCAGCCTCGCGGGCCTGGGGGTGGTCAGGAGCAGCAGGCCCCGATCCTGGGCCCCTCGGCCCCCAGCGGGCTTCACCTCGAGACGGGGGTGGGAAAGCGGGGCCCCTCCTTCCTCCCTGGCGGCGGTTGCTGCCGCAGAACCGCAGCAGGGCCACATCCGGCCACACCGCGGCCTACGGCCTCTACGGGGGGCCTTCTTCACCCGCCCAGTTGCTGCGCCGTGGCCTTTGGCCCGGCGGGGCAATCAGCGAGGGTGGCGCCGGGTGAGGCCGGGGGCCTTCCTGGCCGTTCTCCTCCCAGGTGGCTGGGCCTGGGTGGCTGGATTTCGTACGTGAGCCTTTGGGTCACCACAGATGCACACAATCTCAAGTGCGCGGGACATGCTGGGCGTGGTGGCGGCCAAGAGCGATAAGGAGGTGCAGGCAGGGCGCGTGGCGGGACCATTTGACATACACCTGTGAACAACCGGAGAGTGTCCCCGTGGGGGGGGGTCCCCGGGTAAGTATGCCACGCATCATGTGACCACGCGGTAAACCTGGTGTGGGCACAGCCGGAGTGCATGGATGGCCAAGGGCAATATCCAATCTGCCTCTCAGCTGCTGCCGGTCCACCCAGAGGCTGGGGCCTCCTGGGGGTTCAAATTCCAAGACACATAGGTGGACAAGGCCACGCCATGGGCTGCATGGTGGCAATCCTCGAGTGGGCGCTGAAAGACCTGGCATGCCCCTCACTCATCTTTCATTGCCAGAGGCAACAATCAAGCGGTGGCACGAGTCGTGAATAGGCAGGCATCACGCTCAGAGCGAATTATGCGCCTGGTGCGCAGGTTGGTTCTTCAGTGTTTGCGGAACAACATAGTGTTGGAGCTCGTCATATAACCGGAATGGACAACACCATAGCGGACGCCCTTTCTCGCTTTCAGGAGGACAGGTTTCTAGGGAAAGCACCAGGCACAGAGCAACACCCGGATCCCTTCCTGGAGGAGCGTTGAAGCCTGGGAGCACCAGATATGGCAGGGAGGGCTGAATTCACTGGTGACTATGGCCAGGTGGGCCTACAGGGCCGCGATCATGGCTTTCACGACACTCCTCTTGGATAGGCCCAGCCGGGCAGGAGGGGATGTGCCAGCAGATGCCCTGTTGGAATATCTGGCGCCGATGGCGAGGCCAGATATGCACCTAAGATCAGCAAGTTGCACGCAGTGGCTAGCTAGTTCCTTTGCAAGGTGGCGGGGAGGGCAGACCCAACAGGCAGCTTCTTGGCCCGCAGGGCCATGGCAGGTAGGACCTGCCGGAAGCTACCTCGCAAGGACGCCTGGTGGCCCATCACAGTGGACGTCTTGCAGGTCATGTTGAAACAGCTGGGCGGGGTATGCCATTCACCCTTCAAAGGCACGCTGTTGAGGTGGCCTTCAGCCTCATGCCCTACGGGGCCTTCCATGTTAGCGAATGGGCGGCGGCCTCATTCAGGGATCAGTCCAACAGGGCGTCAGTGCAGGCAGACATCTCGAGCTAGGGTGCACTTCAAAGCAGGGCCCGGCAGTCCAAGTACGATCAGCTGGGGCGCGGAGCGATGGCGGCTCCATACGATGGAGCGGGGGGGCCCTTGCCCAGTGCGGGCATCAGGGCATACCTGGACAGGCACCCGGCCATCACAGGCCAGCTGGCCACTCATGGGGTACCAATTCGCAGCGTCATGAGAGCCAGCATACGGGTGGCGGGCTCCCCGCCAGGTGCATATGGGTCCCACTCATTTCGCATGGAGCGGTAACCACGGCAGCTGAGATGGGCCTGTCCACTGGCATGATAAGGCGTGAGGGCAGGTAGCTGGCTAGAGCCTATCTGGGTGATGGCAGGAAGGAGAGTACTAACGTTATGTGATTCAGTTGCAGGCACGGCACCCCTACCGCGAAGAGGCTGCATGAAGGCTGGATGACTGGAGTGACAGCGAGAGCAGCGCAGGCGGGGGGATGAGAGAGGCCCCCTGGAGGGCCCTGGGCCCTGGCAGAGATCACCAGAGCCGTTGTGCCAGTCGCCTTCGGGGGCCAGGGAGGAATTTTTCCCGCAAGGGGCCAGATTGGCCGAGGCCACTTGGGGTTCGTGCCTCCCTCTGATCATCGAAGTCGGGCCCCCCCGGGGGTAAGGGGTGGCTCCATCTTTCTGGTTACAGCAGCTGGAGAGTTGGCGGGGAGGCGGGCCCCTGGCCAGCCTCCAGTGGCAGTTTTTGAGGCATTGGGCTGGATCCCAACAGGGTGAGCGGGCCTGCGAGCTGCTCACCCTGACAGATCTGGAGGCAAGGGTCGCCAGGCGGAGCCAGCGATGGGACGGCATGTGCCGAGGTGCCAGCAGGAGGCTGGCGGGTGATGCATCGGTTCGGCAGTGAGGCCTACGATGCCAACGGGGATCCAGCCCAGATGCCAGGCCAATGCTCCATATATAGCTGTAATCAATAAAGTTGTGGCCATTTTCTAACCCATGCAAGTGTGTGGTGTGTTTACTTAGCTGCAACGCAGTCCGACATAGCCCCTAGGTGGCAAAAGGAAGCGGCTGACTCACCAGCAAGCTGAGTTGTCACCTGGGGCCGGACGGAGTGGAGGTGGGATGAAGAGCAGAGGCGGAGCCTCCATGCCGCGAGGATCCAACTGCATGGTCAGTGCCATTGCTGCTCGAGCATCTGCAGGAGCAACATGCACCCTCCCACCCTCCGCATTTTCAGAGCTTTTGAGGGGGCTCTGTCACAACTTTATGGGTTGGCGGTTTTTGAGGCATTGGGCTGGATCCCAACAGGGTGAGCGGGCCTGCGAGCTGCTCACCTTGACGGATCTGGAGGCAAGGGTTGCCAGGCGGAGCCGGCGACAGGACGGCATGTGCCGAGGTGCCAGCAGGAGGCTGGCGGGTGATGCGTTGGTTTGGCAGTGAGGCCTACGATGCCAACGGGGATCCAGCCCAGATGCCAGGTCAATGCTCCATATATAGCTGTAATCAATAAAGTTGTGGCCATTTTCTAACCCACGCAAGTGTCTCGTGTGTTTACTTAGCTGCAACGCAGTCCGACATAGCCCCTAGGTGGCAAATACTGGTATTTGATGGCATTCAGGTTCCCGTATCATTTTAGGATTCGGATTCAGTTTTTTCTAGAAGTGCTGCTAGTGCCCGTTGTATTTTCCCAAACAACAGGCCTTATTGCTAGTTTAAAATAAAATCAGAAATGGCATTCAGTTCTCAATGTTGTTCCTAGACTGATAGTCTGATTGCTGAGTGATACAACGTAACAAGCACTGCAGTTTGATTCCTTTTGTATACATCGTAATAACACTATGACCATTTAATTTTTTTTTAAGGTGGGGGGAAATATACAATCGTTCATGCAAGCCAGACGAATGTGTGGGAGGGGTGATGGTAAGAGGAGGGATTGGAGATTTGTAGGAGGACTCTTCAAAAGCACACAAAAGCCTCCACATGCATTGATACAGTAGATAATTGCACAGAAAAAGCAGCATCAAAAATAAATACGGCGCAAAACAGGTCTCACAAAAAATGCTCAAAAAAACGATGACTTGTGTAATGAATGAGATAACCCTCCAGAGTGCTATTGGCGGGCTGTCTCATTAAGGACGTGTGGAAGCGACCTGGGTCATTAGCCCCCCCCTCCCAAGTATTATCAGACAACATTCACAGCAATATCATTACGGATCTCAATGGGACACTTGGTATGAGCCCCTGAGGGAACTCACTCATAATACGAAAGACAGACAGACAGACAGACAGACAATAGAGAAGCCAGCCAGAACAGAATAGAATGATGATGGAAATATGTTAAAGGTTATATCAATATTTTTCATTCTAAATGTTGGCTGTAAAATTCCACTAGAAACTGAAATTCTGTGGTGTTGGCATTGGAATATGAAGTTTCTGTGTTTTGATTTTTTTTTGTTAGGTTTTGTAGAATGAATTTATAAGATGAAAATGGGTTCCAACAGCCTCTTCTTAGAACCTTCTCTGAATATGAATCATGGTCTTACAAAGGATGATATTTGAACTTTAAAACTGTAGGAAGATACAGTTATGGATCTACCGTTGTCTCATCTGATTAGGGTCAGGTGATGGTTGAGTTATGGTTCATCTTTGTAAGAATTGTTTATCAACAATACGGTAAAGCTGTTTTGTGTGCAAAAGGTGGCAGGTTTAGTCTCATTCCAAACAATCTCATGTAGCTGGTAGACCTTTCTCTTCCTGAGATCCTGGAGAGCTGCTGCTATCAGAGAAGACAATAGCTGGACTAAAGGTTTGACTCAGCATAAGGCAGCATCATATGTTCAAAATATTCAACAGCTCAATGAATGTCCCAGGCAGATATGAACGTGTCAAGCAAATTTGAGTATCTGAATAATAAATGCCCATATTCTTCCTGCAGCTCCTTAGTTTGCTGAGAAAGATCTAAAGATTCAGTATGCATTGCAGTTTATTGAATGAGAAACTACATATTCATGTGGAACAAAGAACTATATTTAAAATGGCATGTTAGAAAGGTGACTGGAACAAAAGCTTAGAAGTTTGACCAATAGCCATTATTGGGGGAAGGGGGGAGAATGAGAGAAATCTGCCTCAATTCTACATTTGCTTTGTAGTGCCACGATCATGCTGCTCCTCCACAACTTTGAATTTTGTTTCACTCCTACAAAGGCAGGCATGGTGCTGTTCTGTGTAGCATTTTCCCCTTTCAGATTTAAAGATTTATTAAGTGTGTTTGGACCTGTGCTAGACTCACAGTTCTTCACTGCCTTCAAAAACCAAAGTAGGTCAGTAAGAACTAAAAATAAAGTGCCCTTGCTGTAAATTAGAATCTGTTTAATGAAACAAAACATGTCTAAATGTTGGGGAGACGCTACCTCATAGAAGGTTCATGGCTGGTGGCAACAGCTCTGATGGATAAATTATACTGAGGGATTCCAGTGGCAGCCAAGGCTTTAGGCACTGAAGTAAATTCTAAGTGAAATGTGGGTATTTTCAACAGGCCACATGTGCCCGCAGAATCTATTCTGTCAATAATACTCTAATGCTAGTGTTCCCTCGGCAAGTAATATAGCTATGTCTACCCCTTATTGCAGTAATTGTTTCTCTATTGCTCTGACTCCAACATGGAAGTTGGGAGTCTTTCTCAGAATTTGTTTCCACAAAGCATTTTGAATATTCTGGCAAATGAACCATCTTGTCGCCACCATGAGTGGCAATCTGACTCAGTTCTATATACAGATAAGTCCCGTAAATAGGCATGAATAGCATTGCATCCAAGGAATTCTGGAATCAAAGACAGTGTCCTTGATATTGACTATATTAATATCACATTATGTAATCCAATGAGTGTCAGTGAGAAAGGCAGACTATAAATGACATAAATAAAATAAATAAGGCACAGCAAACACCTTCTTAGACATTCTTCCTCCTATATCTTTAACTAAAAAGGTAGCGGTATCTTCTAGCTTCTGTAAAAAGAAAGTATCACCAGTATTATGTGAGCCCCTTCTTCCTCCAAAAACTTTTGAACATCAGATGACACCTTCCCTCCTTATACTTTATAATCAGATATACATTTCAGGCCCTAATGTGGATGGCCCAGGCTAGCCCATAATCCTAAGATCTCAGAAACTAAGTAGTACTGTCCCTGATTATTACTCAGGTAGAGGCAGGCAACGTCTCTTGCCTAGAAAACCATATCGGTCACCATAAGAGAGCCAGTTTGGTGCAGTGGTTAAGAGCACGGGACTCTAATCTGGAGAGCTGGGTTTGATTCCTCACTCCTCCACTTGAAGCCAGCTGGATGATCTTGGGCGAGTCACAGTTCTCTGGAGCTCTCTCAGCCCCACCCACCTCACAGGGTGATTGTTGTGGGGTAATAATAACATACTTTGTAAACTTCTCTGAGTGGGCATTAAGTTGTCCTGAAGGGCAGTATATAAATCGAATGTTGTTGTTGTTGTTGTTGTTGTTGTTGTTGTTGTTGTTGTTAGTCACCTGCAACTTGTTGGTACTTTCCATCAGTGGAATTCTGAAATTTAGAATACAAGATACTTTTGTCAAATCTGATGGGTATATGTATGTAACATTCCGCATGTCTCCCCTCAAAATATTTGGTGATAAGGAGAGAATTCTGCCCCTAATTTCTATTGTTTTAAAGGAACATGCACAGGATTTTCTCTGCATATACCGTTCAAATGTGAGAAGTGTATATGTTTTTCGCATAGTTACCTGTGCATAAATATAAAGTATTAAGTAAAACTTGGACCTCAGAGTGCTTGGAGAATGTGCAGGATTGGAGCCTGCCTTTCATAATGGCCATCTAATAATTATGGTATAATTTCCCAATGAGATCTGCCAGTGTTTGCTTCTGCTCCCTTTTTAAAAGCTTTGTTAAAACCTTTTCGGACATTATAATCATGTGTACTGGAAAACTACCACCTATTGGTAATACACACTACCAGTGATCTTCCCAATATGCGCAGCTGCCATTTTGTCTAAAATGGGCTCTGTGTGTATCTCTGCTTCAGTACACACTTGGGTGTAGCATGTAGTAAAGTAGAAAATCCTCACATTCCAGTTTCAGACAAAATAAAAATTGTCATACCAGCTCACTGAAGGACCATGTCTCCTGAGATAAACTTGTATGGCAATTGCATTCTTCACAACACTGTCTCCTAGCAGTTGTCTTGCTTTCAAGAATATGAGCCATTTTGTTACAACCCTGGGCCTTTTCTGTTGCTGCCCTCTGCTGTGGAATAGGCTTCTGGAAAAGATGAGGCAAATTCCTTCATGCCTTCCTATAAGGCTGAAAGACTTATTTAAGAGAGTGTTTGGGACAGTTTAAAGGTCACAACTTTGGACTCCGACTTATCCATTTAATGATGTATGTTAATGATTTTAACAGATGATTATTTAGTATAGTATTTGTTATTGGGGCTTGACCATGGTGTGACAAAGGTCAGAAATCTAAATACCCTAAAACAAATAAATTCCTATTGGTTTTTCCAGCAGTTGCAAAAGAAAAAAATACTGAAATAAAGGTTTTCCTTTTTTCCTGATCAATATCCCAGTCTTGGACTCCATTGCTGCAGTGAAATGTTGAGAAAAGTGGAATTTGCTGCAGTGAAATGTTGAGAAAAGTGGAATATTTCTCGATACAAGGCCGTTTGAAAAGGGAATGAAAAGACGTAACCTAACAGGATTTACTAAATGGCTTCAACAGACAGCAAGTCCCATGTGAGCCATTTTGAAGAGGAGGGATCTTCACATGCAAAAAGTGAAGGATTTTTTTTTTTTAGATGTAGAAGCAGATGAAAAATGCAGACCTTCCCACCATCCTGTTGTCCCTTGCTTACCAGTCTAAACTTGAAACATTATACATTGCGATTATTATGCCATTTACAGTATCAGAGTGCAGAAAACCTGCTCTTCATTTCACAGGGACCCATTAAGAAAATATATTGGTTTGTTCTTACATATAAATGCACAGGAGTCATTAACAACAGAGGGAGTGCTGAAGAAGAGAGGAACACCACCTCAAAAGGCACTGAGGTCATTATTCTTCCAGAACTACCTCCAAGAGTCCTTTCCACCAGCAACAGAATAAAAGTCCCAGAGACGTGGAGCTTTTAAAAAACCCTCCCATGATCTAGATGTTTGCGTGATTCTACTGAAGGTCTATTAATATTTTCCCTAATAACAATATAAAAGGATAGGTAATTGGGGAGGGAGTGCTTTGAATAGATATGACATACTTGTCAAAGCCAAGAACTAACAGTATGGTCAGCAACTCAGTAAAAAGATGAATTTAAAATTATTTTCCTAAGCTGATTTTAATTTAGCTAAATTGACTGACAGGCAGGTCAGTCTTGTGCCCCTCCTCCAACTGGTACAGTGCAAAGAGAGATCAGTGATTCAGATAAAGCTAATGAAAAACAATCTTGTAAAATGGATTTTCACTGCTTGTAATATTTATTTTTATTACAATTTGGGCACTTTACCAGGAACTTAGTTTATTTATTTATTATTTATTTTATTCAGCATGCCCCGCCCTTCCTGCAGGTGGGCTCAGGGTGGCTTCCAAGAAATATTATTAACACATTAACATATTACAATAGCTTACATTTCAAGCTAATGTCCTATGTCTATGCCTGCATGATTAGAGTTAATCAGACTAGGGAACTTACAGACCCACCCTAAGTTTGAAAGGTTTAAGATGAGAACTAAGCGCTGCATCAACATAGCTGGAGATGTGTGTGCATATGTGCTGTCAAGTGGCAACCAATTTACCGCGACCTCAGCAAGGGGCTGTTAAGGCAAGTGAGAAGCAGAGGTGGTTCGCCATTGCCTCCCTCTGCAGAGTCTTCCTTGGTAATCACCCATCCAAATACCAACCCTGCTTAGCTTCTGAGATTTGATGAGATTGGACTATACCACACTGCCTTTCTTCCCTTAAAACATTAGACATAAAAGAAAAACACTATTTTAAATTGTTTGTTTGTTTGTTTGTTTGTTTGTTTGTTTGTTTGTTTGTTTGTTTGTTTGTTTGTTTGTTTGTTTGTTTGTTTGTTTGTTTAAATTTGTATTCTGCCCTCCCCACACCAGCAGGCTCAGGGCAGATCACATTTATATACATTAAAATTACAACCACAATTTAAAACATAAAAAATACAGTATAAATATTTAAAAACAAACACAAACAGCACAAACAGTTCATTAATCTATTTCCAACCATCACTGAAAAATAATTAAAGAAGATTTTTTTTTTTTTTGGAAGTGGATGTTCTAATAGGGAGGGCCCTGTTCTACCCTATTTTGGCTGGCAGGGGCCCTATCCAGCATCAACCAAATGCCTGGTGTAACAGCTTTGTCTTACAGGCCTGGTGGAATGATAACAAATCCTGCTGGGCCCTGGTCTCATTAAACAGAGCATTCCACCAGGTTGGAGCCAGGACCAAAAAGGCCCTGGCTCTGGTTGATGCTAGGCAGGCGTCCCTGGGGCCAGGGATCATTAGTAGCTGTTTCTCACTAGATCAAAGTGTCCTCTGGGGCACTTATGGGGAGAGGCGGTCCTGAAGATATGCAGGTCCCAGTCTGCATAGGGCTTTATAGGTTAATACCAAAACCTTGACTTTGACTTGGTACTCTACAGGTAATCAATGCAGCTGACACAGTACCGGTGTAATGTGTGCATTTCTCGGCACTCTGGTGATGACATGCACTGTTGCATTTTGGATCAGCTGCAACTGCTTTATCAGATTCAAGGGAAGCCCTCCATAGAGCACATTACAGTAGTCTAATCTAGAGGTGACCATTGCCTGAATCACTGTAGTTAAGTGGCAGGTCGAGATAAGGGGCAAGTTGCCTGGATAACGGGCAAGTTGCCTGGTCTGCTGAAGATGGAAGAAAGAAGGCCAGGCAACTGCAGCTATCTGAGCCTCCATATTCAAGGAGGCATCCAGGATTACTTCCAGGCTCCTGACTCTCAGGGCTGATACAAGTACCACCCCATCAAGAACAGGAATCCGTGGTCCCAAATCCACATGTCTACAACTCAAAAACAGGATCTCCATCTTCATGAGATTTAATTTCAACCATCCACCCATGGCTTCAAAGGCATGCTCCAGGACATCTGGAGCCGAGCCAGATATAACTGGGTGTCATCAGTGTACTGGTGATAACCAAGACTGAAGCTTTGCACTAGCTGGGCGAAGGGGCGCATATAGATGTTAAACAATAAGGGGGAGATTATTGCCCCCAGTGGCACACCACATACTAGTGGGTGGCGAGAGGACAATTTCTTCCCCAGTGCCACCCTCTATCCCCAACCATGGAGAAAAGAGACCAGCCACTGTAGTGCCATCCCCTGTATCCCCACATTGGTGAGACAATGGGTCAAAAGCTTGTAATCGACCATACTGAACACTGCTGAAAGGTCTAATAATATCAGCAGTGCCGATCCACCTCGATCCAGGTGTCTGCGAAGATCGTCCATGAGGACAACCAGCAGTGACTGCGTCCCATGTCCTGGGCATATCCCCAACTGGAAGGGATCCAGGGCCAAGGTCTCCTTCAGGAAACTCTGCAGCTGTCTCTCCACCGCCCACTCAATCACCTACCCAAAAATGGGAGATTCGAAACCAGGCAGTAACTGACTGGGTCGGTGGGATCCAATGATGGTTTCTTTAAGAGAGGCCTCACCACTGCCTCCTTTAATGCCCTGGGAAAACCCCCAGAGCTCAAGGACAAGTTGATAATAGCCTCCAAGGAATCCTGTAGTCCAGCACTACTGGATTTCACCAGCCATGACGGACACGGGTCCAGGATGCATGTGGTGGGCCTCATTACCTGCAGAATCCTGTCCACCCCCTCCCCTGAGAGTGGGCTGAAATGATCAAATATCAGCCCAGAAGATGGCCAAGGGGCCTCTAGTTCATGTACCATATCAACTGTGGCGAGCAAGTCATAGCGGACAGACAAGATTTTGTCAGCAAAAAAGCTCGCAAAAGCCTCACAGCTAATGTCTGAATTCAAATTTTGATGGTCTCCCCCTCACAGGGAGACCAATGAGCATACCACATTAAACAGTTTTGCTGGGTGTGAGATAGCTGATGCAATGGAAGCTGAGTAAAATTCCTTTTTCACAGCTTTCACTGCCACCTCATAGGATTTCATAAACAGCCTACAGGATGTTACTTGCCTCTTCATCCCGAAATTGTCACCACACGTGCTCATGCTATGTTAGCTCCCATTTTTTCTGCCTCAGCTCCTCCATACACCAAGGAGCTCAACGACTATGGGGCTGAAGAGGGTGACGGGGCAATTTCATCAGTGGCTTCAGTGAGCCAGACTTGCCAGTCCTCCACCAGCTCATCCATCAGTTCCCACAGAGCATTCTGGAAGCCAATCAGATCCATAAGTCTCCATGGGTGAGCATAAATTTGCTTGCCGCCTTTGCAGAGTGGTGGTGGTGGCATACTTAAATGAGCCTTCGGGACACAGTGATCTGACCATGGCACCGGCTCTATCACATCCAGAACTACATCCAACCCCACCCCAAAGATCAGATCCAGCATGTGGCCTGCATTATGTGTTGGGGCCGATACAAATGAGAAAGTCCTCATGCTGCCATGGCCGACACCAGGTCCGCAGCCTGAACAGAGGTAGCATTGTCAACATGGACATTGAAATCCCCCAGCATAATCAGCCTGTGGTACTCCAAGGCCCACCCCGCCGCCACCTCCACCAGGCATGACAGGGTATCTGCTGCTGTGCTGGGCGGTCAGTACACCAAGCAGATAGCCAAATTTTCCTCGGCACTCCACACCAGTCTCACACAATCAACGCCAGGGATCTCAGGGACAGGGAGTGGCCTGAAGGAGAAAGCCTCTTGAGTAAAGATTGCCACCCCTCCCCCTGACCTCCCATTTGAGACTGATGGAGAACCAAATACCCTGGGGGAGGAGTCAGTTCTCCCAGAGCAACCATTTCACCTTTCCTCACCCAGGTCTCGGTCACGCACACCAGGTCCATATCAGCTGCTGCAAAAATATCTTGCAGAGTTTCAGTCTTATTATTTATGGGCCTGGCATTGTGCAACATCAGAGTCAAAGGGGGGCTTAATTTCCTTGCCCCAACGTCTGTATGTCTTGGGATGGGATGTAAGTTAGAAAGGCACCAAGCCTCTCCATATCTCCATGACTTTCTTCACTTAAATTTAAACCGTGTCCCACCATTATATCTCCCATGGCCCCAGAGGACTGAGATCCCTGGCACCCTCCTGGCCACCCTCCCTACATCCACCGCCATCCTACTACAGCATCCCACCAGCAACAAGGAGATGTTTCAGCAGCACTGGCTCTGAACCAATATACGCCATATGGTGACAGACAGATAATGTTCTCTGCTCCATATAATGAGTGTCCTATAAAACAGAGGTAGGTACGATTTCCATAGTCCAAAAAATTGTTGTTCATGGAGGAAACTTTAAGCAGCAGTTCAGCAATGATTTCAGAGGGGGGTGGGTGCTAAGGCAGAGACAACGTTGAGCTACAGCAGCTCTGTTCACCACTGCTATCCACTGATTATTTTTAATTCTGAAAATGCACGACATGGCATTTCGTACATGGGGAACATTGCCATCAGGACAACCATTTGAAACTTGCACAAGTATCTATAACTGGCTTCACTTCCTTGAGCTGTTGTAACACCTCAGGTGCATTATGTACAAAAGGCTGGCTGAGTAACACAGAGACAGTTCAGCAGTAGAGGTGGGCACAATAAAAAAAAAATACCGATCGAAAAAGTATTTTCCACTGGCTATTAAAACAGAAATGTGATATTGTGTGTTTACAAGAGACTCATATTAGAAAACAGGATGTAAAATATCTTAAATCGAGCAAACTGGGCAATGATTTTGTAGCAGCCTCAACAAAGAAAAAAAGGGGAGTGGTATTATATTTGAAAGAGGAGCTACAGCCAAAGTTAGTGATCAGAGATGTGGAAGCCAGATTTTTAGCAGCGGAATGTACATGGAATTTAAAGAAAGTGTTGGTGATTGGAATTTATGCACCTAATGGTGCAAAAGAGAGCTTCTTTGAGGATTTGAAGAAGCAATTAGACGAACTTTCCTATGACCAGATAATTCTTGCAGGAGACTTCAATGGAGTCACAAATTTGGAGCAGGATAAAAAATCAGCAACTGCACAAAAGAAAAGAGGATTATTACCAAAGACTTTTTTTGCGTTAATGCAACAGGAAACTTTGGAAGATGTATGGAGAATACAGAATCCCAAAGGCAGACAATATACATTTTTCTCCGCAAGACACTCCACTTTATCACGAATCGACATGATCTGGGCCTCAAAGGACTTAGTGCTTTGGACTAAGGATGTGGAAATAATGCCTATGGTAGGCTCAGATCATAATCCAATTATGTGGAAGTTCGGGAAAAGAACTAAGAGGAAAGGATGGAGAATAAATGAGGACTTGTTACAAGAAGGAGAAAATTTGGAGATGTTGAGAAGGGAAACTAAGTTCTTCATACAGTACAACATGAATCGAGAAGTACCAACCAATAAGGTATGGGACACTTACAAAGCAGTAATTAGAGGCACACTAATGGACTTAAATGGAAGAGCTAGAAAAAAAAAAGAGGAGAAGAGACAGGAGATTATGGAAAAAATAAAAGCCAAAGAAATACAATTAAAGAAAAGACCAGGGAAAAAGAAAATTTATCAGGATATTAAAATCCTTCAAGAGCAGTTGACGGCAATGAATAATAAAGAACTGGAATGGAACCTTAAGAGAATTAATCAAAAGTCATTTGAAGGTGCAAACAAACCTGGGAAATACCTGGCATGGCAATTGAAGAAGAGAAAGGAGAAGAAGACAATAAATAAAATATGTGAGGACAATAAAGTACATTTGGAACAGACTGCTATTAGTAGAGCTTTTTATAAATTTTATGCTAAACTGTACGATAAAAAAGAAGTGAATAAAGACTCAATAGCGGCATATTTGGGGAAAATGAAGCTTCCAGCAATTTCGGAAGATTGGAGAGACAAATTGAATAGTGAAGTAACAGAGGAGGAGATAAGAAAGGCAATTCAGTCAACAAACTTGGGAAAGGCGCCAGGACCTGATGGACTTACAGCTAAATTTTATATGGTAATGGTCAATGAACTGGTACCATTCCTAAAAGAAGTGATCAATGGTGTTTTGAGAGATCAAAGAATTCCAGATACTTGGAGTGAAGCTAATATATCATTGATCCCCAAAGAAGGACAAGACTTGACTAATGTTAAAAATTATAGACCAATTTCCTTACTTAATAATGACTATAAGATCTTTGCGAAGATCTTGGCAGAAAGAGTAAAGGGATGGTTATCCGAAGTTATTGGAGAAGAACAAGCTGGTTTTTTACCGAATAGACAAATCAGAGACAATCTAAGGACAGTTATAAATGCTATTGAATATTACGACAAGCGTTGTGACAAAGAGGTTGGTTTCTTCTTTGTGGATGCTGAAAAAGCATTTGACAATTTGAACTGGGATTTTATGTTTGCCACTATGGAACAGCTGCAAATGGGAGAAAGATTCATAAGAGCAGTGAAAGAAATCTACAGAGACCAGAGTGCAGCAATTGTGGTGAATGACGAGTTGACCAAAAAACTGACTATTGGTAAAGGTACAAGACAAGGTTGCCCGTTGTCTCCACTGTTGTTCATTTTAGTTTTGGAAATTCTGATGATACAGATTCGAGAAGATAATGCGATCCGTGGAATAAAAATAAAAGACTTTTCCTATAAGGTCAGACCATTTGCAGATGATATAATGCTAATTGTGGAAGATCCGATTGAGAATATGTCAAAGGTAATAGAAAAAATCAAAGAATTTGGAGATTTGGCAGGTTTTTATGTAAATAAAAAGAAGTCCAAGATACTATGTAAAAATATGACTAAACAAAAACAACAGTTACTAACGGAAATAACAGATTGTGAAGTAACAAGTAAGATGAAATACTTGGGAATTGAACTGACTGCAAAAAATATAGACCTATTCAAGAATAACTATGAGAAATTGTGGACTCAAATAGAGAAAGATTTGATTAAATGGAATAGATTGAATTTGTCATGGTTGCAGTAGTCAAGATGAATGTGTTGCCAAGAGTGATGTTTTTGTTACAGACAATACCAATCATTCGGGATTCTAAACAGTTTGAAAAATGGCAGAGGAAAATATCGGACTTTGTTTGGGCAGGCAGGAAGCCTCGGGTGAAAATGAAAGTATTACAGGACGCAAGAGAGAGAGGTGGAATGCAACTGCCCAATCTAAGACTTTACTATGATGCAATCTGCTTGGTGTGGTTGAAAGATTGGATGACTTTGAAAAATCGCAAATTACTGGCCTTAGAGGGATACAAAAAAATATTTGGATGGCATGCATATTTGTGGTATGAAAAAGTAAAAGCAGACTCTATGTTCTTGCACCATTACATTCGTAGAAGCCTCTTCACAATTTGGAAGAAGTATAGAAATTACCTACAGGAAGGAACTCCCTCTTGGGTGGTTCCTTACGAAGTAATAGACCCGAGAACTGTTGACAATGAACAACAATGTTTAACATACAAGGAAATAACACGAACAGACCTTTCTAAATTAAGAATAAAGACGCAAGAAGAGTTGTCTTTAAATTATGACTGGTTTCAATATAGACAGATTAGAGATTTTTACAACTCGGACTGTGCAAAGGGAGGAATAAGAATGGAGAACTCGGAATTAGAGGAAGTAATTTTACAAGAAGACAAAAAGGAAATTTCTAAGGTCTACAAGGTGTTGCTAAAATGGTACACTGTAGATGAGACAGTTAAAGTGCAAATGGTGTAGTGGGCTATAAACTTTAATAAAGAAATAACAATGGAGGTGTGGGAATACTTGTGGAAAAATACGTTGAAGATCACGACATGCACCAATATTAAAGAGAATGTCTATAAAATGATTTATCGTTGGTATTTGACACCAAAGAAAATTGCGCTAGGGAATTTGAATATGTCTAACAAATGCTGGAAATGTAAAAAGCATGAGGGATCTTTGTATCACATGTGGTGGACTTGTGAGGTAGCTAGGCAGTACTGGGGAGAAATAATAAGAGTAATAAGTGAAATTTTACAATTTCAAGTTAATAAGAACCCAGAACTCCTGCTACTGAATTTGAGAATGGAGGATATTCCAGCACAATACAGGACATTGCTATTTTATATGACAGCAGCGGCCAGACTTTTGTACGCGCAGAAGTGGAAAGTACAAGAAGTGCCAACTATTGAGGATTGGATTTACAAATTGCTGTACATGGCGGAGATGGACAAAATGACAAGAAAATTGAGAGACCTCGATCCAGGACAGTTTAACACGGATTGGGAGAAGCTGAAACAGTACTTGGTGAAAAAATGGGAGGTGGGAGGAGAACTGTGGCAGTTTGAAAATTACTGAAATACAACAAAAGAAGAGAGAAGTGACTATACCGGGGGGTGGAGAGTCAATTGAAAATTTCTAAGCAATTATTTTATTTGACTACTATATATAGTATTAAGTAATAGTGGTGTTATTATAAGATCTATAAGGACAGAAACTAATTAATTTCATTGCTGGCAGATAATGGTATAATGGAGAATTTATATAATTAAAATGAATGAATATAAGAAAGGGGGGGAATATACAGTAGCATACAGAATATGGGTCAAATTGATTGACTTATGCTGAATGTGTATATGGGTTAAAGTGACTATTTCTGACAGAGATGCATAATGGAGAAATTAGATAATTAAAATAGTACGAAGATAAGATATATAGAAGGAAGTAAAGAGTAATATATGGTGTATGGGTTAAATTGATTGACTTATATTGAATGCGTGCAATGTTTATAATGTACTTAAAGTTATGTATAACGAGGGACAAATTGTTTGTCCCATATTGACGAGACCAGAATGAGTAAGATAGAGTATAGGCTACTAAAATGATTATTGAAGAATATATGCCAGAAATGTATTATTTAGTTGTTAAGTTAAACGGGAAGAGAAATAGAGATAGCACTGTGATATAATAGATAAGCTTAGAAGAGAGTGAAAGTATATGTTTAATAGGTACAATAAGTTTGAAATGAGTAGGGGAAAATAGATAAGGGGTTGGAAAACTGTTGGAAGTCAACAAAAGGGGGGGAAAGGGAGGGGGTTAGAATTGGAATATTTAAAGGAAATTGATTGTAATGGATATTAAAATATTTCTAATCCAATAAAAAATTTAAAAAAAAAATACCGATCAAGCTGATCATGGATCCGCGCCAGCGACGACCCCAGATCACCGATCCACACCGATCAAGTCCCATTTCCTATCTGGGATCGGGGAGGCCAAAGCGGAGGGGTGCCCCCCCACACACACACTTAGAGCATGGGGGGGGGAGTTTTTAACCTGGTGATGAGCCGCCTCCCCTCAGGGAGGGGACGTTTTCACACACACACACACACACACACTTAGAGCAGAGGAGGGAAAAGATTTTAACCCATCCCTGCCTCTCCAAATAGAGAGACACACCCCGTCAACAAGTTTCAGCCAGCTTTTAAAAAAAACGTCAAAAAGCAGAGTATAACTCACAGGAGAAAACAAACACACATGTAAACAAAGTATCAAAATTGTTTTCAAGGCGCGCAGTGCTACATTCATGTGACAACTTCAAAATTTACTTATGCATATACATGTTTAAACAAAAGCACTCATTAGGCATGTTGCAAACGTGACCAAACCGGGAACAATAAAAAGTCCAGAGAAAATTTCTCCTCCTGGATGTTTCCAACAATGTGGTGTCTTCTGTAATCTTTTATCTTTTATCCTCTCTTATAATCCTTATAAGCGGTAGAAAGCTGAACAGATGGAAATACAGTTCCACGCCCTATCTGGGGCCGGCTCAAACGCTCAGATTTTGTCCCTTCACTTCCTCAGGGGCGTGTTTCTCCGCTGAAATGCTAGTACCCATTCCTGTTATACAGAACCCGGAGAATGGCGGCTAAGCATTCTCGCGCGCAAAAGACAAAACAAAACAAAAAGGCTGTCATATTTTAGATCTTTTGGTCCTGTTTGTGGCATTGGACATGATCTGGGACAGTATACTGGATTTTGGGTGGCCCCATGTAAAAATCAAGAGGATCCATGAGGATCCATGCTTTTGAACCTTGTTTTTGCGCCATGGCGCTGCCGCAAAGCTGTGGATGAATGATTTTTGTGGTCCCATTTGTGGCAATGGACATGATCTGGTTTTGTATGGTTGATTTTGGGTGGCCCTACATAAAAATCATGAGGATCCATGCTTTTAGACTATGTTTTTGCACCGTGAGAGGGCCACGAAGCGGTGGATAACTGATTTTTTTCCCACTTTTGTGGCAATGGACATGATCTGGGATTGTATGGTGGAGTTTGGGTGGTCCCATGTAAAAACCTAGAGGATCCATGCGGATCCGTGCTTTTGAACCATGTTTTTGCACCGTGGCAGTTCCATGAAGTAGTGGATGGCTGAATTTTTTGGTCCCATTTGTGGCAACAGACATGGTCTATGATTGTGTGGTGGATTTTGGGTGGCCCCACTTAAAAATCAAGAGGATCCATGCAGATCCATGCTTTTTTAGCATGTTTTTGTGCCGTGGCAGCACCACGGATTAGTGGATGCATGATTGTTTTGTTGCTGTCTGTAGACTAGGACATGATCTATAATATGACAGCCTTTTTGTTTTGTTTCAATATAAAATCATATGAATTCATGAGGATCTGTTTAAAAGCATCTGGATCCAGCTTTTACCCACTCCCTTTTAAACACACACACACAGAGTCATGAATGAAGTTTTCACACAAAATACAGTGTTTTAAAAGCAGGTTAAAAACAGAGAGTAACAGACAGAAAAACAGCCATTCCTCCTACAAAGCCCCATTTTTTTAAAAAGCAAAAAACATTTGGAGTGCCCGTGGCTACAGAACACCCCCTTCCCCCTCCCTCCCCTCTCTTTTCCCAAATGGTGATGTGTTGCTGGCTGCTCCGTGGTTGGAAGGAAGCCCTGCTGATCAAGGAAAGCTGAGCTTCCATTCGCGTTTCCAGGGCGACAGAAGGAGGGCAAACACAGCTCAGGCATTCCCCCCTGGCTCCGTTGCCAGGGGAATTGATTCCTGGCGCCTGAGTGTCTGCAATCCCGAACAGAAACAGATCGATCCGATCAAGCCCTGAACAAGCAAACCCCCGACCGCTGGATCGGTTGCCATGGACGGCACCGATCAGCTGGGTCCCAATGGCGCGAACACCATTATCGGGTTTTTTTTCAAATCGTAATGCCGATCGTGCCCATCTCTATTCAGCAGTATGAAATTGTTACTGCAGAGCACATGGATTCTGATGTGCCTGCAGTGAACTGGCAACAGTTCTCCTCTTAATTCAGAGGTGGGATCTTTATGTCAGGCCCCACACTGGACTCATGTCTAATCAGAACAGACATGTCTAACACAGAATAGTAGCAGGGAAATAACAGCAGAAAAATGAGGATAAGAGGACAGTCAGACTGGAGGTTCACAATTTACTAATGGATCTTTTATTATTTATGTGTAATATATCAATCTTGTAATCATTAAAAGTGATACGTAAGATTTCATTTTGATCAATACAGCACATTGTAGAATATTGAAAAAAGGAAAATTGCCGTGTTGTGCATTGCTTTCACATTACTATACAGATTTCTTAAGTAATAAACATAAAACATTATTCCAGAAAATAAGGCAGTTACCTAATGCTTACTGAATAGCTGCTTAACAGGAGAGGCCATAATTCAGCAGGGGAAGTGGTTTCCAATCTCTCCATCTCCATTGGAGATTGTTTTACGTACTGGAATTCTGCCTGGCAAGCTGACTAATATCACTTCATCTTCAGTGCATTCATGGATGTAAGTTCCATAAATTACATGGAAATTTATCTCCATGTAATGTGTTTAGGAATAGGATGTAAACTAGGGTTGCCAGTCCCACATTGGGGGTGGGGGATCCTCCCCACCTCCCCCACCCCCACTTACCTGGCTGGTGAGGGGAAAAGGCAGGGAACCTGCCTCCTGGGGCATGCTCCCAGGTGGCATGGCATTCTCCTGTGCACTGCAGTAGGCCAATTTTGGCCTCAATTGTGCCCAATTTGGCTTGAGTCAGGCTGCTATAGAGCACAGGAACACTCCAGGGCCTCTTGTGCAACCCCTGTAGCACTCCCATGCTCTGTAGTAGCCCGATTCTGTCTGAATGAGGCTGCTGCAAAACACAGGAGCATTCCAAGGCCCATCATGCCACCCTGGAAAAGCTCCCATGCTCCGCAGCGCCCAAATTTGGCCTGCTGCAAAGTGCAGGGGTGCTCCCAGAGGCAGCATGTGGCCTGCATGATGACATCACTTCCTGGAAGTGACATCATTGCAGAGGCCTTTGCACGCATGTGAGGGAAGCACAGCGGTAAGTACCAGGTCTCCCTCCTCCCGCATGGAGGATAAGGAGACCTGGCAACCCTAATTGTAAGCTGTAAATTCTTTTTAAACGTTGAGATCGTCTGTGAAATTGTAATGATTTCTCCCCCCCCCCCAATATGTGAAGCAGAAAAGTTCTCAGTTGTAGAATTTTTAGTAATGCAGCAGAAGGAATTTTTTAAAAAAAATCAGAACAATGGAATGATGACCAGTATGGCTTTGTCTTCAAAAGACAAAGCAGTGTAAATAGTAAACAGAGTATACGAGTTGGAGAAGAAAACATAATTTGGCAACTTAGGTTCTTCAAAATTACTTGGATATTTAAGTTACCACCCTCTACACAATTTTTAAAAAAACAACTCCCATTAAAATTGGTGTTGTTTACTACCAAGTAAATGCATTTAGGAAATTATTGTTAGAACAATACTTGGGGTGTATTTCCTACTTCAGTTGTACCTTTTTTTTTTTGAAGAATGCAGAAAAAAGTGGTTGAAGAACTTTTTTCCTTTTAGGATGCTATCACCTGTACAGCAGTAAACAATGTCTCCAAATACAGTCAGTTACCATTTGCTACAATCTATCAAATGAAACACTCCAGGAAGAAACAAACCCAGAAATCTATGCATTTTGTCATTGGAGTGATTTCTCCATACCCAACCCATTTAATGTATTAGGGTTTTGAAAAGTACCCCATTAGTTTATGAGTTACACACAAGAGGGGGACCCACAATGGTTTGCAGGGGGCATCTCATTATCCCCTCCTCCAGTATTTCCTCTTTTCCTTTCCTGAAAGCTCCCATAGCTATCTCCTTTTTCTGCTTCCTTCTCTCCCTCTCATCCAACAGTCAACCTACCTTTATGTGCCCCAGGAAATGTTGGGCCCAGTGGTGCAGAGGCAGCAAATAAGATGGACTGAGTTGCATGGTGTTGACCAAGCTGGGCCCAGTTACATAGTGGGAAACCCATAAGAACATGTGGGAGATACCTAACTTTCCTCTGTATTCCCTTCTCCACACTATTTCTTCTTTTTATCCTCCTGGTAGCCCCCATATGCAGAGATTACCTTATTTCCCCCTGTATCCCCTTTCACGCACTATTTTATCTTTCCTTTCTCCTGGCAACCCACATATCAATATGATGCATTTAATCTTATACAATAATCCCCAATCAGTTGATCAGAAACCACCAGTGAGGCAGAGAACTCAGTTTGCTAACTATGAGGAAAAGATATGAGAATGACTTCTGAATCTGAGGGAAAGGGGATATGCACAAACAATCCTCTTCCTGCTTCATCTCCCAAAAGATAAAATTACTGAGTTCCTGTATGGGAACCTCTAGCGCAAATGGAGTTTGTTCTACTGATCTTCCTGCATGACCTTAAACAACGCTTTCGATGACGACGACGATGATGATGATGATATATCACAGTCTACCAGACATTCTTTGGTCCTTCACCTACTTGGATTATTGTCGTAGTCCGGCTGTTTGCAATTGTCCAGTTGTTATCCTGTCTGATATCACTTAGATATTTAGTTAGTCTTCTTGGAATCACCCCTAGAACTCCTGTCACTCCTAGCACTCTTGTCACTGCATGTTTCTCTCAGAGGTGAAAAACTTCAAGTCCTAGACCTTGATATTTGTTATCTTTTCAATCTCTTTTTCTTCAATTTGACTGTCATCTAGGATTGCCACATCAATCTGTTTGACATTCAACCACAGTAATAGCCAGAGTATTATGTTTCTAGCTTCTAGCTTCTTATCCATTTTGATTTTGAAATCCCACAAGATCTTAACTTTCTCATTTTTAGCAACATTTTGTCGGGCTTATGTTCCCACCAATATTTCACAGATGGTAGGTTGTACTTTTTGCATAAATTCCACTGTAACATTATAGCTACTTTATTATGGTGCTTTTTATAGCCAGTTTGTACAATGAGATGAGATGGTCAACTGTTTCATCCACTTTGTTGCACAATCTACACTTACTATCATTTGTGGTCTTTTCAATTTTTGCTTTCACACAGTTTATTCTTAATGCCCATTCTTGTGTGGCTAATATAAGTCCTTAGGTCTTTTTTAAAATATTCCTTGCATTAATCATTTTCAGTAGTTACTTTTCTCTTTCTTTTACTGTTGCTTCGACCCAGTGGTCTCAAACTGCTGCTGAAAGTTTATGTTTAGGCAATTAATAGGAACTACCCTCATAATCTTAAAGTTTATGCAGTTGCTATAGGATGTTTCTATATTTCTACAATGGCAGCCAAAAATCTAGTGACCCTATAAGTAACCCATCTCTCTTTATTGCTCAGCAGCCTAGAAGTCTCAGCAGTTGAAGAAACAAAATCCTTACTAGTTAGGCGGAAAATTAGCTCCTGTTTAAATTTTAAGAATTCAGGGCAACTGAAGAGTATGTTGTCAATAGAATTATAGAGTTGGAAGGGGCCATACAGACCATCTACTCCAACCCCCTGCCCAGTGCAGGATCAACCTAAAGCATCTCTGACAAGTATTCATCCAGCCTCTTCTTGAAAACTGCCAGTGAAGGGGAGCTCACCACCTCCCTAGGCAGCTGATTCCACTTTTGAACTACTCTGACCGTGAAAAAGTTTTTCCTAATATCCAGCCAGTACCTTTGTGCATGTAGTTTTAGCCCATTGCTTCTCATCCTACCCTCTGCTGCCAACTGGAACAGCTCTTTGCCCTCCTCCAAATGACAGCCTTTCAAATATTTAAAGAGAGCAATCATGTCCCCCCTCAACCTCCTCTTCTCCAAATTAAACATTCCCAAGGCCCTCAGCCTTTCCTCGTAGGGCTCAGTCTCCAGATCCCTGATCATTCTTGTCGCTCTCCTCTGCACCCTCTTGATTTTGTCCACATCCTTTTTGAAGTGAGGTCTCCAGAACTGCACACAATACTCCAGGTGTGGCCTGACCAAGGCAGTATAGAGAGGGGCTATGACCTCCTGCGATTTCGATGCTATGGCCCCTTTGATACAACCCAGGATTGAATTAGCCTTTTTTGCCACCACATCACACTGACTGTTCATATTCAGTTTACAGTCCACTCTTACCCCAAGATCCCTTTCACATATACTACTGCCCAGAAGTGTATCCCCCATCCAGTATTTGTGCTTCCCATTTTTGTGGCCCAGATGTAATACTGTGCACTTGTCTTTGTTGAATTGCATCCTATTCACAGCTGCCCACTTCTCCAGAGTATTCAGGTCTTGTTGAATTTTAATTCTATCTTCTTGGGTGTTTGCTACCGCTCCCAATTTGGTATCATCAGCAAATTTAATGAGCAGCCCTTCCACTCCTTCATCCAGATCACTGACAATAGATTCAATGCAATTAAGGTTGCAATTATATAGTTTCTCTGAGGGCCAAGCTACACATGACGAATGACACTTGAACAGCAAGTGTATTTCTCCCTGTTCACTTGCCCTCCACTCAATCCACTTGCCGTTCAAGTGTCATTCGTCATGTGTAGCTTGGCCCTGAGTATGGAATACCAGCATATCTATCTGACAACACTGAAGATGATAAAGTATTAAGATGTGCCAACATATAGACACATCTGTATTTAGGAAATGTTAAATCACAAAAATATGTTGGGATACAAACTGGTAGGGGAATGCTAACTGCAATGGTGGATACTCTGCAAAAAAAGAGGAAGTCTCCGCATAAAGACCGAAAGAATAGAAGGGGGCAATCCCCAGGGAGACAATCATAAACAAACAAATTGTTCTAATTTATATTATTATTACAAGTAGTTAGTGCACAGTGTGAAAGTGATCATTATTCTATTCATAAATCAATACATAGCAGATCTAGATATTGAGTTGGGTTGGTGGGGCCAGGCACAACTGGAATCTAGATACAAAAAAGACAAGATAATGGGCTTCTACGAAACAGATGAGAAAACTGACATGATAATGCGTGGCACTAATGTTAAAATGATAAAGAAAATATACAGTGAGCTTTTAAATGTAAAATTACAGGGGGGAGAGGTTAAAGATACTATGATACAATGGGCAGAGAATATGGGACACACAATTGATCTAGAGCAATGGTCGCAAATGTGGAAGGGAAACTTAAAGATGACAAAATCTGCCTCTTTGAAAGAAAAATGTATAAAATGTTTTATAGGTGACATTTAACTCCTACTAGGTTAGCTAAAATGTCTTTAAATATGTCAAACAAATGTTGGAAATGTGGAACTATGGTGGGTACGTTTTTTCATATGTGGTGGACATGTAAAAAGGCGGTGGAGTTCTGGAAGATGATACATAAAATGATTCAGCAGATACTCAAGGTTAGAGATGGGCACGATCAGCATTACGATTTGAAAAAAAAACCCGATAATGGTGTTCACGCCATCGGGACCCGGCTAATCGGTGCTGTCCACGGTAACCGATCCAGCGGTCGGGGCTTGTTCGGGGCTTGATCGGATCGATCTGTTTCTGTTCGGGATTGCAGACACTCAGGCGCCAGGAATCAATTCCCCTGGCAACGGAGCCAGGGGGGAATGCCTGAGCTGTGTTTGCTCTCCTTCTGTTGCCCTGGAAACGCGAATGGAAGCTCAGCTTTCCTTGATCAGCAGGGCTTCCTTCCAACCACGGAGCAGCCAGCAACACATCACCATTTGGGAGAAGAGAGGGGAGGGAGGGGGAAGGGGGTGTTCTGTAGCTACGGGCACTCCAAATGTTTTTTGCTTTTTAAAAAAATGGGGCTTTGTAGGAGGAATGGCTGTTTTTCTGTCTGTTACTCTCTGTTTTTAACCTGCTTTTAAAACACTGTATTTTGTGGGAAAACCTCATTCACGGCTCTGTGTGTGTGTGTTTCAAAGGGAGTGGGTAAAAGCTGGATCCAGATGCTTTTAAACAGATCCTCATGAATTCATATGATTTTTATATTGAAAGAAAACAAAACAAAAAGGCTGTCATATTATAGATCATGTCCTAGTCTACAGACAGCAACAAAACAATCATGCATCCACTAATCCATGGTGCTGCCACGGCACAAAAACATGCTTAAAAAGCACGGATCTGCATGGATCCTCTTGATTTTTAAGTGGGGCCACCCAAAATCCACCACACAATCACAGACCATGTCTGTTGCCACAAATGGGACCAAAAATTTCAGCCATCCACTACTTTGTGGAACCGCCATGGCGCAAAAATACGGTTCAAAAGCACGGATCCGCATGGATCCTCTAGGTTTTTACATGGGACCACCCAAAATCCACCATACAAACCCAGATCATGTCCATTGCCACAAATGGGACCAAAAAAATCATTCATCCACAGCTTTGTGGCAGCGCCACGGTGCAAAAACATGGTTCAAAAGCACGGATCCTCATGGATCCTCTTGATTTTTACATGAGGCCACCCAAAATCCACCATACAATCCAAGATCATGTCCATTGCCACAAATGGGACCAAAAAAATCATTCATCCACCGCTTTGTGGCAGCGCCATGGGGCAAAAACGTGGTTCAAAAGCACGGATCCTCTTGATTTTTACATGGGGCCACCCAAAATCCAGTATACTGTCCCAGATCATGTCCAATGCCACAAACAGGACCAAAAGATCTAAAATATGACAGCCTTTTTGTTTTGTTTCAATGTAAAAATCATACAAATTCATGAGGATCCGTGTCTCAGATTCATGTTTTTTCACTGTGGCAGCACCAAATATTTTTGGATCTGTGTTTTTTATATTTCAGTCTGTGGACCTGGCTGTGATATGTGATTTGATGTTTCATTTGTGTTTTTCCTATTTAAAAAACCATAGGATCCACGAGGATCCGTGTGGATCCTGGTTTTACTTTCTTCCTTTTTAAAATATGCTTTTGGAAGACTGGCTGCTTGCTTTTAAAATTGGGTGGGGAGGAATGGAGGATTCTACCCCTGCTTTTTTTAAAAAGCTGGCTGAAACATGTTGATGGGGTGTCTGTCTCTCTCTATTTGTAGAGGCAGGGAAGGGTTAAAAACTCCCCCGCCCTCTGCTCTAAGTGTGTGTGTGTGTGTGAAAACGTCCCCTCCCTGAGGGGAGGCGGCTCATCGCTGGGTTAAAAACTCCCCCCCGCTCTAAGTGTGTGGGGGGGGGGGCACCACTCCTCTTTGGCCTCCCCGATCCCCGATCCCCAATCGGAAATGGGACTTGTTCAGTGTGTATCGGTGATCTGGGGTCGTCACCGGCGCAGATCCACAAACAGCTTGATCGGTATTTTTTTTTTTGGATCGTGCCCACCTCTACTCAAGGTTCCTATACCATTGAAACCAGAACTCTTTCTATTAAATCACATAGTGGTTCAAGTGAACAGAAACCAAAAACATCTGATTTTGAACATAATCACAACAGCTAGGATTTTATACACGAGACTTTGGAAAATGACAGATACCCCAACACAAGAAAACTTGATTGAAAGAATACTTGACACAGCTGAAATGGATAAACTCTCAAGTTTATTGAAAGACAACGACAGTATGATACATGATGATATTTGGGACACTTTTTATAGCTGGATACAAAAGAAGTCTGAAGAAATCTAGTTTTTAGTTAAGATGAGGACCTTTATGGACAATATCTAAAATTAATGGAAAAATTTGCAAATAGTATGCTGTTCCGTGGAATATAAAAATCTAATAAGAAATAAATTTGATTGAATGGTGCAATGTATATGATGTGTAACATGAAGCTCCTTTCCCCATCCCCTCTTATTCTGTACCCCTCTTTAACAATAAAAGAATTTTTAAAAAAAAAATCCATAGAATTTATAATTCTGTTCTCAGTCTTTCCTAGATCAGAAGTGAAGAAGAACGCCACGGTTAATCCTCTGGTGTTTACAAGGCAGAATTGCAGCCCTTAACAAAAAGGCAATAAGAATTCAAAGTCCTGTCTTAGTCTTTCCTTTGATCAGGAACAAGAACCCCATGGTAAATCCTGTAATGGTTGAGCAAATTCTTCTTGACCTTATTGATGTACTTATATAATCCAGATGATTTAGACAAGTTTCAATCAGATGTCTTAGCTTGTCAAGATTTACTCTCCCCATCCATTCCATTGAAATTCCTAGGCACATTAGCTTAAAATTCACCAATTTGTCCCAGTTGCTGTTATGATTGTCTAATTTAATAAGACCAAACAAACTTAAATCCAGGTCTGACTGGAGGATCTTTTTCAAATTAAATGCCCTTCTCTATGCCCTAGCTTCATAAGAGACCTCACCCACTTCAGCTCTTAGAACAACACCAGCTACACAATTAGGGGCCCCCACTATACGTACTATGAAGAAACTTAATCAATGGTCTATCAATGGTCTATCAATATCTCAGTAACAGCTTCTGTCCAGACATATAACAGAGTTAAATACTCTGAGCACTGAGGGTACATATTGTCCTTCTGATGTATAAAAGAATCTAATGATTGCTTTCCCAATGCTGTTTGCATGTCTTATTACCGATGTCACATGAGTTCTCCATGAAAGATCAGCAATGAATAATACTCGTAGGTATTTAAACTGAGTAACCTGTTGCAGAGCCAAACCATCCATGGTCCATTTATAATCCCTTACTTTCTGTTTTCTACTAAAAATGACAACCTTAGACTTTTCTATGATAATTACCAAGCCTTCCCTTCCACAATATTTAGAGAATAAAAAAATAAGTTTATGCAGGCCCACTATGGATCTAGAGGGCATGTATTGGCCATGCAGTGGTTTACTTTGCCATGCTTCCATGTGATTTTTCAATGTTTCTTTCCAATATTTGTCTTTTGTACCCTTATCTTTAATTATTCCTTCTCTTTAAATTTTAGCCAGAATGCATCTTTTTTTCTAGCTCTTGAAGTAATCATTCAGTGCCCTTTTTTCTTCTACTAATATTGTTTAACTTATAACAACCCTCAGTCACCATCACTACATGGAAAATAAAGTCAATCTATGTTCCTTTGAGGATACAGAGTATAATTAACTGTCATGATTTTCCTATGTTTACCATATAGTGCATCCAATTTGGCTTGTGTCCAATATATAGTTCCAGCACAGTATCAAATCATTGGGACGGCCCAGGTGTTTATAGCATGAATTATATTTCCACTATTTAATTTTGACTTAAGTATTTTTCAAACATTTTTATTTATGCAGCACAAGTCTTCTTTTCAACTATTGTATATTGAATTATTACCTTACAATATATCCAAATATTTTTAGTATTCTTCACAGACTGACAGTGCAATCCTTAGAAGAGTTACTCCAGTCTAAGTCCATTGAAATCAATTCCGTCTGATTCAATAATTTTCCCTTGTTTTTGATAGCATTGCACATTTTTCATTTTCAAAGCCAAAAGCTATATCTTGTCTAAATATTTGGACTTGATTTGTTCTTCAATGTTTCCATTTAATTTGAGGTCACCCATATACAGCAAAGCAAGGTTCACGGTTTTAAGCCATGGACCTGTTTGCCTTGGCCCACATGAACACAAACTGGGCACCTCTCAGAACAGGACAGCAGTGAAGACTTGGATAAACAAGGCAGGCTAAACTACTAACCATGTTTACAGCCAGGGTAGACTTGCTAGGTATGCACCCAAGGAGGGTGCCTAATGCAGCCCTCCCTCAAAATAGTCAGCTTATACTATAAGTGATGACAGAGATCAGCCAGTTAAAGTGAAAATTTTTAATAAAGAAACTAGTTGACCCCCCACATAATTTGTGTACTTATTTGTCTCGTGTCATTGGGGTGGGGGGCTGGGCAATGAGATATTTTTCCCCACTCCCTTCGAAATCTCATATCCACATTATGTTGTATTCAGTATCATCATTAGTGGTATCATAGCAATGACAAACAATAAAGGTGACAAGGAATTACTTTGAAATAATCCACGCATGATTTTGACTTATCCTAGTTCCACTCCATTAGCTGTCAATGTTGGAGAGCTAGTTTGGTGTAGTGGTTAAGAGAGTCGGACTCTAATCTGGAGAACTGGGTTTGATTCCCCACACTTCCATCTGTAACCAGCTGGGTGACCTTGGGTCAGTCACAGCTCTCTCAGCCCCACCCACTTCACAGGGTGTTTTATTGTGGGGATAATAATAACATACGTTGTAAACCACTCTGAGTGTGTTAAGTTGTCCTGAAGGGTGGTATATAAATCAAATGTTATTATTAATGTCATTATTGTGCAATGTGCACCATTTTCTCTTTGTTGCAGCTGACCATAACTTTCTAATATTGCTGCTGATTTTGAACGTTTCTAACATTTTTTTCAATCCATGAATGTGGCAGGGAGTCAAATTCCTTTTTGTAATCAATCCAGTCTATATGCAAATCTGTTTCCCTCCTTTTGCAATTTTCTAATATCATTTTATTGATCAGTAATTGATCTTTTGTTCCACAAGACTTTTGGTAGTTTCTTTTCTGTTGATCAGTAATTATTGATCAGTAATTGATCTTTTGTTCCACAAGACTTTTGGTAGTTTCTTTTCTGTTTCTTTGGTAAAAGGTCCTTACCAATTGGATGCTGTTGAACTGCATCAGCAATTATTACAGTTAAGCATCATTGCCAGGCAAATAACTAGTTAATAATTATTAAGCATCTTCCCTTTGCCTTTATCTTTCATAATTTACACCATTCTACCAGTTATCATCCAATCATCAGTTGTAGTTAATTGGGACATAGTATTAAACTGCTGTGCTAAACCTGGGTGTAAGTTGGTTAAACTTTTAGCTCAAACCCATGTAATACATCTTTTCCTGGGGCTGTCCAGTCTTTAACTCTCTTTGCTTGCTTTGCTACAATTTCCATAATAATGATCAAATCTTGCATATTCCTAGGCCTTTTCTTGAATTTGATCAATCCATGCTGCTTGTGCATAATACTTCTTTGGATTGTCTCATATACCTCACCAAAATGTAATGGTTTCTTCTTTATCAGGAATGCTACCACATTCACCAGAATTTTGTAGCAGTAGTTGTATCACATTTGTTTGCCACCTTTCTCTAGGAGCACACAATAATCCTGCATAATAAGTTAGGCTAAAAGGAAGTGGTTTGCCTAAGACCATCCTATAAGGTACATGTCTGAACAGAAATTTAAACAAAAGCTTCTACAATCCAAGTTCAATATATTGTACTCACCATATCATATCAGTAAAACCTTTGGGACAGACTTTTCACTGTGAATTATAGCCTCAAATGTGTGTTTTTTAAAATGACCATGAAGATAAGTAATGTATGATGCTTCACTGTTTAAGAGTCTCTTCATGGCTTCCTCTACCATGGCCTAGATAACATAGAATGGTGGATTCTGTTCAGTTTGTTACTGTGGGACAAATGTGAATGTCTTCTCAAAAAGATGGCACAACACTATGAATAAGCCAGCCCAGTGGATCCAGGACCAGGCCAGAAGCTAGAGCTGTAATGTGTATGTGTGTGTTGTTGTTTGTTTGTTTAAACAATATTTCTTTGTAAACTGGCTTGAGTCCCCAATAGGGGAGGAAAGTGAGGTAGAAATACTTAAATAGATTATATGTCCCATAACATCAATCAAGAATCAGCCCATTATGGAATGATGTGCTGCCAGCAGGCAAGTATGTTCAGCAATTGAGGGAACACCTGGAGTGGTCCAGAGATGAAGCATGACACTTAATGGCTGCCCAGGGGCAGCAGAAGGCCTATTATGACTAGCACACTCACATCTGGTCTTTCGTCCTGGGGGATAAGGTCTTTGTGTACCAGATGCCCTGCCCTGGAGCAGAGGGGACCCCTGACCCGGGCTATATGAGATAATCTGTGTACTAGGGTCCATCATGTAGGTAGTGCAATCCAGGGGCCTGACAGCAGAAAACCCTCCACATGAATCTCTTGAAGAAGTGGCACAAGAGAAGAGAAACCTGCTATCTGGTGGACAACCCCCCCTAGAACTGCCTGAGGGGGTTGCCATGGGCCCCAGAAGTCATGGTGGCTGAGACACCCCAGGTAGACACTCAGTTGACACCCAAGCAGGAGGCCCAACTAGTGGATATCTGGAAATGTATTCCAGGAGTGTTTTCTTAGCATCCTTGGGAAACCTTGATCCACCATGCAATCCCCACTGAACCCATCAGACCAGAGAGAAGAATGTGTTTGCAACCCCCTCCCCCCCGGGGCTCCATGAGGCAGCATTCAAGAGCCTGGTGGATCAGGTCCTGGTGAGGTGCTGGTCCTTTACATTAGCATACATTAATGACATCATGTGTGGTCCTATTAAGGCTACCTATGGTACATGCATCAAGAATGGGTTTGAATAAAGTTATATATTTATAAAAGTGCTGCCGCAATTTGTTTTCTAAATTAAGACAACATTAGTTATCATTAAAAGTTACACTATTTAATAGTTATACAACAGTGAAAACCATACAATCCTGTGGTTTGGGTTCTCATATGTAAACTAAGTGAAATATGCCACTCTCTCCAACCCAATCTTCACAGCATTTGCATTATTTGACAAATTTGTGTTTGTGTCTCAGAAAGAATGATGAAGAAATGCTTAGAGCTGGGGAACACAGCATAGGTACTGGTGGATGCTACAGTTCCACAGTTAAATGAATGTCTTCCCCCAAACCTCCACAAAATGAAGTCTAAGATGTACAGCCTACCTTCAAAAACTCAAGAATGGTTGATTAGAGTGGCATTACAACATGGGATTGAAGGACAATTCCACAAAAAGTTGAATTGGGTTCTGTGTACTCCAATTCCTGGGGTTCGTGGTGGGAGGGGTGACTACAGCCCCCACCTCACAAGGTGTCCTCCCCAACCGACCACCAAGATACAAATATGGTGCTTCGTTGGCCTCTTGGGATACTATAGTTGCTTTATTCCCCACTTCGTTACCAAGGCCACCCCCCCCGACAGAAGGGGGATGTCCAATGAAGTCCAGTGGACTCTAGAGAGGGGCACAGCCTTCCACGGCCTCCAGATGGCCTTGACATGGAGCACAGCCCTATGGAACCCCAACTTTGAGCAGCTGTTCATATTATATATGAATGTATCTGAAACCAACCTCAGGGTTGGTTACCCCGCACAAAAGATCACAACTGCAGTGTTTTACTCTGGTATCTCTCACTTCTCCCCTTTAGGTTTTCTATCAGGTACTGGGACAGATACTACCACACTGATTTCATGCCCTGGCTCTTCGGATCCCCCCCCCATCTAGGGGCTGTGCTCAGGGGAGAGGTGTGTCCAAGGGCCCCTCTGACCCCCCACACCCCTCCCCATACTGGCAATCTGGGACAGTGTGGTTTCAAGCCTGGAGAGGCTGGAAGGCATCCCAACAGTTATCCCAGGCAGAGCAGTGGTGGATGCCACTGGGGCAGAAGAGCCTGTGCCTCAGCAGCCCCCCAAGAGTCACAGGGAATGTGGCCTCAAATAGCCCTTCCATGCTGCCGAAGTAGTCCCAGTGGCCACAGGAGAGTCTGCTCTCTGATGAGGAGGGTGGGAGTCATTAGGCTGTGGAAAGGCTTCAGGCTGTGCCAGCTGAGATAAATGCCAGGGCATGGCCACAGTCCACAGCATCTGTCCTGCATTATGGGGAGGAGGCTGGCCAGCCCTACCCTGCAGGTGAGCCCAGAACAGCTGCTGGGCAGCTAGAGAGAAATCTCCAGGTGTGGTGACTGGATCCTTGATCTGCCACTCGACCCTGGGACAAAGGAGCGAGGGAATGGGGGTTGGGATGGTGAGACATCCAGAAATGGGGACCAGTAAGGGAAGCATGAGACAGCTCTATCAGGTGCCAGAGAGAAGAAGCCAGGCTGTTCCTAGTGAAGAGGATGCATAGGTGTTGTAGACCCCCATCCCCTTTTCTGAGGCCTCCTGACTGCAAGTAAATCCTGGACAGTGAACCTTCCCCAAACTCTGACCCCTGGGTGGAGGAGGCTAACAGTTACATAGAAGTGGATGGGCTTAGAAAGCTGTAATTCTGCTAAGATCTACACTTGTTAATGATGTAAAGCAGCCAAGATTAACTTAGGCATTTGGTTCTCACATTTCATTTGGAGGTGGGCAGCACCTACATGAGCAACACATGGGCAAAATTTGGATATCCTATACATTTTCTGTATTTGTGATATGTACATCAAACATTGCACAGCAGGAGATATTACCAATTAGATGCTAACAAGTTTGCTTGCTACTTTTTAACAGAAAAGGTCTCTCTTAAATTAAGCACCCACACTACATACCCATCACGGTATTCCTTTAAAAACCCATTTTTCTTCCTCTACATCCCTGGTGTTGTATTTCTGAAGCAGATTAACAGAGAATGCAAAGGAAGGGAGAAACCCTTGGAATGTGCTCTAAATTAAGAGTGAATATGACAGAATCCAGAGCCCTTATAATAATCAAGTGAGTATGTTTTATATTTTCTTCAAATGTGTTTTAGATTTTGGCTACATTTGGAAGAGGTCTGTAGCTGTTGGAAGAACATGGTGCTGAACTTTAAAAAATGACAATTCCAACTTATGTTGCTTTAAATAAACATATACAGTTCATAGCCTAATACATTCTGTATTGAATAGAAGTCTGGGCTATGGATGTACTGGGCTTAGATGCTGCTTATCTATGCTGGTGGTTATTATTAGAAATCTGCAAACTATGAGTTGAATCATATGAATCATGAGAATAAGGGCACTCAAGGAACTGCATCTTTCTGAAGTTTCCTTTCCACATTAGAAAGCTGGAGGTTGGTGGATTCTTGCTGAATATAATGGTTTTAATTTCACTTAGATTTACAGGGGCACAAGGCTGGGGGCAATTTTGCCTATTCTTCCCTTCTGCTGCATCGGATAACACTCCCTGAAATGTTTTTCCTGGGATAGGGGACACCCAGGAACAGCTTAGGGAGAATTGGTGGTCTCCCACAGGAGAGGGGGGGATTAGTGAAACTCTCCCCCTTCTTTCACCTCCAGAAATCTAGAACAGATCTAAGATAATGGCATTGGGACTAGAGGGAACATTAAAGATGAGTAATCAGGTGAAATCACCTACATTTTCTGCTTCTGCCAGTAGAGTTTCCGGAGTTATGTCCCGATCCCCAGCATCAACTTTTAGAGAGTAAAAAGGGGTTACTGGGGCATGTGAAAGGCAGGAAATTTACAAGTAACTTCCGCTTCATAGGATCAAACCCTGTGCTTGCAACATGAGATAGAAGACTGGGCTGTAAGACAAAACAATATAATCACCACTTATGATTATTTTTTCACTGAACATAATCGCCTGCTGCACTTTCTTTCAGAAGAAATGTATTTTTTCAAGGCCTATTTTTTTCTTTTTTAAAAAAATAAAATTTATTTAAGAAAGAACAATAGAAATAGCATTAACAGTAGAAAGTGCGTAGACTCATATAAAATACATTACGCTAACAATAGAAAAAGTATATGAAGCAAATAGTAAATAGTAGTAGATTTGAGCAACATAGGAAATATAAACACAAGATATACATCATACTTTTACTCCTCTCCTTCATTAATATTCAACCTCACAATATTTAGTACATTGATTTATTAGTTTAACTACTTAGCTTAGTGGTAATCTATTTTAATATTAATTGCGGATTCTAAATTTAATAGATCGGGCTATTGTATATATAAAATGTTTATCCAATCAGAAGAACATAATAATAAGATTAATATTAAGAAAGTGACAATGAATAACTTCTATGGCCTGATTATATGAATCACAGTGGTTATAAAAAACAAAATATATTAGCTTCAAAATAAACTTCCCCCATCACTATAATACTTCTGAATAAGATATCTAATAACATATTTTTATAGTTCATCATAAGAAAAATCTTAAACTGGAAAAAAATTAGGCCTTAAGCATGTTTAATGTTTAAGGCCTAAATTTTTTCCAGGGGGGAAAAATAGAGGGGTCAAGTTACAACCTAAAATAAAATATATTCAAAGAGAATATTTATTATAAATGCGCACAAAATATAGATTAAAAACAAGTTTAAAACATAAGGCCTGAAAGGTCACTTTATTTCTACTGCAGATTGATGAAACACACCCAAATACATTGGAAACCAAGCCTCAGAATACAATAGCAAATGAAGAGCATTGTGTGAGTGCAGTCCTGTGTTTGCTGCAACATTTGTATTTTACCACACAATACTAGAGCTTTAGATAAATCATCGGGAGCATTTCATGATTGGTTTCTGAATGTGTGTGTATTTGATTACAAATAATATACAATTGACCACTGAGGAAGGCCTTAGGACCGAAATGCGTCTGGTCATTGTGTTGTTCATTGAACTGTACCATAGTCTGTCTTTGTGCTGGTCATTGAACTGTACCATCATCTGTGTATTGAGAACATTTTAGCAATTTTTAGCATACGCAAGTAACCTGCCATTCAGGCCTTATGTTTTAAACTTGTTTTTAACCTATATTTTGTGCACACTTATAATAAATACGCTCTTGGAATATATTTTATTTTAGGTTGTAACTTGACCCCTCTATTTTTCCTCTGCTTGTTTGGGTTGAGCTTGTGGGGGTCTTCCCTCACACCCCCTTTTTCTTACTTCTTGTTCTAATTTTTTCCAGCTCAAAAATAGACGTATTCTGCAGCAGCTAAATATACTTTCTATGCATAATAAATTATACTATATCTATAAATGCATGAGTTAGCATCCAATATTGCTCAACTTTTTTCTAGTTGTGGCTGAACACTGACTGGTTTAGTTAATGTTGTGCTAGCTAGTTGTGACCAGGATCACTGAGTGAGCTGTACAGATATTGTCAATTGAGATAAACTGGAATTACACAATTACACAGTTCTCTTGGACTATTAGATTTTCTTGCAGAAACTCCCTCCACTTGTCTGCCTCTACCAATACCACCAAGGCACATGTAAAAAGAAAAATAATGCCTGAGGTTCTTTGGTTGAGATTCACTATGTAGGTGTCTCTGTATGCCTTAGGAGTCTGCCCATGATTCCAAGTAATCTTGTAATCAGTTCTTAAAATAATTTCTCAAATAGATGCTACTGAGTTTGCAGGTGCAAAAAGTAGGAAATGCAATGTAGCCAATGTTGGCCAATATTTATAAGCCCAGATTTCTCCCAGATAACTGGGTCCCAAATTGAGTAACAACACTAGATATAAAGGATGCATCCAATAGCATGAGCACAAAGAGGGAACAAAAGTGATCCCCTGCTTTACAGAACTTAGACAATTTACAATACAAGCCTATGAAGAGTTACTCCAGCCTAAACATAGCCACGGGGAACATTGCTTGTTCTCCAGTAAATGAGTAATTTGGTTCTTAGGCTGGGCAAAAGCAGCCATAAATTGCAACGGCCAAATGGCTACTCTGCTGGTGGAAACCTGCTGAGTGCAGTGATATGTTCAAGACAAACTCTGCCCCAGAATACAGAGGAAATCACTTTGCATGTGATCAAGAGACTTCAAGGTAAGTTGTTCTTTATAATCTGCCTTTCTCACTGAGATCCAAGGTGAATTACATAGTGCAAGTGGAAATACATATCATCACCATCTTAGACATTCACTGAGCAAAGCACTATACTGAACAACAGTTAGGACACTCAGTGAAAAAGATATGATGGGGTATGGAAGCAGAAAAGTTTTTGGGGGGGAAAGCATAAAGCCAAGCACAGAGATGACATCTTTCTGAAACAAAGCATAACTAATTTACATGGCATGTTTCGCAATGCAGAAACTGTCTAGTATCAAGCACTCTTGCAATAGCATGTATCTGATTTTTTAAATATTATGTCTCCCTTATTTTAAAAGAAAAAAATCATTAAAAAAAAAACCTTACAAGCCTCAAAAAGAGCTGAAGGTTACCTAGACAGGCTGTTACTGAATCCACCCAAGTCCTCTAGACTGATGCTGTGATTACAAAACATTTGTTTGGTTCCATTTACACTTGAATATGATTTATGAGGGTGGAGTGATACTGATTGACTTATTTGTTTTCATAAAAGGAGACTGGTTTCAAGAGAAAAGTTTTTTACTGCATCAGTCATTCGACACATGATTTTACAACAGGTCTAAACAAACACCCTCTTTGCCTCATATCTGTACAGCTGATGTCATTAGGGCCAGACTGCATCTTATGATCTTTAAATTTTTATTAAAAGAGTTTTCCAGATAAATAAAAAGACAGCAAAAAGAGAAAAAGAAAGAAAAAATCACAACCAAAAAAGATTAAAGAAATAGAATTTAGGATTAAGTACCAATTTTCTCTGTGAAAAGATAGGTAAATATTACAGACTATACTCTATTTCCAAATTTACCTTTACCATCAATAATAAAACTTAACTCCAGGTTAACCCTAACTGGTGATATCTCCTTTCACTCTAAAACATATTTTTTTTCAACTCTTAGTCTTCAAATGCATGGACCATCAATTCATCTCTCTGTTTCCTGCAAAAAATCTATAAGGGGCTTCCAGATAGCAGTATATTTATCCAGTGACTTTTTCCCTAATCAGAGACATCAGTTTGGCCATCTCGGCATACTCCATTATCTTCTCCAGTCATTCCTTTATTGTAGGTAATATTGTAGTTTTCCATTTTTGAGCATATAATAGTCTCGCTGGTGTTATATACAAGGACCAGACTGCATCTTACACAGAAGAGCCACAATTGGATCTCCCAATCATTTTTAATAGCCATGTAGTTGGAAAGTCCCAATATACTCACAACTGTGTCATTTCCCTAATTTCAGTTATCAAAACAAGCTGCTATCAGCCTTATTGGAAATTGGGGATGTACAGATACTTTTTTTTACCACAGTAAATTGCTGTGTTGCTGCTGTAAACAAATTGTTATCCCTCCTTCCCTAGCAGCTTTGCAGCTTTGGAACTCTTTGAAGCCTCAGGAAGTCTCATGGCTTTAAACTACTTCCAAAGTTCATCCACAGGAGCAAAGACAAACCCCAACACTTCTCCCCTTGATGCTCATCCCTTTGACTTCATTTGGTAGAAGTGCTGGTCTATGTTTCCCTTTCATGGCCTTTGACATGAAATTATTATGCCTGTCAACCAGTTTTTTACTCCATTAACAATGCTGTTGTAACCAATTAAGATATCAATTTATCAGAGGAAAATGCAGTACTACTTACTCCTGATACCTGGAAGATTCCATTAACAAACTTCTATAACTATGCAATTCATGACTGTTCTTCTAGCACCAAAGTTTTTTTCATAACTCTGTAGATACATCTTCTTGAAGAACAAAGCAGCCCCTTCACATATTCTTGAGTCTCTCATCTTTTACCATGTTTCTTCAGAGATTTTCTCATGCAATCTGACTCCCCTAATTTATATAACATTTTTATACGTTGATAGATTAATTTTTTTAAAAAAAATACCCGTTAGACAGACCTTATTTATTCAGACCCCTAGGTGCCCTAAATACAGGGTCAGTTAAAACTAGTTTATATTGAATATTTACATGCAAATTATTTCATTATGAAAAGTGATTTTCAGTCACTCAAAATACCCACAAATCCTTCTTGATTGCCCCCCCCCCTCTGTTCACAGGCTGTTTGCCATCAAGCTGGCAGCATTTCATGGGTGAATTATGTGTGGGAAAGAGCAGTTTTCTTACACTGAGTGGCTGGAACAATAACGCTGATTTATCAATATGTGATATTTCCCTAGCTTACTACTGTAATGTAGTGTTTGTAGAAAAGCCCATGAATGTAGTTTAAATGCCACTGTTGGTACCAATACAGCATGCTACTGCTAACAGAATAATTTCAGGGGCCAACAGATATCATCACATCATGCCTGTGCTTTTAAAAAGGCATCAGTTCAGTGTAGTGGTTAAGAGCAGAAGGACTCTAATCTGGAGAACTGGGTTTGATTCCTCACTCCTCTGCTTGAAGCCAGCTGGGTGACCTTGGGTCAGTCACAGCTTCTTAGAGCTCTCTCAGTCCCACCCATCTCACAGGGTGATTGTTGTGGAGATAATAGTAACATACTTAGTAAACCACTCTGAGTGGGTGTTGAGTTGTCCTGAAGGGTGGTATATAAATCGAATGTGTTGTTGTTATCAGTTATCCATTCATTTCTGACCCCATTTCATGATGCTACCATTAGTGTTTAAAGCCCAAAATAGCTAGCTCAAATCCTGTTTCATTCTCTTTGTCAAGGAAGTTATACATTCATATCGGTCTATAGTCTCTCAGGAAGTGTCACTGTCTACTCCAGTTTCAACGTCCGCAAAATCTGAGATCAGCAGGAGAGGCCCAGCCCTGGAAAAGCTCCTGATCCTTATCATGTCCCATGCAGTGACCCAAAAAACAACCAGAGGCCACCATGGATATAAACAAACAGACTACTAGGAATAATAGTCCCCCGTGGAGTACCAGTCAAGAAAGTATATCTTAGTATTAGTATAATATTCAATTTATAAAGTGCAAAGTGCTCATAAGTGAATTACATACTATATATACTCATAACCATCAACAACTGGATCTAGCATCAATAAATATAATAACAATAAACATCAATAAATATTAATAAATATTAAATATGACAAAGAATGGCACGCAATACTCAATGAGTGCACAACAATATTATCAATCAACACATTCTAAGTAATCTTGCAGGACAAGTGGAAAGGGGGTATACTTAAAGTCTTTGCTTGTCTAACCAGAAGATGCATAAATGTGTGGACAGCTAAATACAATGTCCTCCTGTCAGTGTGCTGGTGATGTGATGGGTCTGCGATGGTATGACATGTCTCATGTACGCTCTGTTAACCTCCAAAATTTAGGTTTAACAGCTGCAGCAGAACTCAGAGGACCCAGTTGGATTGTGAAATTTCACAAAGCTGTCCAGGGGTATAAAGAATCAAACAAAGTTCATCTCGACAGGCTGCTAGCTCAAATCCTGTTTTGCTCTCTTTGTCAAGGAAGTTATACATTCATATCAGTTCAATTCCTAAAGTACACAAACACCATAGTAATATTTTGCTTCCAAATAAACAATCATGTCCTATCAATAAATAAAATCTGACTTACATCATAGTCATCTGTCAATATTCATGGTAATCTGCTCTATGGTGCCAGTAGTCACTCAAGATTTTTACAGTAATGTGATCTTTAAAGGAACTTTCACGAAGCTAATTGATCCTGCTATTGCAGAGCCCCTATTAAAGGAACATACCACAGTGCAAATCATCCCTAGCTTACTGGAACCTGAAAACCCATCCCATCTTGGTAAAGGACTCTCTTATAGATCATAGGAAAAATCAATGGTTTGGTTCAAATGGGGGACCACTGTGCTGAGTTCAAAAATCCAAAAGGATTCTCTCTCTCTCTCTCTCTTTTTAAATGAAATATGTTATTTATTATTATTTTTTATATTGATAAACTATATTTTTTCTTGTTTCCCCTCTTTCCCACACTCTACCCCTACTCCCTTCTCCCCCAAAGACAAAGATTATTATATAATGCTATTAAATTCTTGATGCAAACTAATTAAACCTCCCTATACGCTCCCACCACCCCTCTCCTTCTCCTTCCCCTTCCCCTTCCTCTCTTTTAAATTCCCTCACTATTATTTAAGGATCTTCTTTTAACTAAAGCTTCACAACGTGTAATACAGAAAGTGAAATCAACTATTGTAACTTCTAACAGATAAATTTAACAGTTTAGTATGTGCTGCCCCAGCTCCTATAGTTGGTGTGTTAAACTTCACTAACCAACTATTGGAGTTCTACCCAAAAACAAGCAGGAGCTGGGCTTAAATATATTGCTTTTTATCTTAACAAGCTCTATAAATAGGTCTTGAAAACGCAAGGCTAAACTAAAGAGGTCACAGTTCCCCCTTTCCCTAAAACCTGGCATAGAATGCTAACAAAAATTATAGTAACTAGCATAACATTTCTAGTGATGCAGAAGAAGTTTATACAAGAGTTCTTCTTTTCCTTTTATTTTTTCAGTTGTACCTAACAGGAATTTTGCTTCCTTTGCATGGTGAAAATTCCTGAGGCATCTTCCTTTTTTGTGATTTCTTATCTATACGATATCAACAACAGGGAAAAACTTCCTAAGGAATACAAAACTAAGGAAGCACACAGGCTCAAGGAAGTCGCAAACACTCAAAATTCATACAGTGTAATTCATCAGTGTATTTATATATATATGTCATGTCATAAAGTCCCGAACCTACATAACCTTAAAGCCCAAATGATTGGCTGATGAAAAATTCCAAAGTAGGAACCAACGTCCGATATTATTTCCCGTTAATACAGGGTAGGTTCACAATTGCTGGTGTCCACAATTTGTTGGTGGTAGCAGCAGTGACACAGTTCACCAAGATTGCAGCAACCGTGTTCACTGGGGTCAATAGCAACGGCAACGAGCTACACCGGTCTCTTTATCCTTTCACTCGTTTCAAATATGGTTTCTTCTTCAGGCCGTTAATTCTATAACAAACCATAACGGAATAAGCTGCCATCTAAAAATATCACGGAAAACATTCAGCCAAAATCCATACTTACATCAACATCTTATTTCCACAGGTCAGACCTCCAACTCACAAAGGCAGTGATACGATGGGACGAGTAATGAATGATCTCCTATACTAGCTTATATGGTATCCAAATAAACCACCCAATCACTGCTTAAAGAGACCTCCTGCAGCTTCCAATTATCAAGAACCAACTATTGTTTTGCTCAGAATTAGTCCCCTCTATACAATAATACTTTCAATAAATACAGTGATTACAATAAATATGAATAAATAGAATAAATACAATAATTACTCTAAAACATCATTATTTTACAATAAAATTCATAATTAAATTCTTATAGTTGAAAAAATCATTTGTGAAATCCTTCACTAAACTACCTAGTGGGGACGTTGTTGAAGTCAATTGAAACCAATTGGAACGAGGCTTACAAGAGTACAGAATAATCCAATTCATTATTAAGTCCAGCGGGTGTCAAAGTATTAAGTCTAAATATCCAACCTGCTTCAGCCTGCAGTAAAAACCTATTTGCATAGCCCGGGTTTTTAACGACCTCTAAAACTGTGAATTTCAGTTCCTTTTCATTCCTATGATAAGTTTGAAAATGCTGAGATAGGGGTGCTTCTTGATTCTGGGTTCTGATTTTGGAAATATGTTCCTGGACCTTCAGTCTGACTGGGTGCGAGGTACTGCCTACATATAATAAAGTGCATGTGCATTGGATGAGATAAATCACATTATGAGTGGCACACGTTGAAAAATGTTTAGAGAACAGGGGAAGACCAGTAGTTGGATGCGCTATATTTTTAAGATCAGTGCTAAGTGGGCAAACATTGCAGTGACCCTGTAGACCATGACCCCACAGGAGAGATTAGGAGAATCATTAAAGTGGTTTTAGATGAGGCATTGGGTAGTAATATGATCAATCAGTCCTTACATCAGGATTTGTTTAACAACTATCCCCGGACTCCTGTCTTTTATTGTCTCCCCAAGATACACAAGAACACCCGCCCCCCTCTGGGAAGACCCATAGTCTCAGGGTCTAATTCTATTCTAGAACCCCTTGCACAATATTTGGACCGCATCCTTCAGCCCTTTGTAGTACAAGTAAAATCATATATCAAGGACACTACTGATTTTATTAATTTCATAGAGAACATCAATATCCCTGAGAATGCTCTTTTCCTAACTATGGATGTTCAGTCCCTTTATACCTCAATTCCTCATCAGGAGGCGAGACAGGTGGTAGAGAACATCTTAGAACAAAGACCTCAGAAATCTCCGCCTACCTATTTTTTGCTGGACCTATTAGATATAATACTGGAATGCAACTACTTTAGGTTCGAGTCTCAATTTTTTTATCAGGTCAAAGAAGTGGCCATGGGCTGCTCTGCAGCACCCAGCATAGCCATTCTGTTTATGGCTAGTTTAGAAGATCTTTACATTTTCAATGAAACAGCCAATCCCTACTATGATCAGATAATCTGTGTAAAGAGATTTATTGATGACGTTTTTATGATAATTAGAGATGCACAAAGTGTTGATGGCCTCATGAGATGGATTAATAATATAAATCAGCATATAAAATTCACCCATCAGAGCAATTCACAGTTTATTACCTTCCTGGATGTGGTTGTTTTCAAACAAACAGCCACGAGACTATGTGTCAGACCATTTCGAAAGCCTACTGACCGAGCGGCTTATTTGGATTATACTTCCTATCACCGCTCAAATTTAAAGAACAACATACCTTTCAGTCAGTTCCTGCGCATCAAGAGGAATGCGTCTCAGCAAAATGATTATTTTTATGAGGCTAGGAATATGACGGTGGCTTTTAGAGCACGGGGTTACCCTAGGCATGTGATAGAGAATGCAAGGAACAGAGTGGAGGCAATTACACGTAGTGCCCTTTTAAAATATAAAGTCCGTAGTCAATCATCGGAAAGTAAGATCACATGGGCTATGGATTTTTCTCCACTTGCAGGGGAAATTGCAGGTATTATTAAAAGGAATTGGCATATTTTGCAAGATATTCCGGGCTGTAATAATCCACCTCAAATTGGGTTCAGATGAACCAAAAGTCTACGAGACATGTTGGTTCATTCTGATTTAAAGACACAGGAGGATGGCCCAAACTTACCGCAGGGTCATTTTCCCTGCGGTCACTGCAATATTTGCCCACTTAGCACTGATCTTAAAAATATAGCGCATCCAACTACCGGTCTTCCCCTGTTCTCCAAGCATTTTTCAACGTGTGCCACTCATAATGTGATTTATCTCATCCAATGCACATGCACTTTATTATATTTAGGCAGTACCTCGCGCCCAGTCAGACTGAGGGTCCAGGAACATATTTCCAAAATCAGAACCCAGAATCAAGAAGCACCCCTATCTCAGCATTTTCAAACTTATCATAGGAATGAAAAGGAACTGAAATCCACAGTTTTAGAGGTCGTTAAAAACCCGGGCTATGCAAATAGGTTTTTACTGCAGGCTGAAGCAGGTTGGATATTTAGACTTAATACTTTGACACCCGCTGGACTTAATAATGAATTGGATTATTCTGTATTCTTGTAAGCCTCGTTCCAATTGGTTTCAATTGACTTCAACAACGTCCCCACTAGGTAGTTTAGTGAAGGATTTCACAAATGATTTTTTCAACTATAAGAATTTAATTATGAATTTTATTGTAAAATAATGATGTTTTAGAGTAATTATTGTATTTATTCTATTTATTCATATTTATTGTAATCACTGTATTTATTGAAAGTATTATTGTATAGAGGGGACTAATTCTGACTAAAACAATAGTCTTGATAATTGGAAGCTGCAGGAGGTCTCTTTAAGCAGTGATTGGGTGGTTTATTTGGATACCATATAAGCTAGTATAGGAGATCATTCATTACTCGTCCCATTGTATCACTGCCTTTGTGAGTTGGAGGTCTGACCTGTGGAAATAAGATGTTGATGTAAGTATGGATTTTGGCTGAATGTTTTCCGTGATATTTTTGGATGGCAGCTTATTCCGTTATGGTTTGTTATAGAATTAACGGCCTGAAGAAGAAACCATATTTGAAACGAGTGAAAGGATAAAGAGACCGGTGTAGCTCGTTGCCGTTGCTATTGACCCCAGTGAACACGGTTGCTGCAATCTCGGCGAACTGTGTCGCTGCTGCTACCACCAACAAATTGTGGACGCCAGCAATTGTGAACTTACCCCGTATTAACGGGAAATAATATCGGACGTTGGTTCCTACCTTGGAATTTTTCATCAGCCAATCATTTGGGCTTTAAGGTTATGTAGGTTCGGGACTTTATGACATGACATATATATAAATACACTGATGAATTACACTGTATGAATTTTGAGTGTTTGCGACTTCCTTGAGCCTGTGTGCTCCCTTAGTTTTGTATGTCTTATCTATATCCATGGAGATTTCAGATCAAGCAAGAGGGAAGATCCTGAGTCTGAATCTGTTGCAGTATAATGCTTTCCTTGATAGTAGACAGACAACTTGCTGTAGTTTATCCATCTATATTGAATCTTTGCTTTCTGAAGAGCTTCAGTTGTTGTTTTAAGCTCTTTTCTTTTGTTCAAGACTTCTCCAGGTAAGTCAGTAAAGACTTGTATGAGTTTGTTATTAAGCAGGATGGAGCCTTTATTTTTTGCTTCTAGTAATATCTTTTTACGGATTTTTTGGTCAGCAAACTCTGCTAAAATAGCTCTAGTTTTTGATCTTTGCTTCTTTGAGCCCACACGATAGGCCTTGACAATTAGTAGAGCTTCTCCCTCCTCAGAGGCAATAGCATTTGGTAGCCATGAAGCCAGCCATGATGTTAGGTTTTCATTTAAAGTTAATGATTCTTCTATGCCCCTGAAATGGAGGTTTTGCTGCCGAGAGTTGATCTCAAGAAGCAGAACTCTCTCGGGGAGGTTTGTGTTTGCATTTTGCAGCTCTTTTATATTGCTGCAGGCTGAGTTGCAAAGCTCCAGTGCTTCTTCCGCTTTACTGTTTGTGTTTCTTAAATCTTGCTTGATTTCTGATAGCTGATCATTTATAGGATGTAGGAGCAGAGCTATTTCATCAAGCATACTGATTTTAAGAATTTTTAGTTGTGGAGAAAGATCTATTTCTGGGTGGCAAGAATCAGCATTAGTGTTTCTATTTGTTCCGTCTGCCATTTTGGCACCTTCTCTGTCTGCTGCTTCTTGTAAGGTTTGGCTTGGAGACAAAAAGAATTCTTGCAATTTTTTAGCTGCTTTACTTGATTGCTTTTTGTCTGAGTCTTGCTTGCCCATAATTTCTAGGATTGAGATAAAGTTATGCTGCTTACGGCCAGGAAGTTGGGCTAGGGAAGATTGGAGCTCTCTAGAATGCACCCGACTCCATTACTGCCGAAGCCACACCCCCAAAAGGATTCTCTCTTTAACAGACCTCTCTGTGTATTTCCTGACCTGTTTGATTTCGGAACTTCTAGCACTGAATATCAGAACTCTCATAACTGTCATGGGTACAGGGCCCCTTTGCCTTGATCCAGCTGAGAGGAACAGCCATAGGCTGCCCTGTAGGCCCGTATCACACAAATTACAAAACTGGCAAGGAGAGAAAGTCTCATGCTTGCCTAGGTAGACTGCCTAGGTAGACACGCCCGGCCGGGGGCGTGTGTTGGCGGTGGTGGCGGTGTGGGGCTGGCCAGCTGAAGCAGCTGTGGGCCACGCATGCCAGCTCTGTGGTGCACCCCCCCGCCCCCAGCGCCCCCTCTGGCACCCCCTTCAGTGCCTCAGCGCTTGAGGCGGGGGCCAGACCTGCCTCAATGGGAGCGCCGGTCCTGCTTGGCACACTCTCTCAGTCCTACAGGTGTGAACTGATAAGTAATTAATTCAAGGAGAACTCTGCCATGGAGGCTCTACTATTAACAAGCTGCAAAGTGTTATCTCAAGGACACTAGGAGCTGAGAATGTGAAAGTAGCTTGTTCTCAGGGAGGCCTCTAGCAAGAAAAGTGGGGAGTGTGGAGGAAGGAATTTTCCTAGCAAGAGGCTTGTACAGACAGAAAACCTTTGAACCAAAGTTTCAAGAAGGGTGGCTTCTGTATAAGTTAGAACATGGCATTTTCTTAACAGTGCTTCCCTGTGATGAGCCGCAAAGCACTGTGCCAGTGGTGCCTCCATTGATCTATTCCTAATTCTGGAGATGTGCTCCTGTATTCTTCTGACCTTCACTGTCCTCGGTGTGCTGCCTATGTAAATTAAATGGCAAGTGTATTTGATAATATATATAACACAGTGACCCAGCTGCAATCACCATGCAACTGGGCCTAGCCTTACAGCAGCCACCACTATACAACTGGGCCCAGCCCCAGCCCCCACATAACTCAGCTAAACTTTTCCTGGGAAAAGGCTGCCAGTGTCTGGGAAGGACAGAAAACAGAAGATGGGGGTGGGGGACAGATAAAAGTAGGTTGGCTGGTAGGTGGAAAAGAGAGAGGCTATGGAAAAAGAGAGAGGCTATGGAGGCTTCAAGAGAAGGGAAAGAGGGAAAAGTAGGGGGGGGATATAGAGGAAAGATGCTCCCCTCAGGTCTTTGCAGATCCTCCTGACTGAAAAAGAATAAATATGTACACCCCCCCCCCCAAATTTCAGAGAGATCAACAAAAACTATTTATATAACACATGGTCTACTAAGGATGTCACCAATGTATTTTGCAGAAAGCTATCAGGGCTTCTGGATGGAATAATAAAATTGATGTATGGATTAAATATCTTTCTTCATCCTACTAATATAAAAATGCCTATTAATGCTATTTCTGAAAGGATATCCTCAGTAGATTTTATCACATGGACATGGAAGAGGATGTGTTTGTTCGCTCTCTCTCTCTCTCTCTCTCTCTCTCTCTCTCTCTCTCTCTCTTATAGACAATGAATTAAGATTGGGAGACAGGTCATTAATAGTGCAATCCTAAAAAACATTTTCCTGGGAGTAAGCTTTCTGAGTAGACCTATTTAGGATTGCTCTCTAAAATACATTAATAGTTGAACAAGAACCAAAATGTTTTCTACTTCCGAGGTATATTGGTTAGGCATAATTTTTTAATGGAATTTCAGATCTTATTCTGATAAAAACCATACAGATGCTACCTTTCATGGGGTTTTGTACCATCTAACATTCAACTTTCTATTCCAGAGCGTTTCCTAAAGAATGTTAATCCTCCAGGAGGCACATTGTTCGGCAGATACTTCAATTCCTTCACAATTTTATATAAAATATCTACCTTACAAACCTAACTCATGGGATTGCTCTGAACATTGCTATCTATATGTGATATGAATAGTTTTAAAAAAATTAACATGGGCCATGCCAAACATACTGTTTTTTCAGCATGAACAAAAACAACAACAACAAAACAAACTCAGAGATAGAAATAAATCATTTGCAGACCTTAGTATATTTACCCAGAAGTAAGTTGTACTGAATTCAATGGAACCAACTGTCAAGAAAGTGTGTAGTAAGGAAGACTTAAAATTCCCTGAGTAAATCTCTACTTTGAAAATAACTGATAAAGGTTGACATAGAAAGAGACAAGTCTCCTGCGGCTCTGTTTATTTAATACCCATCATCACAATTGCTTCTGTTACAAGACTTTTACAGTCATTATGTTTGACTAGACTTCTTTTGTCAACGTGCATCATTAAAAACTGTTTTTTGATTAAGACCAATATTTACATGGTTAAGGCTTAGACAATGTTTAATTTGACTCCATCACTTAAATAGCATGATATTATCTACTTCAGAGCAAATGATTCAGCTCTTTTTGCTGTTTTAAGGGCATATTTGGCAATTGTAAAATGTAGTCATTATAGTCGTCTCACATTTCTGCAAGTTGTAACATGGCACCTCACCATAGCTTTCAGCTCATCCAAATGAAAAATCTTAGTGAGAAATGGTGCTCGGAACAGAATTTGCTGGCATGATTGGGGGAAAAAACATTTTAATACGTATATGGTTGTATAGCTAGAATATTTTTTACCCTGCTCTTCCTCCACGGAACTCAAGGTGATATACATTTTCTTCCCTCCCATATTTAATCTGCAAAACAACCCATTGAAGTATGTGATGCTGAGAAAAAATGACTGACCCAAGATCACCCAGTGAGTTTCATGACTACGAGAATGTATTTGAATCCAGGTCTTCTAACAAGCATGCTAACCATTTTCTCACACCAGCTATCTGTGTGCATATGTGTGTGTGAATTTTTGCGTGTGAGTGGAGGGAATATAGATATGTTAGGAACATGTTGATCAGAAGTGAATAGTTACAGTGCAGCAGCTGCCCTCCTGAACAAAACTGACAATGGGGCAACCAGAAGTGAGAGACTGCTGCATAGCAAGGCTTCTGAACTTCGGTGAAAGACAAGTTTCTCAATAGGATAAATCACAGCTGTGGACATGAAGTTGTCATATGCCAAGGGTCCCCGATATAATGCCCCTGGGCAACATGGTGCCTACTGACACCTTTACTGGTGCTCATGTAGTGTTTTTAGAAAGTGAGCAGGGCCAGATAAGGCTTTTGCCAAGCAGAGCTTCCACTGGCCATTGAAAAGTTTATTAGCTGGGCAGATTTTTAAAAATCTGCCACCCACCACAGCACAAAGATCTTAAACAATATATTTGTTTTTAAAGGCACCCTGATAAACAGAGCTTCTGCCTGAAATGCTGAAGAGTTTCTATTAGAGGTATGCATAATCTCACTCCCTGATATTTTGTGGTTGGCTCCTCTTCCAGTGGTTAACATTTTGTGGTTGCACCCACTACCCTGTGTCTGATGCCAAAGGTGCCTGGAAGCTCAAAAAGTTTGGGGGCCCCTACCATATGCTGTCTACTAAGAGTAAAATTACTTCAATCTACGGTTTCTCTGTGTGTGCGTGCATGCATGAGTATGCATCACAGCACTCACTGATACAGAGTACTGGCACATTTTGATCAGCCCTCCTAAGTCCTGAGGGGGGAATTGGTGGGAATCAGTGCAACCTAAGTTATTATGAGTACAGGCACCTTTTCTTTTTACAAAATAAGCACTGCCTCAATCTACCATAGAATGAACTGCTTGGATCTTTCATGGGTGATTATCAGAACACCACCTGATCAGCAACAGCCTGGTCAGGGGCTGTTTTTAACTGAGAAAAAAAACAGAAGGACTAACAACATTGGCATTGCTTATTGACTCATTTCTGCTCAAATCACAAAGGACTCTTGGACATGCAAACACACATACCCTACATGAACAAAAAAAGAGCTTTCTCCATATCATGTTTCTATTTCCTTCATTTATAGCCAGCCTTTCTCTTCAATGGGAAGGCAAAGCAGCTTATATTGTTCTCCTCTATTTTATCCCCATGACAACCCTGTGAGGTAAATTAGTCTGAGATTGTGTGACTGGCCCAAGGTCACACAGTAAGCTGCCAAACATGGGTCTCTCAGATCTTAGTCTGACACTCTAATCACTACACTATACGACACTAGCTCATAATGATAAGGTTCATGTGGTTCAGCCATTTACTGTAAGATACAAGCAATGTTCCCTTTCAACTCCTAGTGGCATTGAGTTAATAGTAACAGAGCCAGTATTGTTTGCCTTATCTGCCAGTCCTGTTTGCTGCAGATGCATAAGATCCTTGTTGGTTTGGCTCAGGTGGGAGAAAGAGTTAAGGTGCACCGCAGGGGATCAGGGGCTATGTTGGGGGCTAGATGGGAAGTGCCTGGAGCCTCCAATTTCTACATATGAAGTAATACCAAGTCAGACCATGGGTCAATCTTGCTCACTGTTGCATATGGCAGCAGTTCTCCAGGACGTCAGACAGAGTTGAGACTTTGCCAGCACCTTCTCCTGATATACTTTAGCTGCAGATACTGGTGACTGAGAACTTCTCCACACAAAGCCCTACCACTGAACCATATAAGAGATATCTGCCACGTATTAAGACTGCCAATTTTAACATATGTACAACTTGTACAGTTAATTGAATTGGGAAGAATGTTTTAAAATGACTATAGAATATTAATGAAAATCCTATGTAGTTTGTTTTTTTCCACATTCAGCATATTTCTCAGGTTGCTTGTCTGAACCCCTACCCACTTTGATATATGATCATTGAGGATGTACTGGAATTAACATTTAAAAATTGATTCAGCATTTTATTTAAATTACAATGTATGTTTCAGTATCAGAGCATGTAACATACATTGTCATATGGTCCATTGTCATATGGTGTACATGTGTGTGTGTGCATCCTTTTTCAAGTTCTACTAGACAAATGGTTGTTTCCAACAAATAAACTGATCCTGATCTTGGACACTGAAAAATCAATGGCAACATTCTCAAGGACTCCATCTGGAATAAACCTGCCTCCTAATGTAAAGGGGCCTCATCAGAACAGAAACATGTCATCGGAGATTCTTTACTAATGCTAAGGGCTTTGAGCCAGACCCCAAAGAAGCCTAGACCTCCTCCTTTTATTGTTCAAGGACAATTTACCACAGAGAAGTCTCATTCTTCACAACCACAGCCAACATATATTTGAATTTAGATCACTGACCAAATACAGCACATTGTGTTTTTCCTCCTGTTGATCACATTGGGTATTTTTGTCTCTTTTCATCCATGTGTTGCTTGGGATAATACTTCTAGTGTGTCAAGAGGTCTGGGGGCCCTAATTCATACATACTTTCTTACAACTTGACTGAGTCATTCACAAACTCTTCATCTCAGAGTCTTTCTACACAAGACATCTTACATGGGGACACTCAAGTGACTTACTTTCTGTGTGGTCTTATATTCAAGTGTACTCTGTCTCCCTAGCAGTGCATGTGTATCCACAATGGGAGAACAAGTGTAAGATCTTTCACTTGAGCATCCCTGTGTAAGATGTCTTGTGTAGAGAGACTCTCACTTAGCCACCATTCTGTTTGTCAAGGACTACAGTTCCTTTTCAGCCTCGGTTTCAATTTCCTTCGCTAGTGGAAATAATAGCATGCAATATACTGACTTTGATTCAGAGCTGTGTCATGCAAGCAATGTTTTCTCAGCAATTTATCAACAGTGTGGTTTTGATGAACAGGCAAAAAGGAGATAAAGGATGTCACTATAAGGAAATAATCTTGCTTAGCCATGTTGCAACATTTACCATTGTGGCAGCTCACATTGGTAAGGGATTAAGGCAATGAGGATCCTGGTTGAGAAGCACGGCGCTGCGGAGTGCAGCAAGGACATACTTCAGGGAGTGGCCACTGCAGGAAGGGCAGAGGGATGGGGAAGGAGAAGCACTGGGATGCCGTGGAGGGGGCAGGGTCGAGGCAGAGTGGCGGAAGGTTCAAAACAGAGGCTGGGAGGCAGAAAGAGGTGGGTGGTAGCGAGGAGAGAGGGAGATAGCAAGGTGCATCATGCAAGAGGAAAAGCAGACAAATGGGGGAGGAAAGAGGCTCCAGCGAGGGCTGGGAGCTGGCACCCAGCCAGCAGAGGCTTGCTTCCCCCAGCGGAGAGCCAGAGGGCAGGGTGAACTCAGAATCTCCAGGCTAGACAGGGAGCAAGTAGCTTTGCCACCCAGTGGATCAAGAGGGCCCAGGTGATCCCCACCACCCCTTCCCCTCACAGACAGTATACAAGAGAACTCTTTTCTCACAGAGCACGGCCAATTTGGTGAAGGGGACACACCCAGGGGAGGCTGGTGGTGAGCAATCAGAGACACTGACAGCACAAGTCAGAGCATCCTGCTTCTGAGACCTGGGGACTGTCATCAGAAGAGTGGTGGCCCATATGGGGATCTGACCAGGGGCTGGGAAGTCATGCCCAAAGAGAGGAAAGACAGGATGACAACCCCAGGGTCGAAGACACCTGCAGCAGCTGTGGCAGCATTGGACTTAACACAGTTTTGGGGAGTGGCTGGCTAATGCTCAGAGGGAGTTGATTCAGTGGATCATGGACCAGCAGTGGGATGCCCAAGACTGTTAGATGCAGGATGTGGCTCGAGTCATAGCTTCAGGGTGTCCCACGGGTGCTCCAACAGATGGGATGGGAGGCAGAGGGATGTTCCGCTTATCTAAGATGTCCCCCCTCCAATGATGTGGAAGCTTATCTTGAGGCATTTGAGAGGATGGCCACAGTGGCAATCTGGCCAAAGGCCCAGTGGGCTGCAGTGCTGGGCCCATCCTTAACTGGGCCATCCTTACTGACTTATCAGGCACTGAATGCGAGAGGTGCGAGCGACTATGACAAGGTGAAGACGGCAATCTTTCAGAAGCTGCATGTGATGCCGGTTAGACCTATCACCAATGATTCCAGGCCTACAAGAGGGCCAAGAATGAGGGCCCTTTTGAGAAAGCCTATGCCTTGAGGGAGCTGGCCTGGAAATGGCTGACTACGGTGGGACCCCAGGCTGAGGCTGTGGTAGAGAAGGTGGTGATGGAACAGCTCCTACAGGTGATGCCCCTGCCGTGCCATATCTGGGCAATGCGACAGAGACGGGAGTCACTTGAAGAGCTGGCCCAAGCATTGGATGACTACTGGGCAGCAGAGCAGGCCACTGGGGGAAGTGAGGGGGAGACCCTGGCACAGAGCACAGAAGGAACCAGCCACTGGGACTCAGGGATGGTCTCCCAGGGGGTGAGCAAAGAGGGGTCACCAATGAGTTATGAGAGCCCCGGCCCCTCCTCAGGGCACCATGGGCCAACCCAATGCCAGAAAGGGCAGGTTTGGCCCTGCCCCAATTGGGGGTGGCCCGGCATCAAGACCCTGCAAGCATGGAAAAAAGAACAGGTGTTCCAGCACCTGGTAGACCGGCTGCTCAGCTCCTGCCAGGAGTTTGTGGCTGCCTACATAGATGATGTGGTGGTGTATAGCCACTTGTGGGAGAAGCATTTGCAGTACTTGGAGATGGTGTTTGGAATCATTGCCCAAGTGTGGCTGCACTTGAATACAAAGAAATGCCAGCTGGCTCGACATTCCCTGCAGTACTTGGGGCACCTTATCAGAGGGGGGAGGTCCAGCCCATTCACAGCAAGGTGAAGGCCCTCCAAGACCTCCCCCAGCCAGAAAAAAGAAACAAATCCGCCAGCTCTTGGGATTGGCTGGTTACTACAGCCACTTTGTGCCCTGTTTCACCACCTTGGCAGCCCCACTATCTGACCTCCTAAAAAGGGGGGTCACAGAACCTGTCCCATGGGACTCAACACACCAGAAGGCCCTGGACCAGATTGTAAGGGTCTTAACACATCCCTAAGTGCTAAGAGCCCCAGACTTCTCTTGGCCTTTCCCAGTCTACACCGTTGCCTCCAGGATTGGTATAGGGGCAGTCCTAGCCCAGACGCAGGAGGGTCAGGAGCACCCCATACTTTTCCTAAGCAGGGAATTATTCCCCAGAGAAAAAAAGTTTTCCACCCTAGAGAAAGAGGCATTGGCGGTGAAGTGGGCAGTCATGTCCCTGCGGTATTATTTACTTTGCAATCCCTTTACCCTAGTGACTGACCACACTGCACGACGCTGGATGAAGGATTGGGGCCATCAGAATGAGAGGTTTCAGCATTGGATGCTATCCCTGCAACCTTACACCTTTGCTATACAGCACCAGGGAGGTCACATGCACTCTAATGCAGATTTTCTGTCTCGATGGCACCCACAATCACGGGAGAGCACGACCACTTTTAGGGGAGAGGTGTGTGGCAAATCACCTTGGCAAGGGATTCAGTGAATGAGGATCCTGGTTGGAAATCACAGTGCTGCAGAGTGCAGCAGGGACAGACTTCAGGGAGTGGCCACCGCAGGAAGGGCAGAGGGATGGGGGAGGAGAAGCACCGGGATGCCGTGGAGGGGGCGGAGTCAAGGCAGAGTGGCAGAAGGTTCAAAATGGAGGCTGGGAGGCAGAAAGAAGTGGATGGTAGCAAGGAGAGAGGGAGATAGCAAGGTGCATCGTGCAAGAGGAAAAGCAGACAAGCGGAGGAAGAAAGAGGCAAGAGGCTCCAGCGAGCGCTGGGAGCTGGCACCCAGCCAGCAGAGGCTTGCCTCCCCCAGTGGAGAGCCAAAGGGCAGGGTGAGCTCAGAACCTCCAGGCTAGACAGGGAGCCAGCAGCTTCGCCAGCCAGTGGATTAAGAGGGCCCAGGGAATCCCCACCACCCCTTCCCCTTACAGACGGCATACATGAGAACTCTTTTCTCACGGAGCACGGCCAATTTGGTGAAGAGAACACACCCAGATGAGGCCGGTGGTGAGCAATCAGAGACACTGACAGCGCAAGTCAGAGCATCCTGCTTCTGAGACCTGGGGAATATCATCACCATATTATTAGGCTCTACTTCTGAGCAGCGTTATGATTAGGAATGGCACATGCTTCTCCAGATCTGGCAACAACAACAAAAATGTTTCAACGAAGCCTAATTGTTATCTTTGGTAATGAAGGAATTAAAAATTTGGGAAGTTTGTTCATGGAAAAAGAAAAATAATGAGAAACAGGAGATTATTTGAAGTCAGAAATATTAAACTCCTAATTTTGTACAAGTACCAAGAGAAGTTGCCAAAAATATAAATATCATTGCAGACAAACATAATGCTGGGATAGAATAGCATTTCACATTTGGGATGACTGAAGGTTAGCACTGATGACATATTTTTTCAACATATAAGGCTTTTTAATATTCCTTCTACAGTCAACATGAAGATCAACACCAGCCAGTGCAATACATATTCACTGAAGAATAATGAAAGGGTCCAAATCATTGTGTTCCATGGATTCGAAGCTTTAGGGAAACTGCTATAATTTTAGCTGAAAGCTCTGGATGATATCAAATAGCAAAACAACCACTGGAAAAACTACTGGCAGAAATATTGATGCATCCTATAAAATAAATCAAAACTATGTTAAGAAGAGCTTGGCTGTTTATTAAAAACATTTTCTACCATTATTTACTTTCATAGTTTTTCAGCTCAGTCATCAAAGCGCAGACTGGGTCAGGGTAAATGCTCATGAAACTGGGTTAGATAAATGCACAGACACAGAGATCATCACACACAAACAAGACTACACATCTGACACCTAATGGAAGGTTTGTGGGAATAAGACCTTGGAAAGAAGTTTTCAGTTGTGAAACAGTGTGCAGCTATGGAATCTATTTACCCTCAGAGGATAATGATTAATCCCCATCAACGAATAAAGTATAAAATTACAGTCTATTGCAAGGTTTATTGTACATATCAACTCCCTTTCTTTACTACAATATCCTCTACTTTTATAACTAGAATCATAGAATCATAGAGTTGGAAATGTTCTCCAAGGTCATCTAGTCCAACCCCCTGCACAATGCAGGAAATTCACAATTACCTCCCTCCCACACCCCAGAGACCCTTGATCCATGGCAGAACATAGCAAAAACCTGCAGAATCCCTGGCCAAACTGGCCTGAGAAAAATTGCTTCCTGACCCCAGAGTGGCAATCTGCATTACCCTGAGCATTGAAAGAAAGGGCCACAAGAACTAAGCACTGATGTAACCCTGATGTAACTAGAGGTGTAAACTGAAGAAATTTCCAATTCAGTTTCAGATCTGGGATTCCGAACAAACTCCATTCCATCATTGGTTTGTTCCAGGTGGGCTGGTGCTGGTCTAGATATAATCCATTTGGGTTTTCGTTATCTTGCATTTCAGACTGTTGTGGATGCATAAGGCTGCTTGTGCACGTGCACACACTGTTCTTTTCAAGGGGGGTTGGGGAAAGGAAGCTCTTGGACAGCTGTTGCACTTAACAGTCTTCCCTCAAAATCATCAACCCACTGAGTTTGAGCACACACACAACAATGGGGTTCAGCATTTACGGATCCTGAAGAATGCTTGGGAAAAGGCATCAAGGTGAGAGTTGGATGGACATGCATGCACACACTTCTTTTCAGGGGAGTGGGGAGTGAGGCTTAATTTGTGCTTAACCAAAACCTGCAAATTTGTTACCAACTTCAGTCCCCCTCCTAGTCCAAAAAACCAGTGCAACACAGCATTTGTTAAAAATTCCTGCTTTATGATAATGCCAATAAATCACTGCACCTGCTGCCTTTTAATTCACTGTTTTCATGCACTTTGTATTTTTTTTCCCATAATGAGGGATGAATCCTTCCTCTTGATGCTGAAGAGGAGCCAACAGCCAGATACAAGTGGATCTAACCAAGCTCCATCCTCTGCTCATACATAATGGCTGGGATTTTTTAGAGGAGATTATTCATACACAAAAATTATAATCTTTTCGCAGTTTAAAACAAGATGTATTTCCAGTTTAAGTGCTACTTTTGCACTTGCACAGTCAGCAGAATTCATCATTTCTCACACTAGCAATCTAGCTGCTTTTGATGCATAACATACTTGATTGCTTTTTGCTTGGCTTGGTATCTCTACACTAACTCTTATTAGGCCTCCTCCATGTTTGCGTGTTTTTTGTGTGTTTATATTATGTTTTGTTTTAAATATTATATGTACTTTAACTGCTTTTCAATGTTTGAAATGGTTTAATTGGGTGAAAAGATGGCAGAGAAATGTTTAAATAAAATAAATAACTTCTTTATTGACTCAAGAAACTGCCACAGTGCAAGTTATTCTTTCTTGAGTTATACAGCTATTTGAATTGCTTTCATCCCCTTGCCATTTCCCAGGAAACTCCTTCTTAGGATCAGGCTCCTACTATTCTACCATGTGAAAATGGCTGCAAGGAAATAACAGCAACTGAGCTGTGGTAACAAGTAGAGAACTGCATTACGAACCTCAAAAACCCACGAAAATGGCGATCGCGATATCGTGACCTGGCGGATCATGATCGGCCATGGCCAACGAACCAGCGGTCGGGAGAGGCCTGGTTCGTTGCGTTCGAGCGCGGTTCGGGAAGGCAGACACTCAGGAGCCAGCAATCTATTCCCCTGGCAACAGAGCCAGGGGAATGCCTGAGCTCTGTCTGCCCTCCTTCTGTCGCCCTGGAAACCCGAATGGAAGCCCAGCTTTCCTTGATCAGCAGGGCTTCCTTCCAACCACGGAGCTGCAAAGCAGTTACAAGTTGGGAGAAGACACCCAGGGGAGGGAGGGGGAAGAGGGTGTTCTGTAGCCATGGGCACTCCAATCTCATCCCTGCAAACCCTGACAGGCAGCTCTGACGGCCAAACACAGACCTCCTGTGTTGCTGAATGGGACCCATGCTTATAAATAGCCATGGGCTCCCAGGCTGGGTTTCACTTTCTGCGAGCAGTGGAGTGGGACAGAGCTCTTGCTTGCCACTTGATAGCCTTTGAGGAGAGAGACTGAGAATACAACTGAGCTTGGCTTTGGTGGATAGGGATCTATCTCCTCTGGTCCAGGGCTGCTGCCTGGCTCTGGGGCCAAGCTCAGTGGGCACCTCGGCTGAGGGCTCACATTGATTATTAATCAGTGCCTGATCTGTTCAGGTCTGTGGGAGTGGTGGGCTAGGGCTCTAGTCCCTCCCTCCCTCTGGTGCCAGGGCTGCTGCCAGGCCCTGGGGCCAAGCTTGGTGGGTACCTCAGCTGAGGGCTCACATTATTATTAATCAGTGCCTGATCTGTTCAGGTCTGTGGGAGTGGTGGGCTGGGGCTCTATTCCCTCCCTCCCTCCCTCTGGTGCCAGGGCAGCTGCCAGGCCCTGTTGCCAAGCTCGGTGGGCATCTCGGCTGAGGGCTCACATTATTATTAATCAGTGCCTGATCTGGTCAGGTCTGTGGGAGTGGTGGGCTAGGGCTCTAGTCCCTCCCTCCCTCTGGTGCCAGGGCTGCTGCCAGGCCCTGGAGCCAAGCTCAGTGGGCACCACGGCTGAGGGCACACAGAGTCATCTCCTTTCCTGTCCTCCTTAATTCTAGTTTGGTGGCACAATGAGTCTTCCTCTTGTCTTGGCTGCCAAGGGTGGTTGTAGGGTGAAGTGCAATGGCAGTCCTCCTGGTTCAGTTGTGGAAAGCAGTTTTGGGTGTGGCTCGGGGGAGCAGGGAGTCCTCCTGCTTCCCCCAATTCACCTATGTGGCCTGTGGAGGCCCAAGAGGTCTTTGCGCAGGGGGGAGAGAATCTCTCTCAACATTTTGAGGAGGGGTGGGTGGGCGATGGATCCCTGGAGGAATGGCATGTTTGTTATGAAAGATCCCTCCCGTCCCCATCCCAAACTCTCGGTGGTGTCCCCTCCTGCAGTCCACCCCTCACCCCATCGTCCGTGTCCAGCCCCGCAGCGCAGCCTGTAACCTTTCATCCTCTTTCCCCTGGGACAGTTAGCGGTCGGCGTTACAATGCCTCCATATGGAGGCACTTTCGGGGCCTTCCTGATGACCCCTGTGTGGTGTGGTGCCATGCCTGTGATGTCCTGGTGCGCAGGGGCAAAAACCTGAAACACCTGTCTTCGACGGCCCTGACTTGCCACCTGAAGAGGCACCACCCGAGCCTGTCTCCCTCCTCACCCAGTGAAATATCCATTGGGGGGAGAAAGGGGGCCACCTGATCTTCTGTGCGGGGGTCAGTGGGAGGATCATTGCCCTGAGGGTGATGCTGGTGAGAGCAGAGTGCTCTGGCAGGCCGCGCTGGCAGAGGATGTCCCCTTGGGGTCTGGGACAGCTCCACTTACAACCTTGAGGCTGATGGCTCAGGAAGCGGCTGCTGCCACATTGTTCCTCAATGGGACACTCAGATGAGGATCTGCGGTGGCTGGGGGATCAGGCCCCCAATTCGAATGACACGTCCTCTCCCTCCAACGCTAGGAATACCAGCATGCTCCTCTTTGGCCTGGCAGTAGCAGGGGGATCTTCCCACTTACCCCCCACATGACAGGTCCTCTCCCTACCATCCTTTCCGGCAAGGCAGGAAGGTGGGTGATGCTGCTGATGGAAGCCTCCTTTGGGCACTTGTGCAGTAGCTCAGGAACTGTTGCACATATAGTTCAGCCTTACAGTGCCCCCATCCATCGCAAACGCAGAGCCCTCTGAGCAGGGGGGAATGGGTTGCTCGACTGATGTCCTTCCCGCAAAGGCAGGAAGGTTGCCGATGTCAGCTGCTGCTGCTGCTGCTTTCCCATTTCCGTCTCCCCCTCTCATGACCCACTCTGACCCGTCCAAACAATGTCTCCTGTCCTGTCCATCCCCTACTTTCCGCAAAGACAGGACGGCAGATCAGGTCAGCCCCTGCTTCACGAGGGACTATCCTGTTACTGCTCCCTCCTTGGTTACACAGCTCGGTTGTGCTTGCGCAGCCGATTGTATTGTGTATGGATACAGTCACTTGACAATGTGGTGGCACCCCTCTCAACGGGACTGATGGGACCTCTTTCAGCTGGGTGGGAATGTGTCCTGCAACTCCCGTCCTTTCTGTCAAGTCAGGAAGGTGGGTACTGTCAGCTGCCTCTGCTGCACTGTTCTTCAGTGGGGCCCTTAGTTGAGGACCCGCAGATGCTGGGGGATATTCCCCCTCCCCCTCCTCATGATGACATGTCCTCTCCCTCCTATCTTTTCCGGCAAGGCAGGAATGTGTGTACTGTTGGCTGCCTCCACCACACTGTTCCTCGGTGGGACCCACCGATGAGGACTAGGGGTGTGCAAGGCCAGAGAGATTTGGTATTCCTGTTTCAGTTATAACCGAAACAGCAAACCATTTCGGTATTCACGATTCGGTAATCGTTTCGGTATTTCGGCTTGTTTCGGCTATTGATTTCAATGGGAAAACTCTCTCCCAGCTTTCCAGAAGCCTGGGGGAGACATTTCCCCACCAAATCATGCCAAACTTGGTGGGGACCTTCGACTAACTCCTCTCTAACTACCTCACAAGTTTCAAAACGATTGGACTTTGGGGGCCATGTTATGCCCCCCCAAACAAGGTCCCCCCATCCTCCTACACTTCCTATTGTTCTCTATGGGGAAAAACAAATCCTCATTTTGCTAGGTGGCCTGGGGTGGCATTTTGCATGCAAAATGCCCCCAACCCTCAGGGGCCCTTCTCCCACCTGTCCTCCCACCTTCCACCAAGGCTCAGCCTGCTCACACTTTGGGGGGCCATTTTATGGCCTCCCCAAGTAGTTGCCCTTCAACACCCCTCCTTTTCTTCCTTTTTTCCTATGGGGAAGGAAAGGAGAGGCTTGTCTTGCTAGCGGTGGCATTTTGCATGCAAAATGCCCTCAACCCTCAGGGGCCCTTCTCCCACCTGTCCTCCCACCATCCACCAAGGCTCAGCCTGCTCCCACTTTGGGGGCCATTTTATGGTCTCCCCAAGTAGGTGCACTTTAACCCGCCTTTCTCCAATGTTTCCTAAGGGGGAAATAACAGAGGCTTGTCTTGCTAGGGGTGGCAATCCTCAGGGACCCTTCTCCTGCCTGTCCTCCCACCCTCCACCAAGGCTAAGCCTGCTCCCACTTTGGGGAGGCATTTTATGGCCTCCCCAAGTAGGTGCTCTCAGCCCCCAAAATCCACCCCCTACAGCCCCACAGAGACCCAAATCCCCCCAGCAGCCACACACAGACTCAAATCCCCCCAGCAGCCCCTCACAGACCCAAATCCACCCCCAGCAGCCCCACACCCGCCAGAACCCCAGGAGCAGGCTGGCCAGCCGTCCCCCATTGTTCCATATGCCGGGAACTCTTAAACTCTCTTTCCCAGGGCAGTTCTGCACAGCCCATGGGTGCCACAATGGTGGGCACACTCCTGAGTGCCAGCTTGTCCCTGTGAAAGAGCACCTGATACACAGACACCCTCCCCCTGATACTTTATTTCTTGGTGCGTGAGGCCATCTCCCATCCCTCCCAAACCAAACTCAATAGGGGGAAACCATTGCAACAAGGTCCAGCAGAACCATTGTCATTTCCTGCAGCTATGCTTTCAGTTCAGCCACACAAAGCTGGACCGGGCACTGCCACGGGCACTACACAGTGGCATTTCCAGAGCAGTGTTGCAGAGGTCCCCCCCCACCTCCACCAGCCTCAGTATCTACCTGGAGACATCTGTGAGACATCATCATCAGCTGGTGCCCATCCCCAACTTTCCCTCAACCCCACCAAGCACACCCAACATTAACATTTCAACTTTTTTTTGTTTTTTTTAACATTTCAACTTTGAAAAAACATTTAAAACATTCAAAAACCATTTAACATTTTAACACTGCACATCAGCATCCCTACCTAAGCAGTCCCTATCTTAAACTATTTCTCCCTCCAGCGGCAATCAACATTTCTGGGGCATGTCATTATTTTTCAGAATAAATTTGGTCCCACAGGGTCTGTCACAGTACTGGGAGATATTTTAAATTCCCTTTGGGGGGGTGTTCAAATTACAGGGTGGATTCCCTTTGCCACTGGTACCTAACCACCCTCCTTCTGCTGGCTGGTTTTAACTGCGTCTACAGAGTTTTATGCAGGGGAGAGCGCGATTCCAAAGGACTGGACTCGCAGAGGATGCAGGCCACAAGTCGAGCTCACCTCAGTCACTCTGGAAGTCCAGTCCTTCAGGAAGGTCAACTGCTCGACTCTCCATGGAAGAAAGCGAAAGCGATGTGCGCTGACAATTTCGCCCGCATGAGAAAAGACGCGCTTACTCTCCATGCTCGTCGGAGGGCATGAGAGCAGCCGCTGTGCCTCGAGGGAGAGGTCCGGCCAGACCGACTCCTTCTGGGCCCAGTAGCTGAGTGGATCGGTGGAGAGCAACTCGCAGGGCTCCACAAGGTAGTCCCTGGCCACTGCCTCTGCCGAATCCTCTCTCACGTTCCTCACGATCCCAGTGTCAGAACTGTGGCTAGATAAAGTCCTTACTCCAGACTACCTCCTGCAATCAGACAACAGTCCATTGTTTCCAAAAGGCTTTTACTAAAGAAATAGTTCATTATAGTCCACTAGCCTGAATGCATTATTCAGGATGGTACATATGCATTGTTACCAATGACAGGCAAAGCATGAGGTACAAAGTAACAGATCACAGCAGGCCCAACCTCCCCCCACAGTTCTCAAAACAACCCCTTTGAAGTCAGGAGAGCGAAAGTTTCCCAAGGCCGGTTCTTGGTGGAACATCGGTAGCCAAAACAATCTTTTTCTGTGAGATAGCTGCCTGGGAACCTTGGCACCTGTGAAGAGAGCACTTAAGCACTGAAAGGATTAAAAATGGAGTTGGTTAAGCAAAGGCATACAAGAAAGCATTCTGGACCTGACATTCTGCCCCCTCTAAGATGCTCCCCCCCCCCAGGTTTATGTGGGTAACGAGAGTGGAATGCTTTAACTAATCTAGGAGCATGAACATGTACAGAATTCACCCACTCATCAAACCCAGAGTCAAAGTCCTTCCATCTGATGAGGTAAAATAACTGATTTCTTTTTATTTTAGAGTCCAATATTTGTTGAACTTCATAGTGGGTTTGATCATCAATCAAAGTAGGGATTGGAGGGGCACGGGAGTGCCACTGGTCGGTAGAGGGGGCTTTTTTCAATAAACTAACATGGAAGGTATCATGCACGTGGCGTAAATTCTTTGGTAAATCCAAGGCAACAGTCACTTTGTTGATTACTTTGCGAACAGGAAAAGGTCCTAGGAACTTTAACGCTAGCTTGCGGCTGGTTTGGGTTACTTTCAGATTCTTTGTAGAAAGATAAACAAGATCACCAGGTTGTAATTCCCATTCCGCCGCACGGTGGCGGTCGGTGTACTTTTTGTAATCCTGTTTGGCTTTGATGAGGTGTTTTCTAATTTGAGTCCATTGTTGAGCTGCTTCCCCCCACCATTCGGTGACGTCTTTGGAAACTGTAGTAGAAGGGGGGAGCGCTTCAAACGGGAATGGTTTGAAGTGAAAGCCATAGACGATTTTGAAGGGAGTTTCTCCCGTGGAAGCGTGTACGCTGTTATTATACGAGAACTCTGCCAAGGGGAGCAAGTCAAACCAATTATCCTGTTGGAAATTAATGTAACAGCGCAGAAATTGTTCTAATATCTGATTAGTTTTTTCCGACTGTCCGTCTGTTTCCGGGTGATGGCTTGAACTTAAACCTTGTTCAATGCCCAGCAGTTGTAAAAGCTCCCGCCAGAAGTTGGCAACGAATTGTCCGCCGCGATCCGAGATCACCTTTGATGGAAAAGAATGTATTTTTACAATGTTTTTTATAAAAATGTCGGCTAGTTTTCTAGCAGAAGGAATTGTGGTGCAAGGTATAAAATGAGCTTGCTTGGAGAACAAATCTACCACGACTAAAATACAGTTGTGCCCCTTTGAGGGGGGTAAGTCAGTAATAAAGTCCATAGAGATTATTTCCCACGGTCGATTTGGTGTTTCTAAAGGCTGTAATAGTCCTGGAGGTTTGCCCTTTCGGGATTTGGCGCTGAGACAAATGGGGCAAGACGCTACATATTGGGAGATGTCTTTGCGCATGCCCGGCCACCAAAATTGGCGTTGCACTAAGTGAAGCGTTTTTAAGTACCCATAATGCCCCGCCGTGGGAGCATCGTGACAGCGTTGTAAAACTTCTTTTCTTAAACTTTTGGGTACATAGAAGCGATCTCCCCAAAGCCATTCCCCTTGATCGGATTGTTGCAGTTTGTCTTTGGGCACGTCCCCCCCCTCCTTTTCCACTTCAGCTTTCAGTTTTTGTCTCCACCCCTGATCGGGTTGAGGGGATAGTATTGTGCGGCTGCGTGTGGTCACTACGCCCCCTAATTGCGTAGGCGAAAAGACTGTGTCAATTGTCTCCTCCCTTTTGCTTTTGTGCTGGGGCATGCGTGATAGCGCGTCGGCCAAAAAGTTGGTTTTGCCTGGGAGAAAGTTTAAGGTGAAATCGAACTTGGAGAAGTATTCCGCCCATCTCAGTTGCTTGGCGTTTAGCCTGTGCGGGCTGCGTAGGGCCTCTAAATTTTTATGGTCCGTCCAGACCTCGAACGGATGACGGGCTCCTTCTAACCAATGTCTCCAGGTAGTGAGAGCTGCTTTTACAGCAAAGGCCTCCTTTCCCCAAACATTCCAATTCCTTTCCGCCTCTGAAAACTTTCTGGAAAGGAAGGCGCAGGGTTTGAGTTTCCCATCCGCCCCCCGCTGGAGCAGCACGCCCCCAATTGCAGTGTCGCTGGCGTCGACCTGCACTATGAAGGGGCGGTTTTCATCGTGGTGTTGTACAACGGGCTCTGAGACAAACTGCGTTTTAAGGTGATTGAACACTGTTTGGCATTCTGGTGTCCAAGACAATTTTGCACTTGGTTTTTTGGCTTGGTCCCCCTTATCTTTGGTTTTTAACAGTTCGGTTAGGGGGAGTGTGATTTGAGCAAAATTCGCAATGAACTCTCTATAGAAGTTGGCAAAGCCCAAGAAGGATTGTAATTCTTTGCGGGTCGCTGGGGTTTGCCAATTTAATACTGCTTGTATTTTGCCTGGATCCATTTTCAAGCCCTCTTGGGAAATGCAGTAGCCTAAGTAAGTGAGTTCTGTTTTGTGGAACTCACATTTAGAGAGCTTAATGGGCAGTTTGTTATTCATGAGAGTGGTTAAGACTCTTTTTACAAGGTCCACATGTTCCTCTTCAGTCTCCGAATAGATTAACACATCATCTAGGTACACCACAACGCCTTTGTATAGGAATTCATGCAGTACTTCATTGATCATGGACATGAAAACCGAGGGGGCCCCGGCCAGACCAAATGGCATAACCAAATATTCATATTGGCCGAGGGGCGTGTTAAAAGCGGTTTTCCATTCATCCCCCTCTCGGATACGGACATGGAAGTAAGCGTCTTTTAAATCTAATTTCGTAAAGACCTTACCTTGAGCCACGACGTTGAGTAGATCTCTGATGAGCGGGATGGGGTAGGCGTTGCTGGAGGAGACCGCGTTAAGTGCCTGAAAGTCCATGCACAGTCTTAGGCCCCCGTCCTTCTTTTTGACGAAAAGCACTGGCGCGGCATGGGGGCTGTTAGCAGGGCGAATGAATCCTCTTTGAAGATTGAGGTCTATGAACTTGCGGAGCTCTTCTCTTTCGTTAGGACTCATTGGATATAGACGGCCCTTGGGCAGCGAGGCGCCCGGTAAAATTTCCACGGCACAGTCCGTCCTCCTGTGAGGAGGTAAAGTATTAGCTTCTTCCTCTGTGAAGGCTTGGGTGTACGCTCTGTATTGCTTGGGTATTTGGTTGATTTCTTCCTGGGTGAGGAGAGCAGGCTCAGTTATAGTAGGGTTATTACCCCAGTTTTGATCCCAACGATGATTTCTGCATGATTCATGGGTGAACGTGATGCTTCCCTCTGCCCAGTTGATATAGGGGTTATGATCGCATAACCACCGGCTTCCCAGGATCAAGGGGTATTTTGCCGTGGCACTAATGACGAATGTTCTTACTTCCCAATGTTGTCCCATGCCTGTTATGATCGGAGTGGTTTCGGTAGTAACTGGATTCATGTTAGTGCCATCCATTTGCTCGAAAATGACAGGTATTTCCAAATCTTTCACAGGAAGTACTAGTCCGTTTACTAGAGCTGGTGCGATAATGTCTCTGGAGCAGCCCGAGTCAATTAGGGCTTGTATGCGGATGTGCATTTTCTTATCAGGATTCACCAAGGTTACTGGTATGAAGAGTATGGACCCATGGGGTCGGTTCGGAACCGGAACTGACTGAGGTTTGATCTGCCGTTTGGGTCCTTTTACGACAGATCCATTTCGTTTCCCGAGGAGGGGCTCTCTGGATTCTCCCCCCCGTTAGGGCTGTTGGATCGTATTCCATAACTTCTTCCAATTCTAGTCCTCTTTCGGGGGGGTTTCTCCTCGACGCTCCCCTACCTCTCGCGGTTCTTGGAGCTGGAGTAGGGCGCGGTGGCGCCGCGTAGGCTGCGGGGGCTGGGCGTCTTATTTGGAGCAGAGGTCTTTGCACAGGCCGATATGGGCATTGCGCTGCAAAATGACCACCTTGGCCATACTGCAAACACAGCCCTTGTTGCCATCTAGCATCTCTTGCTCCACGAGTAGCATATCCAGCCCCCCGGCTCCCTCGGACAGGAGTGGAGGAGCGTCTTTGGCCCGGAGGTTGTTGGTGTTGTTCCACTAAACGAAGTTCTAGCAGGCAGTTTTCTACTTCGCAGGTTAATTGTATCCACCCTAACAGCGTAGGAGGGTTATCCTGCATGAGAGCTCTGTCCAACAATTTAGGGTTTAAGCCCTGTTTGAATAAAATAATTTTGGTGGATTCTTCGCACCTTGGGCATTTGGCAGCGAGTTGTCGGAATTTTGTGGCGTAGTCTCTAGCCGACATGCTGCCTTGCCTAATAGCCTGCAATTCAGTTCGGGCTCTAGTTTCTTCTAGGGGGTCTTCATATTGGGCTCGAATTGCATCCACTAACCCTTGGAGTGTATCTAACTCAGGGGCCCCCACGTTATAGAGTCCTACATACCAGTCAGCTGCTTTCCCTTGGAGACGTGATCCCAGATGCTCGATTTGACTGGCTTCACTCCCGAAAAGATGCCCCCATCGATTGAAAAATTGTACTACTTGCACCAGGAAGAATCCCAATTTGGAAGGGTCTCCATCAAACGTAGCATCCAGCTTGACCCACCCCATGGGAAGATCTTGCCTGGGAGCTGGTGCTGGCATTGGGTAGACATCTAGCGGGGCGAGTTGTAAAGGAGGCTGTTGCGGAGTTGGCGGTAGCTGTGGCGGAGGTTGCTGAAGGTAGGGTTGAGGTTGGTGCGGTGGGGGCGCTCCCGGAATCGGTTGGGGAGGTCCTCTCGGTGCCGGTTGCACCGGTGTTGGCCGTAAAGGTGCCGGCCGCCCCCGCGGTGGGCCTCTAGGCACTGGTTGAAGGGGAGTGGGAGCCGGCCGCAACGGAGATGGGTGAGGAGAGATGGGTTGGAGAGGAACCATATCCCCTCGCGGCCCCGGCGTTTGCGGAGGCCTGCCCGCTCCTGGGACGACTCGTGGTGTAGTTCCTCCCGGTAGGCTTGGGGGCTGGTTCGCTTGTGTCGTGGGTGGAGGGACTATAGGAGAAGCCGGCTCCAGCGGTTGTCCTGGTTCTCCTCCTCCTCCTCCTGTCCCATTACCAGCGGGAGTGATTGTGCGATCGGGACGAGGGTCTTCCGGACACGGTTCTCCACCTCCCCCATCGGTGCCATCGTCATCTGGTGTAATCGGTTGTTCGGGACGGGATTCATCTGGACATGGGTCTTCTGCGCAGGGTCCTTCCCCGGAGACAGAATCCTCGTCTCCCGTTTCTGGTGGCTGTTGCGGCCACGGTTGGATAGGACCCCCCGGACGGGGCAGAAGATTTTGCAGGTTAGACAAACTTTGGCTGATGTCTGGTAGACCAGCTGGCGGATCACGACCTCCGTCCCCCGCCACTAGCACTGAAAGCAGGTGGATGGCGTTGGCCAAACTTTCTTCCATGTTTACGAGTCTGTTCTCCAACAGTTGCACTCTATCCGTGGTTTCCTCCTCCTGTTCCGTGTACCCCATAGCTCCGGCAGTCTGTGAGGTCTGCATAGTTTTGGTCTGCGGTCCCGTGGTTTGCGTCTGTCGCCATGGCAAGGGTGCTTCTACTCCTTGTTCCTCTTGAGATCTCACAGCTAATACTCCTTTTGTCAGACCAGTGATTGCTGATATTCCTGAGTCAATGGCAATCGTTCGGCTCTGGAGCTGCACCCATTGGTGCTCACTTACATCTTGCTGCCCCGACCACGGGGTGACTTCCGCATAATCCCAACTCAGGGCGCCACGGCGGGACGTTTCCCATTCCGTTTGCTCGGTCGTCCTGTTCCAGAACAGCCACGGTCGGCCACTGGTTTGCTCGGGTATGGATTCCAAACTGCGCCGACTATCCAGCTGCAATTGCGTGAACATCGCGCTGGCCCTCCGGTCCCTCGTCTCTCTTGGTCTCGTGCCCCACTGCGTCGGGGTGGGCAAGGAGAAAAGTGGCGTGGCTGTGGCTCTAGGCCGAGTATCAGCACTGCTGGGAGCGAGGGTATAAATCGTTGTAACCGAGGAGCTGTCTCCTCGCGGTACAGGTTCTTGGGATTCCAAACCTTGAGAGCCGGGAGAGGCATACGGGTCAAACAAAGGATCCCTGACTGGGACAGCTTTGGAGTCCGTCTGATCCGGCTTAGGCATTGGAAAAGGTGATTGGTAACAAAATGTCAGAACTGTGGCTAGATAATGTCCTTACTCCAGACTACCTCCTGCAATCAGACAACAGTCCATTGTTTCCAAAAGGCTTTTACTGAAGAAATAGTTCATTATAGTCCACTAGCCTGAATGCAATATTCAGGATGGTACATATGCATTGTTACCAATGACAGGCAAAGCATGAGGTACAAAGTAACAGATCACAGCAGGCCCAACCTCCCCCCACAGTTCTCAAAACAACCCCTTTGAAGTCAGGAGAGCGAAAGTTTCCCAAGGCCGGTTCTTGGTGGAACATCGGTAGCCAAAACAATCTTTTTCTGTGAGATAGCTGCCTGGGAACCTTGGCACCTGTGAAGAGAGCACTTAAGCACTGAAAGGATTAAAAATGGAGTTGGTTAAGCAAAGGCATACAAGAAAGCATTCTGGACCTGACACCCAGAGGGGCTGAGGGCCCACCGGAGCATCTCCATCTCCATTGGCACTCCGGTGGTGGCCATGGGGGGAGCCCGCTCAGAGGGGGCATGACAGGGACCCACATGGCTGGGCCCCTCTCCCGTCACCTCTGGTGACAGGCGTCCCCTCTAGGCCTGCCTGTGCCTCACCCAAGTACAGAGGGCATCTCTGGCTTGGGTGAGGTTCCCGTCCCGCTCAGTGAAAGTGCCCTTAATGCGTGGGTCACACATGGTCGCCAACATGTATGACTTGTTCTGAGTGAGAGGAGTTAGCCTGGCAACTATGCCACGCTTCAGCCTTCTCACCAGGGCACGCACTGCTGGAACGAGGTCAGCACGAGGTGCATCTGGGTCTACAAGGGTGGCCAGATTCCTCTGGAGCATGTGCACCAGGGGAATGACCAGACCCAGGGTTGCCGTGTCTGACGAGACCGCCACAGTGAAGTCCTTGAAGGGCTTCATGACCTCCACTGTCTGGGTGATGGTGAGCCAGTCCTCCCGGCTGAACTCACCCACCTGACTCGCACCATGGCTCTTGGAGAGCCACGCGTGGAGTGTGGCCTGCTGCTCCACCAAGCGCTCAAGCATGGCACAGGTGGAGTTCCAGCTGTGCGATAAGTGACTCGTGAGCCTCCGACATTTCTGGAGCAGTAACTGGAATTCACGAGTCCGGGAAACATGGGGTTCCTTCGAGGAGCCCGACCCAAGTGCATCTCTCACCACTAGGTGAAGCTTGTGGGCCGCACAGTAAATGCGCTCTTGGCTCACTAGATCCGCTGCTGCCCTCATGTTGCTGCCAATGTCCGTCACCATGCATCCCACGGTGGCGGGTCCCTGGCCTATCCACTCTTCCAACTGTCTCCTCAGGGTGGCAGCGATGTTCTCCGCTGTGTGCAACACGTCGAGAACCTCGGCATGAAGCAAGGCCTTGCAGTAGCTGGCCCGGCGGTCTCCCATCCTTTCCTGGCTAGCTGTAGGCACCTCCCCCCCCCCAGAACCTCCTCGGGTTCCCACCAGTGAGCAGTAAGTGACAGGTACGCCTGCTGCACACTTGGGCAGGTCCAGATGTCAGATGTGAAGTGCACAGTTCTCCCGGCAACCTGGGACAGATGTGCCTTCACATGGTTCCTGGCAGCCCTGTAAAACGAGGGCACCACCGATCTGCTCAACATCGTGTGAGCAGGGACAGCGTACCAGGGAAAGAAATCGTGGAGCAGCCCTGAGAAGCCGAAGTCTTCAACTATGGAGAACGGTCTTCCATCCACAGCTACCATATTGATGGTGTGGCGTGTGAGGCGCCGGCTCGCCCTCTGGATCCCCTCTCTGGGCACACTAGGGCCCTGCTTACCAAGCATCTCCAGCAGAGAGGCTTGGCGTCCCTGCCCCACAGGAACCCTTGGGGGGAGAGCACCAGAGGAGCCTGCCTCCTTCTGGCTAGCTGGCAGCCCGGTGGTGCCACTCGAACTCTCCCCCCGAAGAAGCACCTCCTGGTGGTGCCTCTTCATGTGGATCCTCATCCTAGATGTGGAGAGATGGTTCACATCTCTGCCGTGGCTGACAAGCTGCCTACAATGCAGGCACTGCGCAACTCGGGGGTCCTCCTTTCTCTGGAAGTGATTCCAGAGTTCGGAGCTGAAGGGTTGCCCACGCTTCACAGGAGAAGCACTCACGGGCCCACCCTGAGACACCTCCTGTGTGGTGCTCTGGCCGGACACACCATGTCCCACTCTCAGCCGGGCAGTTGGGGATGGGCGAGGCTGAAGGGGCAGAGATGTGTGCTTGTCCACCACAGTCTCTTCCTCTTCGTCGTGCACCCTCTCCTCCTGCACAGCCGTGAGAGGCCTGCTGCTGGCCTCAGAGGAAACTGGGGTGGACCGCCCCACAGGGGGTCTCAAGGGCAGTTCCTCCAACATCCTCCGGGTTCCTGAGGTGATCATGAGGGATGGAAAAGTCACATGCCCCACATCCATCCCAGGAGACACCACATGCTGCCCCTCCTCCAGCAGCTGGCTCGCAACCACTGGAGGAGGAGGAGCCTCAGCAGCAGGCCCCTGCCCAGTGCCAGCCCCTGCCTGAGACACCTGGGTTGGGGGTGGCCCTCCAGCTGCTGCCTCAGGAAAGAGATCCTTGCGAACCCTCTTCCTGTCACCAGAAGCCAGGCTGGTGAACAGCAGCAGCGCAGGGGAGGGCCTCCTCCGCTCAGATGGGGGGGCTGCCGCAGCAGTCCCCCTCTCCCTCCCCTCCTCCCATCTAGATTTCTCTCTGGCCTTTCCCCCGGGACCCCTCTCAACTTTCCTTTCTGCCATGCTTTCCCCTCGCAGAAGCTACTCTGACTATTCCGTAATCAAGGGAAAACAAAGGTGCACTTTGTTTTCAAGACCTATCTACCTACTTCTAAATCTGTTCTTCTTGTGGCTCTGTATCTTGTCTTGGAGATGGTCAATGTAATGTCTTTTTAAACAGCCCTATTTATGTTGGGGGACCTGAGCCTGCCAAACAGCTGAATTCCTCCGGAATTGAGCTGGCCCTAAACACCCCAATAACAAGTGATAGCCTTATATACTAACAACACTAGTATGCCCGGGCCGGCCTGGCTCCAACACGGGTGCCAGAGATGGGCAGTGGAACCCTAGTTATGGGGCACTAACGGGAAGCCTATTAACAGCTATACCAATATGTATATATATATATAAATAGAAATCAAATATGACCTAGCTCTCACTAATGCTTGCCCTGCTGATCCCTATTTACTGTTTTAAACAAGCTACGCTTGGTTCCCTATCGATTAAGTTGAGGGCAATTAGCCACTGAATGCCTACAAACTGGCCTACCTTCCTAAGACACTATTTAACAGGAAAAACTTTTCTGTGGTGTGTCTGTGTGGGGTGTGGATGCAGTGTTCTGAAAATGTACCTCCCCCCCCACAGGCTAGCAAAAACCCACCCCTATGCCCACCCAAATGTTAACCCACAGACTCACCAGTCCTGCAGTCCAGCGACATTCAGGCAGACAGGCGTGCAGCAAGTCCTCTCCTCCTGTAGCCTGGGAACAGAAACGGGGGATGTTAGCAGAGATCCATAAACTGCACAACCCCTAAAAGTCAAGGCCCAGGTCTGGTTTCGGCCTGGCCAGGCCCACAGCCTCAGTGCACAGCCAGGCCAGAGATTTAAAAGGCAGGAAACATGCAAGCAGTTGTGCAACCCCCCCCCCTCCAGTAATAATGTTCCCAGTTTGGTTCCACGACTGGCCCAGAAAGATGAAACAGGGAACAGTAATCCAAGCCATAAGAAAACCATGGCCCACCCTGCAGTGCAGAGCCAGGCCTGGTTTCGGCCTAGCCGGGCCCACAGGCCACAGCCACAGTGCAGAGCCAGGCCAGAGAGTTAAAAGGCAGGAAACATGCAAGCAGTTGTGCAACCCCCCCCCCCCCCAGTAACAATGCTCCCAGTTTGGTTCCACGGCTGGCCCAGAAAGATGAAACAGGGAACAGTAATCCAAGCCATAAGAAAACCAAGGCCCACCCTGCAGTGCAGAAGAGCCAGGCCTGGTTTCGGGCTAGCCGGGCCCACAGGTCACAGCCACAGTGCAGGGCCAGGCCAGAGAGTTAAAAGGCAGGAAACATGCAAGCAAGCAGTGGTGCAACCCCCCCCCCCCAGTAAAAATAATCCTCTGTCTCAACCTAAAACAATAATTCAAGTCATAAGAAAACCAAGGCCCACCCTGCAATGAAAAGCCAATGTCACAGTGAAACATTTTTAGCAAAGGCCAGCAAATTGGCCCAGCATCAATTTAAACAAACTCTGTGCCTTCCCTTCCTCCCATCTCTCCCCTAAAAAAAAAAGAAAGAATATATCTTACCGGTCCTCTCCTTATGAATGTCCAGCCCTGAGTTGATCCTCCACAGGCAGAAGTCCACTCCACAGGCAGAAGTCCACTCGGTGCAGTCCAGAACTCCAAGGCAGCAAAGAAGCAGATCCTTTCACACTCTCTCCCATAGCAGCAACAGAGGCTGTCCCAGTCCAGCCTCTAATTTAAGTCCCCTGCTGCAGCTTCTGCCAAAGATTTGAATCTATTGGCTGGAAGATGGATGCAGAAGTGGGATTGGACACTCCTAAGTCCCCCCCTCCCTTGCCTTACCTCCCCACATCCCCCCTTGGAGTCCTAATCTACCACTCCTTCCTGCTCCCCCCTCCCTTACCTGGGAATTTTGGTGGGAATCTTTTGCTGCTTGCTTTGCATTGCATTGCAAAGTGCAATGCTAGCAAGCAAGCACCTTGCAAAGCAAGGATTCCCTCCTTTCCTAGCAAGAGGGGTGAGTCACTCACTCCTTCTCCCCCCTCCCCTCTTCAAAGAGCTGTAGCTTCCTGCAGGATTTTGCTAGCCGCTTGCAAATGCAAATGGCTAGCAAAATGGTGATTCTCCGTTTACCGAAGTGATTACTGAAACATACTGAAATGTTTTGGTAATCGCTGTTTCGGTATTACCGAAACATTTCGGTAATCGGAGAAAGTTTTGGTAATACCGAAACAAACCGAAACAGGTTTGTTTCAGTATTTTTTGGTTATCTGATAACCGAATTGCACACCCCTAGTGAGGACGCACAGATGCTGGGGGGTATTCCCCCTCCCCCTCCTCATGATGACAAGTCCTTTCCCTCCCATCTTTTCTGGCAAGGCAGGAAGGTATGTACTGTTGGCTGCCTCTGCCACACTGTTCCTCGCTGGGACCCTCAGGTGAAGACCCACGGATTCTGGGGGATATTCCCCCTCCCCCTCCTCATGATGACAAGTCCTCTCCCACCCACTCCAGGAATACCAGCATGCTCCTTTTCGGACTGGCGGGTGGGCATATGGGGGGTGCCGCTGGCGATCAGACAGACCCCCTGCCCCCTGAGGGGAGGTGGCTCATCGCCCTCTCCCCGTGCCCGCCAGGCCCGGCAGCCCCACCAGTACCCACCTTCCTACATAGCTGGGAATACCAGCGTGCTCTTCTTTGGCCTGGCAGGCAGGCACATGGGGGGTGCCGCCAGTGAGCAGCCAGACCCCCCATCCCCTGAGGGGAGGTGGCTCAACACCGCCTCCCCATGCCCACCAGGTCTGGCGGCCACCACCAGCACCCACCGTTCCTGCTTGCGCAGGGAATACCAGCTCGCTCCAGTTTGGCCTGGTGGGCGGGCACATGGGGGGTGCCGCCAGCGAGTGGCCAGAACCCCATCTCCTCCCCGTGCCCTCCAGGCCTGGCAGCTGCCGGCATCAGCCACTGTTCCTGTATCGCTGGGAACAGCGGCGCACCCCGCTTTGGTCTCCACAAACCATGATCCGGTTCGTCAACGGGAGATGTTTGTTGCATTTCAGGAATTCGGAATCGTGGTCTGCACTGAACCACGATCTGTTGGTTCATTATTTTTTTTGGGTTTGTGCCCATGTCTAGTAACAAGACAACACTGAGGCTGCATCCAGAGCTGCTGCTGCAGCATCTCTCTATTTCCTACATGGGGATCTCTGCTGCTAGCTGGTAAATAATAACTAATATAGCAGCATGCACATAGCATTCTCACACCACATGTCATCCCACACACACTTATAACACAAGGATGCTCCTGACCCTCAACTCACAAGTGGCATTGGGAAAGCAGCATGAGGAAAGGAAATCTGGAGGTATCTGACAATGCCTCTTTGTGATTAAGTTGGGGGTGGGGAGGGAAGGCCATATAAGGGTTTAGAATCTGCCTATTCCCTTCTTTTTGGACTATTGGCAAGGAAGGCTCCCATCCTCCCTCCTTTTATGTCAGAATGGGCACAAGTTGGTCACCATTTGTGGACCTAGTAGGAATTTTTTCCCCGACAGCACATTTGTACTAAGCTAGGTGGGCTTTTTTGCCTACTCTACTCTGAGAATAGTAGCAAGAATTTCTCTGGTTTTCAGTAATGCCTAGGCATTAGTACCCTGTGTTGATAGGAGCAGTGCAGGTTAAGTTGTTTGAACAGTATGCAGGACAGCTTAGGTGAGCAGTGCACCCTGGAGCATTATTTGGATACTGAGGGGTTAACCCTCAGACCAGGCCTGGGGATTTGGTGTCTTCATGGACCTGAAACAGGAAGCCCTTGAGCAGTGGACCCATAAAAAACTTCAGTGGATCCTGGACCCATAAAACCTGCAGCAAGGGGGACAGGAAGTGGCCCACCTCCTTTGAGCATCATGAATGCTAGGCAAGGAGAAGCATGAGTCATATGTATGTGATAGCTCAGGGCTTGGAGGCCAGGTGGCCTCACCTTTAAAATCAGGGATGCACAGACAAGAACAGGCCTGATTGTTCTTCATCCCACTAATAGCCTGTGCTCTGTCTATATTTGGAATGGTGTTTGGCCTGCAGGTACCACAGATCCCTTTGATCAACATAAAATAAACAAACTTAGCCATTTTCATTACCCATCTGAAGGTTACCCATTTTCATTACCCATCTGAAGGCTCTCCTTATTCCTTGTCTACATGCAATTCCTAAGTGGCAGCGCAATAATTTGCATATGCAAAGTATTTGCAATTCATAGGAATATAAGAACAACTGTGCTTGATCAAAGCAATGGTCCTTCTAGCTCATCTAGCAGTTCCATCATAACAGGCTATTTTGCTTGGTATCTGAAGAAGTGAGCTGTAGCTCACAAAGCTCATACCCTACCACAAATGTTGTTAGTATTATTGGTGCAACTGGACTCTTGCTCTTTTCTATTTTGCTTATTTTGGTCTAGTCACTCAGTCCTCAATTCTTGAAGAAGAAGCAAACGTGTGGGGAAAATGCTAAACCACTTCCATTCTCTGCCAAAAGCGATTCCACTGAAGGTACAGGAGGCTATGAGACCTGTATGGGCTGTACTATGCTTAGCTGCCTACAGGGCCGGTGCCAGGGTTTCTGGTGCCTGAGGCAAGATACCTACTTCCCCCCCCCCCCACTAACCAATTTTAAAAAACAGAAGAAATGCAGGGAAAATGAAAAGCACAAAACTTGAAACTTTTTACATTTTTAATTTAATTTTTTAAATAAGTGTGAGAATAACAACAATCTTTGTTTTTCTTATTGTGAGCCAAAAATCTATTTTGTGGGCAGAAACGGCGACTTGCATTGAAGTTTTGAGCACACCTCCTTTTGTGTGCGTGTGTAAAAAAGTTTCCCTCTCTCTTTCTTCCCACCTCTCTCTGAACACAGAGACTCTTGGCAGTAGAAGGAGGGCTTCTCTTACAGGGCCTGCTTGGAGGAGAGAGATGTTTTGAAGGGGGAGACTGAGCTGAAGCCCTCTCCAAGCCTTAAAATATTGATCACCTTTGTCAGAGATCCCTTTCGGGAACTACCCTCCATGCTCATCCTTCTCTCCCCACCCTCTTGGGTTTGAAGTGAATGGCAGCTGACAGCTAAGCATGTGGTGTATAAATATTGAAATAAACTATTGGGGGAGAGGGGGAAGGTGGGGTGATATAAGTAAACTAGGGAATGAGAGAAGAAAGGTGATAAAGAGGGAGTAAAGTGCAGGGCGCTGCTTTGCTGGAGTGAAGGAGGAGCAGCATTGAGATTGGAGAATAGCAAAGGGGAGGGAGAATGAAAGGGAGAAGAGGGGAGGAAAGTAATAGAATTTAAAACAACTTTAAACCCAATAACAGTGATTTGCTCCTACTTGTCGCACAGGGACTGAAAGGGAATTGTGTTTGTCTCACCTCACTTCCTCCTTCCTCTGTGGCAGTGCACACACAACCAGCCACTCTTTCCACCAAAAGCAGCCCCCCCCCCAAAAAAAAGCCTGAGGAAAGGTGAGAAGAAGAATCGATGCCAGCCAGGGTCGGGTGGGGGGGGGAGAAGGGATGTACTAAAAGGAATGACAGGATTGCCCATTGGAAATAACGGGAGAGGCTTGAAGGCCCATTGGAGAAAATGGGAGCCAGGAATGCCAATTTACTTGCATGGGCTCCATTGAAATGCATTACAACACAAAAAAAGAGCAGAAGTCCAGGAGTAAAGAAGTGAGCTGTGGCTCATGAAAGCTCATACCCTACCACAAATTTTGTTAGTCTTATAAGTGCTATTGGACCCTTACAGCCGTTCCACTTGATGGATATAGATTTGAAGAAAAGGATTTTATATTTTACTTTTATATATCACCTATATGCCTTGCACTTTTTTTCTATGCTCAGGAGCCAATGTAGTATTTGTAATGCAACCTGTAAGAATATGAAACAAGAAGATCAAGAGAAGTATGCTAAAACTCTGCAAGAACTGAGAACTAATAATATACTGCTTGTAGAGCTGCACTTATAAAATATTATGCATATGTTATATTATTCTGTAAGATTCCAATAGGAATCAGTACCAGAGAGCCTTTTGTAGAAAACTGATTTGATGCAGCAAGCTGGTTTTGGCCACCTGTGGCCTTATCTTCCTTAAAGCTGAGAAGAAACTGGGGGAAAGGGCACAGATGGGAAAAAACATCCCTTCCTACCAACAGACTTCAATTATCAGAAGGTACCAAGGCTGCCAGATTGAGACTCATTGGCACTATTGAAAGTATTATGCCCAGAAGAAAGTAGGTGAGAGGTTAGAAGGTGTCCTTCCAAATTGAGGGCAAGATAAGGGGGTTGCAGGATTTGGAATTCCCCCAAGTAGAAGAGCCAACCCAGAATTGCATCTTCAAATCAGAACTGACCCTAGATACTTTACGAGCCAATAAGATAACAAATATTAGAATACTGTAATATTGTTATGATTATCTGAAAGTATTAATTGCTCTACGCTTCTATTGTAATGTGGTTGAGCTTTTACACACAAGGAGACCGTCTACTTCTGTGTAAGAAAAAGGGCTCATCCACCAGGTTAATAAAACCATCTGTTTTGCTTCAATTCAAGAAGGACTCCTGGATCTTATTTTAATTTTTATTGTGGTTGGTCGGAAAAAGGGAGAACGAACCACAAAGGCGCAAAATTTTGTACATAACACACTCTTCGACTTGTCATTCTAGTCTCTGAGCACAGGTTCTATTCCTAGGGGCTGTCATTTCACTCTGGGGCTGTCATTCGAGTCCAATAACACTTCTGCTACTCCCAGGGGCTGTCATTTCATTGTGGTGTCTGTAATTCTACTCCAAGAATGCTTCTCTACTACCAGAGGCTGTCATTCCACTGTGCAACCTGTCATTCCTTCCCAGAGCACAGATTCTGTTCTGAGGGGCTGTCATTGCCCTCTGGGAGTTGTCATTCCAGTCCTAGAACACTTCTGCTCCTCCCAGGGTCTGTCATTCCAGTCTGGTGCCTGTCATTCCAGTCCCAGAATGCTTCTTCTACTCCCAGGGGCTGTCATTGCACTGCACTTTGGGGACTGTCCTTCCAGTCTCAGAGCACTGAGCCTATTCCAAGGACTGTCATTTCACTCTAAAACCTGTCCTTCTGGTCCTGGAGCACAAACTCTATAGCTAGGGACTGTCATTGCACTCTGGGGACTGTCATTCCACTCCAAGAGTATTCTATCTGGTCCCAGAGACCTTTATGGAAAATCCATTCCACATTTTCTTTGCAACTTTTTTTGTGTTGTGATACATTTCAATGGAGCCCAGGCAAGTAAATTGGCATCCCTGGCCCCCATTATCTCCAACGGGCCTTCAAGCCTCTCTTATTATTTCCAATGGGCAATCCTCCTGTCATTCCTTTTAGTACATGGTGGCGGGGAGGGGGGGAAGCAAGAAAGAAAGGAGGGAGCAAGGGGGACAAAAGGTCAGATGGGAGCTCGCTGCTTCCCAGCCAGCTAGAGTGTCTCTTGCTCACGGAAGCTTCACCCAAGGCTTAAATTGAGAGAGAGAGAGAGGAGGAGGGGGAAAAGAGCAGAGAAAGAAATGTCCCCGCTGATGGGGCTGAACTTGAAGCTCCTCAGGCGCTGGCTGAGCAGGAAGACAGGGCTGCCCTTCTGCACTCCTGAAGAAATGCCTTGCGCCAAGAGAGGAGAATTCCTGTGCGAGCGCATGGAAGCACACACACTGCAGGGAACGCCGGTTGTTGGGGGGCCGGAGCGGCACCTCCTTCAGAGTTCAGCACCCGAGGTGGGGGCTGGCTCCGCCTCAATGGAAGCGCTGGCCCTGGCTGCCTATCTATATGTGCACCACATTTGCCTGAATTTCATGCAAGGATGGTATACTTCACAAACAGATAAGAGACTCCTGTCACTCACATTTGAAATTTAGCCTTAATTTAGAGGTTAATATATTTATTTAAATGTATTATTATTATTCAAAAATCTACAACAAAATTTTTGCTAGTAAATATTTAAAGCAACAATGTTAAGTATCAACAGTGCAAATACCAGTAATACTTTACACCCTAATATTTCTGCCCACTAAATCTAGAAAAATATGGATTTATGAATATTATTCAAAATTAAACCCATTTTCAGAATGCTTGGGAATGCAAATTAGGTACCCATTACAAACTACTACAACTGGCAAAGAAAATAAGTATGGGTTTAATGAAAGGTTATAACTGAAGACTACATAAACAGCTTTAGGATTTTCTTAATCTGGGTTTATAATCAAATAGAGTCAGAGTGGACAACAAATTCTTAGTGTTACTACTTAGTGTTACTAGTATTCATCAGGGATACAGAGAAGCAGGGACTGAGTTCTTACAGCCCACTAGAGCTGACAGCCCATCCTCTGCAATAAATAATCCCAATATGAATGCCTAAAAGTGCTCGTGAGCGTCTGATGACAGGTTCTTGTCCATTAATGTATCCATCCTCTGTTACAGTGGGACATCTGTTTTATATTTAGGCATGTCTGACCTATGCTTGGGCTGTTTTGATTATATTAATTCATCTTTTAGATATCAGTATGCAAAGGGCATATCTTTATTTTTTAAAGAGTGAGTTGGTATCTCAGTGATGCTTCTGAAACACTACAGTAGCCTCCTCCAGTTTACCTTTGAAATAAAGGTTAAACATGAGTAATAGTAGTGCAAAATGAGAAGATATGAACAAATGGCTCAGAAATTTCACATGGAATGTCTCCACAAGGGTCTGTAATATCTCTTATAATTCAGAAGCAAATTAGCATCTGCAGTTCTGTTCTCTCTGGCATTTTGAAGGGCTAATTTCTCATTTTTAAAAATAAAAAAAACTAGTCTTTATGCAGCATTCTGAGGTTAAAAGTCCCTAAGTGAATGCCTATATTTTGCATAAATGCACACTATTGTGCAAACTTTGGGCACAAGTCCAAAGTTTCATTGATTTCAAGTAAGAGTTAAACATAAACTTCAAGATGCTTAACTTGAGGTAAATCCTGCCCTATGGCTTGTACATTGGTGAACTTTTCCAAGTTTCTCTTGTGCTCCTTCTCCTTGGTGCATAACAAGGGTGGATGCATTGGCTCCTCCTTCCTTTACGCTTAGTTGCCAAAATCACAGCCTCATCTTTATTAGGCCTCCTGTATCATACAGCCTGGTTCACAAAATTATGTAAGTATCTAGCATAAAAAAGGCAATCCCTGGTACAATAGTGCAAAACAAAAGTGGAAAACTCCACCTGAGAAAGAACAGTACAATTTTCTAGTTTCCAGTATTTTTAAAGTGTCAGTGCTCATAACACACGAAAATGCTTCATACAAATTCAGCAACTTGATAACAGTATATACATACAATATTATGATTCATACAAAAACAGTCCATAATGGACAGAACACCCCCCCTCCCCAGAGCATTCAATAGGAGTCAGGGTAGTTGCTCCGGGACCATAAGACAGGTAAGTATCCAAGAGTTCTCACAGATTCTCAAAGGTAATTGTCTCTTTCTTTTCCGTTTCAGCTGTCTCAATGGAGAAAAGGGACATCCAAAAATAGAAAGCCCAAGCTGGGGCCGGCTAACAATGGCAGATTTCATCTCATGGACTTCCTCAGGGGCATCAAAGGATCACCATGTTTTTCTTTACTCATTCATGGGACCCAGAAGGTGATGCTGTCATCAAGAACAATTACCTTTGAGAATCTATGAGAACTCGTGGATACTTACCTGTCTTATGATCCCAGAGCAACTACCTTGACTCCTATTGAATATACTGGATGGGTGGGGGGGAGTGTTCTGTCCATTACGGACTGTTTTTGTATGAATCATAATATTGTATGTATATACTGTTATCGAGTTGCTGAATTTGTATGAAGCATTTTTGCGTGTATGAGCACTGTCACTTTAAAAATACCAGAAACTAGAAAATTGTACTGTTCTTTCCCGGGTGGAGTTTTCCACTTTTGTTTTGCACTGGTTCACAAAATTAGCAGATATAGTGGAAAATCTCTGCCTGATGCTTTACACATCAGGTGAGGAACTTACATGACAGAATACAAACATTCCCTTCACATTAAATAAAAAAGATATTCTAATCTAACTTTCTCTCTGACATGCTAGTTTTCTATATTCAGGGATTTTTTTTTTTAGAGAGGAATATTCAATCAAGTGAACCCCAACTGCAGTCAGAGTAATACACTATATTGTAGTAATACTCTACACCAGAAACTAGATGGCTGTCTGTGAGAATTTGGCACTAGTCTTTAAGCCTGGAATAAATTAATAAGTTTGCCATACTTTCCATGTAGTATTCCTCCTTCTGTCTGATGTTGCATAGATTAGGTCCCAAATACTTGATAGTTTGGTGGTAACAACACTATGTCTCATCAACAACCCTAGGTCTTATGCATTCCTCTGTACTCTTGATGATCTAAAACTACAGAAACACAGAACTACCTTATCATTACAGTACTGAATATTAGATATATATTTTTATGTATAAAGGGCGGTGTTAAATACTGTAAGTCTTACAAGAGCTTTGATGGAAACTCTATAACAAGTTTTTTCTTAACTTCAAGAAGCAAAAAAGGAGCATCTATAGTGGCTTTCTCCAGCGAAGCTTTAAGTCTATATAAAATAGAAAGCTAGTTTTAGGGTCAATAAAAAATGATTCCAGGTTTATCAGAAAAACTGTGTTAATAGAGATGTTATAGGCCTATACTTCCAAAAAGCCTATTAAAATAAACTGCACAGGAAGTGGCAAGAACACCCTCATCTAACACTTGTGAAGATGTCTATTTCATATTTCAGTCAAGCCTATACTAAACATAATAAGTTCATTTACTGTTTGATCATATGATGGTAGATGTGTTGCTAGATTATCAATTTAAAATCTTCACCTCAGAAGCTCTTGATTTTTATTCAGCATGAGCATTCTTATTCAGAGAAGACAAAAACACTCCAGACTTCAATTTTTACCTTATAGCAGCACATTACCACTTCAGCTAAGATCAGAGCAGATACAATATTCCTTAATGATTTCTCCTTCTTCTTATTCCAGGCAACAGTGACTCTAGACCTGGTGCTCTTCATCCTGCTCTTCACACCAAATGTAGTTTAAAGATGTGTTAGTTCTCCACATTTCTGCTGTCTTCTCTGCCCCCTTGAAATGGACACCCTGGATTCAATATTTCCATTGAGTGGGGAAAAGCTCAGTAATATAATAGCGTTCCTAAAAGTCTTTCTCTGTGACACACTCAGCATTATATGCCACAAGTGCTACATATGATCAACACACACCTTCCAAATGACACAACTCAACCTCACAGTACACAGCAGCAGTGCACATGTTGAACAAGGGCATTTCTGGGTATGACAAGTTAGTAAAATAAAGTGAATTGTTGTGTGAGTAAAAATCCATTTTGGGGGGATTCTGCTGGGGCTTGAGCAAATACCCAAACATAGTTATGCAGACTTCTGATGACAGCTGCACAAACACAACTTAGTATAGTAGATCTCACAATTAAAATCAGGCAGCCCTAATTTGAGGGGAAAATAAACACAGGCCCAGTGCTATGTGGCTTGCTTTCAAAAAGAATCAGCCTGAGAAGAGACAGCCCTTTCTGTTCATTGCAGCCTCACATAGGAAAAAAAAGAAAACGAGACACCGATCTTGCTTGTGGCATCTGTGACTCATTACTGCCCCCCAACAGACACAGCTGGGAAGAGGCTAGCCTAGCTTGTAAATTTCTGAGCAAGAAAGGCACAAAGCAGTGTTTCCCCCATAATTTTATCCTTGCTTGAGGAAACTGAACTATTCCTTTAGCAAGTGACTTTAATTTGAGAGGGTGGGTTTTTTTTAAATGATAGTTAATTTTCCCCCCAGGATCATTCAGATTTGTTATCACTAAGTTTTTAGAGGATGTCCTTTAAGATGCTGAGTAATAGTATCTGAAAACTCAATAAACTACATCTGGATTGTGAGTGGGGAATCATTCCACTTACACCTGACAGATTTCAGAAGCAGGTGCTAGGAGACTTATACTGTGTTCCATGGCATTTATGCTATAGAGTTCTGCAAAGTTCCATCTTATCTCCTAGTATGATCAGTCAGGGAATTGGGGTGTCTCAGCTTTACTCCTTTTCACTCCTATTCCATCAGATTAAGTAATAGAAATTCCTATAGAATGATGACACAATACTTTGGCATTTCCTGGATATAGCCTGGCCCACAATTATCCATGCTCCATATTAATACATGAGGTATCTTGGAATAATGCTTTAAAAATTCAGGCAGTTCAGAACCCAGCAGTTAAGTTTTCTAATGGAGTCACTGAACTGAACATATTTCATCAATGGTAAAATATCTTCATTTTTGCTCCTAGGCACAATTCAAAATGCTAATGTTCACCTAGAGAGCCTTAAACAACCTGAGACCAGGTCATCTGAAGGATCCTCTCTGTTCTCTGTGATTAAGAAATCATTGACTAAGGTAGGGTTGCTAGATGGTAATCATTGACTAAGGTAGGGTTTTCCCCCAGACAGTCCAGTTTTTTGCCAGACTGTTTGGGGGAAACAAAGTTGAAATACCTGACATCTGTGTACATGCCCAGTGAATGGCTGGCCCACTCACCTGCCTGGCTTGCTGTGTGATGCATGCCCAGGAAGAAGCTTGCCAGCCAGCCCACCCATCTGGCATCTTGTGCTCCAGTGATGACATCACAGAATTGATGTCGTCGTGCTGGGGGCAGCAGTATGCACGTGCACTTTGCACATACGTGAAATAAAAAAGGGTAAGTACCAGGACCCCTGTCCAGTTGAGGGGGGAAATTATCTTGCAAAGTATAGAAAGCTGTCAGGTACCCCTCTGTTGTGCCTGTATCCAGCACCTGCTGAAAATTCTCTCACCAAATACTATTTAATTGCCATTTGAATATACATTTGAGATACTTTGGGATCCAGTTTTTGACTGAAATATAACTAACAAATAGTCAGAGGTCCTCATCTGTATGCTCTCCCAACACACTTTTTGAGGTTAGGCAGTTGATGATTGGAGTCAAGACTTTTCCTTTGAGATATCCTTCTTGTAGAGTACCTTCCCCTAATTGAAGTTCTTAGATTATAGAAGAAAACATGAAACCCAAAGAAGGAAGCTTCTAGCAGGGACAATTTGTACTGGTTCTTAGGAAAATTTATAGCTTTCCGCTCTACCTCAGAGCTACCTCTGTGCAGCATGCACAAACAACATATGGTATGTTGCAGTACATGCATGCTTGTTTCAGCCATGTTTATAGTTTGTCCTTCTACATCCCAAGGAGTAGCAATACGCTCTTGAGCTTCTTGTGTACATCAGAACATAATCTGGATGCTGGGGTTAGACAATTAAAATTGATACCCAGATACAACAAAGGGGCATGGCTACTGTTCATTTTAAGAACTGTGTATTAGCAGGAATGGTAGACAAGTATAGTTGTATCATGCAAGGTGAGAAAAGATGCAACTCCTAAAACTGCCTCTTCCAAACAATTGCTAAAGAAAGAGAATCCCTTACCTCCTTTACACCTGCAAGCCTCTTGTTTCAGTGCAGTGGATGTTGTAAGATGATTATCATGATCGTTGTAATTTGGAGATATCTTTATCAGAGACAAAAAATGAGAGTTCACAGAGGATCCCTACCAGTTAGAGGGCAGGAGCTGCAGGCAGTAGAAAGTGGAGAGTATTCATGGAAACTAGGAGAATTCAATGCTTGTTTAACAATAAACTATTACATTTACTTTGATGTGCCTCATATGATTGAACCTTAACTTCTCACAATGATTATTGGGTTCATTGATTTCATGAAAAATGCATCTGTTTTGGGAACCCACAAACCAGTAAATTTTAGTGGGCAAATCAGTTCTCCCAGTGTAAAATGTTGGTACTCCTCCCAACACCTGTCTGAGGAATTTAGGCTGGCTTCTTTAATGAAGAAGACCTTCATAACAGGTTTAAAAGGCAGTGAAATCAAATAGCTTACTTGAAATCCCATTCCTTATGACCAAAAATGGTTTTCTGTTACTCCATAATAATAGACCACACAGCCCTAAGAACACTTCTCTGGGTGTAAGTCCTATTCAGTGGACCTCAGTAGGACTGAATGGACCTGCTTAGGATGGTATGTTAGAGTTCATGATTCCTTTATTGGGGAAAAATTGCATACACAGCTGCCGGAGGAACACAGATTTTGAAGACTATTTCCTCTATTAAAAAGCATATTAGAAGCTCAGTATTAGCTTTTCCTAATATAATGTGTAGAAAATCCAAAAGGGCTTATGGAAAAAATTTGATTTGGAAAATACCACCATTGGTCAAGTATACAGAGCACTCTATAGTGCTTGTTCAAAAAAGACTGGATTCGAGAGTCAGAGCAGATCAAAGCACTCACAAGTAAAAGGGATAGCTGCACACAGATAAGAGATGCATGTTTGTTGAAGTCTGGGCTGACTGACTTTTTCTGGTACCACAAGACTGAACACTTGAGATGATTTGCTGATACTCCATTGGATTCCACCCTCCCAATTAATGTCTCTCAAAACCACCAGGAAAATTAAAAATAGAATTTCTAGACTGCTTGCAGGGAAAGCCCTCAGACTAATAATGACTGAAAAGTTCTCTGCTCTATATGGATAACAAGACAGCAGCTGTTAGATCTTCAGAATGGAGCCTGCTAAAAAGTTTCACTTCCCTGGAGGATCTGTAGGGTACCAAACCACACACAGCTGTTCTTATTGCAGAGAGGCTACTGAGGTCATCCAGCTGCACCAAATAAGGAATTGCACCTTTCACATTGTCTCCTTAGTTTAGTCCTCAGTCACCCATTAAATAAATGGAAGTCATGAGGTCAGGTCTGCAAGCAGTTGAGGAGAATGTGAAGAGGAAGGTCAAGTTACTGTTACCTTTTTTCTCTCTAACAGTGCCCTTGTGCCTTTAAACAAGCACCATGTTTAACAAGCCTTTCTTCCAAGAGGCTCAGGATAGCATACATGATTTCCCCTCCTCCATTTTATCTCATATCGTACTCTGAAGCAGGTTAGGCCAAAAAAGTGACTGGATGAAGCCTATTGTGTTCATCTGAGTGGGCACTAGGTCCTGGATCTCATAGGGCCAAGCTACACATGATGAATGACACTTGAACGGCAAGTGGATTGAGTGGAGGGCAAGTGAACAGGGAGAAATACACTTGCCGTTCAAGTGTCATTCGTCATGTGTAGCTTGGCCCTGAGTCTTCCTTCAACGTTCTAATCATTATAATACACTGGCTATTTGAGTAGAAACAACTGGATGACTAGTGGAAATTCAAGAGTTTCAAAAGGTAGCCAGATGCAAGGGAAGATAAAACTTGATATCTTTGCTAGTGGTCAGCAGAAAACTACTGTGGTGTAACAGTTTAAATAATTGGTCTAGAATTTTGGAAACTCACATTCAAACCCCCATTCAGCCATGAAGCTTGTTGGGTGACTTTGGCCCACTTGTGCTCTCCGACTAACCTACCTCACAGCGTTGTTGTGAGGGAGGAGGGAACACTTTATGCCATTCAGAGATCCTTGTAGGAAAGACAGGATAACAGTGCGAAAGAATTTCAGCAAATATAGCTTTTCGTATCCCTGAACTGCAAGCACTTCTGTCTTCTACTCATATGGTGTTTTGCATCTGTAAATATTCAGCAGTTATCTAAACAACAAAATCTGACTATTTAAAAAATACTGATCCAAACTATGTTTGATCAAGTAATATTACAGGGGGGGAGTTCTTTGTTTCTTGGAAAGAAGAGAGATTCCTTGTGACTACGTGGCTGCAGCTGACCAATCAGTATATTTTCCTGAGTATGGATAACCAACATTCTTCCTTCCTGTTTTGTTGGTCCAGTTCAAAGAGAGGAACAAAATGCATGTAAGAAGAATGGGGTTCTTTGCTTAGATTGTCTCCTAGCAAGCTGCACCTGCATCATCTCTTGCTAGTTCTCCCAGATGGCATGATTCCTCTTCCTCCCACATAGCATTTGGCAAGAGAGAGGCAGGTCCATAAATGTCCTCTGGTGAATCATTCTTGCCAACTATTGAAAACAGGCCACAGGCTTACTGTGTTATATAAGGAAATGCCTCGAAGTGACTTTAGGGGATATTTTGTTTAGTACAGTGTGAAAAATCAAACTATCCAGCCTATTTGACTAAAATGTGCTTAATGAAATATTAGCACCATCTGCTGGCAAAAATAAGAAGCAACTTCAACAATGCCCCTCTGCTTTGTACATAGGACAAACCAGCTAACCTCTGTGCAAAAGAATACATGGACACAAATCTGACATCAAAAATGGCAACATCCAGAAACCAGTAGGAGAACACTTCTGTCTACCAAGACATTCCATCAAGGATTTAAAGGTCACCGTAGTTCAACACAAACATTTCAAAAGCAAAATCCAATGGGAAGCTGCTGAATTGGAATTCATATGTAAATTTGACTGAATCACACTTGGATCGAATAGAGACTCTGGATGGTTATCTCATTATCAGAAGTAACTGCCTTTCAAGCATTCCATTCAGATTCAGCAATGGAGGGGAGGGATCACACAACAAGCCTGGATTGTGCACTCCACCTCTTTCATGGCTTTTGCAACTGATTTGCATCTACATGGCCCTCACTCCCTGTACCCTCTCCCCACTCCCCTCACCACCTATATATCTCTGGCCAGGTTCTTCACACCCTCCATGTATCTGATGAAGAGAGCTATGGTTCTCGAAAGCTTATGCCTCAATAAAGTTGGTGAGTCTTAAAGGTGCTACTGGACTTTTTACTATTAGCCAAGGAATAGCAACATCAAAGTTGCTGACTATAACAACCCTGCTCAGTCTACACAGTTAAGAGATCATATTGACATCTCAGTGCAAGGTAAAGATTGAATGCTGAATTTTAGAGGTAAGAAGGGATAAGAAATAGGTATCAATGGAGAGACTCGAGCGAAGTTGTTGCCAACAGGACTGGAGAAAAATGTCCTGTCCTATTAAAGGTTTAATGTGTAAAAATGGGGTGTTAAGGCTTTTCATGACATGGAGGTAAATAGCATAATTTGGTAAATAATATCCCATTAAGCCTCTATTAAAGGGGCAGACTTTCTTTTTCATCCAGGCAGTTGCCAACCTTGAATGAAGGGAGAATTAGACATTGCCAAACATGTACAAATTTTCAGACAGGTACACAAATCAAGTAGTTGGGCTAATTTCAAATGAGAATTGAGGATTTTTCCAGTGCAGTACCTACATGGGTCTTTGCTGGAAGTTTCTCTGTAAAAAGAGTGTGAATATGAGAATATGTTAAGTAGCTGAGGTGATGGTGTTCTATTGTGTTGTGGTTTCTAGTTATATATCTGACTGGGAATGAGATTTCCTTCCCTCATTCTTCTACTTCATCATCATCATCATCATCATCACAACAACAACATTTGATTTATATACTGCCCTTTGGGACAACTTAATGCCCACTCAGAGCAGTTTACAAAGTGTTTTATTATTCTCCTCATGACAATCACCCTGTGAGGTGGATGGGGCTGAGAGAGCTCTAAGAGAGCTGTGACTGACCCAGGGTCACCCAACTGGCTTCAAGCGGAGGAGTGGGGAATCAAACCCGATTCTCCAGATTAGAGTCATGCCACTCTTAACCCCTACACCAAACTAGCTTCCTTGATTTCTCTAAATCTAAGCAAATGGATAAATTGTTCATTAAAAAAAATAATCCCCTTTAGTGAGTAAGATATCTCATAACAAAATAATATATATTAGCAAGAAGTCACAAAAACAAACAAGAGTGAAGTCTTCTTCAACACACTGTGACTGGAGTTTTAAGACTTATTTATTAATTAATTTATTAGATTAGATTTTTAGTCCGCCCTCCCCACCAGGTGGGCTCAGGGCGGAGTACAACATTTCAATTTACATAAATAACAGTTAAAAACAGATAAAACAGTATACAAATAACATTAAAACAACTTTATACAATACATCTTCTCTTCAGATGGTGATGATAAAATACTGCTTTTCAAGCCCTGGCTCATATGTAGGGTGGTGGACAGATCTTTAGTGTGGCCAGTGGGGGCCCAACCTAGCCTCCACCATATGCCTGGTGGAACATCTCTGTCTTACAGGCCCAGTGGAAAGATAATAAATCCCAATGGGCCCTGGTTTCCTCAGACAGAGAGTCCCACCAGGTCAGTGCCAGGACCGAAAAGGCCCTGGCTCTGGTTGAGGCCAGGCAGGCCTCCCTTGGGCCAGGGACCACCAACAGTTGTTTATTTGTTGAACGAAGCATCCTCTGGGGTACATATAGGGAGAGGCGGTCCTGCATATATGCTGCGCCCAGGCTGCATAGGGCTTTATAAGTCAACACCAAAACCTTGAACCAGACCTGGTACTCAACTGGTAACCAGTGCAGCTGGCATAGTATAGGTGTTATATGTTCCCTAATGGGGACCCTTGCAATTACTCACACAGCTGCATTTTGGACCAGCTGTAGCCTCCAGATCAGGCCCAGGGGAAGCCCTGTGTAGAGCAAGTTGCAGTAGTCTAATCTAGAGGTGACCATTGCTTGGATCACTGCAGTTAAGTCATGGATTGATAGGTAGGGGACAAGCTGCCAGGCCTGTCTTAGATAGAAAAATGAAGACCTGGCAACCGCTGCAACCTGTGCCTCCATAGTCAGGGAGGTATCCAGGATCACCCCCAGGCTCCTAACTCTTGAAACCAGCGCAAGTAGTGCTCCATCAAGAGCAGGGAGCCGGAGTCCTGTGCCCATGGCCCTCAGACCCACATGCAGGACCTCCATCTTTGTGGGATTTAATTTCAACCAACTCTGCTTCAACCATCCAGTCTGATATGAGCCTGATATCAAGAAAGGGACAGTATGTAGTCATGCAATTACAGAACAAAGATAATTGTGCAGAATCAATTAAATAATTCTATAATTTTTCATCAGTGTTACCTACAATGTTAAGTGACTAGGAAGCTGAATGTTCAATAGTCACTGATTGGTTAATATAGTAAAATTGATTCCTCTGTTATAATATTGGTAAAGTCAGTTCAGATAAAGGCTGGATATAGGAAGTAAAATTTCCCAGAATAGCCATCAGGTGGGAGAATAACACAGAAAATGATGGGTTATTGTGGCAGTATACTAAGAAGGTAACATTGTTGCTTTCCTTAGTAACTAGATGAAATATGTGCAACTATTACTTGTAAACCTTGAAAAGTCTTATCTTTTTTTCAGAGGAACATAAGAACATAAGCAAAGCCATGTTGGATCAGGCCAGTGGCCCATCCAGTCCAACATTCTGTCACACACAGTGGCTAGAAATCCAGTGCCATCTAAAGGACTGTCAGTGAGGCCAGGACACCAGAAGCCCTCCCACTGCCTTCCTTCCAGCACCAAGACAACAGAGCACCACCTCCCCACAAAGAGAATACCATCTATCTCCTGTGGCTAATAGCCACTGATGGACCTCTGCTCCATATATTTGTCCAGTCCCCTCTTGAAGCTGGCAATGCTTGTAGCTGCCACCACCTCCTGTGGCAACGAATTCCATAAGGAAGAAGAGCGTGATTATCTCCTGCACTGCCTAAACCTAAATGCACATAGCTCCATTCTGTCTAAATGGCTTCATATTTATTTTATTTCTTATTTATGTTTTGTATAGTCCGCCTTTCTCATTGAGATTCAAGGTGGACTGCACAGTGTAAATCAATGCAATCAACACATGACGGGACAGCCAATAAGCAATGTAATAGCAGAAATCTAAAGCAAAACTGAAACCACACATAAGTATTAACATAGCTTTAAACAATGTAGCAAATACATAGAGTTTAAGAGGATGGTTATATATTCATATACAAACTATAGTTGCACAAATGGTGTCAAAAAGACTGAGTAGAGTCTGAATCTTCCTTACTGCAAAATACCACTTGTTAAATCACAAACACAGTTGTGTTGCATATTTGGGACTTGAGTTTTATTGAATGTTATGGCTGCAGTCTTTTTTTATGGTGCTACCTTAAATCCATTGTTAAAAGATATATGGCATAATCCTCTTGGGAGGGTACCATTTTAAAGTGGAGGTGGGATTTGAAGGTTGTAACATACTACCACATCAAAACTTTTCTAAATGTGGAAGGCCTGACACATCAGAAATAAAGCCAGAATAGAACCTTTCTCCCTGATGTGCTAGTTTCCATATACAGGAAGTATTTGACATAGGGGAATTGCATATACCAACTAAGCTAAATCAAATCAGAATAGATGATGCACATTGTAACTAATCTGACCAGGAAAATCAGCAATATTTGGAAGCAATGTGGAAAGGTTATTAATACACTATGTATTCCTCTGCACCTTGCTGATGTTGTTTCAATTTCAGTAGGCCCAAGACAGCAAAATGAGGTGGAAGTGGGGAGACAGGAGAGAATGTCTTATCAGATATTTGCCTGGCAGGGCCACGCCAGAAGTCTGCTGATGTTGCTGTTGAACAGGATTGTTCTGTATGGTGTTTCTATGCAGAGTATTTCTACATTCCCGTCAACTATTGTGCCATGTCAGTAATTTGGGGAGGGTTTATAAGTATATTATTTCATTATTTGTGGTTGTATTGGTTGTTAGGCAAAGTCTTGAGATAAAGCATTTTTGTACCTACTGACAGGTAGGGTTATAAAAGATGGGTGGGAATAGACATGTATTTTTTGGCCTCTCCAGTCTTTGTAGGATATGACAGAGCCAAGCACTTACTGTGCATTAGGCTGAGAAGACTTAGGAAAGACAAAAGTGAAAAGGACATATTTTCCCTTTCTCTCTCCGAATCCAGGCGTCTTTCCTGATTTATACACAGGATAAAGACAGAGGCTCAGCTGGGTCATCACGCAGACCCTTGAAGTGCTCCCATGCTTCACACTGCGCTGATTGAGGCCCCAAAATGGGCCAGATTAGCCTGATGCAAAGCCCAGGAGCATTCCCTAGCCTGCATGATGTTGTCACTCCTGGGAGTGACATCACGCTACACAGCGAGTGCCTCGGGAGGCCCATTCCCATGCATTTCCCCCTGCTGGCCAGGTGAGTGGTGAGGAGGCTGGAAGCAGGGGATCCCCTGCCCCCACCATGGGAACAGCAACCCTACGGTGAAGTATCAGTAATCAAGAATGTTCAACAACAACAACAACAATAACAACAACATTCAATTTATATACCACCCTTCAGGATGACTTAACACCCACTGTGAGGTGGGTCAATTAACAGAGAACCATGGCTTCAGGATTTGAAAGCCAGATATTTCAATTAAAAGTATTAGTGAAGTATCCGTCACCATCTATCCATAATTGCTTGCCCTGGTGGAGAAAATTGCAGGCACACCACCATCTCTGATCACATGTCAAGAGCAAAGGATTAAACAAAATTGAATTCTTCAGGCAAGGAATCTAAACCCTGCCTCCTCCCACACCTTACTTTGGTGCCTGAATCATTCTCCTGGTCAGGTTCCAATACTAGATGTCAGTTGATATGAAGAAAAATTGTAACTAACCACTACAGCCCACTGCTTTTCTCCTATCTCCCTGAAATTTGAAAAGGAAGATACCTTCAGTGGCAGTTGCAATCCCTGAGAATTTCATCTCTGCTGACCATGAAAATACCATGGAAATTTATCTGCCATTAAAACCAATAAAAATGAAGAACAGAAAAAGTAATATAAATATTAAAAAGACCCACATAAAATTTCCATCCACATACATATTAAAAGTTTTCAATCCAGCTGTGTCTTTACTACATCCTAGAATTTAAACAGCTAATTGAAATGCAAGCACATAAGACAATGTTGCTTTTCTCTAGGGCCAAGAACTTGGTGCATCCAAACAACCATTTCAGTACTTTTGATCCTAAAGTGTGTATGGGGGGGGGGGCGCGGTTTAGCTCAGCAATAGAACATCTGCTTTTGCATGCAGCATTCCCAGGTCCTTTCCCTGAAATCTCCAGTGAAAAGTATCAGGTAGTATGTGATTTAAAAGACCCGTAACTCTGAAGAGCTGCTGCCAGTAGACAATTCTGACCTTGAGAGGCCAGTGGTCTGATTCAGCTTTATGTGTGGAAATGGGTTGTTGAAGATTTTCATAGCCTGGAGGTAAATTATATTCCTTTAAGCCTCTATTAAAAGGATAGAACATATTTTCTTTAGGTTATTGGCAACTGTAGCTTCATATGTTCATCTATATTCACTGATATGCAACATGACACAGCTGCCAAAAACCAGTCTTGCAAGTGTGTCCCAAGTACCTTATCTCAATTTCCTTGTGATATTTCTTTGTTGCAATATATACCTACAGCGCTCAGGAACCTTCTATATGTGAGCCGTAGTAAGTTACAATTTTTCATCAAGCCTGAAGAAGGATGGGAGATATCCTTGGAATTAAAAGGCTGTTATTTGGTGTGTTTGGGGCTTGTAATATAGTTATTGTTTTGAAATCTTAAAAAAAATATACCCCAGAGGAAGCTGGAAGCTGATTTCTTTAGGGGGGGTCCCAGAAAAAAAATTCTGATTGCTCTGTTATTGAACCCTCAGTGCATTTGCTTAATCAAACTAACAACACAGCAATCTTTGTGTGAGTGACAGAACACAGCCTGACCTTAAGCCCTGTCAAGGTGTCCTCATCAAGTATTTGTTTTCTAATTTTCACAAACTGCAAAGAACAATTCAACAGGACTTTTTCCAATGCAATCATCATGTGTCTTTGAGAAGGGCCATCACATTAACAATATGTTTCTAGTATTAACAGGGATTTCATTGTGACTGACATAGATTGTTGCTTATTTCTATTTGAGGTCTTTAAAAAAATCTAATTGTAAACACTTTTCACACATGAAACTCAAAGTGCTTCTTGCTTTGACCTGTTTTGCAATGCAGATGTAAAATCTAAATTAGACAGAATGCCATTCACATTACAAATGTCTCTTCCTCACTTTTGCTTTTATATTAAGAAGAATCAAGCATTTATATAAATTGAGATGCTCAAAGGTCATTCAAGCCATAGAATTCATTTTGATCACATGGTGATACATTACTGATCTTCCTTCTCTTTAAATATCTTTAAACAGTGGGCCACAGTAAGGCAATTTGGATTAGGGCTGCAGTACATGGCAAGGAAATGTGCCTTTGACTTCTATTCCGTTTTGGAGAGGGCCTTTCCTTTCAAGGAAAGAAGGATCCCCAGAGACAGTTACCAATTTTTAAACTCTAAGCACCTATTTCCCTTTAATATCAGTATGAAGTGCAAGCAATTATGAAGAGATGTTATTTACCAGCATGCCATGAAAACCTTCAACTGCCCATATCCACTTGTTAAAGGGACAGGACTTTTTTTTCTTGTACAGTTGGCAACCCTACCTGGACAAGATGCTTGGATTAGTAAAAATGTGTTTTCATAAATGCTTTCCCTACCATGGAAATTCAAATTAGGCCCTCATTGCTATTATTTTCAAAAGAATAAAGAGAAAAGATATCCAACCACAAATGTCCAATATCATATCTAATTGTGCCTTTACTGATGGGTAAAAGCAAAGAGTTTAAACAGAATGCCTAGCCTAATGTTTCTCAACCTGTGGACTGGGGCCCCCTGGTGGACTGTGAGGGTTCTCTGGGTGAGAGGGAGTACACTTGAGCCAGCTGGGAGGGGCTATGAAGGGCACGGCCGGGCTCGAGAGAGTGAGCCAAGCAGAAGTGTGTGCACACATCTCCGCTGGAGCACAATTAGGCTTGGCGGTGCGAGCTAAGTGTGGGTGCGGGTGTCCAAATGGTCCCTCCCCCAGGGGCAGGAGGGGGAGTAGGCAGCACAATTCTAGAGCAGATAGATAGGGCCACTATGGCACTTAATACCAGGCTGCAGAGGCTATTAAAGTCGACAGGATGCAAGACTCCAAAATCCTGCTGATGCCTAGCAGCTACAACCCAAAGGAGCCCCTGGGAGCTTTACAAAGGAGAGAAATTACAAGATTGGATGCAGACCCTAGCTCTTGAAACTAGCACTCCAGCACAAGAACCCGCAGACCACCCCATGGCAGGAGAGTGCAGTGTCTAGTTATTTGGTGCAGCAACACTAGGGGAAGAAATTCTACAGGCGGAGCCCAATACACATGCACCCGAGTTAACAAGGCAGAATACAGCAACAGCATTGGCAACAATGAGGTTGAGTGAGTCCCCAAACAAATCTGGCATTTCAGAGGGACCAGGATAAGGTACTCTAGGGGCAGCTAGGATGATGCCCTTGCGAGAAGCAGCCACTCAGCAGGGACAGTCCTTCCTCAAATGCAGATCTGCTGGCATGGAAAAGAACTTTACCAGAGTATAGAGAAAGTATGGATAAACTAGCTCAGGAATTTCAGGATTTGTGTAACATGTACCAGCCCACTGGGCTGGACTGCCAGCAGATACTAAATCAAATTCTAAGCCCAGAGGATAAGAGAGTTGTGCTAGAGAAGGCAAGGGCCCTCTGCCAGGCAGAGGAGGAAAAACGACAGCCCCCGGGGAAAGTAAATCAGATCCTTCCCTTAACGAACCCAGACTGGAACTACCGGACGACTGCAGGGAGAAAGCAGTATGCTACCTATTGTTCATGGGTAATGAAGGGAATGAAGGAAGCCATTCCCAGGGTAGTAAATTTAAACTGAAGATTGGCAGACGAAAAGCCTGTCAGAGTTGGTGGAAATTGCCTTTTGGGTTTATGCAAACTGGGATCAGGAAAAACAAAAAGAAAAATCAATGTTGTTGGCACGGGCACTGCAGTCACAAGTGGCACCTAGAGGAGGGGGGCCCATATGCGGAGGAGACACATTACACAGCCAGGGCAGAACCTTCAACCGAGAAGAAATCACAATCAGTGCTTGATTTGTCACCAGGAGGGGCATTGGCGGGTCAATTGTCCAAATTTGCCATCACACCAGGGGTTCTCATCCCCTCCATATATTTTGTCCCCATATATTTGTGTGGCTGGCACACAAGTGCAAATGCCACTAAGAGGTCAGAATTTGGCATAGGGGTGTCAGGGGCAAGGTTTGACAACCACCCCGCTCACTGAGCCCCTGATAATGTTAAGGGTGGGGGATAGAATGTATAATGCATTAGTGGACTCAGGAGCAACATTCTCTTCCCTTCCAACAGTGCCCCCGGTAATCACTCAATCTAACCAAACCACATCTGTGATAGGAGTAACCGGGGTACCGGTAACACAAAGATTCCTACAGGAATGTAATGTTTCTGTGGATCATCACCAGCTTACCCATTCCTTCTTGCTCACCCCAGATTGCCCCATTGTATTTTTGGGAAAGGATCTCTTTTGAAAATTAAAAGCCAACCTAGAATTCACAGAGCAAGGGGTGACATTCCATTTGCCAATAGGGGAAGCGCTGCACTATCTTGCGGCCCTTATAACAGCCATTAAGGAAACAATAGTAGATAGCAATCCTTTGGAGGGAGTGAACCCATTAGTTTGGGCGGAGAAAGCAACTCCAGGCTTGGCTCAGGGCATTGCACCAGTAAAGATAATTTTGAAACTGGGAGCGCAGTCAATTCAAGTAAAGCAATACCCATTGTCAGCAAAAGGCTGCTTAGTACTCAAGCCTGTTATTGAGAAATTGATAGCAGAAGGAAGGTGAGAAGAGTGCTCGTCCCCATATAACACCCTGATTCTTGCCATCCCAAAAGATGAGGCACAAACCAAATGGTGCCTGGTGCAGGATTTAAGGGCTACCAATGCAATTGTTACAAGCGCCCATCCCGTAGTCACAAATCCATACAATATCTTCTTGAACGTCCCAGGGGACCATAAATGGTTCACAGTTGTAGACCTGAAAGATGCGTTCTTCAGCGTCCCCCTGGACCAGGGTTCGAAAAAACTATTCAGCTTTCAGTGGGTAGACCCCTCGACATGAGTGAAATCACACCTGAGATGGACAGTTTTGCCTCAGGGCTTTGTAGACTCCCCAACTCTTTTTGGGAACTGCCTATCAAAAGCACTTCGGGACTGGGAAGGAGGGCAATGGGTGACCCTGTTGCAATATGTAGACGATCTCCTTTTGAGTGGGGCAGATGCTGATACCGTTAGGGAAGCCATGGTGTCCCTTCTCAATTTCTTAGGGGAATGCAGCTTTCGAGACTCACGAGAGAAAGCACAGCTAGTTCGTGAATCTGTCATATACCCGGGGTTCATAATATCGCAGAGACAAAAGGAGTTGCTAAAGGACAGAAAAGTGGCAATTTGCCAGCTCCCTCTGCCGGCAAGTAAATGCCAAGACAAGGCAGCCTGAATGGCTAGGCATGAGACCATGGGTCAGGAGACCCTTCAAGGCCCTCCAAGCAGACTTTACCAAGCTCCCAAGGGCAAATTGTTACAAGTATCTTCTAGTATTTACAGACCAGCTAACGGGATGGCCAGAAGCCTTCCGTTGTAGGGCCCCAACTGCTAGGAATGTAGCCAAGGCTCTTCTGAATGACATTGTGCAGTGTTTCGGTTTACCAATGACCCTAGATTCCAATCACGGAATGCACTTTATTTGTGAGATAGTCCAGAAAGTAGCACAAGCCCTTGGCATAGAATGGTAGGTTCATACAGCCTGGCGACCCCAAGCCTCATGAAGGGTCAAACACCTAAATAGAACCCTAAAGACAATGCTTATTAAGCTCTCAATGGAAACTTCCATGAAATGGACCGAGTTGTTGCCTATTGCCCTTACCAGAATCAGGGCATCAGCCCGGGGGAAATTAGGCTTGTCCCCCTTTGAGCTGCTGTATGGTAGACCCTATCCAATCACAAACAATTTTAGTGAGAAGCTAGACACTGAGGTCAGAGACAAAATTCTTACACACTATGTAACTGCATTACAATCCTGTTTGTCTTCTCTCCATAGGGCCGCAGCTGCTATCCAGCCCCTGCTATACGACAGTCCAGTACATCTGTTTCAGCCAGGAGACTGGGTCCGCATGAAGTAATGGAAAAAGGAGTCACTGATGCCTCAGTAGAATAGTCCAGTCCAGGTGCTGCTCATTCTGACAATGCAGTAAAGACGAACTCAGCAGATGGCTGGATTCACCACACCAGAGTAAAGCATGCTAACCAACCGGGTGATCCAGAGGATTCAACAGAAGACGACTCCTGAGGTACCCCAGCAGCAGCAGCAGATAGCAGCAGCCCTCAAGCAAGTCTGGAGCAGGAAGAACCCCCTGCAGCACCACCCTAGACAGAAAGGGACTGGAAGATGGTCATGCTCCCCCGGCCCTGTACGGGAGGGACTTGAACTCATCCAATAGAAGAATCCACAACAACGGGAACCTGGAAACTGCTCCAGCACCAACGGCTATCAGCTCGAGCATAGGCCAGCAATTCGAGATGCTCCTGCCACTACAGATTTCCCCTCCACTGTCTCCAGAGGCAATCTACCATTACTTCCAGTCTTGATTTTGGCTGGAAGTGGGATTTCTGGGTAATAGCCTTGTGGTTGAGGGAACGCATCATGTCCGAAGAACCTATGAACAAGTCTTTCTGAGGACTGATAGCCCCTGCCCGCATGCCAGGTGGACCTGGTCTGAGATAGCAAACTTCTACAGTACAGTCGAGCTCTGCAAGTGGGAATACTGAATGGATGTTGCCTCTGAGTGGTGCAAGAGAGTGACCTATATCCTCCTGCTCGATAGCATTGGAGATTGGCTGCACTCAGAGGCCCGTGGAAGGTCCAGCTCCAATACAGAACCTCCCAGTCACCCACCTGTGTGCCAGGACTCATGTCTGTATTTGACTGGGACCCAGGTTACTGGGTTGGCCCGCTCCCCTATGCAGATGTTACCATGCCCAAGGTGGGGCAGCAAAGGATATGAGTGCTGGCACTGCTGGAGAGATCAGTATCCCTCCTTTGGAGCACAGGACAGACGAAATTGAAATTCAAATAATAGGCACTGCCTTCCCTCAGAGCCCAACTGGTACCCAGGAGTCTGCAGATACGCCAGAAACCGCAGAACACGACAACAAAATGTGCATGCTGCACAGATTCAAGTCTAATAATGGATAGACCTGGTACCTTGTGACGCTTCTTTTGCTCCAGATTCTGGCAGCGTTTTGTGACAGCTCTCCACTTCCACTAAGTTGGAGCTCAAAGACTAATTTGTGGGTGAGCCTGGCAAACCACCTGAATGTTACCTCCTTTTGCCTACATAGTGGACTGTCTGGAGATGAAATGTTTTCATCCTGCCTCTGGGGAGTTCCTGCCACCCCACAACCTATGCACAGTGCAACTAAGTTCAGCTACTTTCTTGAACTGATGGCCTTCAAGTACCTCTACCAAAAAAGATGAGAATATTGACATGATAATGTGTGGTACTAATGTTAAAATGATAAAAAAATGGTGTACTTCTAAACATAAAACTACAGGGGGAAGAAGTTAAAGATACCATGATTAAATGGGCAGAGAATGTGGGGCATAAAATTGAGTTAGACCAATGGTCGCAAATGTGGAAAGGCAACTTAAGAATGACAAAATCGGCTTCTTTGAAAGAAAATGTATACAAAATGTTTTACGGGTGGCACTTAACTCCCATTAGAATAGCTAAAATGTCTTCAAATATGTCAAATAAATGTTGGAAATGTGAAAGTATGCCGGGTTCATATTTCCGTATGTGGTGGACATGTAAAAAAGCAGCAGAGTTCTGGAAGATGGTCCACAGAATGATTCCACAGACACTTAAGATTTGCTTACCCTTGAAACCAGAACTCTTCTTACTAAACCACATATAGATTCCAGTTAATAAAAACAAAAAACACCAGATTTTGAACATTATTACAACAGCTAGGATTTTATATGCGGGACTCTGGAAAATGGCAGTTACCCCAAAACAAGAAAAGCTGATTGAAAAAATACTTGAGACAGCTAAAATGGACAAACTTTTGAGTTTATTGAAAGATGTTGCTATTATAACACATAATGACATTTGGGAGCCATTGTACACCTGGATACAGAAGAAGATTGAAGAAACCTAGCTTATAGTCAAGATGAAGACCTTTATGGACAATAACTAAAAATAAATGGAAAAATAGAAAATAATAGCTGAGCCACTGAACATAAAGAGGTATCTGTAATAAGAATTATGTTTGAAACATATTAGACTGAATGGTGCAAGGTGTTAAATTTACAAAGATATGATTTTCTCTCCCCTCTCCCTTCTATTCTGTATCCCCTATCTGTTATAAAAAAAAATAAAAAGTTTCTAAACCAAGTACCTCTACCAATGGTATAGGAATGACACGACACAGGGTTGAGATTCTGAGCATCAGTCTGCGAAGGCTAGTCTCTCTCCAGCCAGGCAGTGGCTCTTTTATTTAGGCACAGCATGCATACACAAGGACTGATGACCAAGGAAATAATGTTTATCTGTGCTGGCATCCAGTTAACCAGTTACTGACAGGGATGGCTGAAACTGCACATAGCGAAGAGAAACTTTGCATTGTTAAGCATTTACGAGCAGAGGGGAGCAGAGCGCCTTTTGACCAGGGTAGGTTTGCCTATCCTGCTGACCTACAGGCCCACACAATGGGCACATAGGCCTGTCAGGCTCCAGACACTTTGTATGATGTCTGTGGGACTGTCCACAGTACTTCCAGCATCACAGTGTTTCCAGTTTCCCACCTGTACAAAGCCCGGAGGAAGCTATTTTGAGGTGTCCCATGGCCATAAGAGAACTATCCTCTAAGATGCGAGAAGGGACACGTGGAGCTCCCAGCTAGATGGTTTGTGCCGTGCGGCACTGTGGCATTCTCCTACATTCCCGAGTACTCAATGGGAGGACCTTGCATGACTGGACGACTAATGCCACTACTGGTCCTCTGGAAGAGGAAGTCGCAGAGGCAGCCCTCCCACATTAAAAGAACTTTGGCAATTGATGAACATTGCAACCCAAAACTAGAGCTCGTGACAGTGACTGAGGCAGCCCTTTTGGCCAGATTCCTGGTCAGAGTGCTGGGGTTATCCGTTTGAAATACCAGAAACATTGATGGATTGGCCTGCTTAGTAGCTAGAGGGATGAACGAAATCTCCCAAGCTTTAACAGGACTGCTCCAAGACCTCCAAGCCACCGAAAGAGCTATGTTGCAAAACTGCATGGCCATTGACTTCTTGGTCCTGAAATCGAACCATGGCTGTGAGCAGTTCCAAGGAATGTGCTGTTTGAACCTGACTGACCACTCCCACACATCACACATCAAGAAGCTACAAGACTGCAACAGAAATGACAAAGAGCACAAGCTGGTTTGATGAATGGTTTGGGTGGCTGAGAGGTTGGTTCAGAGGTCTGGGGTCCAAGATTAAGACCATACTTTATATGTGGCAATAGGTGTTTTAGTTATTGTTTGTGTCTGCACATGCATCCAATGCATACCATTCCTTGTTTCTTATGCTCAAAGCTTGATACCAAAGCCTCCACCTCCTGCAAAAGAAGAATGCCTGATGATGATGGTTTGTCCACTGTGTGATGCAGAGTTCCAGAGGGAAGGAGATAATTCTGTAGATGATTGTGCCAATGCGCAGTAAACTGCAAAACACCACAAACAGAAAAGGAGGGTTTTATGGATAAGGATTCAATGAGCTAAAACATTTTATGTGCCTTTACTACTTCTATGCAATTTTATGCTATTCTCAGGTACTATTGCAATATTCTAATGCATTAGGCAGAGAACTAACTCTAGAGACACATTAATGTATATTAGGCACTGGGAATGCTGAGATAAGCTGCTGCTGACAGCCTTACAACCCAGGGCAATACATATGCTTACTAAGCAAGCTTGCTGCAAGAAAAATGCATCACACTTATGCCATGCTTAGAGGCTGTTAAGGAAAACCTTTCCCTGAACTGCTCATACCAAATGTAACTATAGAACAATTGAGCATAGACAAGAGAAGCCTGCTGCAAATGGGAGGATCTGAATACCTGTCTGCAGATAGAGGAGTGGGCAATAAACCTCTCAGTAAGAGGAACAAGCATGCTTCAAGTCAGCTAAATTAATTGATTCTCCCAAGGCTGTGAAAAGGACCCAGCAATAGATGCAGGTGCTGAAAGTAACTTTCTGTACATTCCAGAGGAAGGGGGATTGCTCCCCTCCCACAACACCCGAGAGGGAGCAATCTCTTCCTACATGGTACAAGGTTGCTGAAGCTATTCTTATGCACCCTTGGCAAAATGTTACACTCTCAAGTGTGCAGAAAAGAGAGAGCCCTATGGATGGGAAAGTCTGAGAGCGGAAAGAGATGTTCCTTGAAAAGAAAAAACAATGTACTAAAGTGATAAGCAATGCAAATTGGGAAATATTGTAATTGTGAAGCTGACTAGAATTATTCCTCCAATAGGGACCACTGGGATCATTGGAGGTGGTCATTGGGGAGAGCCAGTGGGACCCCCAATATTGAAATAAATCAAAGGGTATAAAACTAAAAGATTACATTATGCCATACAGAAACTCCCAGTACAGCCTATCAAACACCTTCTCAATGGCCAAAGATGTATTTATTTATTTAATCATATTTATATCCTGTCCTCCCCACGAATGGGCTCAAAGCGGCTCATAACAATAAAATACAAGGTACAAAGTTAAAATACATAAAATACAAAAGAGTAATCACAGCAATTCAAAATTCAGGTGTTGTTAACTGATACAAAGACTACTGTAAAAAAACTACAGGCACAGCTATGATACAGTGTTTAGGCAGTAGGAGATATGCCATATCTAAGTCCTGTAGCAGCTATACTGTGCAATCCTAAAAACACTTTTCTGGGTGTAAGCCCCACTGAATAGACATGAGTAGTGTTCTGAGTATATGTGCTTAGGATTGCTGTCATAATGTCAATTAGATGCTGCAAATGTTGCCCACCCAAATAAGCAGTCTCCTGATTAGTTGAGGGAAATTTAGCTTAAAGGAGACAAAGCAAGAGGGGGTAACTGTGATTCTCCACCAATGTTTATGGGATTTTTCCCTTGAGAGAACTCTCAAACTAAACCAGGCAGATGTTCAGCCAGAAAGGTTTTCATTAAAAGAGGAATAAAAGAGCAAACATAAAAGCACACACAGATCACTTACAAAGCTAACTAAGAGGAGATCTGGGAGGAGAGGGGAGAAATCAATTTCGGGGAAGGCAATAATTACCAGTCTCAAAGATGGGGGTCTGTGGAGACAGCAGCAAAAAACGAACAGCATTTCACAGAGAGAAGAAGAGAAGGCCCAAATGGGTTTGGAGGATGTATGTACAGGTCCCAGAAACCCACCCACACTACACTGGTGGCTAGGGACTCTAGATATAGGACAAAAAGCTCGTTGGGACAATCTTATACATTCGCCCCCAAAATAGTAACTTGATGGGTTTTCTGGAAGTGGATAAAAGGTATAAATGGTACTTGGTGATCTTGTGTGTACTGGATGGAAAAAGTTACCAGGTTTGGTGAATAGTGTTAAGTGTTGCTTAATTAGGGTAAATGAGTAAAGGGAAGTGAGGCCGGGTGTTGACACAGAGTTCCCCCGGTGGGAGTGGGGGATTCCCCCACTCTCACCTTTTGCCTTCTGCCACCTCTTACCTGGCTGGTAGGGGTGAAAGGTGGGAAATGGGCCTCCCGGGCATGCTTCCAGGGCTGGCACAATGACATCACTGATGTTATTGTACCACCGTGAGAGTGCTCCTGCTGCAAAGCGTGTGCACACTTCCTGCCTTGTGTGATGATGTCATTTCCCAGAAGTGATATCATCGTGCTGCTGTGGGATCATGTGTGAGAGAGGAGCAACCCAGGAACATTCAGTAGGTGACCCCCCAAGTCCCCCACGACTACCGGGAAGGTAAGGGGACCTGGCAACCCTACATTGACAAGATTAGTCAAGAATTTCTTGGGAGACCCATTGTCCTAAATTATGCTTCTTGGTGAGGCATGGAGGCGGCCATTAGTCAATCAGCTGCTCTGACTCTCCTTCTAAAATATTTTCCCATGCTCTTACCTGGATGGCATTCATTTTGTTTCATTTTAGGTCAGACAGTGTCTTGCACTTAAACTGCCCCTCAGCAAGAGGTGAGGTCTGACTGCTAATACCCCATCTTTATGGGACAAATCCCATGTGATTGGATAGAACATTATTGGTGATACATGTCTGAGGCTCTTGTCAGGGCTATTGCAATTTTGTTTTTTTAAAATGTGTATATACAATGCTATTTTAAGCAGAGTTACACCTTTCTAGTCCCATTAACTTCAGTGTACACAAGCATGTAACTCTACTGAGAATCCTTTAAGTGGAACAGAACAGCAAGTTCTTTCCAGTTTTAGTAACTGAGATAGATACTTCATACATGAGTTCTGACAGAATATTATTTTTCTGGGTTAAGTCTGCAAACTAGGTCAAGACAAGTGACTGCTTCAGACAGCTTGATAGCTGTATGGGACTAGAATCTTACCATTTCTTGCTGTATTAATTGCTAATTCTATTTGAGATACTGGAAGAGTGCTGCCAAGATTTCTTGTTTGTGCTTGTCTAAAACTGATAATTCTACCTTGCCTCAAAATGCTGAAATCATTTCTGCAGTTGGAACACACTATGCTGGGGGGGAAAGGGCTAAGTAAAATTGTTTAAATTGCTTGTTAATCGCTTTTGGTGTGACACGCACCCTACATCGATTGTCTTTGCGACGATATAATTACAAGTACATATATGTTAGAGCCTGAAGGCTAGTGATTTGCCAAATGTTTCTCCCAACCCTTGGTAGTTTTCTTTTAAGCAAGTTAGGGCTAATTCAGTTTGAGAAGAGTGTAATTTGTTAGATTGTATCTGAGAATCATCAGACAGTCATAATTCTCGGCAGTTGGAATCAAATTATAGTAAATAGTAGGTTCTTTTCAGTGAGATTAGTGATGTTGCCAAAACTCGGAAAGAGGGAACTTGGAAAACAATGTATGCACTGCTCCCCCTTGTGCCCAATCTGAATAAAGCTCAGGTTTCAAATGGTCACCGCTCATTATGAGCTCAGTTTTGCACCATCACAATATGTCTGCCCTCCCTTTCTCAGGCTTACTTTTGATAGAAGGAACATCAGCACAGAGGACTGACAATAGAAGTCTAATTTTTCGTTAGTTTATATCCTGTCTTTCCATTAACAAATGGACAATGCAGAAAAAAATAAAAATATAACAGCAAACAGCTATTATTAATAAGAAAAAATATACATTGATCTGAGTCTTGCCTACTCAGGGCAGATCAAGGTTGTAATAACCTCAAAGGGAGTCTTAATATCTGGGGTCTGGGCCATGCCAAGACAAATAAGGCAAGAAGGCATCATAAGGCAAGACAAATAAGATATTTGGTTGGTGGTGGAACTCCTCAAACTCACACAGCTCAGCATCCTTGCTGATTCATAAGTCACTGTATTAACTAACAAGAGGGCGCCTCCAGAATACAATAAGCTGTCAACATACAAGGGAAATCCCCACCAGAGGGGTTTATACCTCTGGTGGGGGGTTCTCTTGTATGTTGGCGATTCATAAGTCACTACTGAATATTTGGTTCCCACCAAGTAAGTAGTCTTCAAAGGTTGAGGGCAGAGGCTGTCCTGGAAAGGGGATGCACTCCCTCCAATGGAACAAATTCATAGCTGGGGATGGGGGGTTGCAGGATCTTCACCAATAGTTGGAGTTCAGGGTGGGATACAACATTAATAATATTACAATAATATTAAAATTACAATACCCAATGACAGGAGTAAAATAAACAGAGTAAAAAAGTTTAAAAACACACGTCCAAGAGGCAGTATTTTGATTTTGACAAACAATACACCCCCCTCAATAATCATGGGGGTAGGGTAGGCAGATTACAAAAGTATGAACTAAACAGGTGGACCAAAGGCCACAGCAGAGAGGCCAACCAGGCAAGCTCGCTCATGCCTTGAACACAACCATAGACCTGGCGGAACATCTCCATCTTATAGGCCTAGCAGAACTGTAACAAGTCACCTCTGAGAGATATCTGTATTGGCTGCCTATTTGTTTCTGGTACAATTCACACAGCAAACTTAACTATAAGGCCCTAAAAGACTTGGCAGGGTCTATCTTAGGCATGGGGCATCCATGGGCGGGGGGGGGGGGGGAGAAGGAAGCAGTCCTTAAGCAGGCAATTCCCCCTCGGGCAGTGGCTTCAGCTCTGCAGTGATGAGGGTATGCCCCTCCAGTGGTTCTGGCACCCCTATCTTTGAATTTTGCCCTGAGCCCCAGAACCATTAGAACTGACCTTGAGACTTGGGATATGGTAACTAAGGATATCCTCCTCTTGTGCTGTTCAGCCCTCAAATTAATATTCTCCTCCCAAGCCCTTATATCTGTGCCCCTGCCCACAGAGGTAAGGTTGATGGCAAGAGACAGGGCTTTTTTAGTGATGGCACATCAGCTTTGGAATGCCCTCTCCTTTGAGGCATGGCTAGCACCTGCTTTCCTGTTGTTTAGGTGCCAGATCAAAGCATTTCTCTTTACTGAAGCTTTTACCCAAGGGCTTCCATTGTTTTCAGTTCTGTTTTATGGCCTAATTTCAGCCTGAAGGCTTGGAGTCAGTAATAGGTGAACAAGCTGACAATCATGACAAGAGAGAGATCGACCAGTGATGTGAGATTTCCATGGTCTTGGATGAGGTTACACTGCTCTGAAAGGTCAGGTTTGTAACTTAGGAGTACTGCTTTACACAATGGTTAAATTAGAAAGCCAGATGGCTGCAGTGGCTCAGAGTGTGTTTGCCCAGGCTTGATTGTTGCATTAGCCATGTCCATTCCTGGTTCAGTCAGATCTAGCCACAGTGATCCAGTCCTTAGTTATCTCTCTGCTGGACTTTTGCAATGTACTCTACTTGAGGCTACCCTTGAAGACCATTTGGAAGCTCCAGCTAGTGCAGAATGCTGTAGACATATTGCTGGCCAGGGCAATATGTGTCTATGTGTTTCCACCACTATCTATCTGAATCTATACCTTTCTATGTATATCTGCCCTTTCCTATTTCTTTCTACCTCTCACTGTCTTTTTCTCTCTTTCTATAACTATATCGTTTCCTACAAACCTTTCTCTATCCTCATCTATATATATGCTTGTGTCAATCTTTTTCTAATGATTTTGTTTCTTTCCATCTATCTGTCTATCTTGTTCTGTTCAACTCTGAATCTATCTGTAGCATTTGCATGTCATTTGGAGGGGGAGTGGCAAGATCCCCCAGCAACTGCGGGGCCTCACCCAAGGGTCCCACTGAGGAACAGTATGGCGGCAGCCAACAGCACCCACCTTCCTGCCTTGGCGGAAAGGACAGGAGGGAGAGGAGATGCCATTTGGAGGGGAAGTGGGAAGATCCACCAACAGCCGTGAGGCCTCCTCCAAAGCTTCCACTGAGGTACTCTGTGGTGGAAGCCAACAGCACCCACTTTCCTGCCTTCGCAGAAAGGACGAGAGGGAGAGGAGATGTAGTTTGGAGGGGTCAGAGTGCTCCAGAGAGGGACAGGTTGGAAGAGGGTCTGTGAAGTCAGAAGATCTCAACAGCCACGAGGCATCCTCCAAGGATCCCACTGAGGAACTCTGTGGCAGCAGCCAGCATCAAACACCTTCTTGCCTTTGCGGAAAGGATGGAATAGGACAGGACCAGAGAGGTCGTTGGGAGGGGAATGAGTGTTCCAGAGAGGGCGAAGTGAGAAGAGGGACCGTGCACTTGTGTGGGAGAGGAGGGTCGAGCCCAAGGCTTCCTGGCCTCATTGTGCAGCAGGACCTGGATGGAGGGACCCAACATCCACCCTGAAGGAGTGTGCAGACTGCTGTGGCAGAGGCTTGTTCACTCCCCTTGTGTCACAGTGGAGGCTATCGCCAGCATCACTCACCTTCCTGTCTTCATGGAAAGGACATGACTGGTCATGGTGGCATTACCCATTCACCCCTGCCCAGAGGAGACAGCTGCTGCTGTTGGCAGCGGCCACCGTGACATACAATTTTATGTGCAACAGCAGTTGATCTGTCCCTCATGGCCAAAAGCCGAAGCATCATACAGCACCAACCTTCTTGCCTTCATGGAAAGGGTGTGAGGGTGAGGGACCCATTCCCTCTGCTCAGAGGGGGCAGCAGGTGCCCATGGCAAGGGGGGGCATGTGGTGCCACACTAACACCAGCAAGATCAGCAGAGCTGCTGGTTGTGGCAGAAAGCAGCATCAGCTCGCAGCACCACACCTTCCTGCCTTCACGGAAAGGACATGACTGGTTGTAGTGGCATTACCCATTCACCCCTGCCCAGAAGGGACAGCTTTTGCTATTGGCAGGGGCCACCATGACATACAATTTTATGTGCAACAGCAGTTGATCTGTCCCTCATGGCCAAAAGCTGAAGCATCAGACAGCACCCACCTTCTGGCCTTCACGGAAAGGGTGTGAGGGTGAGGGACCCATTCCCCCTGCTCAGAGGGGGCAGCAGGTGCCCATGGAAAGGGGGGGGGCGTGTGGTGCCACACTAACACCAGCAACAGCAGCAGAGCTGCTCCTCATGGCAGAAAGCAGCAGTGGCAGACCTCAACCACCTTCCTGCCTTCACAGAAAGGACACGGGACTGGTCATGGGACCCATTCCCCCCCATGCACAGAGAGGACAGCAGGTACACATGGATAGGGGTACACCATGCAGCTCAAACCTGTCAGCTCAGCAAATGTGTCTGAGCTGCCCCGCATGGTCCAAAGTGGCAGCAGCAGACAGTACCCACCTTCTTGCCCTCACAGAAAGGGTGGGAGGGAAACATTCCCCCCTGCTCAGAGGGGACACCAGGTGCCATGGAAGAGGGGATACCGTGTGTTGCCACTCTAACATCAGCAACAGCAGCAGAGCTGTTCCTCATGGCCAAAAGCAGCATCAGCTGGCAGCACCACACCTTCCTGCCTAGCCCACCACTCCCACAGACCTGAACAGATTAGGCACTAATGTGAGCCCTCAGCCGAGGTGCCCACTGAGCTTGGCCCCAGAGCCAGGCAGCAACCCTGGAACCAGAGGAGATAGATGCCTATCCCAAAAATCCAAGCTCAATTATCCTCTCTCTGTCTCTTCCCAAAGGCTAGCAAGTAGCAAGCAAGAGCTCTGTCCCACTCCACTGCTCGCTGAAAGTGAAACCAGAACTGGGAGCGCAGTGCTTTTTATAAGCTGCGGTCCCATAGAGCAACGCAGGAGGTCTGTGTTTGGCCGTCAGAGCTGCCTATCAGGGTTTGCAGGGATGAGATTGGAGTGCCCGTGGCTACAGAACACCCCTCCCCCCTCCCTTCACCGGGTGTCTTCTCCCAACTTGTAACCACTTTGCAGCTCCGTGGTTGGTAGGAAGACCTGCCGATCAAGGTAAGCTGGGCTTCCATTTGGGTTTCCAGGGTGACAGAAGGAGCGCAGACAGAGTTCAGGCATTCTCCCAGCTCCATTTCCAGGGGAATTGATTGATGGCGCCTGACTGTCTGGCTTCCCAAACCACGGCCAAACACACTGAACCAGGCTTCTTCTGAATGTTGGTTCGTTGGCCGAGGAAAATCACGAACCGCCGGTTCGCGATCGTGCGATTGCCAACTTCATGGGGTTTTGAAGTTCGTGATGCGGTTCGTGCCCATGTCTAGTCATGAGGCAAAGAAGCTTGATTGGTAAATACATAGGAGAGGGCCTTTTCAGTGGCAGTCCCATGATTGTGGAACAATCTCAGCTTCAGGAGGCAGCTGAAGATTGTTTTATTTAGGAAAGCTTTTTAATTGCATTTTAACTGTGTTTTAAATCTGTTTCTAACTGCTGTTTTTTGGTATTTTACAGCTTAAACCACCTTGAGCACCATTGGAAGAAAGGAGGATAATAAATGTTCTAAATAAACAAGTAAATAAATGTTGTTATGGCTTGTTTCAGTTAGTTTATAGTTGTTGTTTTAATTGTTTCTTTTAAAAGCTTGTGATCCACTTCAGGTTCTAAAGAGGCAGCATATAAACTTTTTAAATAAAATAAATAATAAATAAAATAAATAAATGGTGCATCTTAGTATATGGTTTGTCTGGCAATAGGAGGTGTTTGCCAGTCACCCTCTGCTCCATAGATGGGTTTGGCAGCTAACTGGTACCTCTATCAAAACTCAGAGATTTTGTTTCCACTGTGAGGCATCATTCTCTCTCCAAGGATCTGAGCCATCTTCTCCCTGCTGTAGGCTACAGCATCCTGGGTGTTCAGCCATAGCCATGCCTCCCTCTCCCCAGCCTAGTTCCTCTGAGTTCCTTTATAGGTGTCAGTGGTGGTAAAGCTCATACCCCATCATTGTCTATACCACATCACTTCCATCTCAGCCATGTTTCCTTCCAGTTGGACTGTCAGTGCCTAACACTGTCACAGGACTGCCACCCAAATACCAAAACCAGCAATAAAGAAATGCAGAGAGGGAGCCAATGCAACTGAAAAGATCAATTATAAAAGGTGTGGCTACTCTGTGAAGTATGAGAAATGTAGTTGCAAATATTTAAATGGGTTGAATCAGGAAGCACTGGGAAATACATTTAATGGATTCTACTGCAGGGGCAACCCGGCCTTACAGACAAGGCTTCTATGGTTACTAGCACTCTCCACCATCACTCTCATATTTTTTGCAGTGGGTTTGGTTCTAACTCCACGTAAGCCTTAGACAGTGGCAGGTTCAGTATCAGCATTCCCTGAGATGGAGCAGGTGTCAGGACCCAAGGCAGAAGCTCACTGTCACTGACCCCCCTCCCCGCCCGGCCTGTCTATCTTTTCCCATCTGTTTGCTTGAAGTGCTCCACCACCTGTGGCCCCAGCTGCCCAGCATCATTGGGGAAGGACATGTAGGTGATATACAGTGATGGTACTCCTGGTATCCATGACGGCAGTGCTCCCATCTGCATGCTCCAGCCAGTGCTGTTGAGGAAAGGGGGTGTGGGCAACTGAGTGTGGTGGTGAGATGGTTGAGAGAAGACAGGTGGAAACCTGCTAGTTGGGGGTGGAAAGGGAGGCATAAAGGTGCCTAGTGGGGGGGAGGGGCTGGGAACTGTTTGCCCAGGACAGTCCAAAACCTGAAACCAAGTCTGGAAATTGGTGCTGGTTGAATGCTGCTTGTCTCCATGGGCTTTTGGCGAATTGAGACAGTGTTCCATCTTATCTCCCACATTCTTTAATCTCTATGAAACCACTGGGTGAGGTCATCCAGAGGTTTGGGCTGGGGTGTCACCAATACGCAGATGACACTCAGCTCCTATCATGGTGCAATTTACATCACTGTGCAGCTGTGAATTTAAATCACTCCTAGGAATCTCTTAAAGAATGAGGAAGAGAATCCAGTAACTCATACATGTAAAGGTCATGAAGATTAACTGTTCATTTAAGCCAATGATGTAAGAAGAAGCTGAAGAGGTTTTCTCAGAATGCCTAAATGATTGCTTCCTAAGCCTTTACACATAGGAATTGCACAGTTAACAAACAAGTCAAATAAAAATATTTTTATTACTATTCAGTTACCTACACAGATTTGTGAATAGCAGACTAGAACCTTACCTATATCATCAGGTATGCAAAGTCAATGGAGTGGACCAAGGCAATTGTAACCCAGCATGGCCTGAATGGGAGTCTGTACTGACTCCCAAACTTCCTTGCCAACTTTCCCCCAGTTCTCCTGTACTGCCCTCAGTTAGGACTCCCTCTTCACACTCCATTCCTCTCAGCTAAGTCTGAAAACAGACCCTCCTCTGTCCAGCAGAGGAGTTAGCCGTGTTAGTCTGTAGTAGCAAAATGGCAAAGAGTCCAGTAGCATCTTTAAGACTAACCAACTTTACTGCGGCATAAGCTTTCAAAAGCCACAGTTCTCTTCGTCAGATGAGTGGAGGGTATGAAGAAACTGGCCAGATATATAGGTGGTGAGGGGAGGGGGGAGTAGATCCAAATCAGTTGCTTCTGATAATGAAATCAGTTACTACTGGACTGTATTGTCGAAGGCTTTCACGGCCGGAGAACGATGGTTGTTGTGGGTGGGAAAACCCACAACAACTACTACTGGACTCTTTGCCAGCATGGGTTTGCACTCAGTTTTAGCTTAATATTGCTTTATGTTCTACTTGGAGTTCTGTCTCTCCAAAATGGATGTTCCCTTCTCTTCTCTCCCTTTTCTTTGTCCTTAAACAGCATAAATGGCACCAGAAGTGTTTTTAAAGTTCCAAAATAACTAACTATTCTATTTATTTTAGAGGGGAAAGGTCAGGTGAAGCCAGGGGTTGAAAATGTCTGAGGTAATTAGACACAGAATTCTTTGAGAAAAAATCAGTACATGCACAGACTAGTTCTTATGCTCTTCACAGATATTTAAATTCTTATGTTTAGAGACTTTTGCTCCTGTGTTTTCCACAAACACTCTGATACACTCTTTTTTAGTATTTTCTGTCTTTTGGGGTTCAAGAATGCTGGTACCCCAAACTTCTTCTCTTCAAACCCCAGTGCTTTCCTTCAGCTTTTTAAACAGAATCTTAAGGTTTCCACAGGCAGTTTCCAACCACACCCCTCTCCAGAGCTACCTTACTGTTTAACTGAGCAGAGAAAGTCTCTTCTTCTTAGAAAATCTATCCCTTTCTTTGGCCTGAATGGGAGTCTGTACTGACTCCCAAACTTCCTTGCCAAATTTCCCCCAGTTCTCCTGTACTGCTCTCAATTAGGACTCCCTCTCCCAACTCTTCACACTCCATTCCTCTCAGCTAGGGCTGAAAACAGACCCTCCTCTATCCAGCTCATGCTACCCAATCAGATTCCTTGGAGTTGCCTGTCACTCTAAGATCTCTATGTCTGTGAGGAATTAACCCTTAACAATCCTTCATCTGTTTGTACAGCACTTCCAGGCTGTTAAAAAGTGTAGTCCGTCACAACATCATTTACAAGGCTTGTTCAGTTTTAAATGTACAGAAAGGGCACCATCCTCTCCAGAAAGTTGATTCATTTTTGCTTTTACAGACATTGAGCTAGGCAGTGTGCAAGAAACTGTAGCCAGGCAAAGTTAGGACTCTTGGGTGGAGTGTAGCTGATTGTCAGTTGCACTATAAGCAGTTTTTCTAGTTGTGTGGTTTTGAATGGAGCCAGCATCTTGTATATAAATAATCCAAGCCAAAGCAAACATCATTCAGACTGAGTTTCTAGTTGCCTAATGCAGGTGAGACTGGAGAGAGGAGTGCTCTGAATGCAGCGCAGAGTTCTGGGGAGGAGGGTCTAAGTCAGTCTGAGAGGAACCTGAACAAAGGAAAGGCAAGAGGAAAGGAGACAAGGGCTCCAGGTATTGTACTCTCATGTACTGTCCTCACAGAAAGCCAAGGTTATCCTAGGTTCAGGTGTGAAGCTGTGTTGGTCTACAGTAGAAGAGAAAAAACTGAGTCTAGTTGCACCTTAGAGACCAACTAGATTTCCAGGGTATGAGTTTTGAGAGTCAAAGCTCCCCCTGTCAGATAACTAGCTGATCCTAGTGGTATTGGACGGGGTGGCCTGATGTAAGTTTGGACAAAAGAGAAAGATATTTAGTATATGTTGCCTTTTGTACATTTGAACTTAATATCTCTTTTATGGAACATTGAAACAATTCGTTAAGATTATCAGTGTAATTATTAACAATGGGAAAAGTTCCAATGTTTCTTCTGTTAACTCCATGACTGGAATCGTGCAGGGTAAGAATCATTGTATTTTCTCAGTTGTAATCTCATTGAAGCTGAAGGTGAAATAGGTCAGACATGTGCCCCTTATAATCTACCATGTACATAGTGACTCATTCTTTATGAAGGAGGAAGAAAACAGAACTGGTTTGTGAAAACTTGCAGTGTATAATCCCTTTCTTTGGGGATTATACACCCCAAAGAAAAGAATTACATACTTTCTTCATTGAAAGCAATGAAGAAGGTAAAGTAAGGCACAAAGGTAGGATTATAGAACCACTTACACAAGAGCCACCTACATTGCTTTATATGTGAGCACCCCACAACTAGTGGGGTCCTGGTCCTAAATCCTTTCATTTTAAAACTGCTTCACCGATTACACCTTCCAAATAAGAAACTAACCTCCACTTTGAACCAAATATGTATTTCATAGGTTTACTGTTGGGAGAATTTAAGGAACATTGTGTTGTTTTCATCTTGATCAAACAGAAGCCCGCTCGCAGGGAGGGCGGAATAGAAATGTGAAATAAATAAATAAAATAAATAAATAAGTCTAGGGGGTAGTACCTTAAAGACTAACAAAATTTATTACAGCATAAACTTTTCAGAGCTCCCTTCATCATATGTGTTACAGCCTCTGGTGGTGTGATGTCTGTCTCATGAAATCTTATGCTGTAATATATGTTATTAATCTTTAAGGTGTCACTGGACTTTTGTACTCTGCAACACACCTACCCCCATGAAATTTAATCTTGAGTATATCTAAGAGTTGCAAGTCTTGCTCCCATGCTAAAATCTCTAACAACTTCCTCTGAAATAATGTAGCTATTCATCAATGCAGCCATGGGATCTGTAATTCCCATGTTGGCCCATTTTCCCAGATGCACTACACATTCTCAGGAAACACCAGTGGCTCAAAGAAGCATGTAATCTTCATTCTGTGAAGTTGAGGATGTGGCCAGGAGACCTTAAATTAATAGTGTAAATGCCAAAAGATTGTCCTTTTATGCCTCCATGCACATGCTGTACACTGGGGAAGCTGGAGGCTTTCAATGTTCTAGATCCTATGGCACCTAGCTTCCCAGGATGTATTACATATGTTCAGGAGCACCTAAGGCTTCAGAAAAACAATAGCCTTCATGGCAAGAAAGGAGCTCTGCTAGAGATCTCTTCAGCATCTGATAAGTCATGTGAATTTTGAGAGATATCAGAGAGGCCTTATTCATGGAGCCAAGATTGCAATAAGCGCCAAAGCTTCTATATCCTTCTAAATGTTATTCCATCTTGCTATCATTGCCCAGAACCCTCATTTTGATCTATAGAAAATTGTTACAAGGTGGCATAATTTCACTTTAATTCTGACCCCAGACTTCTACAGTAATCCTTGTCTGTTTGTGGAGATGCAATGGTTCATGTATTGTATCAATGTGCTACAGGCTATACTAAGAGATTCAGAGAAAACTAAGTTACTCTTGGAAAGTGACATACAAGCAGTCCCCATCCACATATCCCAAATAACATGTGGGGATACAGGGAACATGGGAGTAAGAGGAAAGGTAGGTGACCAAGGCTGCAATCCTGAGCATGCTTCCTAGGAAGTAAGTTTCATATTGAACCCAGTGGGATTTACTTCTGAGTATACATGTTTAGGATTGCACTGTCTGTGTATTTATGTGCATTTCTTTATTTATTTATTTATAATCTGCCTTTCTCACTGAGACTTAAGTCAAATTACACAGTGTAAGTCAATATGTTAAGTGGCTGAGACATTCAGTAAACAATACAATACCCTATGGATTGTAGAGATTTGAAAACAAGCATAATTCTAAATGCAGAGATGAAACATTGCTGAAATAAAACTTAAGTAATTTGACATGACATATTAAACGACATGGAGACTACCCAAGAGGAGCATATCTATATCAGCAGACAGTACCCAGTAGTATAGTCTATAGTCCCTGTCCTTTTACTAAAGGATCCCTCTCAGCCATAGTGTGTGTGTGTGTGTGTATTTCTCTCTCTCTTGCTCTCTCTCTTACACACACAATATTTATCTATTATATATTATCTAGAGAGAGAGAGAGAGAGAGAGAGAGAGAGAGAGAGAGAGAATATATATATGGTCTGGAACAAAGTAAGCCAAGTTGAACATTAAATCAAATGTTCTTTTCTCCTCTTCGTACACAAGATGGTGCTGTGCTACCCCTTCACAGGTACTGCTATTTTCACTGTTGCTAAACTGCCGTTTTACATGATATTGTTAAGATCAGGGTATCAGCATTACAGCATAGCTATATGCACAATCCCATCATGTTTTCTCAAAGCCCAGCACAGTTCAGGATGTAATTTAATTTTTACAGTTTATGTTGCTGATTAATTATTATTAAAGATCAATATATCTGGTGAATTCAACACTGGCACCCTAGTTAAGTAAATATTATAAAACAAATAGGACCTGTCCCAAATCATTTGAGTATTTATGGTTACAGGATTAGGGTACAAAACATTTCATGATGTTGTAATGCTGCTCTTCATCACTGAGGATCTCTTATTGAACAAACAGGATACCCAGTTGGAAATGGTGAGGAATCAACACATGGGGACCATGTGACACATGGGGACTGAATGCACAATATTCACATATCTAAATCAGAACTGTATGAACACACTGCCAGAGAAAACCCAGTGCTTGATCATGATCTGGAATTGTGGCAGTTTTATTTACTAATTGGTCATCAAGTATGCCCCCACACTGTGTTATCAGTATGGGGATGCCTGGATGTAGTGAGTGTCGTGAATTCAACTAACACAGAAAGAAAGCATTCTAAAAACCACATAATGCATGCCAGCCATGAGTGAAAAGCATGTGCAAAACATATTTATCACTTACGCAGGAAGTTTCTGATGCCGTTCTTTTTAGGGTGGCCAGAAGCAATAGAAGACAGGATTCATATACCATTCCTAGTTCTGCAGAAGAGGGTTAGTTTGCACATAATCTTTTCATGTAGGGGTTCATGTGGAGAAACTTTAGTTTGAACCAAGCTGGAAAAAAGTAGTATAAAAATACCAAAATAACTCTTATGCTGGCCTCATAATATACTAAGCATATAGGGATCCCATTCTCCCAGTGGGGGTGGGGGATCCCCTGCTTTCACCCTCCTACCCCCACCACCACTTACCTGGCCAGTGAGGGGAAAGGTGTGGGAACGGTTCTCCTAGGCCTACTCCTGGAGCAACATGATTATGTCAATCCCTGGGAATGACATCATCATGTTGCTCCAAGAGCACTCCCACACTTCACAGCAGGCCCAAACAGGAATCATTCCCACAGCCAGCCTGATGACATCACTCCTGGAAGTGATGTCATTGCAATCTTTCAAGAGTGCTCCTGCTGCGGGCTTGCTGGAGAGGTATTTTGCCTCCAAGGTCCATTTCTTGCACTTTTCCCTCTTGCTGGCCAACTGAGTGGTTAGAAACAACAAGTCCGGGAATAAGCCGTTAGCCAGCAAATAGATTGTATAATATTCTTTTTTAGGTAAGTGCAAAGTGCAAAAGGTGTCTTAATAAATATACAAATTCAATAAATACAATTAATCAAAATCCTTTTCCTATGTCCAAGTCGTTATGGTAAACACTTATATCCAGCAAAACTGTAGTAAACGCCACAATGGGCTCACTCATAAAAGTCACAGAGCTAAGAGAAGAGGTGACTACAGTCCAGTCCAAGTTGCAGTAATATCCAAGGATGTGCCGATGGGATTATGCAGGCATCCTATACAATTCCCGTTTCGTGTATATCACACTTCTTCTGGGCACAATTAAAGCTGGACTGTAACAAAAATGCATCTGTATAAATATATAATAAATATATACAACCCCTGTTACAACCATCATTATTCAATACATATATACAACATATACTCACAAATCACCATTTTACTAGTTGCTCTAAAGTGACTGCCATCAATGCTCCTTTTTATCAATCCATAACGAACATATATCAAATGACGTGGACATGAAACATACAGGAAAGGGCGTTCTTAAATACATAGACTCCAACAAGTCAATTAATCCTATTACATGCATCGCAACGAACCCTTAAAGTACAACACAACTTTTTATAGTTACAAAAATGATATATCAGTATAACAATTACACATCAACAACACAAGGGGGAGAGATGGAAGAACAAACTGTATTTTTAACCCAAAAAACATGAATAGTCTATTTCATTGTTAAGCCCAGTGGGGGCGAGACTTTGAAGCTTAAAAATCCACCTTGTCTCTAGCTGCAGCAACCTCCTGTGGCTATCTTCAGAGAATGGTTCCTGAATCGAATCTACCACCGTGATTTTAAGGTCACCCAGGGTATGATGACAATCCCAATAGTGTGAAACCAACAGCGCCTCTTTGACTTTATTTCTTATTCTGGAAACATGTTCCTGGATTCTAGTCCTGAAGGGACGTATGGTATTGCCCACATAGTATAGGGAGCAGCTGCATTGAATAACATATACTACATGAGAGGATTTACATGTAGTAAAGCCCCATGGTATTTCTCGTCTATCCGGAAACATGTCCACAAATTTAACCATGTAGGGACATACATTGCAGTCCCCACATCGGAAATGGCCTCTGGGAGCTGATCTAGTATGACTTTGGGCGGAGGTCTCGCAAATAAATTCAGACCGGGTTAATATGTCTTTAAGGGATCTGGTTTTACGGAGTCCGATGGCGGGGCTGCCCTCACACCCTGGGATGTTATCAATTAGATGCCAGTGTTTCCGAATAATTCGACATATAGGGGTAGCCAGGGGGGTGTAATCCAAAGCCCATTTCAAACGATTATTATCACTATGGGCTTTGGGGGCCAGCAGATCCTCTCGTGGCGTAACAGCAGCCCTATTTTCGGCCAGAACGATAGCTGACCGGGGATATCCTCTGCTAGAAAAAGCCTTTCCTAGTTTGGTACAGTTAACCCTGAAGTCCCTTTCATGTGAAGAATTGCGTTTGAGCCGCAAGAATTGGCCCACAGGAATGTTGTATCTCAGGCGTTGTGGATGAAAGGAGGAAAAATGGAGGTACGAGCATCTATCCGTGCTCTTTTTAAAGGGCTGTACTCCCAATTTACTGTCACTAGATTTGTAAATGGTAACATCCAAGTAATTAATACATTCACTACTTCCTTGCCACGTGAATTTCATATCCGGGCTGGTGTTTATCCAATGTCCAAATTGTTCTGCAGCCTCCCGTGTTTTAATCAGGGCAATGGCATCGTCTATGTATCGACGATAATATACAATGGACTCTCTGTAGGGGTTGTGCTCTCCGTTTAGAATGTAATCCGTCTCTAATTGGGCCATAAAGAGGTTGGCGATGGAGGGGGCAGCTGCACACCCCATCGCCACACCTTTAATTTGATAATAGAAATCACCATTAAGCTTAAAATAATTACGCTCCAATATTACATCTAAGATATTAAGCAGAAATGGAGTGGACGGGCTCTGCGATGCTCTAGTAAGTAGAGCTGTTTCCACCACTGTCCTCGCCCCCTCATGGGGAATCAAGGTATATAGAGACACGACATCAAGTGTCATTAAATAAGCAGAGTTAGGGAGCACTAAACTCTCCACGGAAGCAATGAGCTGCATAGTGTCCCGTAAGTATGCTTCCGTGCGACCCACAAGTGGCTGCAGAAAATAATCTAAATAGATAGAAAGGGGTTCAAGTACCGAGTTACTGCCCGAAATGATTGGCCTTCTGGGTGGAGGTCTACCCTCTTTATGTATTTTTGGGAGCAGATAAAACACTGGGGTGCGGGGACACTTATTCTGCAATCCCTCATGGGTTTTGTTGTCAATTTCGTTATATATCAGGCCCTCATCTAAGACAATCCTGATAACTCTTTGGATCTGGGACAGTGGGTCCCTCCCGATTTTCTTATAGTCGGAGGTAACTGAAAGCTGTCTGGTCACCTCCTGGAGGTAGTGAGTGGTATCTTGTATCACTATGCCCCCGCCCTTATCGGCCGATTTAATGATAATATTAGGATCTCTTTTCAAAGAATTAAGTGCCTCCCACTCACCTCGGTCTAAGTTATATCTGTGTGCTCTCCTTTGTCTTTCCAAATATTCAATATCTCTAAGTACCACCCTCTCAAAACAATCTATTGAAGGATCCGAAATAGAAGGACAAAACGTGGATTTCTGTCTAATGTTAATGTCTGGAACTAAGTTAGTGGAGTTACCAAAAAACTTTTTTAATTTTATAAGTCTGAGCAATTTATACACATCTAATCTAGTGTCAAAAGGTTTGTAACTGGGTGTAGGCACAAAACCGAAGCCCTTATTGAGTACATTTCTCTCCATTGGGGTAAGTTGTCTCGAGGACAGATTGAACACTAAGTCCTCGGTTTGTATGGTCTCCTCGAGCGTGGTGGACCTTTCCCTAAAAAATTGTTGTTATTCCGGTTGCCCCTAAAGGGGTAGGAGACATTACGGCTCCGCAAACTTTTAGTACTAGTTCCCTCGTCACCGGAGGTGTCCGTTTCCGAGGGCTCTGTTGTTTCAAAGTCCGACCCAGTCTGAAGGTTCCTCGCCCAGGAGACCCTTTTACGTGGTCTAGCATTAAAATCTTCTTTCCATGTATAAATTCTACCCGATGTGTAATCTCTCCTATCCCTCTCAAACTTCCTCAATTTTATTTCTTTCAGCTTTTCTTTGCTTTCCTTAATTGTGCGGTCCAGCTCCGCCTTATTGGCTTCGAATTCCTCCGTTGTCAATTTCCCTTTTAACTGTTCCTCCAACCTGGTAATTTCTACTGTGATCCTATCTGCCTCCGTATTAGACATCCTAATCAGTAACAACATTAGGTCGAAGGAACATTTATTCAGTATGGCCACCCAACGTTGTGTGAACTCATCGTTGTCTTTGAACTCTTATGCTGACCTCATAATATACTAAGCATATAGGGATCCCATTCTCCCAGTGGGGGTGGGGGATCCCCTGCTTTCACCCTCCTACCCCCACCACCACTTACCTGGCCAGTGAGGGGAAAGGTGTGGGAACGGTTCTCCTAGGCCTACTCCTGGAGCAACATGATTATGTCAATCCCTGGGAATGACATCATCATGTTGCTCCAAGAGCACTCCCACACTTCACAGCAGGCCCAAACAGGAAGCATTCCCACAGCCAGCCTGATGACATCACTCCTGGAAGTGATGTCATTGCAATCTTTCAAGAGTGCTCCTGCTGCGGGCTTGCTGGAGAGGTATTTTGCCTCCAAGGTCCATTTCTTGCACTTTTCCCTCTTGCTGGCCAACTGAGTGGTGGCTGGGAGCAGAGGCTAGGAGTGGGAGATCCCCTGCCCCAACTGGAGAACTGGCAAATCTAGGCTGAGTCCAGCTCAGGGCCATATTATTCATAAGGCTGACCCTCAAAATGGATATAGGGCTATGTACTGCAGTCTAGTACCTACTGTACCAGGGTCAGGCTGTCAACTGTAGTGGAGGTGAAAGATTGAAGTGCCAGAGGGGCCCCGAAATACTTGAAAGCCATGGGATAATATGGCCCTGGCCCAGCTATGCAGTGGGGAACCAGCAAGAACTTGTAGGGGTACCTCATTTTCCCTTGTATCTGCTATTCCCTCTTTCCTTCTCCTCCTCTTTCTGGAAGCTGCCTGAAACTATCTTCTCTCATCAAGATAGTTTCAGGTGGGTAGCTGTGTTGGTTTGTAGTAAAAGAGCAAGATTTGGGTCCAGTAGTACTGTAAAGAGTTTTTACATATACTGTTGTCTAGCAACAGCCACAACAGCCACTGCAAGGGCATTCATTTCTTAAAGCTACAAGTGCTGCTTCTATTCATTGGCATATTTCTACCCTCATCATGTTTTTTTTTTTAGGTTTTTCCACAAACCTACACCTTTTTTCAGGTTTACAGAAAGATGTGTTTCATCTGTTCAGGGCCTCAGTCTCCAGATTTAAGTATCCACAGATGGGGCCATGTTAATAATTAGACATATTGATGTAAGTACAATTTCCCAGTATTTTGCCTGACAAACTCAATAGCATGTTTGAAAAGAACTTGGATAATCCTTAATATATCTGGTGGATTTCCCCTACCCATTATCCAAGGAGCTAAGGACAGGAGCTTATTTATTTATGTATTAAAATATTTATATTCCACATTTCCTTCTCACTCAAGGTGGCTTATAAATCACACTTTAAAATGTACAGAATAAAATAAAAGCCCGAATAATGCCATCCCCCTAAAAATGTGTCTTCCTTCCCCACTTTGTCCCCCTAACAACACTATGAGGTAGATTAGGATGAGAGTCTGTGACTAACCAAATTCACCTACAGAGCTTTATGGCAGTATGGAAATTTGAACCTGGATCTCCCATATTGTAGTTCAAAATGCTAACCACTACACTACTGGCTCTATTTCCAGGTTTAGGAATTTGTCATACACCAGAGTTTCGGAGACGGAGAACAAGAAACAAAAACTGTTTATATTTTGAGAGAAACAGAGAGTAAGCTATCCTGAGTTTTTAGCTGGGGGTTCCCAGGAATTTGATGCAGGGTTATTAATTTTGCTGCCTGCTAAAGCAGCAGATTTCCACTATGCTGAGCTCATATATTTGTAAATAAAACAGGTATTAAAAATATGCTGCAATTCTCTCACATTCAAAGATGTTCAGTCCCCATAGTGTGCTCTGAGCCTGTACATGTTTTTCATAAAACAATTCCATCAAGCAATAAGCAGTGTATGATGTGCATGCATGATTGGCCTTAATTTAAATAAATTACAGTGCTCTGAATTGCCTGTTCTACTTAAAAGGTTGTGATCAGATGACGCTAAGACTGTTTATATCAAAACCTGAGTTGTTCCAACAATGTACTGGAAGCTACACAGAATATAAAAATATTCATAATGTGATTCTGAATTCCACTTCCGTTCTCTTTAAGAAAATCTCATTTAAGATCCAAGACTGGATTTGATGAAACTTCAAGAAAGATTATCTAACCATTTTGCTAAATTGTACTTTGATGTGTACAGGAAGGCTTGCCAGGTGGAAGGGTTCTCCAAAGGAGACAGAGTACTATCTTAAGTGTCTAAGCCGCTAACATCACATTTGGAAAAATGGAATTGCCCCCTGGTGAACATTGCAAAACTCATGCTGAAGAGAAAGCTCTGAAAAATAGGCTTTGGGAGCACATTTAGTATTGCAGGTGGCACTACTGGTTTCTGTTTCACTATCCTCTGTAGTTCTGTTTGTCAATCAAACTTGCATAGCAGCTGTTTCCCTGAAATCTTTAATAAAACTATTATAAAGTCCAGCCATCTGACATGCAGAGCTAAATGACATTCCCCTCCCCACGCCACTGTCTTGATTTACTTTTAAAGAGCCACGTCATCTTCTGCAGTTTGCAGCAGGATGCAACTAATTTAAATGTAAAGGGAGGAGTCAGAGGAGCCTAGAATTTTGTGGAGAACTTACACCTGCCAAGGAACTAGGGCAGAAAGTTTATGTTGCCTAATGGGGACTACTGATTTGGACAACTTGCTCAAATTAATTCCAAAAATTTGGGGGAGATTTAGGTAAGCTCATTACTTTATATTGTTCTTGTTTCATTGACATTCCTCTAATCACATTATTATCCTATCCAATATTTAACTATTTAAGAAAACCATATTCATATGGAATATCCATTGTTGGTGAGTGCTGACTTTGCATGTAAATTTAGAGGAGATGTTGAAAGCCCATTAGCAATGTAACTTCAGCACTCACCAACTTGAATGAACAGTACATTAAGCTCTCTGGAAGAAAAGGGTGTCTAGAACTGTTACCTCATGTACTGTCTAATAAAATATAACGTCATTCCCTTTGAAACTTTAGATTAAAGACTAATTCATTCAACTTTTAATTTTTATTTAATTATTTATTAATTTTGTGTTATTCATAGTCCACTTGTCTCACTGAGACCCAAGGTGGCTTACACAGTATAAATTGATACGATCAATGTGCAAAAATGGCAAGATGTTAAAGAAATCAGATATTCTCATGCCACAGATTGTACTGCATTAGGGATTCAGATTTCAAGAGACCAAATAAAATGATAATTTCAATCTGTCCTGTTGTGGGATTCATACTGTGAAAACACCTAGACGTATTTTCTAAGTTGTGGAAAATTGCACATAGTTCATAAAAAGCAAAAACAGTTGTTTGGGATGAAACAACAGCATATCTTTGCTGTCAAGCACACCTGAATGCAGATACTATTCCTCTTCATTGCATTATTGCTAATGGAATGCATTTTTCATTGGCCCAGTTGCCTCAACGATATAAATAATTTTCCTGTTAAGCAGTAGCAGTTAAAGGAACCAATGACTATGAACAGGCTGGAAAAGAGCTGCATAGAAGAGTGGAATGGTTTCACACACTATAAAAGCATACCCCCACCCCGAGTAGCAATTTTTGCACAGAAAACTAAACCTCATCAAAATTTCAGTGTTCGTTTTGTAGCAGAATTCCAGATAATATTTATTGTTCAGATTCATAAAATATCCTGTACCTCGGGGAGAGTAGCAGCCAAAAAGATATTTTGGATCACTGGCTATTGAGATTTATATTGCTGATGCTCTGCAGTTTATCATGACCTGAACATCATCTAAAAGTTGAAGGTTACAGTTTTCAGGTGATTGCTTATTTAAATCATGAATTTGTTTAATAATATATGGTAATTTTAAATTTACAGTAGGCTAGCATTGTGGGTGAACTAAATTAAGACAGCCAAGAGACAAAGTATCTTTTCCAGAGAATTAGTTCAGTTAATTAGAATATTTACACTCTAATTTTTCCCCAAAGGGACCCAATGTGACTTACAACAATCAAAATAAAATTAAAAGTACAATTACATTCACAAACAGACACCATAACCAACTATATCTTTAACTAATATTTAGTCCAGTGGGCCAGTGCGTTCAAGGCCACAAGGCACAAGCCTCAGGTTAATATAAAAAAGAACTTTGGCTCTTGTCTTTCAGCTCACTCATCTGACCACATCCAATCTATACACCTGCAGGCAAAAATCAGAAAAGATAAATTGCACGGTGCCAAAATGTGAGGTGCAAACATTGTCTTGAATTAGCTGTTTGCTCACAACTTCATTATAAGACATTTGCTAATATAATGAAAGGCTGCATATTCATACCTAAACAATTAATTAATAGTCATGAACTGCTAAATAACTGAATCTCTGATACCACTTCAGATTAGAAATGGAAGTAACATGAAATTCACCTGGAGATGGGAATCTTTTGAGGCATTAGGCCATAGAAGGTCAATCAATACAAAAAGGCACAATATATTTACATTATTTACAAGAATACTTTTCAACAAGCTTATATGGCAGCAGTCACATGTTATAGCCTGCTAGGCAGTTGTCTTGCGCCAGGACAAGCAAGAAATACAGGCTATTAAAACAGGCTAGATTTGCTTTTGCCTTCTGGCAGAAGGCAATCTCTTGGAAGCATCATCACTTTCTTCTCAAACAACACCCTTCCCAGGCACTACCCCAAAAATCTCCTGCCATTTTCTGGAAACTATAATTATGTCTAGTTGGCTAAATTCAGCTTAATGAGTCACATGTAATGCAGGCTTGCTTTACACTAGGGTGGCCAGTAGACATGGGCACGAACAGCATTACGAACTTCAAAAACCCACAAAAATGGCGATTGCGCGATCGCGATCTGGCGGTTTGTTGTCAGCCAAGGCCAACGAACCAGCGGTCGGTAAAAGCCTGGTTCGGTGCGTTCGGCCGTAGTTCGGGAAGGCAGACACTCAGGCGCCAGCAATCAATTCCCCTGGCAACAAAGCTGGGGGAATGCCTGAACTCCGTCTACGCTCCTTCTGTCGCCCTGGAAACCCGAATGGAAGCCCAGCTTACCTTGATCAGCAGGTCTTCCTTCCAACCACGGAGCTGCAAAGCGGTAACAAGTTGGGAGAAGACACCCAGGGGAGAGAGGGGGAAGGGGGAGTCCTGTAGCCATGGGCACTCCAATCTCATCCCTGCAAACCCTGATAGGCAGCTCTGATGGCCAAACACAAACTTCCTGTGTTGCTCAATGGGACCTGTGCTTATAAATAGCCATGGGCTCCCAGGCTGGGTTTCACTTTCAGCGAGCAGTGGAGTGGGACAGAGCTCTTGCTTGCCACTTGCTAGCCTTTGGGGAGAGAGACTGAGAGTATAATTGAGAGCGGGACCACAAGTGACGCCTGACACAGGTTGGACACTTGCCAGCTTCCCTCAAGTTTTGATGGGAAATGTAGGCAGCTTGGCGGAATGTTGGACAAGTGACAGTTGAAAAGTCCATTGGACAGCAGTCAGAGAGTCAAGCTGCAAGACCAGGATGCCTACATTTCCCATCAAAACTTGTGACTAGTGTCCAACCTGTGTCAGGCGTCACTTGTGGTCCCGCTCTCAGCTTGGATTTGGGGGATAGGGATCTATCTCCTCTGGTTCCAGGGCTGTTGCCTGGCTCTGGGGCTAAGCTCAGTGGGCACCTCAGCTGAGGGCTCACATTGATTATTGATCAGTGCCTGATTGGGTCAGGTCTGTGGGAGTGGTGGGCTAGGGCTCTAGTCCCAACTTCCCTCTGGTGCCAGGGCTGCTGCCAGGCCCTGGGGCCAAGCTCAGTGGGTACCTCGGCTGAGGGCTCACATTAGTGCCTGATCTGTTCAGGTCTGTGGAAGTGGTGGGCTAGGGCTCTAGTCCCTTTTTCCCTCTGGTGCCAGGGCTGCTGCCAGGCCCTGGGGACCAGCTCGGTGGGTACCTCGGCTGAGGGCTCACATTAGTGCCTGATCTGTTCAGGTCTGTGGGAGTGGTGGGCTAGGGCTCTAGTACATCCCTTCGTCTGGTGCAAGGGCTGCTGCCAGGCCCTGGGGCCAAGCTCGGTGGGCACCTCGGTTGAGGGTTCACGGTGTCATCTCCGTTCTTCTTCTCAATTGTTGATGGCTGGCATGATGAGGCTTCAGATGGGGGACAAGAGTGGTCGTGGGGGGAAGTGCAGAGATTGTCCCGGTTGCAGCATGCAAAACAGTGCTGTGCAGGACTCTGGAGCAGCAAAGAGTTCCGCTCCACCAAAATCACCAGTTGTGGCTGTGGAGGAGGCCGAAGAGGTCTTGCCAGTTGTGGAAGAGGAACTCCTGAAAATTTGGGGGGAGGAGTGTCAGTGTACGTGCATCCCAGCACCGAGGCCCCAGGTGAGCAAAGCAGAGTCGCAGGCACCAGTAAAGGCTAGTGCTAAAACTATTTACATTTATTTACAAGATATACAGTCCAAAGAGCCAACCAATATTTTGTTCAATTCGACAAAGTGCTTCACCAGACAGTCTGTTATTAGGCAGAGGGAAGCAGTACAGAACATGTACACATATATACATTTCAGCCCTGACAAGTGTCCAATCAGCAGTCAGATGCTGAGTCATCTAGCTCCTCCTGCATTGCATCATTCACAGGGGAGGAACCAGACCAAACTGGCTCAGTCAGGTACATACAGCTGTCAAGAAGCTGTCAGAGACAATGGCTATCCACTAATTGCCTGCAGTCTTCTAGCAATGTAATGCTGACAAGGAGGAGGCCGAGGGATCCTTGGAGGAATGGTTGTGGTTGGAGGAAACATCCATCCTGTCCCCATCCCAAACTACCGGTGGTGCTGTCCCAGCCTGCAGTCCACCCATCACTCCGTCTTCCATTGCCAGGTACATGGCACATCCAGCAGCAACCCTTCATCCTCCCTCCCCTGAAACCGTTAGTGGGCCACGGTTCAACCTCAATGTTTGGATGCAATTTCGGTCCCTTCCTACTGTCCCCCGTGTGGTGTGGTGCTGTGTGTGAGAGGGCCTGGTGTGCAGAGGCAATGACCCGAAGCAACTGTCATTGACAGCCCTGAAGAGGCACCTGAAGAAGCACCACCCGAGCCTGTGGTCTCCGTCCTCGGCCAGCGTAACATTCGTTGGAGGGAGACCGAGGGCCACCAGCTTGTCTGATCCGGGATCAATGGGAGGGTCTCCGGAATGCACCCCAAGCAAGAAGCCTTGCCTCGAGGGTGTGGCTGGTGGGAGCGGGCGGGTCAGGCAGGCCGCCCTGGGGCAAGTTGTTCCATCGAGGTTGGGGGTGGCTCTGCTGAAAAGGGTGAGGTCAAGGACTCAGGAGGTGGGCGTTCGTGTGGTGGCTCAGACTATTGCCCTGCAAGGCTTCCCCCTATTGGTCGTGGAGGGCGTGGGCTTCCAACTGCTGCTCTAGCACTTTGCCCCATGGTTCTCCTTTGGGCGTCGAGTCATGCCCGCCCTCGACACCATTGGGCGTCAAGTCATGCCTACCCTGTACGAGGCAGTGCGAGACATGGTGCACAGAGACCTGTCGGCCGCCCAAGGCAGAACAGTGCACTTCATGGCCGACCTGTGAAGCAGCTGCCATCACAGATACCTTGCCATCACTGTACACTGGTGGCAACCAGAGGACCTCTGCCTCCCCAGGCCAAGATCTGTCAGCCGTAAAAAGGTACCAACTTGACACCGGGCTACAGGACGATTCTTCTTCAGGCCCCGGGGGATGGACGAAGTCCACACCGGAAAGAACATTGACGCCACCGTCAAGGCAGCTCTGAGGGAGTGGATGTCCAAGGTGGAAGGGTTTGTCTGCGGCTTCATGGTCACGGATGCAGAAGCCAACATGTTGGCAGTCCTGAAAGAGGAATCCCTCCCGGGCCTGGTGTGAATGGTGCACAAGCTGCACCTCATGATGCAGGACATGCTCGGGCTGGGGAGCAAGCCAAGGGACAGCTGGGACGAGGGAACCCTGCAGACTCGCAATCTGCTGGACAGCTGCTGTTGCATCGCTTCCCACTTTTCCCGCAGCATAAAATCTTCCCGCGAGCTGTTCCAGAGGCAGGGGGAGGCAGGGGACCCCGAGCACCAACACTTCCAGGACCTGCCCATCTGCTGGAATTCCACCTATGACATAATACATCGTCTGGTGGAGCAGAAGGACGCGTTGGAAGACATCCTGTCCTCTTCGGATGTGCTGAGGAGGGGAGAGGAGTTGAGCCTCAGCTCCATGGACTGGAGAGTCTTTGCCCAGATGTCCTGGATCCTGAAACCCTTCAAGGATGCCACTGAGCTCTTGTGCTCCTACTAGGCCAGCCAGGGTCAGGTCCTCCCTCTGACCCACGGCCTAGACCAGTTTCTGGCCCAGGAGCTCCAGCAAGGGCAAGAGCTGCTCCCCAGGGTCCGGGACTTTGTCCAGAGGATCCAGGCCTGTGTCGCTGAATGCCTGCATCCTCTACACTGTGAGGCGCCCTACCAACTGGCCTCCCTCTGTGACCCCCGCATCAAGGGCAGCATCACCACGCAGGCAGGCCAGATGCAGCACTAGAAAAAGGAGCTCCGCAGAGCGGTGTTCTGTTTCCAGAGACAGAGGGCAGGAGAGAAGGAACCAGGCAGCAGTGAGGGGCAGGCAGTGGAGGAGGAGGAGGAGGGAAGAGAGCCATGCCAGGGAAGAGCCACCCCAATGGATGCATTCGATCTCTGGGCCTCATCAGTGGGAAGCTTGGTTGGCCACTGCATGGCGGCCATGTCCCTCTCAGTGGAGGACTCGGCAGGGGCCATGGTGCGCGAGTACCTTTCTGAGCCCACCGAGCCCCCCCCCTGCCAACCCGTTGCAGTATTGGGCGAGGAAATCTGACTGATGGCCAGACCTGTCCATCGTGGCAACAAATATCCTGTCCTGCCCTCCCACCAGCGTGCAGAGCAAGTGGGTGTTCTCCCACCTGGGAGACCTCCTCCGTCCCTGCTGTGCACGTCTGCACTCAGACCTGGTGGACATGTTGACCTTCATCAAGGTCAACCTCAACCTACTGGAGCACCCTTCCATGGACCTGGACCTATCCGGGCTCTGAGCCACCCAGGGGTTGTAGCCGGCCCAGCGCAACCACAGCAGGCTCAAGCCTCCCTCAGTTCTCGGGGCTTCTTCCATGGCTGGTGACCATTTGCCCTCCTCTCCCAGACAAGTTCCTATTCCCTCTTCACACCTCTACCTCTCTGGATCAGCTCAGATGCCTCCCAACCTCTCCTGTCTTTCCCATCCCATCCTTTCCGTGAAGGCAGGAAGGTGTGGTGCTGCCAGCTGATGCCGCTTTTGGGCACAAGGAACAGCTCTGCTGCTGTTGCTGATGTTAGAGTGGCAACACACGGTATCCCCTCTTCCATGGCACCTGGTGTCCCCTCTGAGCAGGGGGGAATGTTTCCCTCCCACCCTTTCCACGAATGCAGGAAGGTGTGGTGCTGCGAGCTGATGCCGCTTTCTGCCACGAGGAGCAGCTCTGCTGCTGCTGCTGGTGTTAGCATGGCACTGCACGGTACCCCCCCCCCCTTTCCATGGGCACCCGCTGCCTCCTCTGAGCAGGGGGGAATGGGTCCCTCATCCTCACACCCTTTCCGTGAAGGCTGGATGGTGGCTGCTGTATGATGCTTCAGCTTTGGGCCACAAGGGAAAGATCAACTGCTGTTGCACATAAAATTGCATGTCATGGTGGCCCCTGCCAACAGCAGTGGTAGTCCCCTCTGGGCAGGTGTGAATGGGTAATGCCGCCACGACCAGTCATGTCCTTTCTGTGAAGGCAGGAAGGTGAGTGATGCTGGCGACAGCCTCCACTGTGACACAGGGGGAGAAGACAAGCCTCTGCCACAGTAGTCTGCACACTCCAGGGTGGATGTGGGATCCCTCCATCCCAGTCCTGCTGCGCAATGCAGCCAGGAAGTCTCGGGCTCGGCCCTCCTCTCCCACACAAGTACACGGTCCCTCTTCTCACCTCACCCTCTGCGGAACACTCATTCCCCTCCCAACGACCTCTCCGGTCCTGTCCTATTCCATCCTTTCCGCAAAGGCAAGAAGGTGTTTGATGCTGGCTGCCGCCGCAGAATTCCTCAGTGGGATCCTTGGAGGAGGCCTCGTGGCTATTAGAATCTTCCGACTTCACAGACCCTCTTTCGACCTGTCCCTGTCTGGAGCACTCTGACCCCTCCAAATGACATCTCTCCCTCCCTCCCGTCCTTTTTGGCAAGGCAGGAGGGTGGCTGCTGTCAGCTGCTGCATCAGTGGGACCCTTGGGTTAGGACCCTCACTTGCTGGGGGATCAGGCCCCCGTCTGAATGACATGTCCTCTCCCACCCACGCCAGGAATACCAGTACGCTCCTCTTTGGCCTGGCAGGTAGGCACATGGGGGGTGCCGCTGGCGAGCAGCCAGACCCCCTGTCCTGTAAAGGGGAGGTGGCTCATTGCTGGCTCCCCGTGGCCACCAGGCCCGGTGGCCACCGTCATCACCCATCTTCTGGCCTGCACCAGGAATACCAGCATGCTCCACTTTGGACTGGCGGTTGCAGGGGGATCTTCCCACCTACCCCCCGCGTGACAGGTCCCCTCCCTCCCATCCTTTCTGGCAAGGCAGGAAGGTGGGTACTGTCGGCTGCTGCCACAGAGTAGCTCAGTGGGAGCTTCAGAGGTGGCGGCGTGGCTGTTGGTGGATCTTCCCACTTCCCCTCCAAATGAAATCTCCTCTCCCTCCTGTCCTTTCCGGCAAGGCAGGAAGGTGGGTGCTGTCAGCTGCTGCTGCACTGTTCATCAGTGGGACCCTCGAGTGAGGACCCTCGCTTGTTGGGGGATCAGGCCCCCATACGAATGACATGTCCTCTCCCACCCACACCGGGAATACCAGCGCACTCCTCTTTGGCCTGGCGGGCGGGCACATGTGGGATGCCACTGGCAAGCAGCCCAACCCCCTGCCCTCTAAAGGGGAGGTGGCTCATTGCCGCCTCCCCGTGGCCACCAGGCCTGGCGGCCACCGTCATTAACCACCTTCTGCACACTGGGCCAACATCAACTGGTGGCTCTAATTGTGTCGAGTGGGAGTTTCCTGGGGGCCTTGGATTGGAGAGGGTATAACTCCAAGATCCCTTTTGCAATCTGGGCCAACGTCAACTGGTGGCTCTAATTGTGTCGAGTGGGAGTTTCCTGGGGGCCTTGGATTGGAGAGGGTATGACTCCAAGATCCCTTTTGCAATCTTGTCCAAACTTGGGTGATGGCTGTAGGGGAGAGCCTGCAAAAGACTCCCCGGGAATATGGGCTCTTTAAGTGCCATGGGGGCCGTTCTGCGTGCAAAGAACTGTGAACCGTGAACCAGTTCGGTAACGGGAAATGTTCGTTGCAGTTCGTGATTTCGGGATCGTCGTCGGCACCGAACCATGAACCACTGGTTCATTAATTTTTTTTGGTTCGCACCCATGTCTAGTTGCCAGGTCCTCTTACCCTCTGGGTGGAAGGCGGGAGACCTGGCATTTATCATTTTAGATGTCTTCATGAGCATGCAAGGTGGGTGCATGCTCCCAGGCTGCGTGATGATGTCACTTTTGGGAAGTGATGTCATCACACAGGGCCTCATGCCACCCCAGGGAGTGCTCACATACTCCACAGTGGGCCAATTTTGGTCTGTTTGGAGTCAAATCAGTCCTGTTTGGGGCCAAAATTGGCCCACTGCAAAGTGAGGGAGTGCAACTGGGTGGTGAGATGGGCCCTGGAGTGCTCCTGCGTATCACAGTGGCCAGTTTTGGGCCAATTTCATTCAGGGTTAAATTGGGCCCGTTTAGGGATGAAATTGCCCTGCTGTAGAGTGCAGGAGTGCTGCTGGGGTGGTGCAATGGGCCCTGGAGTGCTCCTGCACTTCACAGCAGGCCAATTTCAGCCCCAAACAGGCCTGATTCAGCCTACTGCTGAGTGTGGAAGCATGGCTGGAAGGGCCGTGGAGAGCTCCTATGCTTCATAGCGAGCCAATTTAGGCCCCAAATGGGCCAAATCAGGCCCATTTGGGGTCCAAATCAGCCCACTGTGGAGTGTGAGAGTGTGTCATGCTGTCTGGGAGTGTGCCCTGGGAGGCATGTTCCCCTGCCTTTTCCACTGCTGGCCAGATAAGCAGGAGTGGTGGGAGGAAGGTGGGAGCAGGAGATTCCCCACCCCCAGCGGGGGACTGGCAATTCTATGTTACAAACCCTTATTGTATATTGGATAAAACTGCAGTATTTGAATTGACTATATGTCTTTTTAAAAATACCCCAACATTGTGTATAAGGGGAGTTATAGCCAATTTACTTGATGTAAAAAAATGGTAGGCAGCCAATATAGCATTCCAGCTTTAGCAGGTGCATGTACAAGTCTATATCACATACCACTAAAGCTGTGAAATGCATGAAATGGCTCAAAATTTGAATTTCCTGACAGACTTGCCTGTTTCTTCATCAACACTTGACAGTTTCTCAAACTTGTTAATTATTATTAAAGGGAAGTAATGAAGAGAAACATATGCCAAAGTCCATTGTGAGATAAAGAGGCAACAATCAACACTTTTTTGGCAGCCATGAGCCAAACACCAGCTACTCCAGAATCACTGAGCAACGAGCCTGAAGGAAAAAGCTTTGCCTTTGAAATTCCTGACATTATTGTTGTGGTTGTTTACTTCATCTTTGTCCTTGCTCTTGGAATATGGGTGAGTTCTAAGATCAAGCTATGTCACAATAGTTTAGAATGACAGATGTTTCGGTTTTAAGAAATGCTCCTTTACTTAAGAATTCCCAGCATTGTAGGATATGACTGATTCTCATTAATTTCAAAAATCTTAGACTTAATCTATATGGGACACTGGAACTTCTATATTTGAAATGCCTAAGCACTTTTTTTCTTGTAAATTGTAGTCACATGGACCCAGTTCAGATCAGAACTGCAGTATGAGAGGGTCAGATGCCAACGTTGCTAGTGTTGTTAGATCTCACAGCAGCATTTGATACAGTTGACTACGATCTGTTGACTCACTGCCTTGCTGACATGGGGATTTGTGGGACTGCCTTGCAGTGGCTTGTCTCTTTTCTCCATGGTTGGGGACAGAGGGTTGTGCTGGGGGAGCATTATCACCTCACCACCCCTTAGTGTGTGGTGTCCCTTAGGGGGCGATACTCTCCCTGATGTTATCTAACATCTACATGTGTCCTCTCGCCCAGTTGGTGCAGAGCTTTGGATTGGGCTGTCATCAGTATGCTGATAACACCCAACTCTATCTGTTGATGGACAGCTGGCTGAACTCTAGTCCAGAAAATCTGGCCAGGGCTTTGGAGACTGTGACTGGCTGGTTGAAACAGAGCAGACTGAAACTGAACCCCATGAAGATGGAGGTCCTTTACCTGGGTCATGGGCTGATAGATTCTGAGATCCAGCTCCTACCCCTTGATAGGACGCCACTGACACTTACGCCAGTGGCAAGGAGTTTGGGTGTTGTCCTGGATGTCTCCTTGTCAATGGAGGCCCAGGACATAGCAGTTGCCAAATCTGCATTCTTCCATCTTCATCAGATTAGACAACTTGCTCCTTGCCTCTCAGTCCATGACCTAGCTACCGTGATCCAAGCAACAGTCACCTCTACGCTGGGCTACTGAAACTCGCTCTTTGCTGGGATTCCCTTGGGTCTAATCCAGGAGTTACAACTGGTCCAGAATGCAGCAGCGCATACTTTGACCGGGACTCTGTTCCAGTCACATATAACACCAGTTTTTGCCAGCAGCACTAGCTCCCAGTAGAATTCCGGATCAGGTTCAAGGTTTGGGTTTTAACCTTTAAAGCCCTTAACATACCAGCATACCTGTGGGACCACATCTCACCATCTGTTCCCCAGAGACTGCTCTGTTCGGCAGATAAACATCTACTGGTGGTCCCTGGCTCTAGGGAGGTTGGCCTTGCCTCAGCCAGGGCCAGGGCTTTCTCAGTCCTGGCTCCAACGTGGTGGAACTCTCTGTTTAGATTTACTATCTTTCCACCAGGCCTGCAAGACAGAGATGTTATGTCAGACATATGGGGGTTGAGGCGGATGGGCAACATAAGGTATTGTATCAGCCTCCTGCCATGGGGGCAGTATATGCCCCCCTCCGGTTCTGTAACCATCTGTAACTGGCCACCCAACCCAGTGGGTTATTAGACTGAGGCAGTGGGGCAAAATGTATGCGGCTGTTTTATAATTTATGTAGCATTAATGTTTATATTGCTGCAAAATTTTATTATATTTATTGTACATTTTAAAATATTGTGATCTGCTCTGAGCCTGATTGCGGGTACAGCAGAATAAAAATCCAATAAATAAATGTTCCCTATTGGGGCAAACCTATAAGCTATGTACAAAGTGCCTGTATGTTTGCCACAGTTGAGCCCTCTGTGGCAGTAAAATCACATGGAGGGAAAGGTTAAAACTCCATAGGCCTGATCCAAATTGAACCCAGTTGTGGCTATTATTCTAAAGAAATGCTTGGGAGCACTGAACAGAATTCCCAGTATCCTCTATATTATTATTATTATTATTATTATTATTAGTAGTAGTAGTAGTAGTAGTAGTAGTAGTAGTAATCTATTTATATACCGCCCTTCAGGACAACTTAACGGCCACTCAGAGCAGTTTACAAAGTATACTATTATTATCCCCACAACAATCACCCTGTGAGGTGGGTGGAGCTGAGAGAGCTCTAGAAGAGCTGTGACTGACTCAAGGTCACCCAGCTGGCTTAAAGCGGAGGAGTGCGGAATTTTTTTTTATTATTATTTACGTCATTTATAGTCCACCTTTCTCACTGAGACTCAAGGCAGATTACACAGTATGAGGTTAATACAATCAGTATCAAGTAAGTACATTTCAATACAATACCATAAGGTAAACATATACAAGTTTAAAGACATAGCATTAGCAAGGATCCAAGACATAGTAGAGATACTGAAGCAAAACATAATCATTCTAGGACTAACATTAGACAGCATGGAGTGATGGTTGTACATAGGAGTACATATTTAAAGCAGCAGATAATATATGAGGCAAAAATGGTGATGAAGTCTATGATCCCCAACTTGTTAGTGAAGCACCTGAGACCCCATCCCTACAATGCAGCCCTCCCATTTGAGTAAAAAGCCTTTTTGAATAGTTCAGTTTTGCATCATTTACGGAAAGCAAGGAGAGTGGGGGCTCTTCTGACTTCCTCAGGCAGGTCATTCCACAGGATAGGGGCCACCATAGAGAAAGTCCATGTATGGGCTGCTTCAAACCCAGTTCTCCAGATTAGTCCTGCCACTCTTAACCACTACACCAAAGTGGCTCTCACACCAAACTTGGCACTTAGGTCCTTCTGAGTAGGAAGGACTGAGTTTTTTAATTTTAATATATGCTAGTGGGCATAAATCTAGTATCAGCTGCACTTCAGTCTTCTTGTCTACTTACAACAGAGTTTTTTTAAAAAAACTCAAAGATATTTGTTACACAATAGATTTTTGATTGCTAGACCAAGAGGTACTAGCATTATTCAAGACCACCTTGAAGTTTTGTTGTAGGCCTGAAATTAGGGTGTGCACTGGAAAAAATATTGTTTTAATTCTGTATTGTAATTTTAGAAATGGAAGGTATAGCAGTTTTAAGGATTCTTGGAAAATTTGTTGTCGTACCATGAAGACTCATCGGGTTCCAGTTGCATTTTCATTAAGATCTGATTGAATATCTGTCTATTATTTTCATGCATGACATTTTTTCACCAACTCATATCAAAATATCAGGGAACCTAGGCCAGCCTCCCTTCTAAAGACTTGCCAAGTTGCAACTGAATTGGACAAAGGGGTCTGATTTTTCAGCCCATTGAATAAGATGCTCTCAGCCCCCTCTCTGCCATAGTGTCTGTCTAGTGAGGCACACACATACACTGTACTACCTATTGTATTACAGGGGAAACCTAAGCAATGAAATATGTGATGTTACCCACTAATCACTAATTAATCTGCAGAAAGGTGGAAGACAGGTAACCCACTAACTAAAAGCAACCAGAAAAGCCAACAAACCAAGGAGGAAACCTCTACAATGAGAAACAAGGAACAAGTTCCTCAGATAGGGTTGCCATGTCCCTTTACCCTCTTAGCAAGAGGGGGGACCCAACACTTACCTATTCCACCCCCCAAAAAAGTTCTCACTTTGTGAAAGGAAACAGAGCCAGCAAAGGAAAGATTGCTGCTCAGAGGGTTTATTTCCTCTCTGCCTCCCAGAAGGGGAGGTGAAACTGACAGAGTGGCAACATGGAAAGATTGCAGACAGGGTTGGCCAGTGGCCAGCCAGCACCAGTGGCTAGAGGCCAGCCAGCACTCTCGTGCTAGGCTGCTTGCTTGACTGCCAGTTCCCCTCCATAGAAAACAGTAGAGAGAAGTGTGCCTGTGCCAAGATGCACCTACTTGGCGGGTCTATAAAACGGAACCCTTTTGTTTAATCTGCTTGAAACTTAGGGGGTCTTTAGATTTGAGGGAGGACTATGTTCTGTGCAAATATGGAGATTAACATCTCCATTATCTTTATTAACATCTCCAGACACTTGAATTCCTCATTGAAAATAATGGTCCCAAAATTCTATAACCTGAAAAACCATACAGATTTAAGTCTACCTGAAAATCAGCAATCACAGTAAAAATTCCTGCCACAATCTTGTATCCACCATTTTTTTCTCAGAGCACACCCCTACTTAAGGCAACAAATTCAGTATCTTAAGTATGTATTGTGTTAGTTCTGAACTTACTCCATTTCATTGAAGGACCTCAATTTCTGCCCACAACTGGATACGTACAGAAAAAACAATCATAGTAATCCTTAGTTGACTTGCTTACATTCCTCTTCACACCTTCCAGGGCAAAGGGAAGTATGTATATGTATAACTATCATAATCTATGATTAGCTGATTCATACTTTGAACTGAAAGAATGTCTGTCTGTTGCTTTGTAGATATCTAGTTTGTAGGCCAGAATGGTTATGCCTTCCAAGTGGCAGCCAGGTTTATGATGGCTGGAGCTTTGCCATGGAAAACATGGAGAAAGCAAGGAAGCAGCATAAGAGTTTAATAGTGAAATCCAAAGCAGAGTTACTCCAGTCTAAACCCATTGATTTCAATGGCTTAGACTGGAGTAACTCTCCTTAGGATTTCATGGTAAATGTTCTAAATAAGAAAAAGAATATGCTGTAATTTGATGAACAAAAATCTTTGGGAAGTAGTCTCCCTGCTGTTGTTAGAGCAGAGTTAAGGCATTAATTACAGTGATGTTTTCACTATTTGTACTGAGTTATTGAGCTGTTTTTTCCATTTTTCTATAAATTCCAGTTTCTGTAAGGCACACTGATGCACTAACATTCTAGGGATAGATGACAAAGATGTTCTGAAAGTACTTGTTAAAGAGTCCAAATCATAACTGGGTAGATGAAATAAAGAAGGAAAAGCAGCACCTTCTTTTCTAGATCGAAATACCAACCTTCAGAAACATAACAGTTTTCACTTCATTTCAGTCTTCTCTGCGAGCCACTCGGGGAACAGTGGGAGGTTATTTCTTGGCTGGAAGATCCATGACATGGTGGCCTGTAAGTATAAAATATAGCCCATGTGTTCTTTACAATACATTAAATGACTCTAGGTATAAGAAATAGAAGAGGAGGCAGAATAATAAGCATGCTTTCAACACAAAAATATAATTTGCACCCAACCACCTTTTTCTCCTCTCCACCTCCATGGTTCTAGTGCCTAACCTAGCATGGAAATATGAGAACAGGATGCCTCCAACACAAAATCAGTTTCCAAATTCTGTGTCAAAATAAAACAGAATTTGTGATGAAAAGCCAGCTTCTGCATCTGGAATAACTTACGACAATGAAATGTGCATAATGAATTGTATTTCTGTTAGCCATAAGATAGAACAGTTCACTACTTCTATGGCTTCTGAGATTTCATCAGGTGCAGCCCAAGCACTTCCAGGTGTACCCCCTACAGTTATAAGTATTGTCTTACTCTATCCTGCATATATATTGCTGTATGTCTGTGTATCTATTTAAAAACAAACATAGAAAATTAATTCTAAGATAAGACCAATAACACTCGAAGTCTATATTCATCTAAGATGGGAGAGCTCAAATATTTAGTGCTAAGAACAAAACAGAGAAGAATCAGCATAGCCCATAGCCCAGCATAGCATTTTAATCCTACTTTTTCTCCAAGGAATTCACAGTGATGTTCATGGTTTTTTGTTCCTCCGTTTTATGCTCACAACTAGACATGGGCACGATCTGAATTACGATTTCAAAAAAACCCCAATTTTGGCGTTTGCGCCATCGCGACTCAGCTAATCGTTTCCATCCACGGCAACCGATCCAGCAGTCGGGGGTTTGCTTGTTCGGGACTTGATCGGATATATTGGTTTCTGTTCGGAATTGCAGACACTCTGGCACCAGTAATTTATTCCTGGGGCAACGGAGCCAGGGGAATGAGCTGTGTTTGCCCTCCTTCTGTCACCCTCGAAACACGAATGGAACCCCAGCTTTCCTTGATTAGCAGGCTTCCTTCCAACCACGGAGCAGCAACCCAGGCGAGGGAGGGGGAAGGGGGTGTTCTGAAGTCATGGGCACAAAGGAAAGGCAAAAGGCAGCGTGGGAGGCTGGGAGGCTGCCCGCGCCGTTCGTCTTTCCCCAGGACAAGTGGCGCGTGGGCAAGCCAGCCGCCCCTTGTCCTGGGGAAAGGCAAAAGGCAGCGCGGGAGGCTGGGAGGCCACCTGCGTTGTTCGCCTTTCCCCAGGACAAGGGGTGTGCGAGCAAGCCAGCCGCCCCTTGTCTTGCGGGGCAGGTGAACGGCACGGCGAAGCTGCCGAGCCACTCGCGCTGCCGCCAGCTCTGGAGCGCACCAGGACAGCCGGCTTGCTGCGTGGGCGGGGGGGGGGTGACCCAGGAGCGCGCACGCACAAGAGCCTGATTATGGTTGCCCTGGGTGCTGGCAACTGTAGATCCGGCCCTGGGAATGTCCCCTCCCTGAGGGGAGGTGGCTCGTTGCTGGGTTAAAAACTCCCCCCCTACTCTAAGTGTGTGTGTGTGTGTGAATGTCCCCTCCCTCCCTGAAGGGAGGCGGCTCATCGCCGCCTCCCCCTGCCCGCTGGGCCTAGCAGCCGTTGCCACCAACCACCATTCCTATATCGCTGGAAATAGCGGGGCGCCCTCCCGCTTTGGCCTTCCCAATTCCGGATCGGAAATGGGACTTGATCGGTTAGAATTGGTGGCCTGGGTTCGGCAGCAGCCTGGATCCACGAACGGCTTAATCGGTATTTTTTTTTTTTGGATTGTGCCCATCTCTACTCACAACTACCCTGGGAGGTAGAATAGGCTGGAAAAGACTGGATCTTGGTCACACAATGAGCTTCATGCCATATCACTGTAGATTGTCACACTGCAATCCTAAACGGAGCTATAATCTTATAATTCCATCAAAGCCAATGGGTTTAGAAGGGTGTAGGTCTGTTTAGGATGGCACCATAAGTAAAACAAATTTTTACAACAGTTCTTTTTACAGCGTTATTTATTTATTTATTTAAAAAGTTACATACACATCACCAGCTATGTAGTGCCAGTGATTAAAAATTAACAAACGCAAGCAACATAGTATTGCAGAGGTATTTAAAATGCTGATATATCATGCCCATAGCCTTTTGTTGAATTACAGTAACTGTGGTCAAAACAAGAGCCAAGTCCTTCTAAATCCATCCACAAGGAATAGGGAGATGCTTCTAAGATTTAAAAAGGCCTTTTTTGAAGTAATTTTTTTTAAATGCTCAGAAGTTAAAAGAGTAATTTCCATTTGGTTTTGACTTAAAACAATGGCAAGATTCTCTGTTGCATTGTTTAGTAACTTCATTTAAAAAAAATATTTAAGTACAATAAAAATCACATAAAACAAGGTACTCAAATATAAATACCTTAGACTCCCGTAAAGAGTAACTATACTAGCTTCAGATGGAAAGGCGATCAAAGAGAAAACCAGTCGATAGTCTTTCCTCCATGCTAGTAACTTCATTTTTTGAGCAACTGAGTTGAGATATTGCCAATATCTTAATTGCCTTGCTTTCACAGGCCTACTAAAGCCGCAGGTGTCTTATCTAACTACTTTGAAGCTCCCAGAGCCTCTGACCTTGTAAACTGTTCGTTCTCTTGAATCACTGTGTTTCAACTTTAATCTTATGCCTTCCTAGTGTCTAGACTGGGTATGTAAACTATGCAAGCAGTACCAAAGACTGTTTAGCGCCGAAAGTTATGTTTTACTAGTGGGAGGGGGGATGAGCAACTGGGCTCTAGAAGAAGAATGGGTTTCACACTTTTAAGCATTCCTGTCAACCTGCTTAACTGCTTGCTTTCCTTCTGAGCAATCCTATGGACATATCTGTGGATTTGAATTGATTCCTGAATAAAAGCCTTTCAACCAAGAGCATGGATTTCTTGCTGTGAGGGTATAGGGGTCGTTCTGCCATGGCCTGTCATCCATAGACTGACTTTGGAAGAAAAAGGTAATATAACAACAATTTAAAGACTCAGAGAAATACATGCCAGAGGAGTAAATATCATTTTTACCTTGTCACAAAAACACATGGCTGTAGATTTCTCAAATGTTTAACCACAAGCTAAATGCAGTTTAAAAACTAAACTTTCTCTTCTATCCTGCGGTTAACGTTCTTTGTAAAATTCTGTAGGCTAAGTTTTCCTTATGCCTCCTCTGAGGACATATTCCATTATATGCCACTATATAACAAAAATGTTATTGTTTTAATGCATTTTGTGCTCCCGTTTCTCTCAAGTGACATTTAAGAATTGGCTTACCTGTAGCCTCTACATATTGCAAGAAATTTAAGAGGCTGACAAGAAACCAAATATTCATAGCCCCTCTTTCCTTGCTAGACAATTTGCTCAGGGAGAACACACAGCCATATGAACAGAATCAGGAATTATTTTAAGATGCATAAATGGGTAGGGGGGTGTTGATGCATAAAACTACTTTCCTGCCACTCTGGATAGATCAGTTGTTTATTATATAAATAGCCTTAATTTTCATGATCACTAGCTTCATGGTAGTCATGGGAATAAGTTAACCTGAACTGCTTCCAGCTCATGGTGATCTAGGCTGCAATCTTGGTACACCTACTTGGGAGTAAGCTCCATTCTGAGTTGATATGCATAGAATTGCTCTGTCAGTCATATGGTTTTGGAGAAAGCCCTAAGGTGCCTCTTGAATTTATAAACCAGCTCTACACAAAATCTATTTCCTGTCTAAAAGTATTATCCAGAGCTCCAGACAGAAAAATATTTCAAGAGAATTTTAGACAGCCATATTCAGGAACAAGGGTCAGGCATTCCAGGTCCTTTTTCTTTTTCTCCATAATCTATAATCTAGGGAACATTACAAGGGCTCTGGAGTGGGAAGAAACACTTCAGTGCTCAGTCCATCCCTGCCCCTAAATTGTGGGTGATATTTTTGCAAACCTAGAAAAAAAATGTTCCATAAACTCCTTTCTCTGACTCTGTGTTCCAGGATATAGGGAGGATCTGTGGTTTTGGCCTGTGCTGCCAGGAAAATGGTAAATTCTTGATTACTTTAGGCCATGTGGCTTAGTTACACAGCTTTATATACTTCCTTTATCCTGTCTATTGCAATAAGGATATATGTCTTAGGAAAGGTATTTACCTTTCTTGGGAGTCATTTTATTTACTCAAGATATGAATGCATATTGCATCAGTCAATCTTTTAATCAGAGGCATCTAAGATGAGATATTTGCTGTTTTTGCTTCATGAAAAGTTTCTAGTCTCGTTCAGCATTAATAGTTTAACTATCTAAAAGGTGAGAGGCTAATCAAATTCCATTAGTCAAATCTGAGGGTTCCATGTTGCAATCATAGAAAGGCCTACTTATTTGGGGTAGGAGTGGGAAGACAGAGAGAAATGAAGTAATGCAGTGTTTTGGAGAAAATAATGTTCAAAATGTTACACCCATAAGCTGACACAAACTGTATTCTTCTTACATTGGGAACTAAGGACAGAGACTAGCTTTCTCCTTGTGACAGGCCAAAAAAGGAAGATGCCAAACTCTGGACTTAATGTTCTGCACTGAGCCTTGGAGGGGAGGGCTTATTTTGGAATTGGAAATCCAGCCTGAATCATGGTATGATCATTATCTACTAAAAACAAGAGTGAATATGACCCTGACACCCTGGGGCCCTCTGGATTACAAATTGTTCTGGGGGTGGGGATTTTAGAATTCCAAACATATACTCTGTTAAGGCTGTGGTTGGGGCTTGGGACATCAACCTCCTCAAAGACTGACAAGATTGATCCTCATTGACCACTCCCACCCTTGGGGCAGAAGCCAGCCCCAGCCCCAGCCCTGGCTTACCATGGAGCTGGGTGATCTGAAGAGGGCTGGAAAATGTCTAGAAAGATGCTGATGGAAAACTCACATGTTACATACAATGCATGTGTCCGAGGTCCAGGGTCCAAGGCTCAGCCCCAGACTTAACAGGAGGAGGGGACGGGAGCCAGCTGGAAGCCAACTACTCAGCCACCCATGACGGCGTCCCACCCACCTGGTGGGGCCCCGGAGTAAGGCTTCCACCGTCACCACTACAGAAGTCAGAGGGGCAGCGAAAGAGGGCAATGCCATGGCCAGAACTGCCTCTGACGGGGTCACCCGGCAGCTGGACTGTGCCATGAGAGCAGGCTCTGGCCCTGGGGCCCTGCCCATCCCAACAGCCAGAGGATGGAAAAAGACACCCAAGCCACAGCGAGTCAGACAGGGCAGATGGAAACTGGCCAGCCCCACCCTCCAATGGGACGCTAGGAGCCCAGGCAGAGTGACAGAGGGCAGCCAACCCCAGGAGGGGGCCAGGTTCTGTAATCCCCCAGTTTACGTCCTCTATATTGTTACCCAAATGTAGCTCTCTACTATGAAATAGCACTTAGGGGCTTAGGCATGTTCACACAGGGGGAAGCAATCCACTTTGAGCTTTAAAGCTTAAAACCAGCTCATTCAATTGTGCTTGGCAGCAAATTAGTAGTCAATGCAACTCATAAAGTACATCATTTATATAGTCACCACTCTGGGCCTAGACAATAGCATGGCCACAGCATTTTGCACCAACTGCAGCTTCCAAAATTTCTTCAAAGGCAGCCTGCATACCTTTACTGGAGTTTGACAGAAAGTAGAATTGTGTGTGTGTCCACATATTGATGATACTATGCTCTAAATCTTCAAGTACATTTCCTAGGTAAGATGGTAAGATGGAACTCTGCAGCTGTGTAGGCTAACAGCACCTGCATTCTGGTACCACCCATATGCATCAAGCATGTAGGAGAAAGAAAAGGTACACATAAAATAAAGGAAACGAATGCTGTGGCAAACCATGCTCTGTAGAAAGTTTGGAAATAAAACATAATACAATGGAAGATACTTACTGTATTCCATTTTGAAAACAAAACCAAGCAATTCAAAATTCTAAAATCTCGAAAGAAATTTGAATAAGGGGTTTTCAGAAGTATTCCAAAGAGAAATAAACTGGGGAAAGCACAGGGAAGAGCAAGAGTCCAGCACCTATAAGATTAACAAAATCTGTGGTAGAGTATGAGCTTTCATGGGTCACAGCTCATTTCTTCAGAAAGCACAGTCAAGTTCTAACAACAAACCATGAACATATGACCAAAGGAGCTACACAATTAGGCCATCCAATCAGGTCTGGCAGATAAAAAATTGCAAACTTAGACTACTTAAAGTATCAGTAGCATTATCAGACAAAAAAGTAAAATGGGTATATGGTGTTTTCCACATGGTCACTTTACAGCATTTCAGGATCTATTCTGCTTCCCATGTTCTCCCAAGTTCTGCACCTGCAAGGAAGTCATGAGAAGCAGAAATGGTTTTGTCCGCTTTTCCCTGCCCCCCTCCCCCAGTGTACGTTCCGTGATTTTTTTTAAGCTGCTGCCCAGTTGTTGCTGGTGCACATTCTGTCCATGGAGAATCAAAAACTCCCCTTCTGCTTCTCTCCCCACCCTTCTTTTCACAGGAGCTAATTGGTCTGTAGACCAGTAACCACTCCCACCCTCCTCAGCTCTCTGAACTCCTTTCCTACCATTTTTATCAGTAAAGCGAGGTCAGGGTCATAAGGCTGCTTCACCATTCACTTCACCATTCCTCCTAAGTATACACATACTCTTTATTTTTTTTCCAGAGCCAGGAACAAGTCCTAATGTTGCTGCTTATTGCAGGCCAGTGCCGAGAGTGAGAGGAGAGCTAGGAGGCAAGGTGACAAAATACACCAGACAACCATGATGGAGTTAAAATAGGCCACAACTTTATTGATTACAGCCCACAGAACATTGGCGCTGCATAGGGCACTGATCTGAACATCAGCAGACCTGCCCTCCAGCCGATGACCTCCGCGTCCCCTCAGACCCCTGCTGAGGGGGGGAACCATGGGATGACAATTAGGGGGCTACCACATGGGTGTGCATCCTTGTGTGGATCCCCTGCCACTTAGGAGTGAGGCAGTTCTGAAAGCTCCCAAGCTGGGCATGTACTTACCATGCCCCACTCCCCAGACTCCTTAAGAGGATCCCCATAATAAGGAAATAGAGCTCATGGGCCCTCTTTTTCTCCAAATGGATTGGTGCACAGTGCCCACACTGCCTGCTCTCTCCAAAGTTGTGATGAAAGGGAGGACTGGATGGGATACCGGTCATGAGCCAAGTGACAAGGGGTGGGTGCTGCCTCCCTCTTAAGAAAGGGCACCTCCCAGGTCCTTAGCCCAATTCCCCACCCCTTGTCACCTGGGCCAGCCTGATTAGACTGGCAGGCCCAAGTGTTTGAATCTTGCCCGTGCCGCCACTAATGTACTGGCCGCCCTGCATCCTGTCCTCCTCCCACATGGCCTGCAACTGATTCCCCCAGCTAATTCTGGGAGTCTGCATTTCCTGCTGGCTTTAAAAGCCTAGAAAGGGGCTAAATGGCTGCTTTTCCTTTCCTCCCTTGGTGGTATGAGCACACACTCATTTTTTTTCCAAAAGCAGTAATGAGTAGTAACATTACTGCTCATTCATCCTGGCTTTAAAAGCCAAGAAAGGTTAAATGGCTTCTTTTCCCTCCCTCCCTGCATATTTCAGGCTTCTGCTAATGTCAAAGAGGAAAAAAAACAACTGTGTTTTTTGAGAAACAAAGTGGCAGCCTGCCAGGAGGGAATGAAGCAGCAGTATTTTAACGCTTTCCTGGCTTGGCTTTAAAAAAAATAAATGAGAGTGGAACAAGCAGGAAAAGCACATATTTCCCCCCAGAACTCCACCCCTAATTGTCTCTCCAGTGGCCATGGGACAGCCCAATCAGCAAATACGAGGGATGGGGGGGTGTCAGGCTCTGGAAGACAGAATACAGCAGACAAATCCCTGGCTCATTAAAGCAAGACACAGGTCCTCGGTTAAATGACTTTTATTCAGAAATCAGTTCTTTCCATATTCAGGTCCAAAGGTCTACTTAGGAGTAAGGCAATTAATTAGTGCTAGTAGCAATTTGACAAGAATGACAACATGGGAAAAACACATCCCTTTTCTACCCGACTTTCCTTCCCCCTCCCAATTCCCAAACAATTCATTGTTGTTCTTTCTGTGTGAGAACATTGTGCATATTTGTGCTATCACGCCATGAAGAGAGAAGACATATCATAGTCCGGAAGAAAGGTTCAAAGTTGTAATCAGACAGCCACCTGGTAACGTTTGAGAACCCACTAGAACACTAGCAACAGGAAATGGAGTGACACCAGGCACTTAAGCATATACATAGCATAAGTAATATTGGCATGGATGAATGGGCACAGTAAAACATGACATTCTGCCTCCCCAAAAACAGCCCTCCCCCTTTTCAAGGTCCTGGCTTGTCAGGATAGTATCTATGGAAGTTAGAAATGAGTCTAGGGGCGTTCATATGGGATTTTTCCACCCATTCTTTGAACACCTCGTCAAAGTCTTTCCACCTAACTAGGTAAAAAAGCTTGTTGTGTTTTATTTTGGAATTCAGGATTTCTTCTACTTCATAGTGCACATGTCCATCTACTAACATGGGGTGAGGTGGTCCCTTTTCTGGATGCCACTGATCCCTGAGGGGAGCTTTCTTTAATAAACTGAAGTGGAATACAGGATGGATTTGTTTTAAGCTCTTTGGAAGTTCAATTTCTACACTCACGTTATTTATTACTTTCTTTACAGGAAAAGGACCTAAATATTTCCATCCAAGTTTTTTTACTAGGTTGTTCCCCTTTTATATTTTTGGTGGATACATATACAAAGTCTCCTGGTTTTAGCTCCCACTCCTCTGAGCGGTGTTTATCAGCAAACTTTTTGAAATCCTCTTTGGCTTTGTCCAAAGTTTTTTGAATGATTCCCCATTGGGAGACTAACTTAGTCCACCATTCCTCCAGGTCTCCTCCCAATGAGGATTCAGGGGCTGTAGCGAAAGGCAGAGCATTCTCTTCATATCCATGGACTATTTTAAACGGTGTGGCTCCTGTTGAGGCATGTACTGAGTTGTTATATGCATATTCAGTAAAATCGAGGAAATCCAACCAGTCATCCTGTTGGTAATTAACGTAACATCTGACGAATTGTTCAAGCATCTGATTAGTTCGTTCTGACTGTCCATTGGTCTGTGGATGATAGACGGAGCTTAATCCTTGTTCTATTCCTGGGAGTTGGAGAAGCTCCCACCAGAAGTTGGCAACAAATTGTAGGCCCCTGTCTGAGATCACCTTCTCAGGAAACGAGTGCAATTTCACTATATGTTTCAAGAACAGGCTGGCTAGCTTTTTGGCTGTGGGTATTATGGTACACGGAACAAAATGAGCCTGTTTTGGAAAGAGATCCACCACTACCAGAATGACTGTATGTCCTTTTGAGGGGGAGGGGAGGTTGGTAATAAAGTCCATTGAAATCACAGCCCATGATCTAGGGGGAGTTTCTAACGGTTGTAATAATCTTGGGGGTTTTCCCTTCCTTGCTTTTCCCATTATACATACGGGGCAGGAGGATATGTATTGAGAAGTGTATTTTCTCATTGCTGGCCACCAAACTGTCTTTGTACTAAGTGCAACGTTTTTAAATATCCAAAATGACCAGCGGTTTTTGCATTGTGGCATTGGTGCAGTATTTCTCTTCTCAAGCTGGTTGGGATATATAGCTTGCTCCCCTTATACCAGTAGCCATCCCCCACCTGCTTTAGTTCGGCTTTGGGCATGTTTCCCCCCTCCTTTTCATTTTCTGCTTTTACCCTCTCTCCCCACTCCAAGAGATCAGGTTTCGGGCTGCTTTGCATTTTTGCTGCCTGGTGATGTGTCGTCACTGCTCCTCCCAATTGAGCTGTCAAAAAACTGTATCAATTATCTCCTCCCTCTGGCTTTCATGTTGAGGCATGCATGAAAGGGCATCCGCTAAGAAGTTAGACCGCACAGGGAGATAATTTAAAGTAAAGTTAAATTTAGAGAAAAATTCCACCCATCTTAATTGTTTGGCATTTAATCTCTGCGGGGTGCGTAGTGCCTCTAAATTCTTGTGATCAGTCCACACCTCGAAAGGCACTTTGGCCCCCTCTAGTCAATGTCTCCAGGTTTTGAGGGCTAATTTTACGGCAAAAGACTCCTTCTCCCACACGCTCCAGTTGCGTTCAGTCTCAGAGAATTTCTTAGACAGATATGCGCAAAGGTGCAGTTTCCCCTCATTATTTGGCTGTAAGAACACTCCCCCTACTGCTGTGTCACTCGCATCGACTTGCATCACGAACTTCTTGTTCTCATCCGGGTGCTGCAGCACCAGTTCAGAAACAAACAGCTTTTTTAAGTTTTCAAAAGTTTCCTGGCACTCCGCTGTCCAATCTAATTTAGCACTAGGCTTTTCCCCTTGCTCCCCTTTCCTCTTCATTTTTAGTAAGTCTGTTAAAGGGAGAGCGATTTAAGCAAAGTTCTTAATAAAGAGTCTTAAAAGTTAGTGAACCCTAGGAACGACTGCAATTGTCTTCTTGTTTTGGGGGCCTCCCACCCTACTACAGCTTGTATTTTGGCTGGGTCCATTTTCAATCCCTGGGGAGAAATTCGGTACCCCTAGAAATCCAGTTCCTCTCTTTGAAATTCGTACTTAGACAATTTTCCTGGCAGTTTATGTTTCTTTAAAGTGGTCAGCACTTTTCGGACCATCTCCACATGTGATTTTTTATCAGCAGAATAGATCAACACATCATCTAGGTAAACAATAACACCTTTGTACAGGTATTCGTGTAACATTTCATTGATGAAGTTCATAAACACACCTGGGGCCCCTTGAAGCCTGAACGACATGACGAGGTACTCAAATTGGCCAAGGGGCGTATTGAATGCCGTTTTCCATTCATCCCCCTCCCTTATTCTCACCCAGAAGTAAGCATCTTTTAAATCCAATTTTGAATTTTTTTTCCTGCACCACTACACTGAGCAAGTCCCTAATCAAGGGTATGGGGTATGCATTTGACATTGAGACCGCATTTGGACCCTGGAAATCTGTACACAGTCTTAACCCCCCATTCTTTTTTGGAATAACACAGCTCTTCATGGGCAGAGCTGGTGGGGCGGATGAATCCTCACTCCAAGTTTTTATCAATGAAGGCTCTAAGTTCCTTCCTCTCAGCGGGGCTCATTGAATACAATTTACCTTTAGGCATTTTTTCTCCTGGAATGAGTTCAATAGCACAGTGCATTTTTCTATGGGGGGGGGGGTAGTTCATCTGCTTCTTTTTCATAAAACACTTGCTTTAAATCATGGTACTCTGAGGGGATGCCCCCTTCCTCTCCTGAAGTTAACAATACAGCCTCTAAGGGGAAGGGTACCTCCTTTCCCCATACTTTAGTCCATGCATGTTTTGCACAACGATCACCTTTAAAGGTTACCATTCCGGTGGACCATTTGATATATGAATCATGATCCCATAGCCACCGACTTCCCAGCACCAAGGGGTTTTGGGCTATGTCACTAACTACATAGGTCCTATTTTCCCAATGGTCTTCCATTCCAGTAGCTGTAGGTTCAGTTTGAAGCTGTGCAGGTTGCATACTAGACCCATCCATTTGTTCAAACACTATACGGTCTTTGAGTTCTGTTACTTCTAAGCGCAGTTCATTTACTAGCACTGGCTAGATTAAATCTCGTGAACATCCAGAATCTATTAATGCTTGCACCTGTACATGAGTTCCCCTTCTTGGGTTTAGTAAAGTCACTGGCATAAACAATATGGCCCCTCTTTCTTGCACTTTTGGGATATTGGATTCTTTAGAGACCTGCTGTCGGGACCCTCTTACGGCAGGTCTTCCTCATTTCCCACCGGGGGAGTGAGACCCTCCTCAGCTTCTTTGGATGGGGGCCTTTCAGTAACTTCAGGGGTATCCTTGACCTCCAACCCAGTCTCTGGTTTTCCCCTTCCTGTACTTCCTCTTTGGCTCGGTGGTTATGGGGGAGCCTTGGGTTTAGGTATGTTCTGGTTCCCCCCCCCTTGTACAGCTCTTTTGGGGCACTGTGCAGCGAAATGCCCCCTACCTCCACAGCTCAGACATAATCCCTGTCTTCATCGAGCTTCTCTCCCAGTAGGGGGAGTACGGGCTCTGGGACCTAGCACTATGCATCCTCGGTCCCCTTGGGTTGGCCTTCTTGCCCCAGCTTGCTGTTGCATTCTAACCACTTTCACTACTTGGATTCTATTCTCAACCTCATATGCCAGTTGGATCCAACCCAGTAGGGTTGGTGGGTCACCTTGCATTAGTGCTCTATCCAGCAAATCAGCATTTGATCCATTACAAAACAGTTCGATTTTTACTTCCTCATGATATTCTGGCACTTTGGATGCTAGCTGTCAGAATTTGGCAGCATATTCTCTGACAGCTCTGGACCCCTGTTTAGTGGCTCTGAGCTTTGTTCGGGCTCTTTCTCCTTCAAGTGGGTTGTCATATTGAGCTCTAAGCACATTGGCAAACGCATTTAAATCTTGTAGTTCAGGCGCTCCCATATTATGTAGAGTTACATACCATTCTGCTGCCGTCCCTACCATCCAAGATCCCAGATGACTGACCCGACTTTACTCCGAAGGAAATAAGTGTCCCCAGTTGTGGAAAAATTCCATGGCTTGCATTAAAAAGAAACCCAGGTTTCGAGGGTTTCCGTCAAAGGTGGCTTCCAACTTGAACCATCCCTGGGGCAAACCTTGTGGCTATCCCGGTGCTGGAGCTCCAGCTTGAGGCACCACTTGTGGCATGGCTTGCAGGATTGGGGCTCCCCCCCCAGGGGTTGGGTTGCCAATGTCCCTGTGCCCCCGGAGGTATCTGGGGGCCTCCATTGGCACCCGCGCTCATTGGAACAACTTGCGGAACCCCTCCGTAATAGGGTTGACCAAGTGGTATAAAGTTCAGTGGGGCGGCTTGTGGAATCCCTCCAGGTTGTGGCTGAAGAGCTTGTGCTGGGATTTCTGGTGCTCCCAGCGGGACAGTGACTGGGGGTTCTCCTCCTGGCTGGGGTTCCAAGTGCATCCCTGGGGCAACGTTTACTCAGGGCCCTCCCGCTTGGCTCTGTCCCCCTTGTTCTCCTGCCTCCATTGGGACAACAATGGGGGTTCTCTGTGGTTGGCTTGGTGGGGCCATCCTCAGCCCTCTAGTTGCAACCGATGCTCCTGTGCTTGCTTGGGCTTGCACAGGTAGGCTTTGTGGCTCTCTCCTCCCCATCATGGTCTCAGGCATTCCTGCGCCTTTTGCAGATGGCCTGGGCAAGGCCTGTGGGGCCCTTCTCAATTGAGGTCCCCTCTGGAGTGATAACCTGGAGCTCAAGGGTGCGGTTGCGGGAAGCTGACTCTGTAAGGTCATTTGTGCTCTCACCCCCGTTGGTGGCGCCTCGGCACCTTTCGAGGTTTGGGAAACTGTCAACAGTTGTGCTTTCCCAGCTAGTACTGCTCCTGCTCCCTGAGGCAGTAGGCTTTGTGCTAGCTGGGAACGTGGTAGGATACTCCTTCCCCCCATTTCTGTAGTTGTTACTGAGACTGACTTGGGAATAGGAACTTTTTGATAATCTGTGAACTGCTCAGGAGTCATCAGATTGCTCCTCTCCTTCCCCTCGGTACAGTCCATGCCTGGTCCCCTACCCGTGGTGAGACAGCAGACCACTCTAACTCCTCATTCATTCCAATTGCCGCTCGGGCTAGCATCTCTGGTGTGCTTACATTTCCTTGTTCATTAAGTAGGTGCCATTCCCATTCCTGTTGTCTCCTGACAGCATGTGCTAATTCCTCTTGGGTTGGGTGCAGTCCATCCCTTTCCATCTGCAGTGGTTGGGTCTAGTGTAGTGGTTAAGAGCGAGGGGTACACTACACTGGAGAGCTGGGTTTGATTCCCCACTCCCTCACTTGAAGCCAGCTGGGTGACCTTGGGCTAGTCACAGTTCTCTGGAGCACAGGGTGTTTTGTTGTGAGGATAATAATAGCATACTTTGTAAACCGCTCTGAGTGGGCATTAAGTTGTCCTGAAGGGCGGTATATAAATTGAATGTTGTTGTTGTTGTTGTTGATGTTATTATTATTATTATTATTATTATTCTCTCCAAACTGCTGGATTCCAGGGGCTCCATCTCACTCACCACGGGGTAAAACCCTACAGCGTATTTGGTTTCAGGGGTTAATCCAAGGCTCCCCTGTATTTGTACATCCTCCAGCACTGCTTGTGCTGTCATAGGGAGTGGCAGCGTCTGGCCCCATTCCCGGTTGTTTGGCCCAGCTGTGGCTCCCATTTGTAAATCCCCCAACACCGGTTGAGTTGGTTCCTCCCATAGCAGAGATAGCTGCGGCATCTGGCCCCATTCCTGGTTGGTTGGCCCAGCCATAGACCCCCGCTCACAGGCATCCAAAGGATCCCTGCCCTGGTTGATGGTACTCTCCAGACATTCCATGAGGTTAGCTTGGGTCTCTCATCTAACCCTGAGTCTCTGCAGCCTGTCCAACAAACCTTGGACACATGTATTAGCATATTCAGGAATTAATCTCTCTACATATCCTTTTAGTTCCTCTGGACTCATTTCCTCTGTTTCACTTTCGCTATCCTTGGACTCTACACCATTCTCTCCTTCCTACACAGCATTTACTCCCTCTCCCAGGTCATTCTCCGACGCTGTCTCCTATATGTCCTTCAATGTGAGGGTTGACCCCGGCTCCTCTGTGAGGTGGCCAAATAGTGCCCCCGGCCCCTCTCCTTCACCTCCCGAGGCTGTGGAGCCCATTGTCTGGGAGTGGGTAAGGTAGTCTACGTAAGCTGCATGATCTCTTGCCTATGGATTGTCCCCAGTCCTCTAGGCATTAATTCCAGATGTAAAATCTCATGCTCGCAATACATCGGGACTGCACTAGCCATGTTAAGTCCCCTCGCAGCAGCCAAATTATGGTCCATTGTAAAATCCAAAGAAATATGGGTCATGGGTACTAACTCCATGGAAACCCCTTCCAGGGTTGCCCCCGGTCCTCATTGATTTAAAAGGTCCTCCAGCGCTGGTAGCCCCAGGTTTGGCTCTGACGACTTGAAGATGGTAGCCATGATCCCAGGTTGCAGGTACAGAGGGAAAAAGGGGATTCTTGTCAAAATGTCAGGCTCTGGATGACAGAATACAGCAGACAAATCCCTGGCTCATTATAGCAAGACACAGGTCCTCGGTTAAATGACTTTTATTCAGAAATCAGTTCTTTCCATATTCAGGTCCAAAAGTCTACTAAGGAGTAAGGCAACTAAGTAGTGCTAGTAGCAATTTGACAAGAATGACAACATGGGAAAAACACATCCCTTTTCTACCCAACTTTCCTTCCCCTTCCCAATTCCCAAACAATTCATTGTTGTTCTTTCTGTGTGAGACAATTTGTGCTATCTCGCCACAAAGAGAGAAGACATATCATAGTCTGGAAGAAAGGTTCAAAGTTGTAAACAGACAGCCACCTGGGAACGTTTGAGAACCCACTATAACACTAGCAACAGGAAATGGAGTGACACCAGGCAATTAAGCATATACATAGCATAAGTAATATTGGCATGGATGAATGGGCACAGTCAAACATGACAGGGGGTGGGTGGGATGGGTTCCAACATTGCAACATTACCATGCATGTGATTAAAAAAAAACAATATATCAGCTCCAGCCCCCACAAAATGCTGCTCCAAACAGACACATCTCAACTCATCAGTAGACACCAAATCGCCTTGAGGTCGTGCAGTGTAATGATGAGACCCCCAAGCCATTTCAGCACCGATTGGTACGAATGCTCAGCATTGCTGGCTTAAAGTGAGCCATGCAGAATGGGCCCATGTTCTAAAATCTTAGAATGGTTTTATATAATATATCATTTTCTTCTATGCAACAAAATCTAACATTTGTGTTTCTTCTAGGTTTAATTGCCATAGAAAATCTTGCCTATAACTGCATCATGTGTGTTTTTATGTTTCAGATTGGAGCATCTCTGATGTCCAGCAATGTGGGGAGTGGTTTATTTATTGGCCTAGCAGGCACAGGAGCTGCCGGAGGGCTTGCAGTTGGAGGCTTTGAGTGGAATGTAAGATTTGCTTGATGTATTCAGCTTACTCTTAAATAAGTAAGTCTCTAGTCCCTTCTGTTGTGGATATATGCCTTTCATTCTTATATCTCTGCAATATGAGGGGATTCAGACTTCCTTTTTTTATTTAAACGAAAGCTGGGAATTCAGAGAACCTGATACACTGATTGTTAGTCTTGTATAGATGTATCAATATACAAATGCTGTTTTTTTTAGAAGAATGAAATGCCCTCTGGTGTGTGTGTGAGCGGGAGGGGGGATGGCAGCCACAGAGGCAGTGTCAGGGGAAATGGCTGCAATATGGGGAGGAAAATCCCCACATTGTGATCACATTGGCTGTGATTTTTACTGAAACTTTGCAGCAATGCAGGTTTGAGAAAAAATAGAGAAAAGCAAGGAACCCCTTCAGAGGTGCATGAATGTACCGTGATGCTGTGAGGAAGCAGGAAGTGATCACCCCTCCTTCCCCAGACCACCAGAGCTTTTGCAATTTTTTCAAATCATTTTCATATTGATATAACAGCCTACCATTATAACAATGATAGGTTGATATCATCTCTCTCTAAGCTGAATTAATTCTCTTGGTGCAAAAGGTCATTCAGTAATAATAAGTAGGATGGAAAAAGAAATCTTCCCAAACCAACAGTGTTCTGTGAAATGTTTATTTTCAAATAGATAAAGCCAATTAATGTGATCAAGTCATGTGAGGTAGAGGGAACTGACTGTGCAGGTCTGACAGGAACCACTACCTATACTCTTTCTGTCAGTTTGGCATGTATATACTTGTGCTTTCTTCTCTGAATGTATATTCCAAAAATCTCACAGGTAACTACATATTGTATTACATTCCTATGACCCAACTCCCAAAACCTCCAGATCTTGTGAGATTTGCTGGAGCCAATCAGAAGCAGTGTTAGAGCAGCAACCTCAATCAACATTCTGAACTTCTGGGCCTCCTGGGTCTATCATTTCAAGAATTACCAGCCCCAGAGTTCCTTTTGCACAGGTAGGAAGGAAGGACACCTGGTAGAAAGAGCAAAGTAAAGCACCATAAGTAAGTGGGAACGAGTAGTGCTGCTTCTTCTTATATGATATGCAGGCCCAATATATATGTACTGTGGGTGGGGGATCCTGCCCTCCGCTCCCCGCCCTCCACTCCTGCCCCTGCTTACCTGGCTGATGGGGTGGGGGAGATGATGGAATGTACCTCTGGGCATGCTCCTGGGTGACATGGTGCACTCCCGAGTACTGCAACTGCCCAGATCGGACCTGGATCAGATCCGGCTCTCCACAGTGGCCCGATCCAGGCCCAAAAGGCCCAAATTGGGGCCAAATCAACCCAGATTGGGCCCAAATTGGCCCAAATCAGGCCCAGATTGGGTCTGAATTGGCCCCCTGCATAGTGCAAGAACACTCCCAGGGCAGCCTGCAGCCTGCACAATGACATCACTTCCCAGAAGTTATGTCATTGCACAGGCCAGGAGCATATGTGTGGAAGGGAGAAGGCAAGGTAGGTGCCAGGCTTCAAGCCTCCTGCCCGGGGGTGGGGGAACTGGCAACCCTATCACAAACACACATGCTCCATCCTGCCATGTCTAGTGATGGCTATAAATACAAATCAGGCAGCCAGAAATGTAAGGAGGTAAAAGAAAGGGAACAAAAAGAAGATAAAGGATGCCTGTCTTTCCCCAGTTTTTCAAATCAGACAGGGGTTTTCTTCAGTCAGGCAACAGTACAGTAACTAGGGAAGCAGGTAAACAAAATCAAGATGAAAATGGTTTCAATATAGAGACTGATTCTGTGGCAACTAATTTTTAGTGAAGTGCACATAGTCCTGCAGATTCTTTGCATGGTGCCAAGGACTGTGGAAGAAGCTGAAATAAGTTTCAGCAAGCTAGCACTCATCAAAAACTGCAGGTGTTCTAGAACAGGGCAAGAACAGTTAAGCCTCCTAGCCATTTTGTCTGTTGAGTGTGAACTTTGAAGAGAAATGGACTTTGGGGGGCTAGTTCATGATTTTGCAGTGAAAAGGCCAGGAAAATAAAGCTTTAACTTGTCTAATTTTTGCAGTCACGTTGGTCCATTAATTTTTTTTTTTAAAGACATTGACAAGATAGTCCCTTTTTAGTGACCAAAATTTACCCTCAGGCTGGGTGTTGTTATTAAATAAATGTTGCAAGAGAGTACATTTTTCAGAACTGAAGGCTATGTAACAGTAAGTTCATAATGAAAACATTTTTTCATGGTTCATGAAATTCTATGTACAGGATGAGGGATTGTAGAGTTGGTAGGAGGCATTTTACTAGTTTGTACTGGACCTGGAAAATTAGAGCTTGGGCCCCAGTCACACATCTGTATGTGTCGCTGCTAGGTGTAGTGAACAACAATGGACAAAGACATTCAAGGAAAATAGTGCCAAAAATAACCAGAAAGGGCAGGGTGTCGGGAGAGAGAAGAGAGCAAATGAAATTTTGTAAGTTTGTGTCATTTCAGTTCAGTGCTAGATTCCTCAGTATGTGCAAGTCCTAAGCCAAACCCCACATGCCTGGAAACTAGTAGCAGGGCAGTGTGGATGGAGGCACATTGTGTGCCCAGACTATATTAATGCAGACACTTATGTTGGAATAGTCGACTCAGCCTGCCTTTGGACACTGGGGGGCGCTGCATGTCTCTTTGAATGTAATGTATAAGTCTAGCAATCTGCCATTCTCTTGTCTAAGGTGGGAACGCCTACTGACTCCTCCTCTCTTGCCTCTGTGCCTCTTGGGAAATTTCACACCTTCCCTCATGGTCTTCCAAAGAGAAAAGATGTAAAGCCACCATGCTCCTTATGGAGCCCTTCTTTTTGTCCACAGACCCACTTCCAGCCTCGCTACCTAGTTTCAGGCTGTGTCATTAGACTAGGGAATGTAACTTTTAGATTAGGATCTTTCCCTTCTTATTACCAGAAGATATTGCTATGGAAGAAAATCTGCTGCAATAAACTGTAAGTTCTATCTTTCTATGAATTTTGTCTGAGGATTAATTAATGCACATTTGTAAGGGTTTAAACGCTTCTGACTAAATTGCTCTGCTATGTTACTCTGCTAAGTTACTAAACTAAATATATAAATATATAATCCCACCAACTTCAACCATTCTTTATTACATGCACACCTTTTCTCTAGTTGACACATCGCTCTGTCCTTGTCTCGCTGAGAACCAAACATCATACTCCATTCTCAAAGCATTTCAGCCTCTGCTTTCTATGTCAATGGAGATGCTGGCGATTTACTTTCACAATGTTCATATTGGCAGCATTGCATGTATAGAACTGAATGTGTTTACTATGCAAAATCAATACAATGCATGGGTATTTTCCTTCTTCCTGACTAGGCTACCTGGGCATTGCTGGTCCTTGGCTGGATCTTTGTGCCAGTTTACATTGCTGCAGGAGTAGTCACAATGCCAGAATACCTGAAGAAAAGATTTGGAGGACAGAGGATTCAAATCTACCTGTCTGTGCTGTCTCTTATCCTGTATATATTCACCAAGATATCAGTACGTATTCTGTGGTGATATAATTTTGGGTTCTACAGCAGAGCATTGTCAAAGAGATTGAGTGGAACATGTCTGAACAAGTCATTCCAGCATTCTCACTGAACTATTTCTTCATCAGTACCACCATGGTCCATACATAGTATCACTTCAGTGCTAGCTTATGTTAACACACATATAATTGAAAGTCTGGCATTTTTTATATCTGGTTAGATTATTTGCAGGAATAATCTTATGATAACCCTGTACTCCTCCATTTAGCGGTAGGGATCCCCCACATCCCGGTGGGGGTGGGGGATCCCCCACCCTCACTCCCCCCACCCTGCCCCCACATACCTAGCTGGCAGGGGAAGCGAACACCTTCCCTGCAGGCTCCCCCGTGGGGCTGCATGATCCCGTGCCACCGGGATCGGGCCTGTTTTGGCCCAGATTGGGGCCGCTGCGGAGCATGGGAGTGCTCCTGTGCTCCACAGTGCCCGAAAACAGGCCAGTTCTGCCACAGATTGGGCCCGTTTTCAGGCGCTGCGGAGTGCTCCACAGTGCTCCACAGTGCTGCAGAGCATTTCACAGTGCCTCAAAACAGGCAAGATTCGTGCAGAAATGGGTCCGTTTTGGGGTTCTGTGAAGCGCAGTGCTCCTGCACTCTGCAGTGCCTCAAAACGGGCCCAATCCGCTGCAGAACAGGCCTATTTTCAGGCACTGCGGAGCACAGAAGTGCTCCTGCACTCTGCAGCGTCTCAAAAACGGGCCCGTTTCAGGGCGGATCAGGCCCATTTTGAGCCCCTGCAGAGCCTGGATGTGCTCCCAGGGGCTGCGTGATGACGTCACTTCTGAAGTGACATCATCACGCCTGTGGGGGGACACGCGCGCTTTGCGCACGTGCATCCCCTCTCCCCCAAGGTAAATGCCAGGCCCATATCCCCTGCCTGGAGGTTGAGGGGGGCTGGCAACCCTATTTAGCGGCCTGAATAATTCTGACTCTCATTCGAGCATGGAAGCTAAGAAGGGGCAGCCTTGGATGGGGAAGGAAGACTGGGGTCAGCATGAAGAGGAAAGCAATAGCAAGCTGCTTCTGCTCATTCCTTGCTTTGAAAACCCCATGTTCCTGAAGTTTTCTTTAGTCAGCTCCAATTTGATGGCACACAATTATCATTATATACCTAAAGTAACTGGATAAGTGTAAAGATACAAAGCTGTCATAAGATTATTCTCCCAGTTCAAACTAGACATCTTAAATGCTAGAGCCTTCAATTATGTGTATATTGACATAAACTAGTACAGCACTCAGTTAACCAGCATGCTGGGGAGATGCCTGCTGCTCTGCACAGCCCAGGCTACCGACATCGAGCAAGCAGCTCTGCCACCACCCGCTTTGCCCCACTGCCCTCTTGCCACTGCTGGACTGGGCTGGGCTTGTTGACCAGCAGCAGCAGTGCTGGGCACACAACTGAAGAGCAGGATGCAGGTCCCAGCTGGGTCCCTGGCATGGCCACCATCAATGTGGTGCTGTCTGCTTGCTACCATATCAGATAAAAGCTTAGTTAACTGTCATATTTGGTTAACTGGCAGTACCCATTGTTCATGGATGTCAGTGAACTAAGCTGTATCTCGATTAGCATTGTCATCATTTTCCACCATTTCATTCTAATTATTGTTCTTCCCAATATAAAATTAGATCTCATTCATACTTGAATATTCAAATTGCATTTGTAAGTGTGCATAAATTAGCTCTAATCAGAAAAAGTTAGTCATAATTAAAAACTATTTAAATAATTGGGATGATTAATACATCTTAAAAGGTCTATTCGTTTCAGTGGGACCTAAAGCACTACTGATTCTTGATTAGGGTTGCCAGGTGCCTGCCCACAGCAGGTGAATTCCTGCCCCCACCATTAGTTGCCTGCCCTCATTCAAGTAAGCTGCAAGAGAAAAATGGGGGGAGGTGGCATTTATTTATTTATTTATTTTATCACATTTCTAGACCGCCCTCCCCATCAGACAGGCTCAGGGTGGTTTAACAACAGTTTAAAACAGTAAAAACATTATAAAAACATTAAAACATTATATCAAAACAATTAAAATTGGTGGGTA